>NC_136068.1:1020549554-1021149554 GCF_964261635.1 Lissotriton helveticus
CCCTTGGTGTTCATGGGGACCAACGCCTGACCCCAAAATGGCGCCCACAACAAATCAACAATTCAAGATGACCCGGGCAACCTAACTCTGCACCCGGGGGTCCTCCCTCAACACAGCTTTGTTTTTCTTCTCCTGGCAAGAGCTCTTCAGCGGATGTCATGGTGAGTCGTTTCTCACCTTCCTACAGCCCCTGCGTTAATTTACGAGTCATACAGAGTATGAAGTTGTCTGCCAGTTCTACCACACTTGTCTTGGCAATCTTAATGGCGTGTAGAGTATCCAACATGCCTGATACTTACCTCGTTTTTCATGGCTCTATAATTATCTAGATCAACTAGTTCCTATTGCGAAAGAGAGGGATATAGGAGACGCCCCGCCTGATCTGAAAATGGCGGCCGTCTTTCCCTTGTTGCCTCCTCGCGACAATACTCTCCTCCATGAGAGACTAGCGGACACTAACTCTGGCCTCTTGCTGCTCCTTGTTTCATCAATCACCTCCCCTCCAACGACAGATATATTTGGGGATGGCTGAATGTAACACTAAGGTCAATTGTCCCCTGCTTGACCCCAAGATGGCTGCCATAGTAGTCCCCTCCACGTTTTTACTTCCCTGGGACAATAATTGGACATTGACCAGACTTTGATCCTATACTCTAACCTGCTTACACATCAGGACTTGAAACCTGCGGAACTTACCCCCGAATTTAGAGACCTAGCGATTTGGCCGATGCCCGGTGGAGCTAACAGATAGCTAATGAGGAGATTGGTTGTGGACTCTCCCCCTACCGTCACCTACCCAGCCGGACCTTGGGCAGATGTTCCCCTCGTCTCTATGTTCTATCTTCCTCCTACCCCTTTACTCTATCCCCTTACCCTTCCTTGCTCCATTCACCTTGTCCCCTATGTTCTTCAAATGCTTTTCTTGATACTTATGTAACTTGTCACTGATGCAAAATTGCAACATTATTGTTCCGTATGTAAAACGCTCGCTCCTATCCCCTCTCCCCTGAATCTCTCCCCTTACCTGCTACACCGCCTTGCCCTCTGTCCTTTGTGCCCTTTAACTAAGCACTCCTTCTACCCTTGTTTGGGAAAGATCCAATATTTATACTCTGGAGTCTCAGCGATCCAGCTGAGAGAGTCCACAGCGCCAAGGGAGCTACTCACAGCTGAGGTATGGTATGGCACCCCTTGCCAAAGCACTCCCTCTCCCCTTTTTGGGGAAGGATCCAGTTTGTAGGCCTTGGAGTCTCAGAGACCCCTCTGAGAGAGTCCACTGCGTAAAGAGAGCCTCTCACAACAGAGATGGGGAAATGATACCTCTTCCCCTAGGATGACAGCTTACTGGACTTAGACATAGCTTTGACTCGTCTACCGATCTGTGTCCCCATCGCCCTCCCCCTCCTCTTTCCATGCTGTGTCTCTCACCCTCCCATCCTCTCTCCCCCCTTCATTCTCTGTCTACTTCCCCTGCTCCTACACCCCCTACCCCTAATCTCTCCGCCTGCCTGCTTTTTCCCTTTCGTATGTGTGCTTATTGTTTTTCTCGACCTTACAAGTAACTATATTGCCATGCTCTAATAACTGTGTAACCTGTGTAACGATGTTTCATGCAACTATGATCTTATACTCATGTAAAGCGCTCTGATACCTCTGGGTCTAGCCAGCGCTATATAAAACCTTTAAAATAAATAAAATAAAATAAATAAACTTGATTTTGTTTATTGATTTTGGATAGTTTGGATTTCTGATGCCTGCCTTAGGACAGTTTGGTCGGCCAGAACTTCCCATTGAGGTGAAAGGGAGTAGAAAGACGCGAGGCCACATGCATGTGTAGGATATATGTCATACGTTTGTTAATCAGAGCTTTTTTATTTTACTTAATTGATCTTTTCCCACTCTTCCCATACCATTTCCATCACTGGTTGGACCTAGTGCCCCATTACATACCAGTTGTTGAACTCAGATGATACAAAAGGTACATGAGATCAATTCACATGTGACCTGCGTTGTTTAGTCACTCCTTGTTTGTATTACTAAAGTAAGTTATACACTTGGGGCCTGGTGCACAAAAAAGCAGTAAATCCGTACCAGCAAATTTACATCTGTGTGCAGATGTGTTACTTTTAGGGATTGACAAACATTGTCAGAAGTACACTAGGTGAAGGTTCCCATACGTACTTCTAGAAATGTTATGCAAGTTTTCCCAAGGGCTCTCATTCCACCTATATGAAATTCTTCTAAGTAGAAAAGTCCACAAAGAGGGAATTAAGCTCCCTGTAATGCATGTTTTCTTTTTTTCCTCCACAGAGAAAACATTTTCTCACTGGAGAAAGGCCTTCCCCAGACCCCCTCCAGATATGAATGTTATCCAATCCTCTTTCCCACCCTGAAAGAGGAGATACTCCAGCCCTTGACTGGAGCCAATTCTCCTGCCATTTCCAGGGCCTAAAGGGGATAGAGAGGAGTTTAAGAATGCTCTCAACTATGTTTATTGGCGTTCCCAAACTTTAAAGGCAAGTCATGCTTTGGAGCAGCCATTCCCCTTCATTGGGTGTGTATTTACAAGTGCTGACTGCTTCGTACTCGTGGTAAAGAAATCCACACTCGTAAATATTTATATGCCTGCTAAGAATCCCTTTGTGGTAAGTTCAGTTGTAAACGTATATTTACTACAGATTTACCTTTGGGACTCCGTCTCTTGGTTACAATGAGATATTGAGCGATAACCAATGAAATTATTTAAACCATAAAATAGTTAATCCATTTCAGCTTGTCCTTCTGGCCCAGGTTTTTCACTTTATATCTAGCTATTGCATAGGAAACACCTCAGTCCTTGTTCTACCGTACAAAACCAGTTGCACAGGAATAGCATGTGAAATGTTTGGTGTTCCCTATTGTTAGACCTGGCATCTTTGGCGTGGTTTCCCCAGTATTTTTGCTTATGACTTCCTGTTTTTTTATGTGTGCTGAACTTCGTTTTTGCTGGTTTTAGGACTCTGAGCACTTTACAACTGCTGACAACTGCTTGCTAAAGGGCAAGTGCTCTATGTCTAAAGTCTGATAGTAATTGATTTCTCCATGATTGGTATATTTGATGTACCAATAAGTCTCTAGTAAAGTGCACCATGTGTGACCAGGCCTGTAAGTCAAATGCTACTAGTGGGCCTGCAGCATTGATTGTGCCACCCACATGAGTAACCCCACAATGTCTCAGGCCTGCCATTGCAGAGCCTGTGTGGGAAGTTTCAAGCTGCCATGTCTACCTCCTGGCAAGTACACCCACTTGCCAGACTCTAATGTTCCCTTTTATTATATGTAAGGCACCCCATTAGGTAGGCCCTAGGCAGCCCCAAGGGCAGGGTGCAGTGTATTTTAAAAGGTAGGACATGTACTGGCGAGTTTTACATGTCTGTGTTTCAACCAATAGCCTCCATCCTCCCGTGTGTGGATGCTTTCCGTGAGGGACGAGACTGTGCTTTAACACTTCCTGCTCGCCTAAAGTAGGACAAAAGTCACAAAAAAACACCTTACCTCCCCCCCACCCCACCCCCCAAATGTTCAACGACCGTAGTTAGCAAAGTAATTGACCCTCTCCTAATTTTCACGGTGCTTAATTTCAGCCGGTGGTTGCAGATGGTTCCTGCTGCCACTCATTTTTGGGACAGGTACTTATTTTTCAACAGACTTTAACCCACAGAAAGTGAGAGAAAAACACAATAGAGGGAAAGGAGGAGGAAGAGAAATACGAAAAACTGAGACAAAGAAAGAATGCAGTGATGAACAAGAACTTGAAAGAGTGAGATAGAGGGACAGGGAGTGTCTGGCGGTGGTAGCAAGAAGAGGCAGGAGATGACCTTGAAACTATGCAGCCTTGGCACTGGGCACACATAGCTTTGATTGTGCTGGTTGTAGGCTTCTAAGCAAAGCTTTGGGCATCATCACTTATTATTATTTTCTTTTAACAAATTAAGCACTGGAAACATAGACATTTCTCTACCTCCAAAAAGCATAGAGTGATGAGAAGCATCAATAGTTAAAGCACTGCCTTTGACATCAAACAAACCCATCCTGCAGCATAAACACCCGCGAACATGCCCTAGCATCGGAGGCCTCACTCTACCAGGGCACTCCTTCCAATACCAGGACTGCTGATGTTTTGTTACTTTTCAGGACCATCATGCAAGACAATAGTTAGCGGATAGGAAACATCTGAAACTGGACCTTCTGCAATGTGAAACAAATTCCAGGGCATCAGAGATATAATGCTATATTTTTAACGGATAGATACCCCTTTTGAGGGCCTGTCTTTTTTTGAAAAGTTCAAATTGCCAGCAGGTCCCGAAGCAATGTCTGGCCTACTGTCACAGTCTACCAAAGCAGCTCATTTCAGAGAATAAAACTGCTAGTCGAGGCAAAACTAGAACTATGCTGGACGGCAGTATATATTGGTTGGCACTATTCCAGCCCTTCAGGCATTCTGCTGGCCGACTGCCCCAATTGGCCACTTTAAATGAGTTCCTTAATTCAACAGTCATTCCTATTTTTAAAAAGGACAATGTGCTTGACCCTAGGTGCTACTGCCCTATATCTCTTATTGATTCTACAACTAAGATAATAAATAGAGTAATATTGAACAACTTCTTTCTTGGGTAAAGGAGAGAAAGGTTTTATCTCAGCTACAATACGGTTTTATAAAGGTCCTTGGGACAATTGAGCAGTTCATTCATTTACACCTTATTGTGGCCAAATATACATTTTCAAAAGGTGCCCCTATTCTTCTTACATTTATGGAACGGTCAAGCGCATTTGATTGTGTTCACAGGTCCAAGTTATGAACTATTCTTGTGGCCATGGCCTTGAGGAGGGGTTGGTTTCCCTCGTTAGACTTCATCATCAGGATTTTCCAGCCTCTGTGAGGTTTGGGAATGCAGGGAAGTACAACCATCCTTTAAAGTTAAATGTGGAGTACGCCATGAATGTGTACTTGCCCCTATTCTGTTTCTGCTTTATACCAACGGACTGGAAAATGTGTCGGTAAATGCTGGGGCTGATGTACCATGTGTCGGGACAAATGCAATGGCCACCTTATTATACGTGGATGAAGAAGTTCTTTTTGCCAGGATAGTCAATAGCCTTAAGATTTTAATCTCTAGTTTTGTGACCTTTATGAAGGGGCCTGATTTAGAGACACACTTCAACAAAAACTTCACAATGGTGTGTGGTCCTAGAAACACCAAAACTATAACTTTAAATATAGGAGGAAGAAAACTGGATAGGGTGAGTACCTTTCCATATCTTGGCCTGAATTTTGATGATGCCTGCTTGTGGTCCTCCTGCCTTAGAGGAAGGTTAGCATGTTTTACTCGTGCAGTCGGCATCACCTTTTCTGTTGCTGCCTTTATCGGACGAAAAATGGTTGCGCCAATTTTGGAAATCTATACAATGAAGTGTATACCAACTGTAACGGAATGGGAATTCGAGGACTACAGAAACGTGGGGGTGATCCAGATTGAGGAGAACGGGTTTTGTTGACGCCTGATGGGGGTTCCCTCGTCGACGTCACACTACTGGTCTCACCTGGAATTATGGTTGGACTATTTTGAAGATTTTAATAACGCAGCCCCCTTTACCATGTGTTGCTCAATATGGGCGAACAGTGAAGCAGAGCTCAATAACGCTATTTATTATAAGAGATTGCCTTTCTTTTGATCAAGGTCTTAAAGTCCTGTGGTTGAAGTATATTAGATATACTTTAATATCATTGGGTTGGGCACATTTATTTGCGCATCCAGATAATATAACAAACAAGCACTGGCATAGCCAATAGCTCTCGCCTTTGGGACCTTATAAGTGTTTACCATGCAACAGTGAATGTTGTTGCACCAAGGATATTGTGCTGGATAAACACTTATAAGGTCCCAAAGGCAAGACCAATTGGTTATGCCAGTTTGAGCTCTTGGCATTGTAAATGACAATGCCTTTTATTTATGTGTTGGTTTTTAAAACATAAATAAAAGGCATTATCATTTACAATGCCAATAACTTAAACTCTCGCAAATGTGAGACCTATTGCATTGCAAATGCTTGTTCTAAAAGTAGGACCCAAGGTTTACTTAAACAAAAATAGAAGTTAAAATATGATATCGCCATTCATAGTGAACACATGGTTACTGAAAATGACTTGTTGAAATTCATAAAACGCAAGCAGCAACCAGTGTCTCATTGGTGAAAAATAGTTGAGATCACTTTTTTCACTTACCATCATAAGCGATAACAACAGATGTGATAAGCATCTCTCGAATTACTGTCTGCTGCTCCAGAACCCTTATTTTTCCTGTCATATCACAGCTGTTTGCAGTGGGGTTGGAGAACTTTGTAAGGAGTGTAACAAAAATATAACCTCCAAATAAAATCGAGAATGCTAATCAAGTGGCAGACTTGGGGGAGGAACGGGTTTGTTTTCCAGAAAATGTTTTTGTGAATATGTGTTTGCTCCTAAAACAGCTGCTTGTCACTTTCACTGAGCACCAAGTCGAACTTTCAGGCCAATTAATGTCATCATCTTCAAATGCTATGGCTATTCACCATATGTAGATAATTTTAACACCATATTTGATGTGATAGAATTGTGCCAAGGTTGGCCATAATAGATCAGGAATGGGCACCATTAAGCTGAAGTAACCCCTATGTAGCAGTGATACATCATTATGTCAAGGACACACTCAGTACTCTAGGCATACTGAGAATGATCTCTAAAAGGTCAACCAAAATTCCACACTATATGACATTATGTCAGACAAAATTAGACTGACGTCAAACAAGTCTCTGTTATGTAAGAGACAGCCACTATTGAGTTCCTCGTTGTAAGCCCCATGCAGGCATACAATTGACAGATTCACAGACCCACTTCTTCATCCCCCTGCTATGTGTACACACACACACACACACAACTGAAAATGTGGATTATCAAAGATCGGACATTTAAAAGAAACACAAGATCTAAGAATACATGAAAAGAATTTGCCTTTGATGTCATAAATAAGACTTGTTGTTGGTATTATTGGCAGCGGGGTAAATGTGATATTCACCTAAAAAACATTCTCTTTCAGAGTTAGTTTTATCTTGAATCCCTCACACACAGGAAAGTCATTTATTAGTGTGTTTTTTTTAATTGCTCTCCGACTTGAAATGTTTGGCCAGGTCACATTTTAACATTTAGAAGCAGTTAATATAATTTCTAAACAAATGTAAACTGCCTTACAAAAGAGCAGCAATAATTTATATTGTTTCCGATTGAACTTTTGCCGTTTGTTTTGGAGCACAAAACAAATGAGGCACGAAAGAAACAAAAAAAAGCACGCACCTCGTGCTGACAGTTTTTTTTTAAAAAAAGGCGTGCAGGCTGCAGCGGGAGAGAGAGGCGGAGGGGTGCACCCGTGAGTGGTGCGTGCGCACTGGGGAGAGCAGTCTGCTCTTTTTCAAAACACATACTCGTGCTTGTGGCGTGACGCTGCGCACCCCCGCAAGTTGTATGCCGCCACAATCACGACTATGTGCTTTGAAAAAGAGCTGCACGGCGGCTAAAGGTCTCCTATGCAATGCATGTGCGCTGCATAGACGAGACCTAAAAAAGATAAAGCCTGGGGTCAGAATAGTTGTTTGAAACCTCTGGGGATGCAGTGGACGTGTTAAAACCAACTGTGAGAGACTATTGTATCATTTAGATGGCCAAAGGGACTGAACCATAGTTATCTTTAGTGCAGAATGTTTATGAACGAACAATGCTGACCAAATTTAGACTGGGCTCAAAACGCTGGTTACTATGTCTCCCGCTAGGGCAATACTCTTCTTCAGATATATGTATTTGCTCATGCAATGAGAAATCACCTCAGTCTTTATTGCAGTTTATCTTTTTGCAGATTTTTCCTTCCAAATCACAGGAATTTTTCACTGCCTTTGTTGCGTACACCTACATTCTCTAACTGTGAAGCTGCTCTGCTCTTTTTGCAGCAACTTAATGACTATGACACTTGTTTTTGAGTTGATGCTTCTTAAAAGGCATCTTAGCTCAGAGGAAGAGAATGTTATTTTAATGTTGGTATGCTGCTCATGAAACGGATATGATACAAACTATTTGCCGGATTTTAGCTGACTGCATTTGTTTTGCACAGAGGTAGTGATTGCCTTTTTATTTGTTGTTATGCTGCTACGTTTTGTATTATTTGTCTAGGGATCCATTGTGTGTTGTACAGAGGTTTAACAAAACTTTGCACATTTTGAAGATGAAATATCCAAACGTAGGTTTTTATTATGGCATATTTTGAATGTTTAATGTATTCTTATCTGTCATGTTTATATTAATATATTTTTCAATTCATAACACTCTTTTGAAATGTGTATCTTTTATGATTCATTTGGAGATCGAATAAAGATTGATCTGTTTTCCTTACTGTCAGAACTTAGTAAATGTTGTGTGTGTCTCTAAGTTAATGACAATTCCTTAAGTGATATTTTCCACACTACTGTATCAAGCACCATGAATGGCTACTCGAAAGGAGAACAGATGCGCTGCTATCTGGTCACCAGTGCACACTTTTTATTCTTTTGACCAGTGAAAAACGATTTCATGTGATTGTGAATACAACTAATAGGAACCCAATATATTAAGACATTCTGAGCATAGCCAGTGCATTCTTTTTTATCTTCCTGGCGAAAAGCAACCGCTTACGGCTACTGCCTCTTATCCGAAAATCAGAAGAAAAACTACATTACTTTAAATGTTTTAAAAGGCAATTTTTATATCAGATTTGTTTTGCATTTCTATATGGATATCTGCTAATTTTTCTAATAACTATAAAGGTACGTAGTAGTTTCCTCTGTTGAAAGGCTAATACAATAACGTTTGAACCATGTCTTTTATGTTTAAGTGCAATATATCCTTGTAATTCAAATCCTACAAAACGATATTACATGACATGCTTATAACAGATTCACGGAAATCAGACCTTAGAGCACTTTGACCCTCCGTGGTCAAAATGTAGAACAAAGACTACCCACTTGCATTAGTTCCCATATCAAAAAGTGCTTCTATAGCCACATACTCTTTTTTCCATATAAAATATCTCCCCTCACCTTCGGCCATGGTTTGCATATCACAGAAAGCATGTGTCACAAAATACGTGTCCTAGTATTATATAAACCAAGTATCCAGGGACCTCAGCTATTAATGCATATGTACCTAATTTTACTCCTTCTCCAAAACTAAACACAAAATCCCAAATAAGATTTTCATAAACTGGTGCTAAATACATTATTTTTATTAACACCACCTAATGATTTGATATTATTATAACAAATCAACACTGATCTTTACTCAGTGACAAAGTTCCAAATGAATTACAATTCAAAATATTACTGACCCTTTTTAAGTCGTTCAAGCTGTGTAGAGACTCCACACATCTCTCCCATTTAAACGTCTCAAAAATCTGGTATCTGGATAGCTGACCTCAGGAATAGGATCCCAGTATTCCAGATTCTTAAAAATCCGATACCAGGGTTATGACCGCCTGTATATCAAATCTTAGTGTTAAAGACCTCCCATGAATGTAACCTCTGTTACAGACCCACCTATGCATCTGTCCTCGGTATTTCAGACCCCTTTGCATTCGAGCAACCACTCCAGACCACCTATAAATCTGACAACAGTGTTATAGACCCCTATAAATCGGTATTACCTACTGCCTGAAAATCTGTTTGCAGTATTAGTGACCACCCTAAAATCCAATCACATTATTATAGACTTCGTATAAATCTTTTGACAGTGTTACTGGAGCCTGTACATTTAATCTTACAGTCAAATGCCCTGAAAATCTAATCATGGTGTTGAAGAACTTCCTTAAATCAATATTCTACACAACTTCTATAAATATGACCTCAGCATTGCAGTCCAAACATATCTCTGAATGACAGAACCGTATATGTCCATTCACAGCATTACACACCACTATGTTGCTTGCTCAGTCGTATGGCTATGTTTAAATCTGATCTCATTTTTACAGACATGCCTATGAATCTGATATCATGGGTACAGACATGTAGCATACACGTTTGAAATCGGTATTAAAGACCACCTTCCATGATTTTGACTCTGTCAGTGCTCCAGACCCCCTTCTAAGGCTGATTTCCTATAGATCCAACTATAAATCTGATATCAGTGTTACAGACTCCCAAAACTAATATATCTGACATCATCCACTATGTATGTGGTCGGTGTTGCTGACCACACTAAGGATCAAACCTCAATTCCTTATAATTTCGAACTCAATGTCACAGGGCCCCTTTAAACTAATTCTGAGTGTAACATAACTCGTTCTTGCTCATTGTACTATAACCTATGTAAACATATCTGAGGGCCACAAACATAGCTATCATGGATGTCAGAACTAAATGCACAGATCTTGCACACCTTATCTCTCACTTAAAAGTTATGAATATTTATAAAGAGCACAATCACCCATAGTTTCTTGCCACTACTTGAAATACATGAACCTCCTGTCATGCATGAGCTCTTGCTACAATGGCCCGGCCACCATACAACAATCATGCACAGACACAAACTCACACACACTCTCTCTTCCATAAATAGAATACAAATGTTGCACAAGATCCGCAAATGAAACGAAACAGGAAGTTTAATTTTAAATGAATGAAATACATATGCTCTCCTGAATTAAAAATGATATACTTGTGCCAATAAGTTAGACATAATACGCCGCCCTCCCTAAATTGGACATAATACATAACCCTTTGTGTCACACAAATTCCAGTAAATCATATTCTGTTTCACTAATCTGTAAAACTCAAGAAATTAACCGGGCATACGCCTCAAAAATCACTGTGGCAACCCGGCAGACAGATCGAGGTTCCTGTAGATCTCCCCTCAGTATACAACTACTAAGGAGAGCTGTATAAGCCGTTAAATGATCTCCTTATACCAAAAACCACCTATTTTAGTTGTTGGTATACAGGCTCCACCAAAAAGTCCACGGTTTTCAGTAAAAGCACTCCCATGCCTTAATATTAAATACAGGTGCACAGTGTTGACATACATTACTTTCCCATTCTCACTTGACTGCAGCGGATGTTGGTATGCAGATAGTCCTGTCACTCTCGCATCAATTACTAGATTTAGTCTTGGTGCATCTAAACTCTCCATAACTTGTACCTCAGTACATCTGATGCAAGTGTACTGATTTCTCTGGGACTCTCCTCAAAATACTTCAGAATGAGATACCCAGAGCTCTGACCAAACTGTGTCAAATGTAGGTAAACATAGCTATGTGACTCTCACCTACCTCCCTCACAAGTGAATACAGGGAGCTCCTTGTGACTCACACCAGTACAGATGTCGGTGCTCAGAGCCCTCTGTATCTTTCATCTAATTTCCAGAGAAGTAAGAATGCGCATACCCCTCTAACTTTTACCTTACTCCCCCATACGCAGGGGCTTAGCTTCGGGAGGGAGGTTTGGGGTATTACACCCTTCTAATAAATGCATTTTCTAATAAATAGTTGGGTACAGCTGCTTTCAGTTGGGTATGGTGAGGTGTCTGTTAGAATTCTCCAGGAATTTGTGCATGCACACAGACAAAAACGAACACACACTCTCTCCCTTTCTCTGTTTTGAAAGTCTTCAAAGTTGTTGGTTCTTTTGTAAAATGTGGTGTTTTCTCTCACTTAGTAACCAGGCGCGGTTCGTCCATTGGGGCGTGGGGGCGTAGCCCCCCTGCCCGACGCCGCCCGCAGCTCCCTCATGACAATCATGTCAATGAATCAACATGACGTCAGACCGCCGGGCGGGCGTCATGTTGATTCATTGACATGTTTTTACGGACGGCAACACAAGTACGCATGCGTGGGGACGGAGGGTGAATTTTTACCCGTGCCCACGCATGCGCAATTGTGTTTTGGCGGCGCTGCGCATGCCCATCAGGAGCCCTAATGGGCGTGCTGCGGGCGAGAGGGTACCTGTGCCCCTGGCGCCAGGATTGGCCAGGGGCGCTGTGAGCCTGTGACGTGTGCGGGACCGGCAGCAAGGTAAGAGTGTGTGTTTTTCGGTGTTCCAGTAAACTAGCTTGCACAAATGACTTGAGATAGTTCAGTGTGTTAATGATGTATGGATACAGGATGGGTGGGTGGATGCATGAATGATGTATGTATGGATGCATGCATGCATGATGGGTGGATGCATGATGGATGGATGGGTGGATGCATGAATGAATGATGTATGGATGCAGGGTGGGTGGGTGGATGGATGGGTGGATGCATGAATGATGTATGGATGTATGGATGGATGCATGGATGCATGCATGCATGATGGGTGGATGCATGATGGATGGATGGGTGGATGGATGGGTGGGTGCATGAATGAATGATGTATGGATGCAGGATGGGTGGGTGGATGTATGGGTGGATGTATGAATGATGTATGGATGCATGCATGATGGGTGGATGCATGATGGATGGATGGGTGGATGCATGAATGAATGATGTATGGATGCAGGGTGGGTGGGTGGATAGATGGGTGGATGCATGAATGATGTATGGATGGATGCAAGGTGGTTCGGGCTGCGCTCGATCGCTGCGGTGCAATATGCAAATTAGTTTACGCCCCTCCACTTTCAAATGTCACCAGCCGCCCCTGTTAGTAACCCTTTCAATCTGTGTTCCTCTCCCTTTTCACTGCCCCTTAAATACGCCTCCAACGTCATGTTATGTATGCTTGGTATGCCAACTTAATTTTGGGAAAATCTGACACTCCCACCCACCAAATCTTACTGACCAAGCTATGCCCCTGTCCGTATGAAGGCATATAGAGCCCTCCTAGGACTCCCAACGAACTTTCTCAGGGGCGCTAGAGGGCGCACACGCGGAATGGCTACTTAACTAAGTAGCTCCCGCTCCTTGGCCCGTTATCCTGCAATTATCCTCTACCACAGGCTATTAAAATAAAGATTTTGCCTACCGTCCGATGCAGTGGTCTGTCCCCAGCAATCGACCCGAAGCTTGAGCCGCTTGAGACATCGAGGCCGGCGTGGGCTCCGCCTGAACTTTTGCTGGTGATACCCTCGGAGACTACAAGCTGAGAGGGACGGCAGGGAAGAACTGCGCGACACCGGGGCTTGCCTCGAGGCGGGAGGCCCGAACTGCGCCAAGGGTCTCGGGGTCCTCGGTGCGGCTGTCTTGATTCCCGGTGTCTGACGCGGGCGGCGGGTGTGATCGGAAGCAGCTGCCCTGTCGCCACACACGCTGGACCTGCTTCTGTTGGCCCTGGCACTTGCGGGCTGTGACCGTTGGTAGAGTGCGGCCCGGAGAGAGGCGGATCAGCTGGGGAGGTGCCGCGACAGCATTGGAGGACGTCGGAGGAGTGTGGATCTTGCCGATGCACGGCGCGAGGTGAGAGGCGCTCTGGGCCGGCGGCGACCCCCTCTGTCAAACTAGCTGGCGGGCGATCGTGGGCCCGGCCTCCTAGCTGCTGCTGCCTCCCTGTAATATTTGCACGAATCTGAGCCTGCATCCTCGCTTGATTCCTGGGTGAGCGGCGAACCCTGGCTTCCTGGGGTCTCTTTGAATATTTCACACGGTGCCTGCTACAGCGATCTGCTGCTGCTGCCTGTCGGGGCCCGGGCTGGCCCATGCCAGACCACTGAAGATCTCGGGTCACTTCGGCTGCTAGGCCTTCCCCAGACAGTCGGCCCTACTGTGGATTTGAGAGGTGCATGTTAATAAGGCACTACTGATATTGGCTCTTTCTGCGCACAGTGTGCTTTTGAGCAACAATCTGCTGCCCATTTTGGATGCTGCCCGCCTCCTCTAAAGCCCTGGGCTGCACGAGCGACAACTGACGGCCTGCTCCCTTTCATGGTTACCTTGTGCTGGCGGCCTCTGCGCCCACCCTCGCGATCTAGACTTGACTTTAAGGCCTGACTCTCCCACAGGGTGCCGGTCCCTAAACCACTGTTGCCGCTGGGCCTCGTGACCCCCCCCACCGGGGAACCCACTGGCGCAGACGCTATCGGATGGACTGTAGCGCCCCCGACCTGTGCACTGGAAGGGCTTCGGCTGACACACACCGCGCGGCATTGTCACTCTCCATTGCGCACTTATTTTCTCGAGATTGTGTCACGCCCCCCCTCGGCGGGAAATCTGGTTGCACAGCAGCGTTTGTGAGTGCGGTGGCGGAGAGGTCGTGTCCAGCCGCCAGCATGGTGCGACCTGAAAATCGTCAATCAAAACTGAGCTTCGATGGCCCCAAAAAAGGCGCAAAATCAGTATCCACCGACCCTGGGGCCGGCGTTACATCCTCGAAAGCCACTACTACGCCTACTAAAGATCTTGACCTCCATAGCCTATTTCAAGAGATGAGACAGGGGTTTGCCACGGTGGTGGAAAAGGTTGACGGCGTCACTGCCCGGCTGGATGCCCTGGTTCATAAGGTGGACCGTCACGAGGAGCGGCTAACAGCTACGGAGCAACGCATATCCGATAACGATGATATCACTTCAACTCACACCACACAATTGGCCAGGATGGACAATTTGCTCAGGGTCATAGCAGCCAAGAACGAGGACTTGGAAGCCCGCAGCCGACGCAACAACATACGCGTCACAGGCATTCCGGAGTCCACGGACACGGGCAGGATGGAGCTCTATGTCGAAAAACTACTGAAAAGCTCGATCGGGGAGGACGCCTTCTCTCCTCAGTTCATCATCGAGAGAGCACATCGATCACTGGCACCTGTTCCCAAGCCCGGGCTGCCGCCTAGGCCGATTATTGCTAAATTGTTAAATTATCGGGATCGTGATGTCGCGCTGAGGGCTGCCCGATCTAGGCAGGCCCTGCAATACAATGGCGTCAGCTTCTCCATATATCCGGACTTCACTCCCCTGGTGCAGGAAGAGCGGCGAAAGTTCATCCCCGTGAAAAAGAAATTGCGAGAGGCTCAGCTAGACTATGCCCTACTCTACCCGGCAAAGCTGCGGATCACACATCAGGGGAAGCAACGTTTCTTTACAAACCCCCAAAAAGTTGAAGATTTCCTGAAATCGATCCGTACAGCTCGCAGGGAGGAAAGCAGAGATGCGGCGGACCTGGAGGGCGAGAACTCATCTTCAGCAGCGGGCGGACACTGAACACTTGCTTCTATTGAACTCTTTGCTTTGCCTGCGCTGTCGCACCCTGATCTTTGCTTCGGTTGCATGGGCACGGAGATGACCACGCACGATGGACCCACGATGCCTCATCGCACCTGTGGTAACGTAATCCAAGGACCACTTTCCTGACCCCGGCCTCCGCCAGGGGCGGTACAGAATCGGAGGCCGTGGACGGGTGACGTGGCTGTGCGTACTTTATGATGTATCCCTGCAGGGTGCTCCCCATGCAAATTTTTCTGTTGTTGATGCTGTTGCAGGGGTTGGGGGGAGGGGGGAGGAGGGAGGGACAGTGGGAGGGAAAAGGTGGCTGCTGGCATGATTGGGATGCTGGGGTGGGAGGGGGGCTGGGTTGGTTCCGAAAGAGGCTCTTATCGCTTGAATGGTTTGTTCGATTATTGCATGGGCATGAATGTTTATATCGGTCACTTAGCATTGGTTCTGTCTTGTCGCACAGGTTAGAACTGGTACGGTTGCTATTCTTTTATTTATGGCTGCCTTAAATGCTAATGCGCAACTGAACTGCATGTCTTGGAATGATAGGGGTCTCAATGATGCCAGGAAATGTCGCAGTGTCATTGCTTATCTTAATAGACACCATGTCCAGGTAGCTATGTTGCAGGAAACCCACCTATCACCACAGGGAACACACACGTTTGCGAGCAAGTGGGCTGGAGTCCGCACCTTCTCCTCATACTCTACCTATGCGAGAGGAGTCGCCATCCTTTTGGCACGTAACATGCCGTTCCATAAGTGCGGGGAACTAGTAGATGGCGAGGGACGATATGCTTTGTTGTGGGGCAGACTGGGTCGAGACACCTTCACATTTGTTGTCAGCTATGCCCCTAATGTAGATACTCCCGCTTTCTTTACCACCTTGTGGGGACGGATCATGGATGTGGGCTCGCGCCACGTTGTCTGGGGTGGGGATTTCAACCTAGCGTTGGTACCACATTTAGATAGGACGGATGGGGTGAGCCACTATAAGCCCAGAGCACGAGAGGCGCTGGAGGGAGTGATCAGGGAGGGTGAACTGATAGACATTTGGCGGCACTTACATCCCCATGGGAGGGAAGGCACACATTTTACCTCACACACGGGCGCATGGGCACGACTGGACTACTTTCTCCTTACCAGGGGGATTACCGCAGGAGTGTTAAGGGCGACACACTTGCCAAGAACCTACTCTGATCACAGTCCTGTACTACTACACATTCACGTACCTGGGTGGGATAGCCCCAGACCACACTGGAGACTTCGGCCCGAGATCCTGTTGGATAGTTTGTTCCGCCTTGAGCTGGGCGAGGAGATAGCTGCCTTTTTCCCCAGGAATAGGGGGTCAGTGGATTCGGTCGAGAACATTTGGGAAGCCTTTAAGGTGACCGTTAGAGGATATTGCATCTCTAAAGGCTTTAGGGTCCTGCGGGATATCAAAAACACGATTCACAAACTAGAGAGCGAGCTGCGCGCACTTGAACTCCGTATGGTGGAGAGCGATGGCCCTGACATACACGCTGCTTTTAGGGAAACATTGACACAATATGAGGAGGAGGCTGCTAGGGAAGCTAAGTTCCGTGGAAAACACTGGCAGGCCAGAAAATACTGCGAGGGAGATAGGCCTGGTAGGGTCCTTGCTACACTCACGCGAGCCTCACGGGAACGCAACACTGTACTTGAAATTACTGATACACACGGGTCCACGGTCAGGGAATCGGACGAGCTGCTTACTGCCTTTACATCTCACTATCACACACTTTATACCTCTGACACCAAGCCCGCTATACCTTATGCTGCCTATCTGGGAGATGTGGCGCTCTGCTGTCTCAGCGATGGGGATAGGGCGTTCCTGGCCGCTCCCCTTGAGCTGGATGAAATCCGCGACGCCATTATGTCCCTACAGAACGGCAAGGCCCCCGGCCTCGATGGCATCCCTGCGGAATTTTATAAGGCATACATAGATATCATGGCCCCTATCCTCCGAGAGGTTTACGAAGAGTCACTATGCGATGGCGTCCTCCCTGGCTCCATGCGGGAAGTGGTCATTACTTCCCTCTTGAAACCCAACAAGGACCCCAGCTCCTGCAACTCTTATCGCCCGCTTTCCCTACTAAATTGCGACGTCAAGATACTCGCTAAGGTTCTGGCTACCCGTCTCTCACTACTCATGACCCGGATTGTATTGCCCGATCAATCTGGGTTTGTGGCTGGCCGCTCCACCTCCCATAACCTCCGCACTCTTTTCTCCTTACTCCGCACTGTACATCCCGACATGCCGGTAGCAGCTGTTTTCCTCTATGCTTCTAAAGCATTCGACTCGGTCGAATGGCCTTACTTATTCTCTGTATTGACCAGCATGGGGTTCCCGACACTCTTCATATCTTGGGTGCGCCTACTCTACACTCGACCCACGGCGAGAGTGCTGATCAATGGCCGCTTGTCGCAGCCAATCGACATTACAAGAGGTACGCGCCAGGGTTGCCCCTTATCCCCCCTCTTATTTGCTATAGCCATTGAGCCTCTTGCCTGTCGCCTACGTCAACTACACCGGGAGGGGGCGATACAATGCTTGCAGCGGCAAATTGATGTGTCCCTTTATGCGGATGACATCACGCTTTATGTTAAACACCCTGAGGTGCACCTTAACCCCCTACTCCGAGAGTTTGTTGTTTTCGGCGGAATGTCGGGTGTGCACATCAATTGGTCCAAGTCACAATTTTTCCCATTAACAGAGGCGGTTTCCGATTTCCCCCTTGACTATCCACTGGAGTGGTGTCGGACTGAGCTGCGATATCTGGGGATCCAAATTTCCCGAGATAGTAGCGAAACATTACGATCCAATTACGGAGTGGCGATCACCAAATTAGCCTCCACAGTTGATCGTTGGATCACCCTGCCGCTTTCCATGGCCGGTAGAGCATCCCTTATAAAAATGGTGATTCTTCCCCGCTTCCTATATCTCTTCCTCAATATCCCCTATTATCCAGGGGCTTTCTTCTTTAAGACCTTGAGGTCGGAACTGCGTCGGTTGTTCTGGGGGGGTAAGAACCCACGGTTGAAATGGTCCACGCTCATTCTTCCATATGAAATGGGAGGCTTTGATGTCCCTGACTTTGAGGCTTACTACCTCTGCGCACAGGCACAATTCGCATACCATTGGTTGGCCCCTACCCCTTTCATGCCTCACATCGCGGTGGAAGATTGGATTGTACATCCTATTCCACTCAGTGGGCTGCTTCATTGCCCGGAGTCGTCCATACCTACGTCGAACACCTCGGTATCCTGTACGCTTGACGCATGGCGGCGTATTGCCAAAAAGCTGTCCTGCTCTTTGCCGTATTCCCCCAGACTACCGCTGACTTTTCATCCTGATCTCGCCCTGTTACAGGAACAGGGTTTCCGCACCCTTTGTGCGAAGGTACGAATCGCTTGTTGGGGTGACCTATTCTCGAACGGCCATTTCAAATCTTCAGAGCTGTTTTTTGCATCTCATAGCCGTACTCCACTTGACGTGTTCTACTATATACGCCTACGCGCGGGGATGAAGGACATCTTGCCTGATTTCCCCAGTGAACCCGACATACTGCTCCCACTCCATTTCCTACTCTGCTCACAAGATGGGACTCATTTGGTTTCTGGCCTGTACCGTCAACTCAGGGCTGCAGCTCCCATGCCTGTGACTGGTGCCCGGAGGCATTGGAGTGCTGACCTGACTGCTGAACTAACCGATGAGCAATGGCAATATTGCTGTACCCTCACGTCTCGTATCTCAGCAAGCAGCAGACTGAAAATCATACATTACAAATTCCTACAACGGATATATTACACGCCTGTGCGGAAACACAGATTCGGACTGGCGGACAATGATCGATGTGGGCGTTGCCGCGCCGAACACGCAGATTTCCTACACTTGGCATGGGGATGTCCCCAGGTGCTGCAGTACTGGCAACAAGTAACAGACGCCCTCACGGTAATGACGAAGGGCGCTGTGCCTATGGACCCCCTGCTGGCGCTCCTTGGGCATACTCCGCATATTCCTAGGTCTAGTCGGAAATTTGTCGATACTGCATTGCTCTTGGCTAAGAGACGGGTGGCATGCCGATGGGGACGAGGTAGAGCGCCTAAATTTAAGGATTGGCTAACGGACTTGACCTATTGTCAGAAACAGTACACTACCTTCGCTGAACTATTACCCGTCATGAATCGGCCTAGGGATATCTGGGACCCCCTGGTAGGTTACTTACTTGCACAAATAGATGATGAGGATGCCCCCGAGGGGAGCCAGGTTAGTGCTTAGCGACTCTACGGGGATTCCAACGATCGCTCAAAAGACTCGTTCATACACATGCATATCCCCTCTGTGCCCATGGGAGGTATATCCCAGCTCTCCTGTTGTGGACTCCCGTCCTACCTAGTACATCCCATGTGTTGCCTGCAACCACTGAACTCCCCATTGGCGATGCCTGCCCCCGTTGCTCTATCTGAGACACTTCCATGCTACCTCTGACATGCGCTCACTTCTTACATATTCGCTGGCACTTCGTTACACCGTACATGTTGATCTCTATGGCGTTGATTATCTATTGCCAGATCTCTTGTTCTATGACTGATGAGATAGTGTATCCTTGCATATCTATAATACCCTATTGGTTCATGCCTTCATGTCCGTCTATGTCTATAATGCCTCTTAGTTTGTTTGAATGTTGGGAAGTTTTATCAATTTACAGCGTTAGTAACTGAAAACACTGTTCTGCTGCAATATATCCTTCAATGCCTACCACGGTCGGTTGTACTGCTGCTGTAGCCTGCTTATATACCACGCTGCCGGGCCTCAGGGATGCCGGTCGACAGGCTGTGTTCTATCTGTTTATCACGCTGCCGGCCTCCGGGTTGTAGGCACATGCAGCTGTGTACTGTCTATTTTTCTATGCAATAAAGCAGTTTTGAACTTCCAAAAAAAAAAAAAAAACTAACTTTCTCAGATGCAGATACTCCAAGCCTGTATGAATTTTAACCCTTCAGATGCAGGTTTGCAGAGCCCCTTGCCAATGATCCTCAACTAACTGCTTCAGATGCAGGTAATTATATCTTCTATCGAACTATTTCAGAAGCAGATGGTACTTTCTGAAACTTGCACCTCAGTAATTCATACGCAGGCATACAGAGCTCACTGTAACTCATGCTAATACTTCAGTTGCAGATCTATCAAGTTCCTTGAGACCTTTACCTGAGTGTATCAGATACAGGCATATGGGGTTCTCTGTGACTCACCTAACTCCCCCAGAAGCAGGAATGACAACATTAATTACTTTGTTTCTCGCTTCCTCGTCCCAGTACAAATATATGGCCACCTTCCTCATTCAGCACTCCATATCTAAATGTTACCACTATCAAAATGTCCGGCTGAACCCTTGCCCTACGCGAGTGCTTAATTTGAAGAGGTGGAGGCCACGGGCACATATTTTTCTTCTTCAGACATTTCTCGAGAACAAGAGAGGGAAAAACACTCAAAGGTCAAAAAAGGAGGAAGAGAAAGACAGAGAAGATGGAAGTCTCAATGACTACTAGAACGCGATCATTGATATAAGGTCACCCTGGAGGATGTACAATCCTTTTTGGCCATGCCATTTTGTTGAAAAGAATGTCACAAAGGCTATAATCAGGCTGTTAACAGACACCCGTGGAAGTGTAAATGTAAATGTAAATGTAAATGTATAGGCATTTATATAGCGCACTACTTACCCGTAGGGTCCCAAGGCGCTTCGACCGCTGCGAAACCCTTCCTGGCTTCCCTGAGAGATGGTCCCTTAATGGGTATCTCCAGGGTGAGACCAGGCATCCCCGGCGGTCTGGTGGGGCCGTTAGTGAAGATGAGGCAAGCTAATGCCCAGAGTTGCCGAGTGTGAACGCTGATCAGAGTGGGCACCGAGGCGAGAGAATTATCGAGTCCGCTGACCCTGGTCCAGAAACCTGCCGCGCCGGGAATCGAACCCTGGTCCCGGGCCGTCCTCTGCTCTCGGGTCTGCCGCCTCTAACCAGTGAGCCACACTACTTCTTAGTAAGCCTGTACAGGCCTCACCACATCCAGTACATGCAACTGACGTCTGCATCTGAGGTTGGCTTTGAGAAACTAAACAGGAGGACCGCCTCTCAGCCCCTTGGACCACACAGTCATTCTTGACCCATCGGTCAGTGGGCCATCTGCACTGCGCTTGCCGAACCCAGCACAGTGAAAAACTATCACACAATAAAGTGGAACATGACCTTCCCCGTTGAGCTGCAGAGCGCAAACTGGGCCCGCCTGCGCGCACTGTCACCAATCCAAAGAAGCAGCATTTCCACCCTACAGTCAGAGGTGTAACAAGGGGGGGAAGGAGGGGTCAGCCCCAGGCGGACCCAGTTTTGGGGGCGGCGGCCGACGCAGCCCCCCCGCCCTTACATTCGGCCGACTCAGGACTAGCTATGCCACTACCTACACAGTTCTTAGCTCACTGAGCCACAGTTCTAAAATCAACCCCTCTCCCAGGTGGTGCACGCGGCACCTCCACATAGGTGGCCGGGCCTGCCAGAGGCAGAAGTGTTCAAGAAATGGCGCGCACGAAAAGAAAACAGCATGAGTTGTGTGTCCCTTATGAACTCTGCCCTGATGTGGCAATTAAATGGATCAGCAGTAAAGCTGGCTTTAGGGGAGCTCGGATATGGGGTGCCTTGGCGGAAGGTGAAGCTCCTCCGAGAAATAATTTACGGAATAGGGAGGCATTGCTGTCTGCAATTGCCTATTGCTCGGTACTGACTGGCGCAGGGCGGTTCCTCTGAAGTCCAGTGATGCTGGTACTCACAGAATGACCGGCCGCGGAGAGTACCCGCGGGGTGCGTTCCGCTCACAGCTCCAGCTTCCCGGGGGCTGCAGTAATGAGGTGTGGCAGGAGTCTGCTCGCCGCCGCTTTCAGGGCAGACATTGATCGCTCTGATATTTCTTGGCGTCAGGTGCTTGTCTCCCTGCGCCGACCCTCCCCGCACCGCGGGCCCCCGTGTAACGGGAAATAATGAGCGCGGGAATGTAGCGTTCCCGCCGCCCGCTCCCAGTAGCGGTCTCATCCACCGCCGCGCCGGATCAATACTCTCAGTGGCAGGCCGCTCAATACCCCTGACTTATGGCTTCATTTTTCTTCTTATTATAGATGAGTTGTGTTATTATTTTCCACCGGTCGATATTTTACAACCTTTTTATCTGTTTCTCCATAAATTTTGCGATTACTTTAAACTGGGAATTCCAGTTCTGCACCCAGGGCTTTGGACCCTGGATGGCTCCGGGCTTGGCTAGGGGGCTTTAGCGGCCGCCTCCTGGGGTCAGAGCCACTGAGCGATCGATGATCTGACGCGAGGAAGAGGACACCCGAGTCCGAGCGGGGAAAGAAACACTGACGTGGCTTGAGATGCAGGCGTGAACCCGGGAAGGGACTCTCTCTGCCAGGGTGGCCCCGAGGCGCACGCAGCACTGGTAGGGTGACCAACTGGCATGGGTGCAAATTCAGGACGGTGAGTGTAAAAATTCAGGACAAAGGGTCAAAATTCAGGACAAAATTCATAACAGGAGGTCAAAATTCAGGACAAAACTTCGGGACAAAAGGTACATTTTACAGACACATCAAAGGAGGTCGCACTATAGTATATACGTAATCCCATCTATATCCAAACATATTCATCCATTTGTAAACCTATCCATCATGTATCCTTCCTTCCATCCAACCCTCCATCCACACTTTCACTCATCCATCCATCCTTTCACCCTATCCACCCGTACACTCATCCATTAACCCTTTCAAACCCTCCAGCCATCGTGTCACTTACTCATCCATCCAGTCACTCATCCTTCCACTCATTCCCCTTTTCAGTCATCCATCCTCCCTTTTTCTCTCCATTGACCCTTTCACTTAGTCATCCTTCCTTCCATCCATTCTTCTACTCATCCACTCATGAATCCATCCATTGACTCTATCACTCATCCATCCTTTCACTCATCTATCCACCCATTCACTCGCCCATCATCCACCCTTTCACTCATCCATCCATCCTTTCACTCATTATCCATCCATTCACCCTTTCATTCATCCATTCAACCTTTCACTAATCCATCCAGCCATCCACCTATCCCTTCCCTCACTCACTCGCCCACCTTTTCATATTAATTATGAGCTGAGTCTTTATCTGCAGAGTTGCATACGGAAGAGGCCCATCAAGAATTTCACCCTTGTTGTAGTTCCTAAGGCAAGTTCTAGGATAGACCATGGGATGGACATACCCCTCACCCTCAATCTAGAATGGAGAACTTCTTCTACGGATATCGATGAACGCAGAAAATGAGCAGGCAGCTTGAGTTCAGTAACATGCGGGCAATAAACACGACCCCTTAATCGGTCACAATGGACTGAGCACAGGCTGCTGGCCACCTTCAGTACACACCGAGGTCCGCCGCAGATGCTTACCTCGTTCTTGACCGGTGAAAGTCGAGGTGGGGAGCCATTAGGAGTCCTGGGGCAAAGGTATGGGTGCCAGTTGCACAGCAGACTTCTCTATGTATGCAGTGAGGTAGTAGCAACGCAACCGCCATAGTAGTGCTTCCGAAGACCTTCTAAAGCAGGGAAATATACTAAAAAGTGACCCCAAGCCCTGGAGCCGAAGCGCGGCTAGGCCTTCTGTTGGCCATTCGTTGTATAGTGTATATACATGACTAGCTATAAATTAAATACATGTGAGAGAGGGGCTAAGGAGAGATGAGGGGCACCATGGTTTGTCCTGTTTTTGTGGTACACAGTTACACGAAGGCTACGCCTCATTGTTTAAAATCAGTTTGCATTTGCAAACAAATGCAGAAAAGAGACGTTTTAAGGCAAGGGCAAAGTGTGCAACTTCCATGGACCCAAAGGTATAAAGCCCCCCCTCCCCTCACAGGAAGATCTATTTCTATATTATTTATGTCTATTTATCTCAACGTACCCCCCTCTCCTGTGTAGTTTTAAGGCTTGTTGGGCCCCAAAGAAAGACATAAATCAGCTGTTTTTGCATGATTCAGTTTTTAAAACTTTAAAATAGTTTAATATTTTTGTGCTTTGTGTAAGCTTCAGTTTTCAGAAAATGGTTAATAAAATTCACAAATGTTCCGAACAGGTGGCCCCTAAACATGTCATGCACAGGGCCCCGAAAAACATTAAGATGACAATGATACAGGGCAGTAGCTATCGACGGTGGAGAAAGAGCATTGATACTGGGTCCATTGCACATCAATTACTGTTGCCTTTTACAGTGCAAACAGACAGCGGGGTGACATTATCATTTGCTTGCACCGGGGCCCAGTGCTCTCATGTTACGCCACCGCACAGAGACCATATTTTATCTGACGTTTAATCTGTTTAAAGCGTCGTGCGATGAGGATCTCTTGAAGAATAGCCAGAACTGCAGGAGACCTCCAAAAATGCATAAGGCTCGGATTCTGACATTAACAGTTCAGTTCCCCAGCTTCCAATCCAGCCAAATGCGTCTTGAGGCCTGGCCCCTTTAGAACGCAGTTTACTGAGTCTACAGGTCAGGCGTCGAGTAAGGGTCCCGAAATATTAAAAAAGGGAAAGGCTTAAAACCAGCTCTGCGCGTTTCAGAAGTACGGGGGCTAGGTACCCTAAAGCTGTTGTCATTGGCCCTGAATTAGGGTTAATGAGAGCACTCCTGCAGTGTACCTGCGAGCTCTAGGATTGGCTGATGGCTTTTAAGCCAATCCTAAATAGCTTTGTTTGGTCTCCACGGCAAACGTTGGCATTGAAGGGCACATGATTCGCTGTCACGTAACAGCTGTTAAAATTACGGACAAATGGCGTCCGTTAAAGAAGTCTTCACGGACAACGGACAGACGGCCGAAATTACGGATTGTCCGTGAAATTTATGGACGGTTATTCACCCTAAACTGGGCAGGCATGAACCCGGGAAGGGACTCTCTCTGCCAGGGTGGCCCCGAGGCGCACGCAGCACTGGGCAGGCAATGCCAGCTCCTCGAGTCGACGTGTTCCCTCAGAGACGCCCCCTGCCGCGCTCTTAAACGTTTGTTTGTGTTCACCATTGCAGGTGGTTCGGCCTTCACCCAGGCATAGGCGAAGGTAAGACAAGTAAGGCACTGGTAGATCACGGTTCACTGCTGCTGGCATTCGAGTCCACTTCCGGTGGAATTCCAGTCCGCTACTGGTGAGTGATGACAGAGAGCAGAGCGACACTCACCATTCACTGATGGCGCTGCCTCGTCTCTGCGGTGCCTACCTGACTTTGCTTCGCAGCACAGAGTTAAAGACTTGCGCTTGACAGGGCACATTTGCCCAATGCGTTCTTCAATGTCTGGGGCTTTCTTCAAGGGGATTGCAGTACACAGTGCTCAGAAAAAAAAGTGCACACATTGTCTTACAAATATCTTTCCAGTTTCTGGCTTGTAAAGAAGCACTGATTTCTTTAAAGATTGAACAGAGTTCTCGGAGGAAGGGTGGCCTACCAGCGTAGGCAGCGGAGCCTCAGATGCTACAGTGCCAGCAGTTGGCACCATAAACACTGCCAGTCTGTCAAGAGAGAGGAGGTTAACCACAAATTATTGCTCAGGAAAAGAGGTTGGGCGACATCCAGGGATGCTTGCCCTTGTGGTGAGTGTGGGTCGTTCTTCGGTGTCGGGTGCCAGTTTGCTATCCAAAGCTGCAGCAAGGAACCCGCTTGAACTGCCCTAACGAAGACTATAAAATGACAGATATTTCCCCATCTGCTTTTCATAAAAGTTTTTTTTCATTACACTTTTCTAATGACATTTTTAAAACACCAGTGAAACAAAATGACAAATAGGGCGTTTTCAGTGTTTATTTGGCAGTTAACGGTCATTTATTTGTGGTCCCTAATATTCTTAGCGCATCTGCCAATATTCTCTTCATTGTACGTATTCTGCTGTTGTGGGCGACTATTAGATGTGCTAGTGGCGGGACCTCTAGTTAATAGCTGTATGAATGTGCCCATTCCACACACCGGGCATTCCATGCCTAAGGATGGAAGCAGTTCAAGGCTAAGGCTGGGAAGGATGGTACTCATTCAAATCTATCAAGACTAGGGCTAACGTCTGCAACACAAGGCACCCTCTTTAGGTTTGATTTGCAATGACACATGTGCCATTCAAGGCGAACATTCGGTATTTTGTTCATTCTCTAAGGGGCTTTGATAAAGCTTCCTTCAGACATTATCTTCTGTGGGTTAGGACTCTTCAGTCACTAGCTTGATACACTGGCAAACAAATGGTGGATCGGCCTATAGGAGCATTTTAGTTTCACTTTCTTCTTGCTGATTGTTTCAGCATATCCTTCCACCTCTACTGGAAAGCTCAAGGGACTATTTTACATCTGACAAGCACACTCTGTCATCGCCATTTTGTTATTTATCTCATTCATCTTTCTTTGGTTTTGCACTTCAGTAGGCATTTCTTTATTGAGTTGTCAGTGCTCAAACGTGAATGTCAAATCTTTTGGATTTGCCAGTACTTGTTATTAATCTTTATGGAGCAGCATCAAATACCACAAAAGGTGGCACGTGTCCTAATGTGTCTGATCAAGGATTAAAGACTGAACCAGGCAGTACATAATCTATTCTTTTGCATTCTGGATGAAAGGGGCGCAATATGAGGCATGCAATCTATTATATCCCATCCAGGATTATTTAGAATAAAACATTGGGATAAAAGTTATGTTTTAGTCTGTCCAATCCAGGATTGAATGATGTGATACAAGATGCATGGTATACATTCTAATTGATAACACGCTCATTGATAGAATGTAATATGAGGTACAGGTGATAAAGTAACCCATTCGGAATTAACGATCAAGCTCAGTAGCATACATATAATACATTTCCTTTAGGAATAAAGAAAGAACACTTTCTACTACATCGCATTGAGGTTTAAAATCTCAGGCACATCCCACAATAGCTCATGTGTAAGAAGGCAGGATTAAGGCAATGCCTGGAATATACTCAAATCTTTCCGGGACACAGTTGTGAGACACTTTTCAGTGAATTGCTCATAAACTAATCTATCCCAGTACAGGATTATTAAAAAAACGATACAAGGCATACTTTTTAATCAATCCCAACCCTAAGCAAACGTCTGTGATTTGTGGCTCAAGTTCTAATCAGTCCCAAACTGGGATTAAAGAATGTTGGATTCAATGTAATTCCGCAGTAAATGGGCATGTGGGTTTAGGATCTGAAAGCACCACATCACAATTCCACCAAATCTAAGCAAGTGGGCCATCCTAAAGCGTGATCATGGCATAAACAGGGTTGTATGTCAGAAAATTGAGACCAAAAATATAATGTTACAAAAATATCACATCTTGAATATCAATTACCAAAATATTGTGAAGGTAACTATACATTTACTTTTCTTGACTTCACATCTACGTTCCTTCATGATACATACAGTGTAATGGTACATACATATGAAGTTAACTATGGTTACCTACCTATAGTTACCAGAATACTGACTACCAAAATAACATGAAAATAACTATATATAGGTAAGTAAACGTTTACTATAGTTAACTCCTCATATTTGTACCTTGATGATATATATATATATTTACTCACTAATTTACTTCCAGAAGCCATTAGTCTGTAAAATGCAGTGAAAATACAGGTATATAATGCAAACTTCAATCAGGATGTTTTGCAAGGGAAGACGGATCCTTACATCAAAATAGTAAATCCTAGATGTAGAGGTTTAATGGCTAGCACAGAGATAATATTACTGTTAGACCTGGCATCAATGGCGTGGGTTTCCCGTGTAATTTTGCATTTGCCTCCTGTGTTTTTGCTGTGTGTTGCACTTCGTTTTTGCTGGTCTAGATGCTTTGGGCACTTTGCCATTGCTGTTCAGAGCCAAAGTGCAGTGCTCCCTTTGTCAATTGTTGTTATGGATTGATGTTGTTTTGATTGGCATATTTGGTTTACTATTAAATCCCTAGTACAATGCACACCACGTGTGCCCAGGGCCTCTCAACCAAATGCTCCTAGTAGGCTTGCAGCACTGATTGTGCTACGTACTCAAGCAGCCTTGCAACAAGGTCTCAGGCCTGCCATTGCGGTGCCTGTGTGCAGTCTAGTACTGCCATGTCGACCTGGCAAGTGCATCCACTTGCCATGCCTTAACCTTCCCTTTTCTTACAAGTTAGTCACCCTTAAGGTAGGCCCAAGGTACCCCTGTTGGCAGGGTGTAGTGTATGTGAAAGGTAAGACATGCACTGATGTGTGTGGCATGTCCTGATAGTGAAATACTGCCAGATTCGTTTTTCACTATTGCAAGGCTGTCTGTTCCCATATGATAGAATGGGGAGTTTGCTCATAACCTCCTACGAGTATTACTGCCCATGGGACCAAGATAGGAAAATAAAGTTTGATATGCCTGAACTCAGAATGGTAAAATGCATCTTTTAGTGAGGGTGATTTTTACATTCTGGGTTTGAAAATACCACTTTTAGAAAGTAGGTATTTTCTTGCCTAACCATCCAGTTTGCCTCTGCTAGATTGTGTATTGACTGTCTGGCTTTGGAGTGACAGGGGCTGGGGATGTGCATTATGTTCAGACAACCACTTGGGGGGTTGAGGTGTGTCCTGCCTTTCCAGGGTGAGTCAGGGCTGGGCTAAATAGACCTGGGTTGCGTTCAGAGTATGTTGAGGAGATTTCTTTCACACCTGAATGGGCCTGGTCTGCGTTAGTCAATGCTGATCCACCTCCTACCAGGAAGCTGCACCAGAGAGGAGATAACTGGCTGGGCAAAGAGCTTCTCTGACACAGGGAACAAATACCTTTGTAATATATAAAGAGGGGCCCAGACCCCAGACTTTTACATCAATTCTGGTAATCAAAAGGAACCTTTCACAAGGAGAAGAGCTGGAGAAACTAAGGAGGAATACTGCCCCTGTGCTGTTTGTTGTCTGGGGTTGGCCTGCAGTGGCTACTTTCTGCCAAGGAAAGGAGAAGGACTTGATGATTGCTATGTCCCCTGCTTGAGGCAGATCTCCAAGGGCTTGAAATTGAGCTTGCCTCCTGTTCTGAAGTCTCAGGGTCAGAAGGACTGCATCCCAGTTTCCCCTGAACTCCCCTGCTGGGAGTTCTTGCCTGCTGAGGAGTGCCTGCCAGTGTTCTGGACCTCTGGAGGTTGTTTTGGGACTGGACACTGCAAGAACTATGAAAACCGACGCATCGCCTATTTCAGGTGAATCGCAGCAGTGCGAGAAGTATTTTCCAACGCATCACTGCTGCCGAAGAATCGGCGCAGCGCCTGCTCAAGGCTGACGTGTCTGCTGTGCTATGAATCCTGAGCACCGATCACTGACATCAGAGATCACCGCACCGATTCCGACGCAGGCCTCGTTGGAGAAGAACCGACGCATCATACCGGTTCGTCACACATCGCATCAAAGCATCAAGTCTGTCGCATTGTTGAGGGACGCAGTAAGAAACCGACGCATCAACTCTCCACGCAGTAAGAAACTGACACATCACCTCCTCTTCGGTAAGGAACCGACGAATCACCTCCCCTGAATGGCAGTAAGGAACCAACGCATCACCTCCCACTGAGCAAGGAACCGGTGCATCACCTTCCCCGAGGGTAAGGAACCACCCATCACCTTCCCTGCAACCCTTTTTGCCTGCATTTTTCGGCGCATTCAAGGTACTTTGTGTAAAAGTGTCGCATGCCACATTTTCTTGGAACTGAACTGTTTCTACACTTTTAAGAATCATATTGTTAATACTGTACTGTGGATTTTTGTCGTTTGGTCTTGTTTTAGTTTAGATAAAGATTACTTCTTTTTCTAAATTAGTGTGGTGTCTATTTGTAGTACATTCAGTGTATTACTGTATGTGTTCACAAATGCTTTACATACTACCTCTGAGATAAACCTGTCTGCTCATCCCAAGCTACCAAGGAGGTGAGCAGGAGTTATTTTAGAAGTATATGCCCCTTACCCTGACTAGGAAGAAGGATCCCCACTTGGAAAAAGGTACCTACCTCTGCCAACTAGAGACCCCCATTTCTAACAATTACTATCGTGGAATATTGCTAGATGTGCTGATGGGGTTCAGCTTCATTATCCTTTTGTGGCAAACACCATATGTATATAAGAAATGTGGATACAATATTATCATGAGGTTCTAGACAATTTAGTTTACTCAAATGCGACTACACCTTCCAGTAAGGGACATAGTAAGGGTGGATTAGTTGTACTACTTAATAACATTTTTAGTTGGAATTATGAACAATTTCATTCAGGGCTAAAAACTCCGATTGCCCTCAAGCCCTCAAAACTGACTTTGCTAGGACCACATTGAGTAAAAAAAAAAAACATATTACTGTTCAATAAATAGATACCCCACCTCCACGGCAGTGGTTCAGACTCTAGCTTTGCTCAACAATAACCACAATTTATAATTTCATGAATTTGTTTCCTAACCACTCAGCGATAATATTGAGTGACTTTAATGCTCATGTTTCTCAACCTTCATATGCACAATTACCTTTAACTGAAATAGAGGAGATTTGCAAGATCGATTCACCATTGGTATACAATTCTGATTCGGATGGGAGGAAAAAGTGAGTTATCTACTGGGAGCCCTTCCACAATGTTGTGGACCGACAAAAATCACTATTTACTTTGTTCTTGTTTCACATGGTTTTACTGATATGGTGAGTCATTTGCAGATAGTTCAGAAATATTAAGCAATCATGGTTTGATTGACATGACCCTCTGCCTGTCCATCCCAACTGCGGCCAGGCTAAAAAAATCAAACTGAAAGTTGATGTATTCTAAAATTGGTATCTTAAAGTGGAATGAGCAATCAAAACACAAAGTGGATCAATTATTGAAAGTTCTTTTTTCGATCGAATACCTAGATGTGTACAATATTTAATCATATTTAAGATAATTAGATATCTGTTATTGTTCCTGTCCCATTTCTGATAATATACAGGCCCCTTATGTCAAATATGAATCTAGATGGTTATGATTCTCAGGTTTTCTCTCGGGTTATGTTGCAGGAATTGCTTTGAACGGAGGTTGGATTTGAATTCTACACCTACGACAGAAATTTTGAAAATAAACCGTTATACAGTCATGTTAACTGATGTAAGGTAGTGGATGCATATATGCATGTGATTTATATAGCACAATCATAGTTACAAAGCAACAGAGTGCTGTACAAGGAGTGGGGGTTACTACAGACTACTGAGACACCAGAGGCAGAAAAGGATAAAGAAAGGGAGGGGATGAGGGAAAAAGGCAGAGGTGAAATATTAATTAAAGTATAGCATGGGAGGCACTGGCAGGGGGTAGTTGAAAGGCTAAAGTGTCTGTGGGTAGACTAGCAGGGGTTCTCTTTAAGGGAAGTCTAGTGGCAAGGGGGTCACTGTGTGACAATGTGTTCTTTAAAGCTCCTACCAGATTTAAAGGAGAATGGCACCTCAAAGATCTATCCCAAAATGGAGTTCTTGACCTCTGGCACCAAGCAGAAGAAGGTACCACATCTCAGCTTTTCCTTTCTGCAATTTGCAGGTCCCAGTTGGGAAATGTTGCTGCTGCATTTGTGGTACAATCCACTGGTGATTCTATTCTACGTTGCACGGCATGATGGTGCTGGCGTGGAGTGCCTCTTAGGTGACACAGCAGAGCTATGAATGTGATGTGAGCAGCCAGAGGAAGCAAATTGAATTTTGTGATGGTAGGTGTGATTCTATAATAGTTCCTGAGAACTTTGATCAAGTGGGCAGCATATTTGAAACACTTTTCTTTGTGTCAGAAGTTTTGTGGATGCCGGCATGTAGGACATTGCTTCTGTCAAGATGGGACAAGAGGAATGCTTTGATGGCTATTCTGAAATTCGGTTCCAATGGAAAGATTTCACTTTGTGCATCAGGGATAGTTGTTGCCAAGCAATGTTCTTCTTATGTGCTAGGTGGGTCTTGAACCTGAAGTGGATGTCAATGCTGAAACCTATATTAGGCATTTTCAGTGAATATTAAGGTGACGCAGTCAATATTTACTGCAGTGAGCCAACCTTATACTTGTTGTCACTGAGCACACATAAAATGTTGTAATCTTTACTTTGAGGCCTCCAGCAGATATGCTAGAATTGAGGCAAGGCAGTCCTTTATAAGGACAATGTTGCTCTAAAATAAGGCTAGGGGTGAGGAGAACTCGCAGAATTTCACTCCACGGAAGTCCGCAGTGTTACATAAAAACTACACAGAATTCCACAGAGTTCTGCCAACGGGCAGAAACATGCATACAGCGCTGCGATTTAGCGCCAGTAGTACAGTCTGTTTTGAAAATTCAGCAAGAATGTCTCACACTGTGTGCAAGAGCGTGCGGCCATTCGATTCGATTTTGCTTGAGAAGAAAATATACCCGGAGGGCACCCCTCTGACCGCGACCACGTTTGACCACACTGGAAAATCTCCCTGGAAGGCCTCCTAGCACCCAGAAATCATGCTAGGGGAGGCAAAATCTTGCTGCACTCGCCAGTTCACATTTCTGGAGCCTTACTGGAGAAATAATTCCACCACACAGCAATTGGCCGAATTTGTCCGGAACTCTGCGATACAAGAGTAACGCAGATTGCCAAACTCCGCCAATTCTGCAAGCGGATTGACATTTTTCGCCCACGCCTAGATAAAACCTATTCAGAGAGCTGAATGTGAAGCACACACTAATGTAAATTGATCTTTTTTCAGCCAGGGGGACTCACAGGGGCTCAATGCGTAGATTACTGATGAAAGAATGGATCCCAAGGCACACCACAGTCTACAAAGGTGGGCTTAGATCTGGAGGTCTGAACCTGCATGAGCCGAGTAATGTTCCTGAGGTGGTATCCCATGCAGGATTATGACTTGAAAGCCATCTATGTGGGTGGGATGTTGATCAGTACTCAGCAGACGACAAGGCCAATGCCTGGAATAAGGTCCACCTGGACAAGGAGACAAAGGTAACCCTTATCAGTGATCTGAATAACATCACCAACTCTGTGCTGCATTGCAACTTCAACCCACACTGAAGAAATGAAGAGGGGTATTTTCACATGCTTCGACTTGCACAATTTTCAGAGAGCAATCTGTACGAAAGGTTTTATTAATTTACCCAGCTATACATGAGAGACAAGAGAAAAGGCAGTATCTGTAGGGAAGGGGAATATTTTCTTGTCACATCCACTGTACTGGCAATGACCAGGCCACGCTCACATTTACAAGCACACAGCCCTTTCCAAAAAACATATTACTTCAGTACACTGGTAAGGAGAGTGGGCACGTTATCCGGGCTGCACGGATTCTACAAGGGGGCATGAATGTCATTGAACTCAACTCTTCAGTATGCAAAAATGACTCTATCCCTGAATATACAAAATGTTGCTACCAACCTGGCAGACACTTTGTAAGAGGTTTTAACTTCCTTGAGGAGAACAGTGAGATACGTTTGCCCCCACTTTCTATGTCTTCCTGCACAAACCTAAACCTCTGCGTGGGTATCCTAGAGGTCCCTTAGACTAGTACTCATAAGATATGCCAAAATCGGAGCCCTTCAGGGAAAAATGTAAAAAAGTAGGATGGGGCAGATGTGTTAAGCAAGCGTGGACGTTTGCTCCTACAGCGTTTGCATAGCAGGGTCAGCAGACGTATTTCTAGAATTCTTCCTTTCTATACTAGAGCTTGAGACACGAATCGCAGAGAGTCTGGGTGATATCAGTCTTCATAGGTTCTAGTAATGTAAAATCAACCCATACCTGGGGTTGGACTGTACTGTGCGGAAAGAAAATGAGGACTTCTGCAGAGAACAGTTGCTCGAATAACACGTTCAGAGGCACAGGAGGTCATTCATTGCCTTGCTCCATGCTAGGAGCTGATATTGCCTCTGTATTTCACTCCCTGCACATGTCCCCCTGTGAAGTGGATCTTCTGAAATGCGCTGTATATGGAATACCATACTGGATATCAGATGGATCCATTCCACCTGTGCAACAAATTCTCTCATTACATTCCTGGCTGGAGGTTATTCTCAGCCCTTCTCTAAAAAAAGACAGCTTTTCAGTTAGATGCTCAAGGGGCAGATTCTTCTCTGTAGCATGTACATAAAATAATACCCGACTCAATCCTCAGCACCACTCAGAAAATCCCTGAAATCACTCACAATGAAAAACGTGCCCCCTTGTAAGCGCTGTACTTATGAACTCATCCACTCTCCAGGTTTTCGAGGCCACAGTGAGCAGGAATCCTCATTCACAACAGTTTGCTTAACTCCGAGACCATGTGCAAGGCTGCACCTTCTGCAGAGCTGTGCTCTCCGGCGTTGACGAGCTGGGGTGTCTGAGCTCATTTCCTGTGCTCAGTGTGAAACCTGCTAAACTAAATTGTGGTAATTTGCTTTAATTTGTACAAGTGATTAGAATGCAAACACAATTTCTCTCTTGGGTCAATCCTATAATGTTCAATTAACCAAGAAGTAAGCGAGGGAAGGTGCTTAGCCTGCCTTTGCTGCGGAGAGCTCAGAGGCTTCTCTGAGTGTCGCCAGAAGTAGAACCAGAACCATTCCTCTGGGGGGATTGTTAGGTCAGGCGCTGGCCAAGAGCTTTTTATTTTAATAAAATGGTATTTACAATATACTTACTTATAGAAGCTTTCAATCAGCACTCTTCATCCAATGGCTAGTTGCTATGTCATTGACATTTTGTTTCTGCCCACTACAACCCACAGCAAGCCTATGGCATGGGGCAATGGCTCAGCCCAATTCAGCCACTGGCTAACTTAATATTGAGTGATATCATTCTGCTCCGGCTGCTGTGCACTCAAATAGAAAAAGTAGTACCCTCAAGTACCAAGAACTACTGGTCCAATGTGTGCTTTTTGATTAAACAAAATTGGACAAGACTGATAAAACAACATTTTTCGTTGTATAAAGGGTTATGAAAATAAAAAAATAAAAAAAGGGCAAAACCAAAAGGTTAACAGCCAACACCAGACCTACTGGCTTTGAAAAGGCCTGTTTGGAAGCATGGTTGAGCTTCAAGAAACAAGGTGGAGATTCAGATCTTCCTAGGGGTTTTAGGAAGTGTGGCTAAGCTACCTACCTATATGGTGAGTTGTGGAACTGAAGTTTGCCGTGTCACCGGGAGGATGACACAGAAGAGGAAAGTGACTTTAGTGTTTACTCAGGTGAGAAGAATTATCTTCTTCTATGTCCTTGGCGCCTGCAAGGCGCAGAGCTCAGGCAGCACTGACCAGCTTGTGCTGCCTTCCCCCAGCAACCTCACTCCCATGGGTTTTCCAGGGGAGAATGACAAAAGGCCATGAAAAGTATTGGTCTGCTAAGGAATACCCCAATTTGGCAGCTGAGGCTCAGTGAAAAAAATAGGGATTTTTCCAACCTTATCATGAAAGAACTGATCGTGGCAGGCTAAAAAAAGAAATAAGGGCGAATTTAAGTAGGAGACTGGTAGAAAAAGTTTTTTTTTTTAAATGCATAAAGCCACGAAGTGTAATTTTTATATGGTCCAAGGAACATAAGGCTCCTCATGACAGCCTGTAAACATACTGCATGTTAGCAGAATACGTGTTGATCAAATGGGGCTCAAACCAATCTAAAGGGGGATACAATGCATGCACTGGGGGAGATGTAGGCCAAGGAAAAAAGCACTACCCAGATATGAAAAATGTACCAACGCCCCCTGGCACTTACATTTACCAGCAGTATTAGTTTTATGGGCTTGATTACATATCAAGCGTACATCCTTGCACTGGTTACGAAAGGATAATATCAGGATTATTGTATGCTTTCTGTGACAGCTTGTGGATAAACCTCCTACCCATTCAATACCTACCTTAAGGGGCATTGCTAAAGAACTTGAGCAAACTGTCACACATACCTGAGAATCGGAAAGGCAGAACATGGAAATGTATTTGGATCCTAGCATTTTGACAACAGATTCTCTCACTCATGAAGAGGGGAGTGAAATTGTACTAAAGGGCTGCTTACAAATTTTGATTTTTGATGGTGTAAAGTTTGAAAAGATCTACAGATCTGGTTTAATATGATTTTAATCCAAGAAGCGCACTGTCACTGCACTGCAACAAGTTAAAACAATATTTTCTGATCCCCCATTGAGAAAGCAAGGTCCATTTCAATACAATCATGCCTACCTGGTATTGCCCTTAGTATGACACAAAACCAATTACTTATATCAAACTTTAATTCTCCAGCCTTCGTATCTTTCATAGATTTACATGCTTGAACCATCCCTGTTATCGAGCTGGGTGTTTCACAGTAGGCATGTTTAGCAGTCCAATGTTTAACATAGTATTGAAAGTTTTAACATGGGCACATTATTAACCTATTCACAATCATTTCAAAATAGCCAAACCATACCCAATCAGAAACAAGCTCATTCAACATAATTCCCTATACCGGGCACTATATCTCAAATTTCAATGCACGAATGTCAAAGGTAATGTATAGGCAAACCCGGATTGGGGAAGAGGGTGAGTCGTATGTAAATCTATGAAAGATATCTAGACTTGAGAACTACAGTTATAGGTAAGTAATCTCTTTCTTCTCTAGTATTGGATCTTTCATAAATTCATATGCTTGAATCAGGGTAGAAAACAGTAAATATACATTAGACATCTTAAAGTGGATGGTGGGAATTTAAATTAAAAAGACTCACATCATTGAAAAAAGGTGATGTAAAACGACCTGTCCCACTGGAGCACCCCTCTTCACCGTTGAGTCCAGGCAGTAACAGTAAGTAAAAGTGTGCCTGTTCTTGCAGGTTGCCACCCTGCAAATGTCCACAATGTTGGTTGATATAGAGATACTTCTTGTAGAATGCACCATTACATTCTCTTGTAAAGGACGGCTAGGCTTATTATGATAGAGCAGCATGGCTGGGGAAACAACCATTACAACGCAACTTTTACAACGCACTACCATTACAACGAAACTTTTACAACGCAAAAACCATTACAACGCATGTATTTACAACGCATGTTTTTACAACGCAGGTACCTTTACAACGCATACCATTACAACGTAAGTATTGGTAAGTATATAATTATATTTTAAATTTTATATGTTTGGGTTTTTTTAAGGGGTATTTTTAGGGTTGAGGGTCAGTTTTCAGTTTTTGGGTAAAGGGGTATTTTTAGGGTTCAGGGTCAGTTTTCAGTTTTTGGGGCATTTTTAGGGTTCAGGGTCAGTTTTTAGTTTTTGGGTAAAGGGGTATTTTTAGGGTTCAGGGTCAGTTTTCAGTTTTTGGGTAAAGGGGTATTTTTAGGGTTCAGGGTCAGTTTTCAGTTTTTGGGTAAAGGGGTATTTTTAGGGTTCAGGGTCAGTTTTCAGTTTTTGGGTAAAGGGGTATTTTTAGGGTTCAGGGTCAGTTTTCAGTTTTTGGGTAAAGGGGTATTTTTAGGGTTCAGGGTCAGTTTTCAGTTTTTGGGTAAAGGGGTATTTTTAGGGTTCAGGGTCAGTTTTGGGTTTTTGGGTAAAGGGGTATTTTTAGGGTTCAGGGTCGGTTTTGGGTTTTTGGGTAAAGGGGTATTTTTAGGGTTCAGGGTCAGTTTTGGGTTTTTGGGGTACAGGGGTATTTTTAAAGTTCAGGGTCAGTTTTGGGTTTTTGGGTAAAGGGTTATTTTTAGGGTTCAGGGTCAGTTTTGGGTTTTTGGGGTACAGGGGTATTTTTAGGGTTCAGGGTCAGTTTTGGGTTTTTGGGGTACAGGGGTATAAGGTAAAAATAAAATAAAATTAAATTTAAATTAAATCAATTAAATAAAATAAAATTAAATTAAATTAAATTAAATTAAATTATATTATTTTCAATTAAAAAAATTAATATATACTTACCAATACTTACGTTGTAATGGTATGCGTTGTAAAGGTACCTGCGTTGTAAAAACATGCGTTGTAAATACATGCGTGGTAAAAGTTTTTGCGTTGTAAAAAATTCGTTGTAATGGCATGCGTTGTAAAAGTATGAGTTGTAACGTCATACATCCGCATGGCTGCAGACTCCCAGGAAGCTATATTTTGTTTAGAAAGAGATTGTTATTTCCCGGCCAGACCATAAGCTCCAAATAGTTGAACAAACTTTCTGAAATGTTTGGTTCTGTCTAAATTCTAGACATATTATAACATCTAGGCTATTAAGTGCTCTTCCTATTGCATTACTATACTTAACGTTTTCAGAATCACTGCTTCATTTAAATGAAAGATTGACAGCACGTTGGGGATACAATAAGAATTTGTCTTTATGATAACTCCATTGTCACAAAATTGCAATTATGGTCCCTTAATTGGGAATGCTTGAATTTCTATTACTTTTCACAAAGTTAAAGCCAATAGGATAACACCTTTCCAAGATAGATTCGTCAAATCGTTTTGTGTATTGGTTTAAAGGGACTTCTTATAAATTGAAAAAGTACTGTATTAGGTTGCCATGAGATGCTGGGCATCTAATAATTGAAAGACACTAAAATACCCTCTGAGACATTTGTGAGTCTACTGGACCAAAGGGATGGTTGATCCGCTGTCCTTCCAAAGAAAGAACTGGCACTAAATGGACCTAGACAGATGCAGGACTACGCGTGATAATCCAGTAAATAAGGTACATTTTGATGTGGAGCAGAAGAAAATGAAAGCATGCTGTGTTGGTTGCATCAAATAAAGAAGCACCTCAATTTTGCTCCTTAAATTTTAGTAGCCAGTGCCCTGCTTCAGATAATATTTCTCTAAAGTCATCAGGCAATCTTAGGGATGGAGAAGATATCCCTTACACTAGCAGGGAAAGGCTCGACCGTTGGAGACTTATGGCAACCATTCCTGAATATATTAGCCCAAGAGTTTTGTGAACTCACATGCCCCAGATATTTACGTCTCTTACGGTTGCCCGCACCCGACACCACCACCACCCAGCCGATCTTGCAGCAACAGTGAGACACCCTTAACCCGAACGAGATCTTTAATTTGCAGTGAATGGGGAGAGGTTGGGGGGGGGGGCCGGGGGGGGGCATTGGGTGGGGGGATTCGTTCCCAGCATTTTGTATTATTTGTTAGTACCTTGGTACGTCAGCTGCCTGAGCTCTGCGCAGCCCATGATTGATCACCCTTCGTAATGTACACTGCCACACCAGCTGTTAAATCAATAAAAAAGATTCCAAGCTAAAGTCATCAGGCATGTTTAAATGGTGATAGTCATTTTACTCAGGAGCAAAGACGACCAACTCAACATCATTGGATTCAGGTGTAAGACCTGATATTTTTTGTGAGATAGATGTGGCAGAGATGGAAGTGGGATCAGGCGTTCTTCTGAAACGAGAAGTAACATGGCGAATCAATGCTGCTTTGGCCACCTTGGGTTATTCAGTAATTCATGGCATAGTTCTCTCTTCATTTTGTTTGGCACCCGTAGTATTGGTAAGAAATGAGGGGAAAGCACAGGCAAAGGTCCTTAACCTTTGCTATCGAAAATGCATCCCCCGTGAACCTGGTAGAGTGTGTCTGCTGGCGTAAGTCCATAATTTCTGGCTTTGATCAGCCACAAAGAGGTCCAGATTCAGTTTGGCCAAGCGATGAAAGATTTTGTTTACGGGAATATGGTTTAACTCGCACTAGTGGCATTCTTTCTATGTTCTGCTAAGAGTGGCGGCCCAAGCACTGTGCATGCCTGTGAGATTTTCTCCTCTTAAATGGTCATTGTGTTAAAAAGTCAAAACCCTTCTTCAGATATGGGTTGTTCCTCCGTTTTTTGTTTATGTAACATATAGGCATTGCATTGTCCATTTGTGCTACTACTGAAAAACTGGTGATCCTCGGAAGGAAGGAACGTAGGAAGTACTGTAGACCTGAAGATATGGCCCTAGACTCCAAGGTGTTGATTTGGAGGTGTGCTATCTTCAATGACCATGTCCCACTGCTGCTAAATCTTGCAGCTGTACTCCCCATTCATCTAGAGAAGCATCCATCATCATTATAAATTGGGATTTCTTCAGGAGGAACTTCAATCAGTTATTACATTCCTGCACTCAGACCACCATGGAAATGCCTGTTTCTTTTTTTGTGTTACTGTGACATGGTAGTCTAATGAACCTTGACTTTGTGCCCATTGCCTGATGAGCTCTTCCTGAAAAGCCGTACAATGATCTTTTTTTCCCACTACAAATGTGGCAACTTGGTGAGTCATGCTGTTCGTTATTTGGAGGGATGACTTTGCATGGTTCCCTGCCGAGAACTGCTCACAATTTTTTTACGGAGACTAGAGATGCCATTTGTCTCTGTTTCAAGGTAAGGTCTAGTTTGCCAAAGAGCCTCAGACAGACAGTGGTAGAAGGTTCCATTGATGTGAATCAATTTACTTTGACAAGCCAATCGTCAAAGACTTGGTGTCCCTGCTTACTGTGCAGCAACTGGGGTCATGTCCGTAGTAACGTTCTTGGGGCCTGTTTTGAGTCTGTGAGGACTTGAATTGATGTGGCGACTGGCCACTTCGTAATTGCAGAAATCTTCGATGCATGGGATGAACGGAAATGTGAAAATAAGCAAATTGTAAGTTTAGTGTGGCTATGTAATTCTGTTTTAAGGAGCTGGAAGACCTCCTGCAAAGTTTTCATGCAGAATAATTGCTTTGTGAGAAATTAATTTATTTGGAGTAGAGCTGAAATTGGTCTCCATTCCTTTGATTTCTTTTTGATGAGAAAAAAGCTTAAAAAGAAACCTACATTTCAATGGGAGTTGGTGGCTTCATCACTTAATTCTTTAACGCTAATGAGGTCTCTGCTTAAGATAGACCAAGAGGTTGATTGAGCTTCTTGAATGGAAGAGTTGGTGGGGGTTTCTGAATGGACTCCACTGTATGACTGAAATTTATCAGCTCTAGAATCCATGGTCCGCATTTGAAATTTGCCCTTTCTGTAGGTTTGCCCTGAATTTCTTTGCCTTTTTTCTGAAGCTTATTTTTCCTGGCTATAGAACTCTGCACTGTTTCCGTGCTAACCAGGTTTAAATTGCTTGCGTTCCTCCTTTCAACACATGGTAAAATTGGTATACACCTGATGAGTTTATTTAATTTGCCTATAGTACCTAGCATAAAGTACTAAGTGCCTGTAAATTAAATGCTACCAATGCACTGCCGTCTACTGCAGTGGCACTGTAAAGGCTGCCTCCAGGCCTGCCATTGTAGCCTGGCTGTGCAGTTTTAAAAATGTTAAATCTGACATGTGAAAATAGACCTTTTTGACAGGCCTAAGCCTTCCTTTTAAATATGAAAAAAGTCACCCTTAAGTAGGCATTATTGCCCATTGTGCAGAGTGCATTGCATTTACAAGTAGGACTTGTAAAAATGTCATGTTAAACATGTTCTTACAGGGAAAAAGCTTTAAAGCTATTTTCACTGTAGATAAAGTCTTGGGGCTTAAATACGCAGGTCCAGGTAAGACTCAAAAAGAGTAATCTGTCTCTTCAGTCTGTTTGCCACGTTGTTTCAAACACTCCTGCCGCACACGGACAAGGGAGCTCCGGCCTCCAGCACTTTACCCTACACGCTGGCCTGTTGTGGAGGGAAAAATGGACTTCTATGCAAGTCCATTCTACACAACCGCTTACTGCATTACGCTGCTTGGTGACATTCATGTTTGGTTCTTACCTGGACCTGCATATTTAAACCCCAAGACTTTTTTATCTGGAGCAAAACAAATCCCATGAAGTGGCATCAGGCACCCCACCTTACCTCTAGTGGTGCTCATATTGCCCTGATAAATCCCTGTTTAGGGAGAAACACATTGGCGGCATGTTCTCTTTATTGAAACCATTAAAAGAACTCTCTTTACTGAAGAATTCTTTTGACTGCCTAATTGTTTTTTTGTTGCCTCTCTTTGCCTTATGTTGTGTATAATCTAATTGTAAGGTCTACAAGCAGCAGACCTTGGAAGAGGGCAACAATATTATCTGTGAATCTTCAGTTCTAAACGAATGAAAGTGAGTATCTGGGCTGTGCGGCTTTAATCATCCTTAGCTGCTTATATATTTTGAAAAGTGTTGTACTTAATCAAATATGGCTCAGCAGTCAGATTAAAACAAAGGGCAGATTCTGCCAATTTTGCTTTGCAGCAAAATTATACACCCATTCACGGGCTGTAGGGGTCACAGCCCTTGGAAATACTGTATTACATTGACATTCATTTTACATGCATTTTAAGCAGTACTGAAAGCCGACCAATGCATTGAGGGCTACAGAAAACCATGTAACCCAGAACAGAACTATGTTTTTTGGGTATTTATATATTTTGATTTACCGTCAGGCAATTACTACCCGGCAGATGGAACAAACAACAAGCATTGGAAATGCAATAGGTCTCGCATTAGGAACGTTTGAGCGATTGGTATTGTAAATGACACTTTTTTTATTTATGTGTTGGTTTTGAAAATAGCAAAATTAATAGCTTTGTCAGTTACAATGTCAATAGTTTTAACTTTCGCAAATGTGACACCTATAGCATTTGTAATGTGTGTTGTATTTACGTGACTTAATGTATTGATATTACAAATAACAATGGCTTTTAATTTTGTAAATAATTAATACTTAAATAAAAGTTATTGTAATTTATAATGGCAATAGCTTAAACGTTTGTAAATAACTTTTGTGAAGATTATGTTCAGTGTATTTTATTGTGACGAAAATCCAAGAACATTGCATTTGCACCTACACACACACAGAGCCACACACACACACACACACACACACACACACACATATAGATGTGGTGGTGGTGGATCTGGGGGATATGGTGGTGGTGGATGTGGTGGTGGATGTGGTGGTGATGGTGGATGTGGTGGTGATGGTGGTGGATGTGGGGGTGGATGTGGTGGTGGTGGTGGTGGATGTGGTGGTTGTGGAGGTGGTGGATGTGGTGGTGGATGTGGTGGAGGTGGTGGATGTGGTGGTGGGGGATGTGGTGGAGGTGGATGTGGTGGAGGTGGTGGAGGTGGTGGATGTGGTGAAAGTGGTGGTGGATGTGGTGGTGGATGTGGTGGTGGTGGTTGTGGTGGTGGTGGTGGTGGATGTGGTGGTGGTGGATGCAGTGGTGATGGTGGATGTGGTGGTGATGGTGGATGTGGTGGTGATGGTGGTGGATGTGGGGGTGGATGTGGTGGTGGTGGTGGTGGTGGTGGATGTGGTGGTTGTGGAGGTGGTGGATGTGGTGGAGGTGGTGGATGTGGTGGTGGTGGATGTGGTGGAGGTGGTGGATGTGGTGGTGGTGGATGTGAAAGTGGTGGTGGATGTGGTGGTGGATGTGGTGGTGGTGGATGCGGTGGTGGATGTGGTGGTGGTGGTGGATGTGGTGGTGGTGGATGTGGTGGTGGTGGATGCGGTGGTGGATGTGGTGGTGGTGGATACGGTGGTGGTGGAAGTGGTGGATGTGTTGGATGTGGTGGTGGATGTGGTGGTGGATGTGGTGGTGGTGGGTGTGGTGGTGGATGTGGTGGTGGTGGATGTGGATGTGGTGGTGGTGGATGCGGTGGATGTCATGGTGGATGTGGAGGTGATGGTGGATGTGGTGGTGGATGCGGTGGATGTAGCGGTGGTGGTGGTGGATGCAGTGGTGGTGGTGGATGGGGTGGGGGTGGTGGTGGATGGGGTGGTGGATGTAGTGGTGGTGGGTGTGGTGGATGTGGTGGTGGTGGATGTGGTGGTGGATGTGGCTGTGGATGTGGATGTGGCGGTGGATGTGGTGGTGGATGTGATGGTGGATGTGGTGGTGCATGTGGAGGTGGATTTGGAGGTGATGATGGATGTGGTGGTGGATGTGGTGGTGTTGGTGGATGTGGTGGTGGATGCGGTGGATGTGGTGGTGGTGGATGCGGTGGATGTGGTGATGGTGGATGCGGTGGTGGTGGTGGATGCAGTGGTGGTGGTGGAATGGGTGGTGGTGGATGGGGTGGTGGATGTAGTGGTGGTGGGTGTGGTGGATGTGGTGGTGGTGGGTGAATGCCACAAATCACACGCAGGAGTTTCACAGGCAGCTCTGGGTTTACGGACTAAATAGGTCATACTTGATTTATGTGTAATTGTGCAGCACCTTTGCCAAGATGTGCTTCAGAACTGCAAAAAAGGATACAACCAAACAAATGTAAATACCTTATTTTTTAGGATAAAAATATGTGTGCATTAATAAACTTGACAGTATTCATTTCAAAGCAATTAAAGAAAATGTACAAACGGCGTTACCATGGCACACACAAAGGCCATGGTAGAATTTGGACATGTGAACAAATAATGCACGCTCAATGTACCAATTACTTTTTGTATGCCACACTCTTTAAGCTTCTAAGCGCTGTAATAGCATATTTTATTATTAATAAAAGTCAGTTTACCCACCAGAAGATAGATGAGCTGATTTGTCAGTGCCTAGAATCGAACTCATGACCTACAAACGTTACTTAGGTTATAGAACAGAACGGTCACCCCGCTGAGCCATCCTGCAGCAATCAGAACGCTTTCTTTTCTGTCATGTTTCAAACACCTCTCTTATAACCCTTCTGGTTTGTCCTCCAATGTCGATGAAAGGGAAAGTTTATGAAAGTCGGGACAAAGATAAAATCCCAGCACTTCCGTGTATCCCGCTGATACCTGCTCCGGGCATTTTGTGGTTGGCGTTGGGACTGAATTCTCCGCAGCGCCAGAAAGCCTTTAAAGTGTGCGCTGATCCTGTATAAAAACCAGGGAGCTGGGAGGTGGGGGTTTGCTCGGCCTTGTCTGGGCGGCTGGGGTGTAAGTAAGGAAACAGGCCGACTGCAGAGAGACAGACAACAGACAGGGAGGGACAACAGACAGACACACGCACCGCACTGACACCATCATGATGCAAAGACACACATACACAAAAGACAGCTGGATTTCATAGAGAGACCGAGACAGGGGGACACCCTCTGCACTGCTAGACCTGCAACACAAAACAAAGTTTAAAGGCAAAGGCAGGGACTGGCACAGGCAGAGGCAAGCCAGTCCAGTGACAGTTTTGCGTGGAGTACGGATTAAGGGGCTGTACTGCACAGTAATTATTTATTTCCTCTCCCCGTGCCACGTCCATCAGACACTATGTAGATACCAGACTTCAGACACCAGCAGAGCAAGAGAGAAAGTGGTACGAGGCACGGAGGGGGGAAAGGAGGGGTCAGGTTGTAAGGTATGGGCCATAGAATCTGGCATTAAGAACCCAGGGGAAACAAGGAGAAACACGAGAGACGGCCTGCGGCCGTCAAAGTGAAAGTACGGCCGGGGGAGGGCATTGCTGTGGGGAGGGGGGAGGGGGGAGGAGAAATGCGACACGGCGGGCAGGGGAGGGGGCGGAGCGGGGCGAGCGGCATGAGGGTGTGAAGCAGCAGGGGCCTTTGAAGTGAAGCTAAGCTTCACTTCAAAGGTGTGGGAGGAGTGCTGCTGGTGATTGACTGGCGATTTGATGATGTGCACGCGCATTTTAGGTCAATGCGCTTGCGCATTGACCTAAAAGCGCACGGGCACAGCATCAAATCACCAGTCAATCGCCAGTCTAGGTAAGCTTATTTAAGCCCCGATAGTCTCGCTCTGCTCAATGCGCATGCGCAATGACAGGTCGCGAGACCTAAAAATGTTACTTTCTTTCGGTAATGCCTTATATGGTTACCTATGGTTTATCCCCGGGTGTCAGACTGGATCCAGAAACTTTTCAAGCAGTACCTTTGTGTACCAGTAGGTGGTGCTGATTGGCTCCAAGTCAGCTCCACCCATGCCAGAAATGAAATGCGCGTTACCTCTATAGGCATCACCCCCAGTGCGCTGACATCAGTTTCTTTTCACAACCTTTCCACACAAGAAGCACAGAGCCACAAAGGTTGCTGATGTACTGATGTCCAGTAATAAGAGTCTGAGAAGGGTGACCCTATGCAGAGAATCCTTTCACAGAGCAGGGAGGATGGGAGGCTCGGTAAGGAATCTACAGCTAGAGTCTCTACCAGATAAGGTGTTACCGAAGGTAAGTAACTCGTTCATCTGATAGAGACGTCTAGCCACAGATTCTTTAACTTAGAATAGATATCCATGAGATACCTCCCTGGAGATGGGTCTGCAAATAGATTAGACCAAAAAGTCCTGCAAGACCGAACAGGCAAAATGCCCATCACGACAGACCTGACTGTCCAGGCAGTAGTACTTGGTGAACCTGTATAGAGATACTCACATTGCCGCACAACAGATTTCCACGACAGGAACCCCGTGTGCTAACACAGTGTTCATAGACTTGCCTATCATGGAATGATTACGCAAACCATCATGGGGTTGCTTTTTGGCCACTGCAGAGCAGACTTTAATGCAGAGCACTATCCATTGAGAAATGGTCCTTTTTTGCACGGCCTTTCCTTTCTACTCCCCAACTTTTCTCGAAGAAGAAGAGTTGATCACCCAACTGGAACTCTTTTGCATAATCAGTGTAGAATGACAACGTTCTTTTTGCTTCCAGACGGTGGAGTCTCTCCTTGGAAGAGAGAGGTGGAGCAAAGAAGGTAGGCAAGGTGATATTCTGGCCAACATATAAAGGTGTCACCACTTTCATAAGAAAGGAGGCACAGGTTCTCTGTAACAGTTTGTCCGCGTAGAATGTTGTGTTAGGAAGGGTGCACAGAAAGTGCCTGCACCACATTGACCCTCCTGGCCTATGTTATGGCCACAAAACAAAATCTGTAATGATGGTGAATAAATGTAGTGGACTGTTTTGTAGGGGCTCGAAGGATGCACAAATTAGGAATGCCAACAACAGATTGAGGTCACATTTGGGCAAGATAAATGGTAGTGGAAGGAACAGGTGTTGAAGTACCTTCAGAAAACGAGTCACAACGGTTGACTTGAACAAAGAAAGTTGGTCCAGCAACCGCAAGAATGCTGATATGACAGATAGACAACCTTTAACAGTGTCCAGAGAAGAGCCCTGCTGGGCCAGTCAAAGAATAAACAGCAAAAAGTAGAATAAGGGTGCAAAAATGCGGTCAACTCTATTGGAGGCACACCATGTCACAAATTTGTCCCATCCGCAGGTATATACCGTCTTGGTTGAGTGACGTCTGGCTGACAGAATAAAGTTGCAGCCTTAAAGGGGGAGGTCAAAAGCTGTTAACTGTTGCTACTTATTTTCCAAGCATGAAAGTGGGGCGTACGCAGGTTCGGGTGCAGTACCCTGCCCTGCTGTTGCGACAGAGGATACTCCCAAACAGGCAGCCTGATTGGAGGACCAATGCTCAAGCTTAGGAGTTCTGGATACCAAACTCTCCATGCCCAATCCGGAGCTACAAGAATGACTTGAGCCTGGTCTTTTCTGATCTTTCTGAGAATGCTAGGCAGGAGTAGCATCAGCGGAAAGGCATACAGGAGGCCTGAGCTCTACTCAAGACAAAAAGCATCTCTGAGCGTGAGCCGCCTTGGAAATACCAACTCACAGAAGTGATGACATTGCACATTTTCCATGATGGCAAACATGAACCATCTTCAAATGGAGAAGCCATTTGTGATCTGATGGGCATCGAGGGCTGAGTTTACCTGCTCTGGCGTTCAGAGAACCCGCCAGGTGTTGGCCTGATGTTCCAGCCATGTGCAGAGGTACAGAGCCTCTTGACACAGGTCCACAACCCCACCCCACCTTGTTTGTTGCAGTACCACATGGTGGTGTTGTCTCTGAACACTTGCACTAGCCTTCCCTTCATTGCAGGAAGAAAGTCTTTCAATGCTAGTCGGATCACCCTCAACTCCAACAAGTTGGTGTCGAGCTGGGACTCGGCCGGAGACCAGGGTCCTCTGATCTCACCCTCTCCCAGACAGTCACCCCAACCCAGGAGTGACGCATCCGTCACTACAGTCAATTCTGGATGGGGAAGGAGATGGGTCTGCCGCTGACGCCATTGTGGTCCATTAGCCGCCATTACAGGTATTTTGTAGTTCCCTCCATTATCTGGAGCAGATCTGAGTGATTCCCCTGACTTCAGGACCCACAGCAGTGCCTGGATATGCCAGCAGGCATGTGCTACCTGCAGGATGCAGAAGGCCATGAGGCCAAAGAGCCTCAGAGTCAGTGTCGCCAAAATCCAGGATAGAGGCTGAAACATTTGAATCATAGCCTGAATATCCTGGATTCCCCATTCAGGACAATAAGCCCGGAACTGAACTTTGTCCAGAACAGCGTTGATGAAACGGAGAGTCTGAGAGGAAGTGGGGTGTGAGTTTGGTACATTGCTAGTGAACCCCAGTGAGTGCAGGAGGTCAACTGTAGTCTGGATGTGGAAGAGGACTGCTTGGGGCAAGCCCGCCTTTAACAGCCAGTCCTTGGTTTAGGGGAAGACTGGAACCCCCAAGCTCCACAGATGTTCTGCAATCACCGCCATCACCTTGGTGATCACTCAAGGGGCACTGCAAGGCTAAAGGGAAGCACAGCGAAAAGAAAATGCTTATGGTCCACAGTGAACGCAGACAACGCCTGTGGACAGGCAGAAGGAAGATATGGAGGTAGGTGTCCTGCAAGTCCAGCACTACCATCGAGTCTCCAGGGACGAGGGCAGACAGGACCAAAGCTAACATGGGCATCCTGAACTTCTACTTCTTCAGGTAGAAGTTGAAAAGGCACAGGTCTAAGAAGATACTACTTCTGATGCTGGCACCACCTCAAAGGCTCCTTTGGCCAAGAGAGCCTGTATTTCCTGATGGAGCAGGGAGGTGGTCCTCCATCAGATGATATAAGAAGGTGGCATGGCTGGAGGGTTTCCAAAAAGGGAATGGATTAACCCTTTTGAATGATCAGGAGTACCTACTTGTCGGCTGTTACTTACTGCTAGTGGGGCAGGTGATGGTGGATCCTGCCACCCACTGGATGTCCCCGGTAGTTTGAAGGCAAACTAAAGGGGTTTGGAGGCTAAACGAGTGGCGGACTGGGTGCACCTTTAACTGGTGGTCCCACTTTGTCTGTGAGAACCGCATGCGTGGCCACAAAACAGCTGAGACGCCTGTTGTTCTTGGTGCATCGGCGGAAGAGGATGTGATTCGTAGCTCCTACCATAGCCATGCAAGAGGTGAAAGGCAGACTGAGGTTGGAGGGGGACCCGGGAGGAGCCCAAATACCATGGGGTAGCCCAGGTGCCCCTGAAGCACTCCAGTGTGCCTTTTCACCAAAACAAGCACAGGAGCGGGCTCCGCGGAAGGTGGTGGCCTCGTGGGCACAGTTGCTCAAGATTCAGCACTTGATCCATGGGACCCAGCTGGAGCTCATTGCGGACCAGCCGGCGGGAATCCATTGGGGCCCCTCCCAAAACTTTGGGGCCCGAAGGCGTACCAGATAGGCTGGCTGCCCAACTATAAGGTACATGGCTCATAAAACTTTTTCGTTTTTAGCGTTAGGCGGGGGTCGCTCAGGCTCCAGGAAACTCCTACACAGGATCCGCGGGGCCTCAACCGGTATCATTGTTCCCCAGCCTCATCCGAAGACTTCTTTTTATGGCACTAACCTGACAAATTGGGTTGCCACGATGATCATCAAGAGCTGTTCCGCGTGCGGTCCCAGGACTTTCATGCAAACAGGATCTTGAACGTTGCAGGGTCATCTGACGTCAGTCGGCAAGGAGCTTTCCCGTGCACCTTTGGATTCCTGGCATAGCAGTCCTCGTAGGTCTTGAAGTCGTTGTCCCACTCCAAGCACCATAGGCAAACCAAGTGAGGGCCTGTCACAGACATCTGCTAGTGAAAGGCACCACAGGGTTTGAAACCTGCTGTGTGTTTAGGGGACATCTGTAGCACACCACGAGACAATGTCTTAAAAAAAGGATTTGACTAAATGTCGACAAAAATCTGTCAAAAATTGACTGGAGGAAGCTCTCTTTTTGGATCTGCACTACTTGCTCAGAAACAAAAGAACTGATGTCCGCGCACTGGGGTGGCGACTATATAGGCACTGCGCACGTAACATCCAGCGCGGACATAGAAGCGAAGCTGCTAAACTCCACCAACTGACATGAAGAGGTACCGCTCGAAAAGTTTCTAGACCCAGTCTGACACCTGGAGATAATTCTAAGGTAAGGAATCTGTGACTAGAATTCTCTATCAGATTGTCCCTATGGACTATTCAGGAATCCACAGACAAAACGGGAAACATCCTTTTCAACGCAACTTTTACCACGCAGTGCCTTTACGACGCAACTATTACAACCCATCTCATTACAACGCATTGCGCTGGGGGGCGCTCTAGGATAGGGAATGGATTTAATTTACTATCCAACACCTTTCCCTACTATCCACGGGGACTGGAGTTGGAATAGTAAATTAAACTATTCACTATCCAGCACCCCTTAACGCTATGCGTTGTAACAGCATGCGTTGTAAAACCTGCGATGTAAAGGCATGCGTAGTAAAAGCATGCGTTTTAATGTCATACATCCAGACAAAACAGCCTGGGGATGGGAACAAGAAGAGCACTGGTTGGGTCTACTCTCCTGGATAATGAAACACCACTTGAGATGTTTGGAGGAGTTACAAGGCCAACATAAAGCAGAACCCTAGCAGCAAGCACAGGCTGCAAGATGATACCCATAGGTCACATGGAGTCTCTCTTGTGAAGAGTCTGGATCAACACAAAGGCCCTCACAACATCAGAAACTTCTGTGAAATGAAAGAGGTCGCGATTTTCTGAAAAGTGCAGGAGTTCATTTTGTTGACATAAGGGCTCCATAACAGGGCCATGATTCAAAGAAACTGGAACAAAATGTAGTAGCTCAGGACAGGTACAAGCCAGATTGACATGAATCAGTTCACAGCGCTGTACACCTCGTAGGTTTCTTGTGAGTTAACTCATAGCTGTTTAATAAACCTATGACAACCATTTATGTTGCAAAAGAAACATTGTGTGTCCTCCTTTATTAATTACAGAATTGTACACCTAAAAGTTGTGTGTTATAAAGGGGTAAAGGAGGCCACTAGACAGCAGCACTGTGAGCGTGGCCCCTTCACATACAACAAGGAGAGATAAAATTAGTTGTGCTCCCTGTCAGAACACACTGTTCTTTGAAGTTCCTTGGCCCCAGCAGGGCTCGACCACAAGATCTCTGAGTCATAGCCGAAGAACAGCTAGGCGCTGGTATTGATGGCAGGAAATCTCCAGGTACTTTTATTTTCAGCTTCTACTGGCCGTGTGCGGAGTTCTGGCACGTGCCTACCTGACACGTCCTCTTCAGGGACTAAGTTAGATAGCATTATGCAGGGAAGCAAAGGCTTTGGAAAAGTCAAGGAAGAATTTCAGTGTGAGAGAGATGAGAGAAATTGCAGGAGAAAGAAGTAGAGGAAAAGTTGGTGCCAGTAAAGGTACGGAGGTCGAGCTGCAATGGGAAAGATGAAGAAATTAAGTTATCTGCAGGATTGGAAGCAGGGAAAGGGACCTGCGAGTAAAGAGGTGAACGAGAGGAAAAGCACTGGAGAGGTAAGAGGTGAAGGTTATCTGCAGAGGGAGAAGTGGGGAGGGGGCTGGAGAGAAGATGGGGAAAGGCAAGAGCAAGGAGGGACGGCAAGCGTTGGACAGCTGCAAGAGCCAAGAGGTTAGGTGGCAGGGGAAAGCATGAGCTTCAGAAGTGACAGGGTGGGAGAACTGTAGGAAGAGGCAAGAGAAGCGAAAGCTGCCAAAGGAAAAGTTGCAAGAAAAAAACAGGAGGTACAAAAGGTAGCTACTGAGATGAGGTGAGAAGGAAAATGGAAAGTGACAGGGTATCTAGAGAGAAAGAAAAGGAAGCTGAAAGGTGATAAGAAAAAAGAGGAGGAAAAGCAGAAGACTGACAGATGAAAGGTAAACACCTACAAGGTGATAAATGAGAAGGCAAAATAGCCATAAGTGAGAGATGAAGACAGAGCTGCAGGGCAGGTGATAGTGAGGAGGGAGAGTTGGAGGACAAGAGACGAGATGGTCAAGAAACTTCGGATAATGGGTAAAAGATATAAGGGAGAGCTGTGAGATGAGAGGTAAGATGAAGAAGTGAAATCGAATGAGTGTGAGGCAAAAGGAGAGCAACTGAAGGAGAACTGTCAGGAAAAGCTACAGTTGGAGTGAGTAGTGGGAAGAGGAAAAGAAAGTTGCAGCAGGAGAGGTGGGCAGAAACAGGAAAACGACAGGCGAGGGGAGCAAAAAGGAAGCAATCAACTGAAGGAAAGAAGTTGTAGGAAATAGACCAGAGGAACTAGTTATGCACCTGCCTAAACACTTCTAAAGATCCACCAGTAGAGCTGTTTAAAATCTGTAATGACGTAAAATATCCTTCAAATCTGCACAGTGTTCTACTGTCACTCACTAGAAATAAGCAATAATGGTGATCATATTAACAACACAAGAGAGAGCATTGCCTCACTTTGTCCATCCATTATATGACCAATCAGAAGTCCTCTTCGAGGAGTCAACGTTGGTCCACCACCCTACCATTTTCATGGTCAGACACAATGGCCCTCAGGAAATTCCAGAGTAAAAACTTGACAGAATACTACATATACAAGGCTTCCTTCACGCATTCCCTAAAGAACTGAGGAGGATTGAAGACGCACCACTCCTGAACTGCAAGTGAATAGGTACATGCTTCTTCTGCTCCTCAGTCTGACCACATTCCTTGTCCAATCTAGTGCTTCACAAAAAGATGATGGACGGAATGCTGAACATTGTCAAATATTCACCCCCAGTCACAGGCCTGGGATAAATCCATAGTTTTTTTGCTCACCATGCCACCCCGGTTTGGACCCAACCAAATGCAAATCAGTATCACCCATCATCAACCAGCTCAGACGGGGGTCCCGGGATCACTATGCCAGTGGATTCAAGCTAGCCTGGGTGATAAGGGTGATACCCCAAAACCGGTCCCAGGATGCTTGTTGTCAGTCCAGGGAGGACCTGGCCTGGCTGTTCAGGCTGGAGTGTTCCCAAGGGGAGCAGGGTCAAGACTGGTTTGCAAATGGCTGGGTGCAAACTGGAATGGTATGGTGAGCAACAAAACAATGAATTTTGGCGCAGATCTCTGTATTAAGGGTGAATGTTGACAGATCTCTGTATTAAGGGTGAATGTTGACAGTGATCATTATTCCATCCATCATGTTTTTGTGTTGCTATAGTCACCCCAAGTGGGAATGGTATGCGTAGACGTGGGTCTTGAGCTCACTATGCCATTGGATTCAAGTTAGCATGGCTGACGAAGGGAGATACCCGAAACCCATTCCCAAGAGACTTGTTTCCAGTCCAGAGAGGACCTGGCATGGCAGTTAGGGCTGGAAAGTTCTAATGGGGTGCAAGGTAAGACTGATTTGCATATGGCTGGGTCCAAATTGGAATGGGGAGCAAAATATGATGGATTTAGGCCTGGAGCTCTGTACTGGGAGTGAATGTCTGACAATGTTCAACATTCTGTCCATCATTTTTTTGGGTTGCTATAGTCACCCCAAGTGGAAAGGGTATATACCCAGACGTGGGTCCCGGGCTCACTATGCTCGTGGGTTCAAGCTAGCCTGGCTGTTGAGGGGTGATACCCCAAAACCGGTCCCAGGATGCTTGTTGTCAGGAGGACCGGCCTGGCTGTTCAGGCTGGAGTGTTCCCAAGGGGAGCAGGGTCAAGAATGATTTGTATAACTGGAATGGAATTGTTAGCTAAACAACGATGGATTTAGACTCAGATCTCTGTAATGGGGGGCATGTTTGGCAATGTTCAGCATTCCGTCCATCATCTTTTTATGTCATTCTAGTGCTTCACTTAAGAAACACATTTCCATTTGAGCCACAATGGCATTTGAATCTCGAATATATCAAGGAACATAGCTAACCACTTTTCCTTCTGATTCTATTGCTGTTGTGGCTGTACCAAAAGCACTCTAAAGCAGCTACCACCTGCATGACATGTATTGCAAATCCAAATAAATGCATTATTAATATTAAGTTATGTTACTTGGCACTTGTAAAGCGCACGGCTACTCCGCAGAGTGTCCCGGCGCTAAGAAGGACCCAGAGACAGAAACACAGACCGACATGAAGCTCTCTACTGAAGTTAGAAAAGCCAGATTTTTAGATTTCTCCTAAAACTAAGGAGATCCTGTACCTGTCTGAAGGAAAGCGGCGGGCTGTTCCAAAGCTGTGAGGCCACCGCCTGAAAGGAGCAGCCCCCCATGAGAGAGCGAGAGAATTTTGGCACCGTCGACAGCCGCTGGGTAGAGGATATCAGGGTTCTAAGAGGAGCATAATGTTGAATTCTGTTTCTGATGTAAGGGGCCCCTATTTTGTGAAAAGCCTTAAAGGCCAGGACTAAGGCTTTAAAGTGTATCCTCTTTCGCACTGGGAGCGAGTGCAAGAATATCAGGTGAGAGGTCATATGTGTCCTCAGGCCTACCATAAGTATAGCACATGCTGCAGCGTTTTGAACCACCTGCAGGGGGCCTGATAGATAATCTGGGAGGCCTAAGTACAGAGCATTGACATAATCCAGCCTGGATGTAATTAAGGCCTGGACCTCAGTTTTCCTGTGAGGCACTGGTAAAAGAGGAAGAAAATTAATGGTACATCTTGACCATGACATGGAACACATAGGACATGGGGTAAGACTCCATCTGTTATTGTAAAATGATTGGAAGGTATTTCTAGGTGAGATATTACTGTGTAAGTTATTTGATGCACCACTATGAGAGGTAGTGGGGAGTTGTTACTTGTAGAGGTGGTGCTCTGAGACTTAGTGGGTGAGATTTTACTGTAGGAAGGATTGCATACTTTGCTATTGTAAGATGTACAGTGAGTTATACTGTGAGAGGTTTTGGCTGGTGCAGGGGTGTTTTTAGAGGGAGGCATGGCAGACATCAGCAGGTTATTCCTCTTGAATCAGCAAGTGTTTCCTTCCACCTGTAGTGTTGTGGGTTGTGGGTAACAGACAGAAAGAGGGAGTGGTCCTGGATAGTCAGTTCATATAGGACAACAATGAGCTTTAGAGCTTTAAAGCTAGCAGAAATCCTGGCTGAAGACGGCTGATAGCCAGAAATCAGTCCTAGGATGCTTGATTCTGGTCCAGGGAAGACATGGCTTGGCAGTTCGGGCTTGACTGTTCCCATGAGGCACAGGGTCAAGACTGATTTGCATAAGGCCATGTCTGAACTGGGGTGGCTTGGTGAGCAAAATAGCGATGGATTAAACCCAGATCTGTGACTGGGGGTAAAAGTTTTGCCATTGTGCAACATTCCGTCCATCATCTTGTGTGGTTCACCTGTAGAAAGACTCCATTTCCTTTCTAGGTGGTGTTTGTCACAGAGAGAAAGACTTTGTTCCCTCTATGTTCAATACAGCTCAGCTACAGGAATCAGCAGACCCTATAAACGGGAGAACCAGCCCCACAACATAACCAGCTAGTGCGGTAGTGCCCGGCCAAATCAAGTGTTCAGGGAACTTCTGTCAAAAGTGGGTGGCATCTTATAATGTCCTCTCAGTGTACATTTAAAAACTCCCCATGAATTATCTCCTAGAGCTGTCAAATTGGATTTTCACAGTGGGGCCTCTAATTAACTGCTAATGTCTTACCTCTTAATTCAGACTGCTGGCAATCCCATTGCAGTCATAAGGAATCTAATAAAAACACACAGTTGGTCTGTAGTCTAAAGGACCACTCGATCGCTTTCACCACCACGATCACATTAACTACTTCTAGTGTTCAAAGGGTTGATGTCCTCCAACAATCAAAGCCTTCTAACCAGCAATAGTGGTGTCATCATACTGCAGAAGGTTTCACTTGCGGGAATCCTGCATGCTGGCCCCCTTGTGTGGAAAACTGTCCTCAGCCCTCAGAGTTGAGAAACATACGGGAATTTTCATTGACGACAACCTTGCCATGACGACCAGCATTGTTTGACATTGATTTCGTCTTTTACCACTTAAAGATCTTACACAGTATTCTGCCAGTTCCCTTTCTCATTTCACAGGGTTGGAATTTACACTTTATCAGTATTTCCATGTTAATATTAGTATCCTGGACTTCCTGCAAAAGAAGTAAACTGATTTCAATGGGTTCGTAGTATCACCAATTTCACTGTTAGGCTCGTATTAATGTAAAATGCCTAAAAATATAATCATATCTCACATAGTTTATTGTTTCCACCCTGATTCTCAGTTTGGAAATTCAGTCCCTTTAATATGCATTCGATATTACCAGGCTAGGATTCAACTCACAGGCATTAATATAGCTAGAGAATCTTGTAAATATAGGGGTAAAAGGGGGATGGATAATCCTGTAGGATGGAGGAAGTCTTCTTCGAGGAACTCCTTGTGTTTCTCTATCTCTGTTGAAAATGATAAATCTGTTCTTCAACCAAAAATCTGATCTATGGCCGGTATTGTGATGTCTCCACATAGTACCATGACACCTCAGTGTGGTGTGTAATGGGGTCAGCAGCAGTCTAGTCATTAGAGGGTTGAGACGTGGGAGGGACAGGAAAGGGAGGAGCGCGGAAATAGGATAAGGGAGCAGATTAGAGTAGGGACTGATAGGGAAGGGTCAAGGCAATAAAGGCTTTGTAACTAAGTCGTTGAGCTCCGTGTCCTTATTGCAGGGAAGACGTGACAACTGGCGACAAGGGTGGGATGCATTGCGCTGTGTAAACGCGCTGATCCCTGAAGCTGGTGACCCTGTCCCTGTGGTGGCGCGTGTCCGGAGTCGCAGTCGCGACGAGCGTACCCTTCCGAGTGAGTGCTGCGGCAGAGCCAAAGCCGACGGCATTGCGTCACTCTGACCTGAGCTCCGTGGCCTGGAGGCCGCGTGGAGTGTCGTACCACGAGCGCGGTCGTGCGCTGAAGACTGGGTGCCCACCCCAGTTGCGTGTGCTGTTCGCGCAAAAGTATCGACATCGGGAGCCCACCCCGGTCGTACCTGCTGCCTGAAAGCCCTGCCGAGTGAAGACGGGAGGCCACGTGGGAGATCCAGCGTCCAGCGTAGTGATTGCATGCCCGGTGAGTGCCAGCCTGCATGCGTTGGAGCTGGGGAACGTGAACGGGAGCCAAATCTCGAGGAAAACGAGATTTCGAGGATGGCGGCCATCTTAGAGTCAGGCGTCTCAACCTATCCCCTGTGAGGGATAGCAAGCGGCCATTTTGAGGTCAGGCGACTGGAGGTTTTTCAACAAACCCAAGCAAACTCAAGCCCAGAAGTTGATGTTCAGTGCTGCAAACCTGCCCAGAGACAGCAGGAGTATAGTGGAAAGGAAGAAAACGTGTAAGGAAAGCTCTCTGCCACCAATAAAGCGACTGGTGGTAAACACAAAGCGCTAATAAAGCAAGAGATAGAGTCCCAGTTGCGACCAACAGACCGGGCATGATGGGCGTCTCATATTTACGCCCTCCTGAACCGCTCACACTTGTGGCTGGAGGAGGAATGGGCCTCAGATGGCAAGAATGGCTTGAGGACTTTGAAGATTTTATGCAAGGGTCTCAGGTGACGGAAGATGATCAGAAATGAATCGCTCTGCGCAACCTTGTGGGAAAGGAAGTCAGTCAGCTCATCAAAGAATTGCCTACCGATGATACTGGGTCATATGCCAAAGTACGTGACGCCCTGAATAAAAAGATTGTGAACAAAAAGAATGTAGACTACGAAAGATACACCTTCAATCTAGCATCGCAGGAGAAGGAAGAACCAATGAGCACGTTCATCACAAGACTTCGATGGCTCGCCCGCTACTGTGAATTCGACAACTTCTCCTCTTAAGATGCTCTCAGATTGCGCATTAAAGATGGATGCCAGTAGGAATCCCTCAGAAGATGACTTCTCAAGAAAAGCTACACCCTAGAAGAGTGCGAAGAGATGACCAGAGTTCATGACCAGGCAGAAGAACAAGCCAAGAAGATGGAGGCGGGACGCACAGAGAAACGTGAACAGGCATTCCGACTTCAATCGCGCACCACCCGCCGACACTCTCGTGACGGACAGAGGACGTCACGACCCAAAATCCACCACCCACACACAGGTCGTAGACGGCATGGCTCCATCAGAAGAGACAGGAGACGGGAACGTCCGCTCAAATGCTACCGGTGCGGCTACGATTTCCCTCACACTGATGCATGTCCCGCACTCGGACAACAATGCCGGAAATGTGGGAGAGACAATCATTTTGAGAATGTTCGTGCTGGACAGCGGCGCCTCTTTAAATTACATCCCAGTGACCAAATACCGGAGAATGAAGCCGACTCCTCCATTAAGCTCAGCACACGTAAGGGTGTATACATGGATGTCTAAAAAGCCACTTCCATGCTTAGGGAAGTTTGCAACCACTCTCACTCACAAGGATCACACTGTACCCGCTCACATCCATGTGATCGAAGGACCAGAAGCGGACTGTCTCCTCAGCCTCCCCACCGCTGAACAACTCCGGTTAGTAGAGATTCTCTATCGAGTAAATGACGACCCAGACATCATCCACAAGTTTCCCAAGTTGTTCACTGGACTCGGGAAGATGGCACGGTGTCAAGTACGCTTACACATCAATGAGCAGGTGACTCCCATTGCTCAGCATCATAGGCGAGTCCCGTTTCACCTCCAGAAGGCTGTGGAGGATGAATTGCAAGAACTGTTACAGGCTGACATCATTGAGAGAACACACGGACCCACTCCTTGGGTTTCACCAGTAGTGATCATGCCAAAAAAGGGTACTCCAGACAAAGTGCACCTTTGCGTGGACATGAGGGTACCAAATACCGCCATTGAGCGAGAGCGTCATCCTGGTCCACATATGAGTGATATGATCGCGTCCCTCAATGGAGCCCAAGTCTTTTCCAAGTTGGACCTTAATAAAGGATACCACCAGCTTGAGTTACATGAAAAGTCACGATACATCACTACTTTTGCTACGCATCTTGGACTTTTCAGATATAAGCGGCTCAGTTTCGGAGTCTCCTCTGCCGCGGAGATATTCCAAGAAACCATAAGAAAGACAATTCACCACATTCCAAATGCACTAAATTACAGCGACAACATCTTAGTGTATGGTGTAACAGTGCAAGATTATGGCACGGCACTAGATAGAGTCTGTCACGCCCTCCTAGATGCCAATCTCACTCTGAACAAAGAGAAATGCTAATTTCACAAGTCCACGTTGAAATTCTTTGAACACATATTTTCATGGAGCAGGGATGAAACCAGACCCTGAGAAAGTAGCAGCACTGAATGACACAAAAAGCCCGCAGGATGTTGGTGATGTAAGGTCTTTTCTAGGAATGGCGAGTTACTGTGCTCGATACATAAGAGACTATGCCACAATCAACTACCCGTTGCGCAATCTCACCAAGCAAGGGCAGCCATTCCAGTGGACTCCACAATGTGAACAAGCCTTTCAAGAGATCAAGACAGCTGTTGAATCTGCAGACAGCTTAGCCTACTTTAATCCCAAGAGGAAAACAGAAATCACGGTTGACGCCAGCCCTGTTAGCCTAGCAGCCATTCTTGCGCAGTTTGATCATGACACCGATCAGAGGCACGTTGTTGTGTATGCCAGCAGGAGTCTGACCGACACAGAAAGGGCGTACTCTGAACCTGAGAAGGAGAACCTTGCCGTCGTCTGGGCCTGTGAACACTTCCACATCTTCGTGTATGGCAAGCATTTCACGTTGGTCACAGATCACCAGGCACTAGTCACCATCATCGGCAACCCACGAGCAAAGATGCCTCCCCGGATGGAACGATGGGGCCTGCGTCTTGAGGAGTATACATTCACCATCATACACAAACCCGGGAAGTCAGCCAACCCTGCCGATTATATGTCTAGACATCCCAAACTCTCATGTGAATCAGGACCGTCGCTTGCGGAGGAATATAACCACTTTGTGGTCGACCAAGCCAAGCCACCGGCTGTCCCACTGGAAGCCATCTACGCAGCCACCGTTCAAGATGATGTCCTGCAACAAGTGAAACATCGGCTGCAAACGAATACCTGGAGATACTCCAATGATGATGAAAACAGAGATCCGGGTGAAAGGCAAGAACTGAGTGCATTTAAGCACGTAAAAGATGAGCTATCTATCACAACGGATGGATTTGTGCTCCGAGACCAAAGAATAGTCATCCCCATGCAACTCCGCCAAGGTGTAATCAATCTCGCGCATGAAGGACATCGTGGAGTGGTGGCGACTAAAAGAGCGCTCCGAGAGAGAGTGTGGTTCCCGCTCTTGGGTCAGATGGTCGAACTGACCCTCAAGGACTGCCCTCAATGCCAACTGGTGAGCCAGGGAGAACCCCCAGCTCCCCTTCAAATGTCCACACTACCCAGTGGCGTCTGGCAAGATATCGCTCTGGATTTCTTTGGGCCTCTTCAATCGGGAAAATATGTTCTAGTCATCATGGACGAATACTCAAGATTTCCTATTGCACAGTTTGTCTCGTCCACCAACGCTGCCATTACCATCGCTGTCCTGGATGAAGTATTTGCTTCCTGGGGCATACCGAAAAAAGTTAAAACAGACAATGGACCACCGTTCAACGGTCAAGAGTTAGGAGAATTTGCTAAACATCTTAATTTTAAGCATCGTAAGATCCATCCTCTGTGGCCGCAAGCTAACGGAATGGTTGAACGATTCATGGCCACTCTGAAAAAAACACTTCAACAGGCGGCCCTCGACAAGAAGGATCCGCAAGTTGCCCTGAATAAAGTCTTACGGGCAAATCGCACAACTCCCCATGTGACCACCGGCAAGTGCCCTGCCACCCTCATGCTGGGGCGACCCATACGAACCAGAATACCCACTTTGGAGAATGCGCAACAGTCTCACACACCTGACGGGGCGCCTGATGACATTGCTGACACTGATCGCAAGAACAAGGAAAGGATGAAGGTCTATGCTGATGCCCGGCGGAGAGCCAAAGCCCCGTCCATTCAGGAAGGAGATTGGGTGCTAGTCAAACAAGAGCAACAGAGGAAAACGGACTGTCGCTATCGGGCTGAACCCCTGATAGTCACTCAACAAAAGGGAACTATGATAACCGCGGAATCTGAAAACAAAAGGATCACACGAAATGTATCACATTTCCAAAAGTGCACTTCGGCAGTCAAAGATGCCCTAAACAAGCCCTCAGAAGCCCCAGCCAAGGAGACGTCAATCTCCAGCAGTCCTCTGCCAAGACCCGAGAATCAGCTTGAGTCTGAAACCGAGACAGTAGAGGCGCATCTCAGACCTCGACTAACCATCCGCAGACCAGTACGGCTGATTGAAGAACTATAGACATTTCATAATTTACCTTGCATTTGTTTAAGAAGAGGGGAGATGTAATGGGGTCAGCAGCAGTCTAGTCATTAGAGGGTGGAGACGTGGGAGGGACAGGAAAGGGAGGAGCGGATAAAACAGGATAAGGGAGCAGATTAGAGTAGGGACTGATAGGGAAGGGTCAAGGCAATAAAGGCTTTGTAACTAAGTCGTTGAGCGCTGTGTCCTTATTGCAAGGAAGACGTGACATGGTGAATATGCGCTTTACAAAACCATGCCCCTCACATAACACAACGTATCATGTAGGAAGTATTTGCCTCCCTACAGACAGCAAAAGCCACTTAGAGGGAGATCTGGTTCCTCTATGTACCCTGCATACCATCTTTAGAATGCTCCATCCATACTTCAAAGAGGTCAACTATAGGAAGATTTAGTCCATTCATATATAATGCAAGTTTACAGTGCAGGTCGCCTAATAGGAAGATCACCATTATACAGTGTATAAACTATATACAGTGTGCTAGCCTCTATAGATAGAGCACTGCTCACTATAAGATATCCAGTGCATACGGATCACCTATAAGAGGTCTAATACTCTATAAATTTGGAGATCAACTATTTGAAATCTCAGTTCATCTAAATTCAGTGCATATGACATACAATACATCTCATTGTTCCTATACACAGTGCAGTCTAGCCAGGGTCCTTTTTATCTATTCAGTGCAAGTCACCTACATGAAGGCTCAACCCCATGTATACAAACTGTGGGTCACTAATACGGAACTCCAGGCCATTTATTTACAGTGCAGATAACTGGTGAGGTGTGCCAGTCTATCCATTTTATTTAAGCTTTAACTGTATTGGTTTTACTAGGTTGTAAAACAAATAACATACCAGGAGCCAATTGTATGCCCACAATATTGTTCAGCTAATCAACGTCACCTCAAAAGGGTTACTAACGAAAGTTAAAAAAAGCATCTGAATCCTCACTCAATGCCTAGATTGTCATCTCTCCAATCAAAAAGGTTTGGTACCCCTCTACACCTCCTCTATCTCTCAGTGTAATGGTTTCTGTAGTGGCCTCCAGAAATACATTCTGGAAGAGTCTATCTTGAAAGGAAAGATCTAATCCTCCTGGTCTCCACTGAAAGTCCCTGACCTGCTCTCCCTTTGCATCTGTCCAAGCAGGGATTCATCCTCCAATGCTCCCCCAGACTGTCCCCAGCACCTCCAGTTATTTGTCCAGACTGCCACTTTACTGACAAATGAAGTCGTTACCTCTTGTCACCCATGATTGCCACATATGCCCCTCTGAAGTAGCCATCTTCTCTTGTAGCCATCTCCCACTTCGACTTCAGGTGAGGCTCAACTCTGGAGTCATCATTCCTTGCCAATACCTTCTGCTTTAGCTCATCAGGGGGGTGGGTTCCACTCTACTTGCCAAGTTGCCAAAGCAAGATCCTGCTGCCACATGGCATAATCAGCAGCATAGGTCTAGCATTTTGCAGTATGGGCCCTAATTTCGGCTGTGGATGCAGTCTGTCCTGACTTGCCACACGCAGCACTCAGATTCTTGGGCAGGGAATACATGTTGCCATCACCAGGTTTCTGCAGCAGTACGTTGTAGGGCAGAGATATGCACACCCCTGTTTTGCAGCCATTATTTACTCCTGGTGTCAGTGCTTCCAGGAAAGAGAACAGTGGCTTGCTCCTCCTTGCCCGTGGCATATACTTTTTGTGTTTCTTAGCCATTATAAAAACAGAGGGCCATTTCTCGGTGGTAAAGCTACTTGATTGCAAAATGCAGATGAGATTGCTAAGAAGCCATGTCCATCATGCTTGGCGTCTATAACAATCATTATATACACAGGGCAGGCAAACTATTAGATGCCTCTATGCACATCATAAAGCTGTATATCTTTTATACAAAACTCATGTATCCTACAGGAAGACAAGAACTATTCTCGCTACAGTGCGGGTAATTATTAAATAGACTCCAATTAACCTCCCAAATACAGAACATATCACCGAGAAGTAGTTCCAGAACCTCCATATAAGGAGCAAATAACCTATTAGAATTTGTATTCTACACGTAGTGCAGCTCATCTGCAGGTCCCAAACTTAACACTCACTCACTCTCTCTTCTGTCTCTCTTCTCTCTCTCACTGCAGAACATTCATATGGGGTTTCAGTTCTTCTTTATAAAGTGAAGCTGACCGCTAGGAACATCAGAGCTTCTCTAAACACAGTGCAGGTAACCTACAGGATGCCGCTGTCAAGGCATGTACAGTGCAACTTGCCTATTTCAAACTCCCATTTCTCTAAATACACCACAGCTCCCCTATTAGAAACACCCATCTATGTTTAGTGCCACTAGTCTATAAGCTTCTTAACCTTTCGCTGCCTAACCCTTATACAGGTAATAATTCTGAATTTCTCAAGGGATTATGTATAACAGAAGTTCTAATGCTGGTAAACCAGTAGTGTGTCCATGTTATTCAATCTGCGCAGTCTTTACTGCAGAATTGGGTTTGTTACCAAATAGACCTTATGTGCTTCAGAGTTTCTAATATTCATTTGTTCATTTATGTACAAGACAGATATCTGTATGGACGTTTTGTGTTGAAGAATCTGGTGAGTAACCTGTGTAGAGAATGTGAGGCAGTTGGAAGTAGCATGCTATAGAGAGAAGAGTCAATAGCAGAATTAGAGAAGGGTTGGGGGACGTGAGCCAAACATTTTACAGCTAACCTTCATAGAAGTTGTCATACAAACAGCCCCTGTGATATTGTCATGGCCACTGGAATTATGCAGGGGAGGACCAGATTATGCTGCAGGTTTGAATAAGTTATTCCGCAAGATAAGACAAATTATGCTGTGTATTGTGGCACATTTTGTGAAACATGGTTCACCCCTGCATCCTCGCACATCCTGGATGTCCTCCTTCCCATGGGCTAAAGCATCCATCATGTGGACTACACGCATACGAGAAGAGGCCTCACTGTCATCTATAAGTCATTCTGGTTCTGCACCCTAGGCAAGCAAAGAACACTCAACTCTGTGGAGCTGTTCACATGCCATTTCCCACTCTCAGCCACCTTCCATCTCAAAAGGTCTCACAGGCATAACAAGGGCTTTATTTGTAAATTCTCAGAACTCTTTGCCAAACTACCCTCTTGGGTGACTTTGCAAAGACAACACAACCTCAAAATAAAACAAGAGACACCATCCTCAACCTCATCAACACAGTTAACGTGGAACAGCATGTCACACTACCAAGACACCCCCAAAGGCCACATCCTCAACATTGACTTCTCAATATTACCAACAATCCAATGGAAGCCATCAATACCCCTTGACTGGACTGACCACTTCACCATCCATATTACGCAACTAAGCATCCTACTAGAAAATCATGCTCAATCAAAAAAGGAATATTAAACCTTCAGATCCTTCAAAGACCTCTCCATAGACAACCAAATGCTTGCACTCATCTCTCGTCTAGGCTGAGACAGAAAATAGGCATGGGCACCAAATTAAATGTGGCCCACCATAGTGAATTCGAAAGCTAAAAAAGTGGTCCACGTTTGAAAATTGGGGACATTTTGAACGTGTACTGACATGCTGTATACGTGTTTTGCAGAGTATGGAATAATGTATTGATATGAGCTTGCTGCAGGGCAAATTTTGTTTTAATATCAGGAAATTCAACAGTAAAAACTAGTCCAGTAGACCATAAAACATGCCTACAAACTGCTGAAAGATTGGCCCACACATTGAACTCTGATGCCAGCCCGTCGGTCACTACCTGATGCCGTATAGACCAGTCAGACGTGGCTCTCACCCTATCATCTTTACATCTTCTGCCAACACCCTTCTAAACAACTTTTTGGGAAACTATGTGAAAATAAATGTCCAAATTTAAACACACATGTACAAGACTAAGCCTTCAGCTCCCAGATAATCTAAAGAACTTGCTTACAATACACGATCCATCCAGAGACAAAAAAGAAACAATTTGAAAATCAGAACTCTTGAGAACCTCATTGTTGGAACTTGTAACTTTATAATCCACATTTGTAAAGCGCACAATCACCCGTAAGGGTCTCTAGGCGCTGGGGGCCGTCGGGAAGATTAAGCAAGCTATTGCCCAGAGTCACATGGTGCTGGGCTAACCTGCCGCCGGAGCCGGGGATCGAACCCTGATCCCCAGATTCCAGCGTCAGTCGCCCTGGCCGCGGCGCCACACCTCTCCCACTTTCTCTAACTTTCTGGTTTCCTCGGATGATGCCCAAGCCAGGCAGAACCTACCACTCCTGTCAGGGTTAAGAAATTACACTCACTGTATAACCTGCACTCCTCCTTGGTTAGCGGGGCACTGAGCAGTCACGTTTATCACAGAGGAAATGTGTAAAGCATTGACACAGCACTCTCACACAATAAATACACTGAGCGTCATAAAAGAGGCTTCACACAGGATGTATGTAAATAAAGATTGTATTCAACACATACATTAATTAACACTACATGAACAGCATGTATTGCTGGGCATAAATCACACTTGGAAATATTACTAGAAGTATTAGGCCCAACAGTTACCCCCAGCACCCTTATGTAGGTTCAGTAGGTGAGCCTGTTGTCAGAACAGGCCCACCCTGGCAATTAACACAATTCAAATCCACGCATTTATAGGGTGCATCACAGGTCATAACGATACCCGCAATGTGTACATACATTAATTTACCATACTTGTCAGTAGCACCGTGGGCCAAGGCTACACGGATAAAACCAATGTCAGAACGGAGCATTCGTTAGGTAATGAAACAAACCAGTAAAACAACACTGCTGCGTGAGGTAACTATTAGCAGGCTGTATTTATGCACACAACACCATGACATGGTGCAAAGGATATCAGCAAGTCAGTATGAAGCACACTCGCACACACACACACTTGGCACTGTAACGCAGTGCAAATGATATCTGGCACGTCAGTTGATAATATGAATGCAGACCCCATGGCACAATCCCACACCTCTCAGTTACACCCCACTACTCTGCCCACAGGTTAAAGCCAAAACCTCCAGCCCTTATTATAACGGTTTAAGGTCGGAGTCACAATTAGTCAGGTGCCCGGGGGGGCAGGCTGGAGTAACTATCAGGGTAACGAGGTACAGTCGACAAATGGGTGTTTGGCCACCACTCAGGAAGTTCAACCACTTTCTGCGGAGCAGAAATGGGCTAGAGGTTGTCCCATTTCAATCAAGGGATCCCTCATTTTGCCTTCTGGCACCAGCCCAGTTCTGCAAAGCACAGGAGAGTCATGAAGTTTCTCAACCTGGTTCTGATCGCTTTCAGAAGTATTCCTCAGCCCAAACATTTACTTTCATAACCCAGGCCTGATCCGGGCAATACTACCTGGCAACGTGAAGTTGCCAGGCAAGGGGGGGAGAGGGAAGTTGATTTGTCACACTGAGGGCAAAACGGAACACCTAGTGAATGGGGAGTGCAGCTGTCCACGCACCCCACAGGAAGTGTCATACAAAGTCTGGTGCTCATTGATCTGAGTTGCACCAGACAATCCGGTCACAATCAACCATGAGTTGGGTTCTCCGTACTTCCTTGGAAATGAGGCACAACGTCTGTTGCGCAATGATCTGAGTAGCACCAGACAATACAGTCCCAATCAACCCACGGTCGGGTTCGCTGTACCTCCCTGGAAATGAGGCACCACATCTGATGCGCGATTATACGAGTCGCACGAGACAATCCGGTTACAATCAACCCACCGTCTGGTTTGCTGTACCTCCGTGGAATGAGTTACAACATCAAGTGCGCAGTGATACAAGTTGCACCAGACAATCTGGTTACAATCAACCCACGGTCAGGTTTGGCATACCACCCTGGAATGAGGCACAATGTCTGGTGCACGATGATACGATGCGCACCATACAATCCAGTCTCAAACACACAGTCCTGCAACCGGTGAATTCACTCACCACGGAGACGCTTGTGCGTGATGAGGCCCCACGATGCAGGGGCCACACTCCTTAGATGCAGGCACAGTTTGGGGACTCCGCACAAGGCAATCCGATCTCCAGGCACAATACTTAGATCCACGTTCAGACCGCGCTGCAGTAAGGATCCAGCAGAAGAAGTAGGCACTTGAGAGGGCACCACTGTCCAGGTGAAACATGTAGACCGTGTTGCTCTCTCACGGGAGGTCTATGATGTCCCTGAGACCTCCACGGAGAACAGGGGGCAAGCCAACAAGCCCTTGGAAAGCACACTTCAAGGGGTCACACACCAGCAGGTAGACGGCCCAGGCCAGCCACTATTCAAGCAGGGTGCACGGTGCCTTCCAATGACCATATCCTCCTTGTGCACAATAGATTCCTCGGACAGTGTGCACAATGCAGTCCAGGATGTCTGGTCCCAGGTCGCCAAAACCGTATCTCTGCTCTGCTGAAGTATGGCACCAGTAGTCATACTGCAGTGTCCCTTTGAAGTAGGGGGTGGCTCAGAGGGTTCCCATTTGACCCACACGTCGCCCCAAAATGTCAGTCCGTTCTGCCATGAAGCCTTGGAACGCAGATCTTAATCTTTAATGGGGCCATAATCTGGCTTCCCAGAGGCCAAGTGTCAAACCATCTCACCCCAATCTATCCAGCCAAGTCCTAAAATGGCAGAGGTCTGTCATTCCAGTTGCATGCCTAATGTTTATGGCTGTCTCTGGGGAATGCACAGATGTGCTCCTTCAGCCTCCAGTGTGAACTGGAGTCAAACTAAAAGGCACAAAAAAAGAGTTTAACGCAGAGAAATGCCCACTTTCTAGAAGTGGCATTTCTAAGCTATTAAGTACAAATCCACCTTTACCGAGAGAGAGGGTTTGTCATTGTGAATCCAATGATAGTAAACAACATGAGGCTGCTCCAACGTAAGCCACTACTGCAGCTTAGTGTAATCTCAGCCATTACCCCATGTAAACCTATGGGGACAGAAGACCTCATAGGTAGTGAAAACACACATGGGGGGGGGGGGGTCGTCACTACCTGGGCAGGGAACCCACATGTGTACCTGCCCCGCCTTTCACCTATCACTTGCTTCACTCCGCAGTGCTCACCCTCAGGGTGCTCTAGTGTTAGTGAAAGGCACCCACAGCACTCGCCAATGATTTTGAAAGGCCAACCTGAGCATAAGTGCGAATGCGCACACACAGGCCTGCAATGGCGTGCTTAAAACATGTTTGAAAACACCATGAGGCTACTCCCTGTTGTAAGCTAAAACTGTTGTTTAAAAGTCATTCAGCAATTCCCCCATGTTGACCCAGGGAAGAGCAGACCGCATAGGTAGGGAAACCCACATGGGGATTATTCACTACATGGGCAGGGGACACATGCGTACCTCCCCTGCCTTTCCCCTACCACATTCCCCACCCCTCAGTGCTTACCATAGGGTTATCCTAGTGGTAGGGAACGGCCCACTCAGCACTGGCTAAAGGTTTAGAAATGCCAACCTGAGCATAAGTGCAACTGCGCACACACAGCCCTGCAAATGGAAAGCTTCAGACATGTTTGAAAGACTATTCTTGTGGGTGGCCCAATCAGTGTTTAGGTACACATCGGGATAAACCATGCCACAGCCATAATTGTACTATTATTTCATCATCATTTGATTGATTTAACCTCATCTGAATTCAAATGTATTCTTAGATTACCCATGCTTGCTGTGAAATCAATGCACAACTGAAATGACCACTGGAACTACACTAACACTCTTTACTCAGGGAGGAAACATACTGCTGGTTGCATAATCAACATTTGCATGGTTTGCCTATCTACTATTCATACAGTCAGGGCCACTGGAATTATCAGCTGTGGAGGACCAAATTATGGAGCAGTGTTGACTAAATTATGTGACAAGTAAAGGCAAATTATGCAGTATAATGTGGCACATTTTGTGATACTATTCATTAATTATGTTGTCATTTTTACTCATGGAAACACTGTCTGGGCAAAGATTTCATTTTAGTACGTGTTCAACACTAAAAAATGTAGTAATAAGCAATTGAAAGAATGACTAGTCAAACTTTGCGAAGGATCTTCCACTGCGCGGGAACATAACTTGCCACGTTTTTAATAAGTTTTATTTTGTTTGAGCTAGAAACATTAAACACTGCAGATTACGCAGGCAGATGATGGATTATGTGGCATATGCTGCAAATCCTTACATTATGCAGAATACGCCGCAGAATTGCAGAATTCCAGTGGCGATGCATTGGCATATAGTATAGCTTGTGTAATAATACCCATTCACATGAGTTGCTCCTCGTCCACAATTGTAGGAACACTGGCGATTCACTATGGTAAATGGAAGCATACTTCCCCAAGGGGCCGTTCTCACTCAATGTGGGATGGCATGAATATGCATGCTTGCTGACCGTGTCTATTCTCATAAGCTTCCTGAAACACTTTTTCTAAACACATTTTATTTGCATTTTCCATAAACAGTGTTCATAGTATATTCAGTGTGCATTCATTTATAATGAAGGATTGCTCTATACGCTCACAGTCATATATCCTAAACATGAGCTGTCCTTCTTGGTGTGGTTTGAGCATCATATAAGAGTACTGGTGTTATAGTCACACTGTGCCCCATGTCAGTAAAATTATTTACTTCAACAGATCTAAAAGTATAATTTCAACTGTTTAACACAATAGCATTCCCTTTACCCTCCCCCCCCCCATGCCTTGTCCATTTAGTGTCCATAGGTCATGTGTGTGACATCTTACTACCATATCCTTCTACTGTGATGTTAAATTGTGGAGTGGTTTGAAGGGGAGATTACTTGACTAGGGACTAGGGTCTTGGTAAGCAGATTTAGGCGGGTGTGTATTGAACGGTGAAATAGTGTGACAATTGCATTTTCAGGCTTTGGGTGTACCCAATAAATGGGGGGCGAGGATATCCACTGAGTGACCTTCTTCCGATCACAGATACGTTTCCTAAAGCAGTTGTGTCTGCTCAGTTGCATGCTTGTGGTGAAATGGGTTGAGCTTCCACTGCCACACATGCACAGCACGTAGTCCTTTCCTACATAGAACACAATGCAATCAGACACTCTTCCTATCTGCTTTAATGCTTACACATCCTATTCCTCACTCACTTTTATTTCAGCCTCATCTCTCAGAGCAGCAACAAATCACAGTAAGAATGAAACAATGGACTTCAAGCATGAAATGAAACACTACTAATGTAGGTCACAGGATAGAGACACACTCTTTAACCATAGCATTTTCAAGGATAGAGCTTATTTAAGGGTTGGCCAAAGTAGGCAACTGCCCAGGACCCCCAAACCTTTTCTCAATCTCACTTCAGCCTATTTCTCTGTTTCAACTTTTTTAACATATCATTCAATATTGTTTTGCATTACGGGGATTGAATTCGCAGAAAATGGGTAAGAAACGTCTAGTTTGTTTCGAAAAGGGTCTTCCAACATGTTTCTTGCTCGTGGCCCCTTAAGATGACACACTCACACTGCTGACGGAGTAGCATGCTATGCACCTGCAAATACACGTTGAAACCTCGTCACGAGACGCTCCCCAATGGAACTACAATGCAACAGGATGTGTGTACAATAGGGGTCACCTCTAGGACGCCTCTCTTTCGGCAGTGCAGATAACCCACAGGAAGCCCCAGCCTTGTGTGTGCAGTGAAGGAACACTCACCTGTGTAGATGAAGCGTCCGGGCGTTCCTTTACAGAACTGCTTCGACTTGTATGACAGAGTGACTTCCACCACGCCGGGGATGTGTCGGGGAGGAGTCTGTACTCGGATTGCATGAGGGGTAATCAGCTGTAAAGAAAAAGAGAGAGAAACAAAATAAACTAATGACTGAGCTGCGGGCAGGGATTCCCGTGTCAGAGCCGTCAGCGCCTCATAAACAGCCTTACGCTGTATAATTAGCTTGTCAGTGTTTGAATCCAATCTGTGTGAACACACCGAGAAGGCTCCGAGAACAATATTTACAGACGCGCCGCGCCGTCTCTCGCGCAGCAGCGCGCTCGGCTCCACGCGCACCGGCGCGAGCGCGGCTGCTGGCCTGGGCCGGAATACTAAGCGCGCGCCATCGACCATCCTAATGATGCCGCTGGGGGGCCTGGCCTCGCTCCCAGAGAAGCTCACTCCTGTCCGCACCGCCGGCCCCTGCTCTTCGGAGAGGGCCAGGGAGCCAGGAAGGATCATTAAATTCAGTGGAGGGACGGCAGGTGGAGAATCAATAACACCCCGAGCCAGAGGCAGCGCGTGCCTCCCGGAACTAGCGTAACGTGGACAGGAACATAGCTAATGACGGGAGCACGTGCCGCCAGCGGGGATAGGTGGAGCTGTAATGGGACGCTGAGGGACAGACGAGATGTCACCCAGGGCCTAGTTACGGAATGAGGTATTACTAACAGACTCAGAGAGCGCGCACCCAGGTGTCCTAAATTACCCAGAAATTGGACGGATGCCATTCATTGCCTATTACTTGTTATATCACAAACCTCTTATTGGCTTTTATTTTTCACTGCCTGTCAATAAGCGCTTACTACCTGTCACTTGTGACATCAGTTCTCATGTACACCCAGTCACTGCCTGTCATTCGTCACATCACTTACTATCACTTGTTGCAACATAAATCTCTCACTGTTTTTCACTTGTGACCCTGGGACCCATGTTTTCCTATTCATTGCCTGTCACAAATCGCATAAGACTTGCCCACTGTCTGTCATTTGAGACATCAGAACTCACTGACTTCCTGCCACTGTGTTTTCCGATCTGCTCACTGCCTGTGACTTGTGACGTTAGGCCCGCTTACTATCACTTGTGACCTCGGTACAATGCCGACCCATTCGCTGCCTGCCGCTTGTGACATCCTTGCCCATTCACAGACTGTCACTTGTAACATTAGAAACATCTCCATGCATCTGCACTCGTGATACCAGAACTTTCTTACTCCCTTTTACTTGTGACATCACACACACACACACCTATTCACTGCCTGTCATCACTTCATTGCCTACTCACTGCCTGTTATTGTATTGTAATTGTATTTATATAGCGCTTACTACCCCTGACGAGGAGCTGAAGTGCTTTTTCGGCGAGTATATATAGCGCTTGTTACCCATGATGGGGTATTGAAGTGCTTTTTTTGGTGAGTAGCACGCTACTCCGGAACCCATAAACGATTAGTGTTGAATTAGTATAGTAAAATATGAAAGATATTTGAGTGGTGGATATTAGTCAGTTGTTTGGATTGAGAAGACTAGTGAAGGGGTAGAAGAGGGAAAAAGGTTTGCATTTATATAGCGCTTGTTACCCCTGATGGGGTGTTGAAGTGCTTTTTTGGTGAGTAGCACGCTACTCCGGAACCTGTAAAGGATTAGTGGTAAATTAGTATGGTGACATATGAAAGTAATTTTAGGGGTTTATGTTAGTCAGTTATTTGCATCGAGAAGGGTAGCGGAGGGATAGGAACAGGTTTGCATTTATATAGCGCTTGCTATCCCTGATGAGGTGTTAAAGCGTTTTTTCGGCGATTAGCACGCTACTCTGGAACCAAAAAAGGATTAGTATAGTGAAATATGAGTGGCATGTTAGTCTGTAATTTGGATTGAAAAGGATAGTGGAGGGATAGAAGAGGGAAGGATTTAGACTTTTTGTTGTTTTTGTTTTGGCAGTCATAGCAGTAGGAGGAGGCTTGGGGGGAGGAATAGGGATGTGGACGGGAAGAGTCAGAGGGAAGGGTTTAGAAAGGCTTGTTATGGGGGATCGGTATAGTAAAAGAGGTATGAGATGATGCTAGGAGGGGTAGAGTAGGAAAGAGTCTAGAAAGGGTTATTTTGGGGATAATAGTAGTGGTATGGGGTTTGGGATGAATGAGAGAGTGGAGGTAAAGGATATATTGATAGAGGTATAGGGTGAGAAATAGGGTAGTGCATTGTAAAGAGTAGTAGAGGTTTGAAATGGGTCAGAGAGTTGAGGTAGAAGATATATTGATAGAGGTATAGGGTGAGAAATAGTTGGATATGCTGAATTAGCAGAAAAGTAATAAATACATGGAAAGTATATAGATACATAAAAGATCTAAGTATATGAAGATTAAAGATGTTAATAGGGGTATAGGGTACGAAATAGGATAGGGCATTGTAAAGAGTAGTAGAACTAGGTTTGAGATGAGTCAGAGAGTTGAGGTAGAGGATATATTGAGAGAGGTATAGGGTGAGAAATAGGGAAATGAATTTGGATATGCTGAATTAGCAGAAAAGTAATAAATATATAGATTCACGCACATGGAAGGTATATAGATGCATAAAGGAAATAAGTATATGTAGATTAAAGATGCATTAAATAAATAAAAGTTATTGTCACATAGTACCCATTAACCATATGCCTCTTTTCAGGTCTGAACCCACCGATTTACCTGCTACTTGACGATTGAACCCCCCTCTCCCAACAGGAAGTCACAAGGAAAGTGGAGCAAAAAGCCAGATATGTAAAAAGTCAAGAAAACCCATGGAGGCCCTCCACCTCATGGAAAGGTGGAGGATTGGAGGTATGTATATCAAATTAGGCCAAGCAGTGTTGAAATAGCAGGAGTCCAAATAACTTGGCAAAGCGCATGAAGTTTGCTCCTTCAGTGAGGATATAAGTGCATTTTATCCTGAAAGGTACAAATGGTTCCTCTCAAAAATCTTTTTATAAGGGGAAAAATGCTCTATTTGGAGTCTGAGAGCATTTTTAACCGGCTTACTATGTAGGATTTAGCAATGTAATTCTACCGATATTTAGCCATGCTCTTTTTAGCATTGTTCACGAACATTGGGATGTTATTTTCAAGTGCAATAAAGGCTGGAGAGTCTTGTCTGATTTTTTATCCATGGTTTTAGGTTTTGTGAAGTGCAGGCTTGTATTGTAATTTTCTAGGGTATTCAGGATGATTCTTAGCGAGCAGAGATGACATCTTTCTTCTCAGGTCGCTGGAAGTGCAGACCTTTTGTCAGATCTATTGTCTGTCCCTAACTTCTAAGGAGGGTAGGTATGTGGAGTCCTTGATGTGGTCCAATACTTCAGCTGAGTGGCTGCACAGAGCTATGAAGAAGTGACAGGTGAGCTGGCAGTCTGGTCTCCGGTGCCAACTTAAATGCTGAAGTTGTGAGAGCTGGTGCCAGGCTAAGCAGACACACAGATGTGCTACACTTCACATTTTGGACTGAACCAACCAAATCCAAATCCAAAGGCATCTTTCTGTGGTGAGGAAGTATGTTTCATAATACTTCCAGTGTCTCAAAATCCACGGTGGCTGGAGGCGCACCATAAGAGTTCCCCTGACGGCAGATTCACTTCAGCTACTCATCTGAGCTGGAAACCTTATATAGGGAATGGACAGAGAATACATCTTCTTGATTTCACGTGCGAGACAGTGCCATTGCCTTTCTTGGTCCAGTTACAACGTCTTGCAAACCAAACTGTCACATTGGAGCGCGTGATTAAACTGGTACGGTGAACCACTGTAGCTTTTACGGATCCATCAGAGACACCCAACAGCCTCAGCTTCATTGGATGCAGTAGGTAGTAGGGAACTGCAGGTGAAGCAGTGCCATCCAGGGAGAAGGGGAGAGAAGGATGCTGGTACGCTCTTGTCTTGAGGTGATCTATTCTCAGTGGCAACTCACTGTCCTACGGACGGACCCGCGGACACACGCACGCACACACACACACACACACACACACACACAGACATACACACACACACACACACTATTCAGTAGGAAGTGTTTCACGTATAAAGGTCTGTACTGTGATCAGCTGTCCCAACTCATAGTCATCTCATAGTATTTAAGATGGACACTAGCCGTCCTAGTTAAAGGGAGGTACACTTGATGTTCATCAGTGTCTATAGCAGTGTCAAGCACTCTGCAGGGGACATTTCCCTCATGGGGTTCATGAGACGAGGTTCTTCAGTACGAAAACATACGACATAAATAATAAAATCAGGTGAATGGTACCAAGGGAGTACTGTGCCAGAAACATCTGATCCTACATGTCAAAGGCGGCCAGTAGTTTCAAAAGAAACATCACCATCTACCTCTGCTCTGAGATCATCCAATAAAGCACACCATTGGGGTTCAGAGTGCGGCAGAACCTCACATGGTGCTTATCCTGGGTATTGTTGTCTAAGGAATGGCTTGAAGCGGAAAACTCATATTTGTTCTGCCACTTGCACGGCCAACTGCTAAATTGTCTTTAATTTTACGGTATGCGTTCATGTAAAACCTCTTTATTTACAGTGAAGAACAGATTGCCCTTTAGTAGCTCTCATTTAAGGCTGCTCTCTTGATTACCATGACTTCTGTAAGAAGGCTCAGTGAGTTGTAGGATTTTTATGCAGATCATCTGTGGCTCTGTACCCCTGAGTCAAGATGGTGGTGAAAGCAAACCCATTTAACCAGCCTATCGCTCTGCCACTGATTTTAATAATGCTTCATAGTACCATCATAGATAGAAGAAATGTTAGAATGATGTTAGAAGAACTTTGCATTACTAATTAGAAAATGTAAAACTGCTTGGAAAATAGCGTAGCTTGTGATTGTCAGGCTGCAGAGGCCTCAATACTGCTGCCTCTTTATCCTAAGATTCACACTTACCCTCCTCAGGTTTTGTATCACTCCTTAGTAGAGGGGTCTATCCTAGCAATGGCTACCCCTCTGGCATTTCGCATTTTCTGGCTGAATGACTCAGAAGCTTTGAAGACCCAATAACCTTTTCTGCCAAATAAGTCAGCATAGTGTCCTTAACAGACACGGCGAGGATGTGAAAGTGGCTGCAGTGGTTGGCTTAGATGGGCTTGCATTTCTCAGATTGTCAAAAGGCGGTTTTTCACTATGAATGGCTTGTAAATAAAGGCTGTCTTCTACACCTGTAGGTACAGTCGCGTTTGTTCACAGTAGCACAGCTCTGTCTTGTCACCTCTTTATTCAGTCATGCACACATCACAGCCATACTCACATACCGTTGAACTCTCACTTTTGGGTGACCACTTGATTGATGAGTATGTCCCCCCTGAGTCAATGGCTGCTACAGGGAAGCAGAAACAGATGTAGGACCAGAGGTCAGCAATGACCGGCACAGGATGTTGACTTATGTGGCACAACCCCCACTATGCAATCATATGCATCAGAGAAGTGCACCTCCGAGCAAGGTGCAACAGCATCGTGGGTTTATGTTATGTTATGTTATATGGATTTGTAAAGCGCACGTATATCTGGAGGTGTCTTGGCGCTGTGGACAGTGGGGGTATGTGCTTGCGTCTAGTTCTGAAACAGCCAGGTTTTCAGGCCCTTCCTGAAGGAGGTGAGAGTAGGTGCGCTCCTGAGATCAAGAGGAAGGGAATTCTAGAGCTTGCTGGTGTGAAAGTGAAAGCTGCGGCCGCCCCATTGTAAGGTGCGGATTTTAGGCACCTGAAGAAGTTTGGTGCCGGAGGAACGAAGATGTCTGGTGGGCTCATACCAGGTGAGCAGATTCTGTAAGAAGACCGGGCCTTTTTGGTTCAATGCTTTATAGGCTAGAGAGAGGGCCTTAAATTCGATCTGTATTCACTCACTCGAGCCAGAGGGAGCAAAGTGAAAGTGTAAAGCACCAGAAAGAGATAATTCTCAGTCAATGTGCTTGCCATTTTACCAAATTGCCAGCTATTTATTTGTCACTGTCAGTTATGTTCACCCCGACACGTTTATTTTCTATTCCTTGATGTCGACAAAATGTAGGGTTTTACAAGAGATTCTTGTAATGTGCTTTATTTTTTTCCTATTGCTCTCTGCCTCGCGTAGGCTCTCTCAAATCACTAAAGGGGGAGGGGCAAAAAAGGGAATGGGGAGAGGAATATGAGAGGAAAGGAGGGCTTAGGAAGTATATAAGGGTGGCTTTATTTCATGTCAGAAGCCCTGAGGCCATTCCATAGTGTTGCAGGGGAAACATTAGGGCGGGGACGAAGTGGGATGGGACTTAAGAGTGAAAGAAGGGAACCTGCTGCTCAGAGTGAGGATCGTAGAGCAGAAAACCCGAATAGGGACAAAAGGTGCTTTTGGAAGCACAAAAGTAGGCAAGCAAGTGAAATGGCTAAACTCTGTGTCAATAGACATTCTCCTAAAACAAGGGAAAGTCGGAAAGTATGATAATTGAGGCAGAGTGACAATTTAATCCTTCCTTAGACTTTCCTGCTTGCCCCTTGAGTCTTAGACAACCACTTCTCTGTGTACATGCTGTACTGTGGAAGCATTTTTCAGTATTTTATTTCAACACTCTCACACCTATCACAAAACGAATCACCGTGTATGCAAATCCTTCCCTGCTCTCAGCAAAAAAGGTGCATTAGACCCTGTGCAGAGCAGGGGCCAGAGATGACCGAAACATGCAGTGAAGTACTACCACACCTCTAATATTACTAATAGGTGTCTTCTACTAGCAGCAGCAAGGCTTGATGTTTTTGGTACAATAAAGTTAGCATGAACAGCATGGTCAGGAGGAGGGTGAACAGAACACTGCTGTCCTCAGGGAAAAGAGCACTGGCTTCATCCATGACTGGTACAACTTTCACTGCCAATTATTATATTCAGAATGTAAATTGTGCTAGTCTGAGAAAGCCAGTGCTTAATTTGAGCAGGTGGTTGCAGGTGGGGCCCAGAGAACTCATTTTTGGAGACCTCCACTTATTTTTACCTCATAAGACTCCGACCTGGAGTAAGGGAGGGAAAAACACAAAAAGGGCAAAGAAAGAGGTAGAGAAAGATGGTAAAACAGTGAGAAAGGGAGAAATCAGTGGCCGTAAGAGAACATACAAACGTGAAATAATGGTGGTGAGGGATGAAAAAGGCATGAGTTGCAATCATTACATTCAGCAGCTCTGGCAGCGGGCTTCCAAGCAGAGCTTTGGACCCTCATTCTTTTACATATTAAGCCCTTCAGCAAGCGAATACCACACTGGCTCACAGCCTTATTTTTAAATGTCAGCCTAAACAGAGCAGGCCACTCATTCTTCTACATCATACCCAACACATAGAACAACCTCCTTCCCCACATGAGAGCCTCCTCTTCGCTTCTTGAGTTCTGCAAGAGGCTGAAGGGCTGGCTCTTCGAATAACTCGCCGCAGATTACACACCTTGTCAAGAATCTGGATATCCTCACGAGTGAATAGTGCATCATATAAACCATCATAACATGGGTGTATTTAGCCTCTCCAAGTCCTTTTCCCACGGCACATGTTCATTCAACATGCAAGTGGTCACTAGGAGACAGCCTGCACTACACACTAAACAAAGGGGACTGTTCATGTGCGAAATCATGCAGCATAAAGCTCCATATGTTGGCTTTTGACCCTCACAGGGAGATTAACACATGTCAACGGGAGGTGTTTATAAATGTGTCATAGGAGAAAAACAATATCACGCAATAATGAATAAACCCTTGTGCTGAAGGAATAAAGGGTTTTATTCTGTTGTTTATCAGATTTCTGAAACATAATTAAAACCACCCTCTACCTAATGTATGTTTAAATCAGAAATATAAATATGTATTCCAGAAATCCCTCCGAGCAAGCCTATTCAATGTAATCAACTAGGAGGGTTGAACTATTTCACCACTTTAATTATGAAGCTTGGATTCAACAAAACACAATATAAATGGGAAGCATATTATTTCAATACAAAATATTTGGAAATCCTAAAAAAATGTGGTAAACATTGAGCACACAAGTTTATTCATGGTGCTGTAGTCCTGGAGTCTGCAGTTCGCTGCGCGCAAGCGGGGGGCCCCAGGCTACGACAGAATCAGGATGGGGGTCGACCAGATTTTCAGTGAATGAACACACTCTAAAGACGTGCTTCATTTAGACAGCAGAAACATTGGCATCCTTCCAAAAGAAAGTGGCACACAAAGCCATGCAAAGAACTAAGCGGGCAAGCTTCAGCCAGCACTTGCTTCCCGCCCTTACCTCAGAACCACTGGGGATTGTTGCAGATGGAAAAATACCATGAGATCACTACCAATAGTATGAACTAAACATGGAAACAAAGATAAGACATCATCTAAGCCTTCGCTAGGGGGCACTCAACCTGATCACATTCTGCTTCCTTTAGGTGAACAAGCCCTTGTTAGGTCTCACCTGCAGACAGTGCAAGGAGTCTGTTAGCTAAAAGACCTATTGTCAGCTTACAGTGGGCATAGAGCCCACCCATTCTTTATTATTGGTTGACTTTATTGCCACTCTCATTTGCTTCCTTCTATTTTGTTAACTTACTCGTTAATCTTATTATGATTTTTCTCCTTTTGTTGTCTTTTTCCACAAGTTAACACGCATTCTCATCCCTTTTTCCTTGTCAGTCAGAAGAAGGAGGATTTTACAGAGATCAATGCAAAGAAGGATTTGCGGGCCAGGTGGACTGGCCTTAATGGCAGCATGTTTATGTGGTATGTCTGTTCTCTTGGGGGCCACTTTCAATGATCTGAGTGGGGATCCCTGTGGACTCCCGGTACTTCTATTGAGGCATCCATCATGACAATTTGTGCTAAGGAAGGCTTTTGAAAAGTTCCTCCCTGTTGCATGTTCTTTCTTTTGTAACACTATGCCAGCTAATGAATGAAGCTGTTATTCAAATGAAGCATATATTTTATAACTCTTTATTAACCACTTGTCTTCCAGACAATCTAGAAGGGGTTGCATGTACGGCCTGGTAGTGGGTACTATGAAAATACAACATGCCATGCTGCGCAGACTAGAGAATCAAGACTTGTCTCACTGCGGGAAACACAATGTAGCACAAAAGTAGGGTTTGATCTGTATACATGGTAGTTTGTTCTTCAAAAGAGACAATTTTTCATTTCTCGAGTCCAGGACTGTCCCCAAATATTGGATTAGATGAACAGGTGGGGATCTAGGGTTATTTGAGGGAATATTCTTAAAAAAGAGTCAGCCATTTCCACAAGCCACCCCCACACTCCCAAGCACACCATCCACAAGGCTGGGTCACTTGAACAGTTGTAATACAACAACTAACACAGCAAAACTATTTTGCACCCCTGAAGTTTACTGTCCTGTCACTTTCATGAAAATGTTTGCCATCAACGTGGCACCACAACTATAAAGAATCATCAACCGCCACAACTATATAGAATCATCAACCGCTTCGTAGATGAAGGTACAATACCGACACCCATGATGATTGCAGTAGGTATACTATGAGGAAAGGCATTCACCTCATTAGTAAGAAAGTATAAAGCAGTAACAGTAGAACCTGAGACCCTCACTAGCCTGGGCAAGGGTCAATGATGGTATTGGTTGGCAAAGGACACAGAAGTAACCCTCGTAAGCATTAGAGACAAACCATACTGATTTACAGGTGTATGGGGTTCAGCAGCCTTGGCTATGTTGAACCTGTATTAATTACCTTTAGATGATCATTAGATTGTATTTCCTTTACTCAGTGTAAACCTTTTACTCTTTTTTAGCCTCTCTGAACTTCCCTGTGAGTATTACCACCTACCATTTTAGCCACCTGTTTTTTAATCACATGTAACGTGTTTGGACATGTGGCCTCCAGAACCGGGTGCAGAAGTCTAACTCAGGCCTTACTAGTGATGTAGTGAGCGATGACAACACTATTTATCTTTTTATACAGTGTATAAGCTCAACTGATTGTACACTAGAAAGCCCTCTCAAGCTGACTACATCCCGGGGCAGTGATTCCACTTGTTCCTGAGCTGTTGCAAACAACTTGCAAGGACAGGGCTTCTTGCCCAGAGTCAACATAACCTTGAGCCACCTTGAAGCCCCTCTTTGTTCCCCTTTCTCCCACTTACTATTCAGTATGTAGCTTGGCCTGTTAGCACATCTATTCAAGGTGTTCAATTGTAACAATGCTGCCAATCCTCAGACCTATTCCAAACAGAATGAACAAAACGATAGAGCACAGTTAAGTCAGCCCCTGTCTCTCCCCATGACAGGGCATCTAGGGCAACCCAGGCCCCAGGATAGAGAGCCTTTTGATCTGGAAACCGCCACCCAGAACATTCATTTCCAGAACACAGCACATTCCTGAGTATTCATTTCTCCTTCGAGGAGCACTGGACAGCGACATCACAAAGTAGCAGCCACCACTGTTGATTAACTGCACAGAATAAAACAACGTATAACAGCCCCCCCGTAATGTCTGGCATTGACTATTGCTACAAATAAATGTAGATGTGACTGCCATGCAACACTAAGTGCAGTATGTCTGCAAAAACTCTACCCCAAGAATTACGCTTGGCAAAGACCATTTGGAACACATCCAACTAGTTCTTAACTTTCACCCATTGTTATCCAGTCACTGATGAATTTAGCATCCAAAAAGAATACGAAGGTCAGCCTGAAAAAGTGCTTTCATCTCCCAAAATACATAAAAGCCAACATTGGAGACAGCGTTACAGCTGTCCAGACAATCTTACTATTGAATGCACCACCAAAATATATTCTTGTTATGCCCATTACGCTTGCACTCTTTCATTCAGAAAAGCAAAGAATATAGCAGATAACCAAAGGCTACCAACATGTGAGAAAGCATTTACAGCAAACTTTCTTCACACAATGCTGTTCCCAACGTCCCTTTGGCAGCATCTATGCTGCTACATAAAATCCTTAACATGGCATAAAGGGCCAGATGTATGACCAGTATAGTGTTTTGCGACTCGCTATTAGGAAGGGGCGTTCCTTCCTAATAGCGACTCTCTAGCCATGTATGAATGTTTTGCGACCGCATTTGAGGTCGCAAAACGCTCTCAATTTACTGCCCTCTTCGAGAGGGTTTTAATTGAGTCCCCAGGGGACCCCTTCCCCTTTGTGAATGGCTCTAAAAATATTTTTTAAGGGCAGGCGAGTGACTCATTCATATTCATGAACCTCACATTTTGCGACTCCATTGGGAATCGCAATCTGTGTCTCTGACACTGTTGTACATTCCAAATTGTGAGTCGCAATTTGCGACTCGCAATTCAGCGCAAATTGTGAGTCGCAATTTGGGAATGTTGTACATCTGGTCCAAAGTGCATTTGTAAAACGCACATTCATCCAAGGGTATTTTTGCGCTGAATAACAAAGTTTATTGTTACCCAACTCAGTGGTACTCTCTTTATAGACCTCAGAATGATAAAAGGCTGAGTGGACCAGCGGGGATTTGAACCTGTGACCATAAGGTCGAACTCAGGCCCCTAAAGCAGACACATTAGTCCACTAAGCCACAAGATCAGGCAAATAACCCACCCAAATAACTGCACAGAAGGATAGAAGGGTGACACATTTGTCAATGCATTTATGAAGAAAAAAAATTGTTTATAATGCATGCGGCTAGATTGGCTGTAGTGTGACAGACATCACAGTAGGTAGATATGGGAGTGAGGAAACTAAATAAAGACAAACTCAGACACGTACCTCACTCCAAACCAGCATGGTGCCAAAGATGACCTGCAGCCCATCGAAGAAGTTGTCTCCAATGATGATGACAGTTGCCCCGCCAGTCGTCCATCCCTCACTCGGACTGATGGCTTTGATACACGGTGTAGCTGCTTTTCAAATAGAGAAAGAGTAGTGTCAGAAATGGATTTTAATTGATAAGGTTCGAAAACACAAAAGATATTTCACACCATTATGTCCACCTCCCACTGTACCCTCCAGTATCTGAGTTCTCCTGACACCCATCATGAAAGACCTTGATACTCAGGGGCAGTTCCCTAGCATCCATGGATAAGGACTACAATGCTTATATGTTTCATGCAGAATTAGGTGACTCTGATCTTACTGAAAGGACCCTGACATTCAGTGGGGAGGACTCTGAAATCCAAGTGGAGACACAGACAGAATTCTAACCATGACATTCATTTGCATAATACAGACAAGGGGATCTTGACAGTCTAGAGAATACTGAGCACACTGTGGAGAGACCCCTCACTCTTTCTGGTGAAGACTGTGACAGTCAGGAGGTCCTAACATTCTCAGGAGACTCTGACCTAAAGGGGAGGAAGCTGGACACTTAGGCAGAAGAGCCTGAAACCCAAAGGAAGGCTACGACTCTTAAGGAGTGAGGCAGCTGGAGTTAGGACCCAGGGGCAGCTCCTCCGCAATGGTGAAGGAGCGTCACCCCATGGGCTCAGAGCCAGCAGGTGAAGAATACAATTATATTCTATTGTCGTTTTATTTTTCACCTGCTGGCTGAGCCACCGCGCTTAGGGAATGACGGGGCCGGGCCATGGGAGGTAGGAGGAGGACTGGTTTGTGCACTTATAAGTGCGCATGCATGTTTGGCCAGCCATCTTAGGCCAGCCAAACACACATGCACACTTAGGTTTCTCCAACCCAGCTGTATTGAACAGCCAGGTTGGCGAAACAGCACAGACCCCCTGTCCTGAGCGGAGCGTTAAACAAGTCCACTCAGGCCAAGCCCTGCGCTGCTCTCATAGTATGAGAGCAGCGCAGTGATTGCACAGGGAGTCTGTGATGCATTTTCAAACCATCTTGCAGCGCGGCCGCCATCTTGTGTGTAACTAGGGTCAGCACGCTAGTCTTTAGCGCCCTCTGACCATAAAACACCCGGTTCTAAGCGCCGCTTTCAGACCTTTTACTGAGGCTCAGCCGGGAACGCGCGCGCCAATTTGTTTAAAACGCTTGCGAGCTGTGATTGCTTTTAATTTGTTCTTTGACAGTGTGATGTGGAAACTACTGTTGAAATTTTAATTTGTGGGACAGTGTGTAACTAAAAGGCTACTGTCTGAATTACTTGGTGCGCTGACACTAAAGCGAGTGTTTTGTAGCCCTACCTGACTCTGCACTCTGGTTAACATGCTGCTTGCAGCGCGGCCGCTATCTTGGGTGTAACTAGGGTCAGCACGCTAGTCTTTAGCACCCTCTGACTCACCTCCTCTCCCCTATTTAATCTGAATGCCTCCGAGGACGTGCAGCGGACGAGTTCAGCGGGCGCGCCTAATGCGCGCTGAAGGTGCACCAAAGGTAAGCCCGTCTGCGCCCGTCAGCGTCCGGAGGCGCCAGGGGCCGGCCCGGCAGATGGGTCCCTAGCCATCACTCCTGGTATCATGCATAGATATGATTCGAGTTTTTTAAAAAGTTTACGGGGAGATATGGGATGCTGCTGTCCTGTGCTCCCTATTGACCCCAAGGGCGTTTCGCGCTGCGAGAGTTGCGGCTGGACACTTCACAACATAACATCTAGTAAGGACACCGAGTGCTCTTCAGATCCCTCTGATTTGGTGGTGTTCAGGGGAAACCATCAAAAAAACTACTCCTGCATGCTTCTCAACACGCGGTCCCTGGGTAAACATGCCCTCGATCTTTTTAACGTATTAACCGAGTCTAAACCTGCGTGTCTCTTTCTGACAGAAACCTGGCTCGGTGATTCTTCAAGCCCGGATATATCTAATGCTCTCCCTCAAAATTATTATATAGTAAGGAAAGACCGAGGAGTGGGTAAGGGGGGAGGAGTTGCAATTTTGGTGGACAGTCTCTACTCCTGTTCAGTGGTCACTACGGAGGACATCCCTAGGGTGGAGTCACTTAGATTTTGTTTGTCATTCTCTCCTCATCAATCGTGTGCCGGATTGTTGCTTTATAGACAACCTGGTCATGATGGCTCCTTTCACGACGAACTTCATACTGCCATTTACCCAATAATCATGAAATTTAAGCACTGTCTGCTTCTGGGTGATTTCAACATCCATTTGGATGTTGCAGACGCAGCTGATACCATGAAACTGCCGGACGTGACTAGTCCATTTGGTTTGTCTCCTTATATCTCCTCAGCTACTCATAATAAAGGTCATACCCTCGATCAAATTTTTTCATCAATTCCCATCATTTCTTCCCCCCCTCTACCTCTGACTTGGTCCGATCATTATTTATTGAATTTTGATATTTTGCGCATTTCTAAAGCAGCCAGTGTTGGCTCGGGCTCGCTGCCTATGGCCACTCGCTCTTATCATCGTGTCTCGGCTGACATGCTGGAGCAATCTTTTGCTATGCACCCGTGCCAGCTCACAGGTGAGCTGGCCAGTGACTTAGTTCTCTTCCAGGCATGGCTCACGCAGCGTCTTGACGAGATAGCACCCCTCTCTATTCGGTCCAAAAGAATTTTGCGTGCTTCTGCACCTTGGTTCAGCCCTGCGCTTCATGAGAGCAGAAGGCTTTGCAAGAAAGCCGAAAGAGCGTGGCGCAAAAACTATGATGTCTCATCAAAAGAGATATATAAGGAACTCATCAAAAGGTATCATAAGGATATAGTTTTAGAGAAAAAATCTAATTTCTCTAAAAGAATTGAATCTGCAGCTAATATTAGTAAAGAAATCTTTACAATAGTTAAGGAATTTACCTCCCCCGCTTCCTTAATTTCCAAATTTTCTCCTACAGAGCTTTGGATCAAACAACTGGCTAGTTTTTTCACCAATAAAATCAGAAGTATTCAGGCTTCTTTCGTGCCAGCTGGCTCTATAAGCGACTCTGGTTCAAATCCCCCCACGCTTCATTCTCTCCCTGAGAGCCATACGCTCTCGCTTTTTCCTCCCATTTCCCCACAAACATCACTGGACCTATTATCTAAATTAAAGTCCGGTTCTCCGTCGGATCCGTGCCCCGCGAAGTTCCTGGCCAAGATGGCACATATTATCATTCCTATTATTAATCCGGTTCTCAACTCCTCTCTCACAACCGGCTCTGTTCCCAGTACATGGAAAATGGTTCACATCCTTCCGCTACTGAAGAAACCTAATTTGGACCCGCTCGTACACTCTAATTATAGACCGATTTCGCTTCTCCCTACCTTCGCTAAAATTGTGGAAAAACATGTTCACTCCACACTCTCGAACTTCCTTGAAACCTGTGATATTCTCCATCATACTCAATCCGGGTTTCGCTCGAACCTAAGCACGGAGACTGCGCTGCTGGAGGTTACAGAGTCTATAAAAGAGGTGCTGGACAGTGGTGGGAAGGAGATGTTGGTTCTGCTTGATCTTTCAGCGGCCTTTGATACCGTCCCTCACAGCCGTCTCCTTTTAAGACTCCAGGAGATTGGTCTGAGAGGGACGGTATTCAATTGGTTTGAGTCTTTTTTATCTGGTCGCCAGCAATCGATTTGGGCCCCTCCTTTCTGTGCCCCAGTCCCTCCGCTGGAGGTGGGAGTCCCACAGGGTTCGATTTTTAGCCCCTCTCTGTTTAATATTTACATGTCTCCCTTGGCTGATTTAGTTGAATCTCATGGAGCCCGGATTGTTTCCTACGCTGACGATATGCAGCTTCTTTTCACCTGCGATAAGAACACAGATTTCGGCGGCGATACCATCATGAGCTGCCTCAAGGCTGTTTTTGCGTGGTTCCAACTGAACCAGCTTAGATGCAACTCTGATAAGTCAGAGGTACTTTTTTTCGGCTGCTCCCCTGATGCCAACTGGAAATCATGGTGGCCTACCGATATGTACCCTCCATGCTACTTCTATGGCAAAATATTTGGGCATGAAAATTGATAATGGCCTGACAATCAAACCCCAGATTCTTAGTGTAGTTGGCCAATGCTTCGGCCTTCTAAGAACTCTTAGGAAATTTCTTCCCTTTCTGTCTCATGCCCACAGGAGGATTACGGTACAGGCTTTGATCGGCTCTACTTTAAGCTGGACTATGCCAACATACTTTATCTAGGCCTCCCGGAATAGCTCCTTACCCGTCTTCAATCTGTTCAGAATTCGGCAGCAAGGGCCATTTTCGGCCTTAGCCGAAGGTTTCACACCTCTGCTCTTCTTAATTCGCTTCACTGGCTGCCGGTGCGTAAACGCATCTATTTTAAGACTCTCATCACGGCTTTTAAATCTCTTCATGGCACCGGTGCTGTCTATCTAAGGAGAAGAGTGCAGTTCTATTTTCCTTCTAGATCTTTACTATCCGCCTCTCAAGCGCTGGCCATTGTTCCTGCAACCAAACAAGCGCGCATTGAAGGACGTTCATACAGATTGCTGGCTCCTCAACTATGGAACAAATTGCCCCTTTCCCTCAGGAAACTAGACAACTTGCTTTCCTTTAGGAAGGGGCTTAAGACCTGGTTGTTTGGACAGTAGTCCGCCTGCTTTTGGCCTAGCTTCTACAGGTCTGTATAGCGCCGGGACACTCTGCCAGAGTAGCCGAGCGCTTTATAAGACCACCACTAACATAACATAACATAACATCTGGGGAGTTCTTCTGAGTGTTGCTGAGTTTGGACATATATTGTGGTCCGCTTGCCCCCACATGGTTCCACATTGTTCTTTTCTGAGACAAGTGATTTGCAAACTGGCCACACTGCTTAATAGCAGCAAAAACAACACTTTTAAAATAGCAATTTTAGGTGTTCACTAACACCGTTTGATATTTGTGAACATCAAAATCACTGGTATGGCAAATACTTGCCTTAGCCAGTCACATTCAACTTACATTTTAATTTTAGTTTCACTTATTATTTCACAAAAACTACTAAACAGGTATACTCCAAATTTGGATAAGATCATAGAAGAAACTGGATATGTGCACATGAACATTTTTGTGTCACTCCATTCAGGATTTATTTCTGTATCTAGGGACAAATCTGTCTTGGGGAATTTATAAAACAAAATCACTTTTTGGGAACCCACTATATCGCAGCGCCATCAAGAGTTTTCTTATTCCCCACCTATCCCCTGATCCATGTCCTGCAGTTACAATTTCTTAAAAGTAATTGGTTTAGAGGTGTTGTGCTTGAGGGGTTGAACACATATCCTTCTTGCTGAAATCATATCCTAAAGTCAGATCCTTAAATTTTCTAGGACAAGACCAGTTAACAGGATTTCTCCACTGGTTGACTACTGAATTTTAAAACAGTTTTCTGTATTAATTAGAGTCTCAGCACTGATAAGCACCCCCTACTAATGAATAGATTTGGACACATTGACTCAATATGTGAAAGAACATATCCTGAAAAGTCCGTGTGAACTTCTTGGACCTACTGCAGGGTGCCTGTTGCCATACAACTAGGACACTGCAGGAAGAGGATGTCTGCTTGAGCCTTCACCTAACTGCCTGCCTGCTAAGGAGCTTGTCTGTAGACCAATAGCATCTCACAGGGAATGGGTGGGTACGGTGGTATTCTTTCAAGTTTGCCATTGATTCAAATGAGTAAACATGAGCGAAGCAGGTGTTAGCAGAGGATCTTTATCTCCTGACAGTGTTGCTAACTACAACATCTGAGGATTCCTTCAACAAAGAAAAATGTGTCATATGCCAAACTAATCCCAAAGAAAAGCTAACATCAGCTGCAGCTGGAGAGAACAGAGTTCAAGATGCTGCAGAAATACGGCAAGACGAAGTTCACAAAAGATTGAAACTGATAGGTGAAGAAGATGAAATATTTTATCATTTTAACAAGTGCTACAAGTTGTATACAATGGAAAAAAGCTTGGATTTTTTCTCTCTAAAAATACCAGAAACAGGGAATCACAACAGGAATCTGAGTCTTCTGGGAAAGCGACAACAACTAAACCCAATGCCCATCCACTTAGAAGATCAATGGCTACCCCTTGTCCTCCTATAACAACTGATCAGAAAGCAGAGGATCTTAAATGTGTTTTCTGTGGTTTAGCCAGAACAAGGGCCAGAGGGATTGAGGAAAGAACAAAGTACATAGCATTCGAGTCTCAAAGGGAAAACATGTTTTTATCTGCAGGTAGTTTCTTCCAAGATGAAGTTGTCAGCCGAGTAGCTGATCTAAACAGCGAGGTGAATGTATTTGCAGTGGATTTGAATTTGTATGCCCCCCCCCCGAATTGCAGGCGTGAATACATTCTAAAATAAGACTGTAGAATGAGCTCCCATCAGCAACATAACCGCCACCCTTCAGTTAAGTTTATACTCTTTAAAAAAGCAAATTACGTTTTAAATCCACTCTTGAGTGCTGGCTACAGTCAACATTGATGAAATTGTATTGATCCATATTAACGAAATTAAGATTTTTCTGGTGAGAATATACAGTGACAGAATTCAATTTTTGTCAGGCTAACAAAAAGAATGAGCCACTAATAATATTCTCAGCTGATTTGACTCCTGAAGTTCTTACTGCCAAAATAACATCACAGGATCCATCAAAATCAGTAGGAATCATCTAAAAGATTTTGATTTTGGACTTAATGGCAACTTTTGTGATACCCCAAACCTCCGCAAACCATAGGAGTCCACAGGAATGCCTGATGTTGTCTTAACATTTTTACTTCATTTTATAGTATCAGCAAAGTAAAACTATTACATACTAAAGTTCTTGAGTTCGGAACATTGATGATGGCTTTGAAGATTTAAGCGAAGCAGTGGAAGACAATCTCATGAACCAACAGGCTTATGCTGTGCATATCTACTGTATTTTCCAAATCATGTTTTATGAATAACATCATGACGAAAAGAAAACCCCACTACACATGATGACTGCCCATGCAATCCATGAGAAGTGCAAAAGTAGAGCGCTAATCACTTCAATTAATAGGATGTGTGTATCAACAAGTCATAACAACATAGTAAGGAGCAGGAAGTTATTTGCAGCTCATGCTCTAAAATCTTGTGAATCCAACAGCAGACCACTTCCAAGTCACTTTACTGGAAAGGACTTACAATTGCTGCTCTTGATAATTTTGAGTTTTAAGACAGCCCTTCTGAAGCATCCAGCACACATAATACTGCCAGGGTCCGTTTTTAAAGACTGCACCAATGAAGTAACTGCTGGAAAACAAGGCGTGTCAGCTATATGCAGGAAACTGCAAACTTATAACCTAATTGCCTTGCCAACATGTGTAAAATCACTACAAGCCATCAATATGTCCCAGTCTACCAGAAAGTTTCAAAGTGGCTGAGAACATGCATCTTTTTCTATCTGATGTTGCGGTCCGCAACGCTGATTTAACTGAATTTATAATATCTCTTATTCAGTGCGGACTGAAGGATGAAGAAAAGCCAGTTCCTCCGTGGACTGGAATTTATGCTCTGATCTCTCATAATACCGTCCCACTAAAGAAGGTTGGGTTTTTACCAGTAATACCATCTCTAGTCAGAAACTACGCAACAGTATACACAGCTGTAAACATTTTCCAAAATGTGCATGCTCAGCTTGAAGACCAGCCTATCCTGACAATTTTCTGTGATGAAGGTGTTTTCCGTATTGTAGCTGACACTTTTATGAGCAGTCCAATAAAAAAAAATTTTTTTTATTTTTTTTTAAATACCTTTATTATCAAAAAAAGCCATACAAATACAGACCCACAACCCCACAGGGCCGGTCAGTGATATCTCGCAACACAATTGAAAACAATACAAGGCCCAACATCCCCTAAACTCAGTTGCAATGTTCACATGCCAAATTACGGGGTTGGTGGCTATATGAGGATAAGCAAAAGGTATCATTTTTTATATTAAACAAACAATACAAAAAAACAAAGTCCGAGGTAAGAGTGTTATTGAAGTGACTGTCTCCACAAGCAGGGGGGGGGGGAAGGCCAGCCGACGTGGCTGGCCTAAAGAAGGATAAATCCTAAGGGGGCGGAAAGAAGGGCCAAGAGTGGACAAACAAACTGTGTGGTGTATGATAAGAGCGTTCCGAATGCGAGGTCATGGAGACAAGGGGACAGTAAGTCCAATAAAATTTGATAATCTTTGTCCAATGATGGGCGCTATTTACATGACAAAAGTTGTGTTGCGGTGTGCTGGAAGTTTCAGTGGATGTAACATTGACAATGCACTTATTGAAGCTTAAATCTTAGGAAGCAAAACTGTCCAGTCAATATTGAGCAGAGCTCTTTATGTTAATTTATTACAAAGGGATACTGATCATCTCTGAGGCTATAGAAATATTGCATTCTAATGCTTTCTGGAACAAGAATAACAAATTAAGCTGTACATATCTTACCCCAGAAGTGAACAAGCCACAGGGTGCACATCATTCAAAATACATATTACAAAACCAGGCAGCGTTCAATAAACTCAGTTTAAAATAAACTGAATACCACGTTTGTAGAGTTTGTCAAAGAATATGAAGAAAAATCAAAACTTTGCAAGTACTGGGGAAATGTTTTACACATGATAGCTCTAGTGAAAAACTTGGTACATGCTGATCGGGAAGGTGATTGGTAGCTGCACATGAAGACTATGGAGTCACTGATTACTGTGTTTCACGAATTTGATTGATAAACTACCTGAGATATGGGTCCTGGTATTTGAAAATAGGGAAGAAGTTAGAGGTGTAAAAACCATATCTCTACAGAAAATTAATCCAAAGACATTTTGTGGTGAAAGACAGAGAGGGAAGGTTCAATGCTGTGGCTCCAGATATGAAACTGGAACAGACGACCCAGAGATCACAGAAACACTCCAAGGGAATGGTTGGTCAGACACGTAAAATTGAATATTTTGCTCAATGGGAGCTTGTTTACCATGAAGTCATTTCTTTTTGCAATGTTTTCAGAGAGATGACAGATTTAAAATGAATGGACCATCATAAAACTGTTCCTCACCACAAACTTGTGGGAAAGAGAGGGGAACGTTTTAATAAACATTTTGACAGCCACCTTTATTTCATACAGCAGCAAGGAAACTCCTTTGGAGTGACTGAGCCTATGCGACTACACAACTTTGTGACCAAACAATATGTGGATTATGATATAAAGACATGTTTACTGGATATTCAGGAACATGGACTTGAAACTGTACACGGAACTGAAGCAGGAGAGATTTGAATTGAAAGAGAAAAAGGTGTTTGACATAATCACTAAAGCTAAACTTCCACGCTTTAACTGCCATGGTAAGAGTTTCATCCAACCAGCCTCTACAAAATAGGTTACAAAAGAACAACTTTTGCAAGCACATAGAGATTTGGTTGTAGCAAAAGAAATGAGTGAATTTATCAAGGACATTCTGTTGCATGATCTTCTTCCAACAAATGTATTATTTGATGCAGATGCTGCAACCAAACAAGTGAAGCACAAACTCTTACAAGAACTGCATATTGTCTTTGACAGTTATCTTGAACTATCTGTCAAAGAATGTGAGAGAATCAGATGAATGTCTATAAGTGGAACAATTAACCATGCCTGCATCAAAAATTCGACACCTATAGCTGTGCAACTTGAACAGTTCTGCTCATCAACATCAAACAAAATGAACTTGGAGATGTTCATTCGCCAAAACATTGCTGATGCTTCAGTGAAAAGTGAATTTCCAATGATTGCAAATGGAATGATTGTCAATGAGGATCTGGTGCCTTCAGAGATATCTTCAAAAGGTACGGGCCATATTGTTCAAGAACTGGCCAGGAAATTGGTGGAAATTGACCTTCGTGCTGTGCCACATGTTGAGTGGGCTGGTCAAAATGGTTCCATTCGAGTCATTGTACTGTCAAATGACACAGATGTTATTATTGTGCTACTTTGATTTCTCACAATGTTCCTAAGTCAAGGATTGTCAGAGTTATGGATACGTTATAAACAGGTGGGAAAAGACACATAATCCTGCTTCTTATTCTGAATATGAAACTTGACCCAGAGATGCCCAGTTTTCTTATCAAAGCACATATTCTTACGGATGATGACGCTATGAGCAAAATTGGAACAAAGTTGGAGCTTTGTATGCTGAACCTGTGAAGTTTCTAAAAGGATTTGCTGAGACAGAAGAAGAATGTGACTTTAAAGACGTAGAAAAAGACCTTGTGCGTGTGTAGAAAACGAGTTCTGACTGTCACACATTTGACGATCTTCACTACAGTGAGTTCAAGAGATCAGTTCCAATCTACTTGATCAGAAGATGTGTAAATGTTTTGGATCATAAAAATGTATAGAAAGAGCCATCTGAATTTGGTTGGGAAGAAATTGATGAGGTGCTAAAACCTACAAAACCTCTTAAACCTCTACCCACATAACTACATGTCCATGTACTTGCAAAACCTGTGCAGCAAAAAGTTCTCCCTCTCGATATGCTATTCTCAAATATTAAACATTCTGCAAATGTACAACGGGTGATTGCCGAACCAAGTAAGTAAAATGAACTATGAAAATGTGTCTAAAACACGAGTGATAAGCATAATTTGTTTTTCACGTTCAGATCATAAACATTGTTTGGTGTATATATAAAAGGATTAGAAGCCATTATTATTTGTTTCATTTCCATATATGTCTCTTCTTCCTCTATTATAGCTGCTATTTTGGAACATGGCAAAAGGTTTGCCCTGAGGAGTTATGTTCTGCCTCTAAAAGACTACTTGACCCCCAAAAACTATGTTTTGACACCCAAATGAAGTACATAGGTCTCATGGTTCCTGAAATATTACATCATTACTGCAACACATCTGCCATTTTTTTAAATGTCTTCCAGAAAAATTCGGCCCGGATCTCCAATGTCTACCCAAGCTAAGTTACCTCTCTAATGGTCCAAAAACACAAATCAAAAATGAAAATCTCTGGCCAACAATTTTTTTACAGCGGTGTATCAGTGGGCCGGGATTATTCTTCCCAAAATAATTTTTGGGTTGTCTTTAATCCTTGCTCGGGAATTTCTAGTCTGTTCGTTTTTGCAATGAGGTGCTGGTATGAATGTATGTTTTTTTTGCCAGGGCTGCCTTTCTTTCCTAGTTTGGCCAAATTCAAATTTCAAGGTTTTTGTTGCTGGCTTTATAGTACAGCTGTCTGCAACACCTGTTATTACCAATATTTAAAATATGCATAGAGAGGACTTTGGCTCCACCCAGACACGTAATACATTTTCGCCTGCAAATGTTGGCTGTTTGGTGTATCATTCCGCCTTCTATGGAGAGCTTGCACTGCAATGCCTAGGGGCTATTTTACACACCCGAAGTGTACAGAATCATTGGACATTAAAGAACTAGTTACTTACCTTCGGTAATGCCTTATCTGGTAGTGACTCTATCTATCCGCAGATTCCTTAACTTAGAATATTCCTCAGGCATTATACTGGATTCAGAAATTTTCTAGCAGTACCCCTGGTAGGTGGTGTACTTCAGCTCTGCGTCACCCAAGCTGTATGAAATGTGCACAGTGCCTATATAGGCACCACCCCAGCACACTGAATTCAGCTTCTTTCTGCGATTTTCCACACCAGAAGCATGGAGCCATGAAGAATGCTGAAGCGCTGGTATGCAGTACGAAGGGCCTCACAAAGGTAACCCTGTACAGAAATCAGTTGAGGGAGAATGGGGGATCGGCAAGAAATATATGGCTATGTAGAGTCTTTAGAAGATAAGGCTTTACCAAAGGTAAGTAACTTGTTCATCTGATAGAGTCTAATAGCCGCAGATTCCTTTCCTTAGCATAGATATCCAAGTAATACCTCCCTGAAGATGTGCCTAGAATCAGATTAGACCAAAAAGTCCTGCATGACCAAACAGATGAAATGTCCATCACAATAGATCTGACTGTCACCTGTGCTGATATAAAGGAAAACTAAAGGCGTTTTGAGGCGGCGGCTGCTGGAGTGTGGTGGACCATCCACAGCCACAAAAAGGCTGGGAAGCCTGTTGGCCCTGGTGCCTGGGTGGGAAAGGATGTGACTTGTATTCCCTACCTTAGCCACCGAGGGGGTTTAAGGCAGATTGGTGTTGGTGGGAGCCATGAAGAGGGCCTGAGGACCTGGCTAAAACTATGCTGTCTTTAAAGTGCACTGGTGCTGAGTTTGCTTTTCCGCCAAAAAGTCAAGATCCATCAAAGCACATGTGCATGAGGGAAGATTGGATATCCCCTGAAAAGTCAGTGGTTCTCAACCAGGTTTAGTGTCGAAGGGCTACCAACGATACAATCATTCTGCCCAGCGAGTCGGTCATGTCCAGTCCACATTTGATGGTGAACTTTGCTGAATCTCGCCTGTCTAATATGGCTTGCATGAGTATGGCTTGGGCCTCCTCCAAAACAATAGACAGAACTTGAACAACTGAACACAGTCTGTCTGTATCGGCCTAAAAGGCACGTGGTGTCCACTGACCACTATGCTAGGCTTACAGAAGAGACCATCCTCTGCCTAAGGCATCCAGCATTTTGGATTCCCTGTCTGATGGAATGGCAGGGACCATGTTGGGGCTGATCCTGGAGTTGAAGGCTTGGACCACCAAGCTCTCTGGTGTGGGGTACTTGGTAAGGAAACTGGGGTCACCAGGAGTGGGGTGATGGTGGCAGGCAATTGTCCCATGCACAGGAGCCCCTGTGCAGGTCTTGTACCAGGCCCCAAGCAGGACATCAGTGAGGGCTTTGTTGAATGGGAGGAGAGGTTCGGAAGGGGTTCCTCCTGATGAAGCACCTCCGTCAAGACATTTGTCTTGATTGTCACAAGGGCAGCTGAAGGTCCAGGACCTCAGCCACTCTCAGTACTACCATTGCAAAGAAGGCTCCCTCTTCCATAGCAATGATAGGAGGAGAGACTAAGACAGTGTCCCGTGAGGTGTATAACTCATTAGAATCCATATGCTTCTCATAACAGTAGCCCTCTGGTTCATCAGAGATATGATTGAATAAATAAGGGTCCTCAAACCCCTCCCGTTAGTCACTCTCTCCAGGCCTATCAAAAGTAAAAGGCATTGGCTCCCTTGTGGAGGACATGGTACCTGTACTTGTGGGACTTACCCAACAATTTGAACCTTCAGCAAGACTGGGATCGAGCGCGTTGCAGTGTTGCCCGATATCGGACAGTGAGAAGCTTGAGGGGACATTCCCTCAGCACCTTTGGAATCATGACATGGCAGTCCTTAAGGCTATGGAGTCGTGGTCCCACTTCAAGCACCACAAACAAACCAAGTGTGAGTGTGTCACAGACATCTGCCTGTGACCGCAACACAGGTTTTAAAACCTGTTGGTTTCTTTTGGGATATCCCTAAGCATACCCAGAGAAAGTATTCTTAAAAATAGTTTTGACAAAACATTGAAAAACTCAGTCAAAAAGTGACTGGGGGTAGCTCTTCTAAATCTGCGCTGGCTGGCGTGGAAAGAAAGGAACTGATGTCAGCTCGCTGTGGTGGCACCTATATAGTCACTGCGCATGTCACATCCGGTGCTGACAGCGCTGATGTGGAGCCAAACTACACCACTTGTGTGCAGGGGTACTGCTCAAAAATTTCTGGATCCAGTCTGATGCCTGGGGAATATTCTAAGGCAAGGAATCTGCTGCTAGAAATCTCTATCAGATACGAATTCTGTTAGCATTTTTCACTGCAGCTGCTTTTTTAGAGTTTTGGTCAGGGCTTGCACCTGCTTAAGCACACCATTGATGTGCACTGATAAACAAGCTCTAACAAACCCAAAAGATCTGGCTTTAATATGCCAACAGAGGAAGTCTGTTTACATCCTTTTGCACATTAAAGACAGACTCAGTGGTTTTGCCAGTGCTTGTTTCATTTATTTCCAGTCTTTATTCTAGTCTCAGGGTTTGAGAAAGCGAAGGCTCTCATCAGAGGGGCAGCCTTGCCAGACTCCCTTGTCCTGGCTTCCTGGTCTTTTGTTCTGGTTGTGGCACACCTCACACCCAAAGGAGAACATCGGGTCTCCATACAGTGAGCAGGTCATCGAGGGAGGGAAATACACACATTAGGCCACAAAAGCAAAGATAGTGTGCAGCTTTCAGTCTCTTACGTTTCAATGACAGCATGTGGCATAATGGCTAGAGCGTCGACCTCGAAGCTGGGGAACCGGGTTCGAGTCTGGCGGAAGCTCAACATCCTGTGATTCTGGGCAAATCATTTAATCTCCTCGTGCCTAAGAAAATTGTTATGTCCGCCTGTAAAGCATCTGGTGCTCATAAAAAGCGCTCTGATACCTTCGGGTAAAGTTAGCGCTTATATAAAACTGCAAAAAAATGAACAAACGATTGAGCTTAATGATGGTCACATTGCAAAGTGGGAGCAGGAAGCAAGCACTAAGTTGCTCTTCTTTGTTGTTAGAATGATCTCTCCACAAAGGCGAGCCATAGGTACGGGGTAGTCTGCAAGATTATGCGCAGGCGGTTTCCTAAACCAGGCCCTGCCCTGCCTGTTTCGCCCCCTCCGCAGGCTCTGATGGCTTCACAAGGGCCATGTAAATGTCGCCCGGTGCGACGGGCCCTGGCAGCGGCTTCAGCAGGAGGATGGACCAAAGGCCAGAGACGCGGAGATCGCTGGGATACACGCGCAGGCTCACAGTTCTGACAGATTAATTGGTTTAAATTTCATTTCGGGGTGTTGAACTTTGGCAGCAGACACTAATACTGCACTCCGAGCCGGGGCCTAATTACCACTTTTTTCAATATCCTTCTAACTTGGGCGGGGAAGATTACAAGGTGAATAAACCCTTCCAGCACATGTTTAACAATTCATGGCGTGTCTGCTGCACAGGCAGCGGCGGTGGGGGAGATCGTCGTTAAGTCTCTCTGGATCTTAGACAGAAACAGAGAGAACCAGCCATAGGGGCTGCCAACCACCACCTGCTGGACACTGTGCTGCTCGACCCAGAAGAGGTCAGAAAGCACCTCCTTGGGACACAATTCGATTCGATTCAAAATCTTTATTCGGATTACAAGAAAATCCATAAAAGCACAATTTAAAATGCAATTCAACATATTTAAAATTACAGTTACACTAAATGTAATAGATGTTTGTAAAGTGCATATTAGTACAATAACCAAGTCACATATTTCCATTATCTAGAGTACAAAGGAGGTCAATAATCATAGGGAGTACAAATAGATCAAGGGCATTCCATACTTCTACGAACATTAAAAATAACTTTTAGAAAAGTGCTTGTGCGGAATATAAGTTCGTCGTCCTCTAATTTTAGGAGCATGAGATAGGACTGATTCAGAGAGAGAGGTCTGTGTTTTTTAAAATATGGGGCTAAAAACCATTTAATATATTTCATATAAAACTTACACATAAAAAAGAAATGTAAATCACTTTGTTTACTAATTCCGTCACAAGGGCACGGAATATTTCCATATGGACTGTGTCCCAATGGAAAACAGAGTGAAAACTTTATCGTTCCTGCTCTCATTCTGAAAAGTAGCGATCTTTCCCAATTACACATTGGTAATATCAAATACAATGGTAGTTGTTGAATTGGTAAGTCATTATTAATATAGGACACAACAGTTTGTTTTCGCATCTCTTCTGACAATCTATTTCCATTATAGATGGCATATAGTTCAGATTGGACTTCCTTTTTATCGGTCCTCTTAATGTGAGATGGATTATCAAAGAGGTCACCTCTATCTATGCTAGACAAACTTTCTTGTATACCCCGGAGCCATGGGATCCTATTCCATTTGTCACATGCTAAACATTCCCTTAGGATGTCCTGTGTTAGGCTAGCATAGTCATTTACCCAAATTGCCAGCCAAAATAGTACGGGTCTGGCAGCAATAAAATCACTAATATAAGGTATATTCAGCTCTGAGTGGCAAATGTACCCTGATGATGAAATGGGAACCCCCAGTAGTTTCCTACAGAGCCAATTCTCTTCTCTTTGTAATATGGGGGTTTTTACTGAACCCCAAATTTCGGCGCCGTAGGTTGCCACTGGTGTACATTGAAGCCTATATATCTTTAAGATGGCTTTAGTTGCTCCAATTTTCCTTGGTCTAGGAAGGGATAAAATTGAATTTATAGCCTTTGAGAACTTGCCTGTGGCGTGAGCAATATGCCCACTCCACAGGCCGTTCGCAGCAAAGACTATACCTAAGTAAGGGAAAATTTTAGTTGAGAGCAACTTATCAGCTCCTATCGTAATAGAGTTTAGTTGCCTAGCACCCGGCCCACAAGACATAATGAATGATTTTTTAAATTTTATTTTAAGATCCAAATTCCCCATATAAAATGAAAAGTCCCTGACTAGTGCACGTAGGGCATTAGGTGTTAATCCCATGAGCACGGCGTCATCCGCATACAAAAGACAAGGTAATGGGCCTCCTTTAATTTTGGGAACATCTGAGGTAGCCTTCTTGAGAGAGTTGCTCAGGCCATTTATATAGATGATGAATAACAGGGGTGCTAAAACGCACCCCTGTCTCACACCTCTTTCTACATTAATTGGCCCAGAAACTGTGCCCTCCATGTCAATCCGTACTTGCGCCTTTGTATCTTTGTGCAGGTATGCGAGGAAATGTACCAGAGGGGGGTCCAGGCCGTACGACAAAAGAATCGACCACAATTTTGACCTATTTACTACCTACTAGAACCAGCCATAGGGGCTGCCAGCCACCACCTGCTGGACACTGTGCTGCTCGACCCAGAAGAGGTCAGAAAGCACCTCCTTGGGACACAATTCACTGAGAGCCACACAGACAGCAGAGAGCGTTCTGCCCAGCAGCCAGAGACAGGATGACACAGCAGGCCGACGGCCTCACTAGGCAACCAGATGCTCACACAAGAACCAAAAATGGCCTCGGAGAGCAGACCGAGATGGCACAAGTTAGGAATTAGAGATGGCTTTATGCAACAGCAAAAGGTAAGGGACGCATCATCAAGCAGCCAGTGATGACTGTGGCTTACTGGGCACTAGCAGGGCTCGAGTCGGGGTACCACGCGGGTGGACGGCGTCCCCCCACTTATTTTACCGGGGGACGCCGTCCCCCCTGCCAAACAGCTGGACTTCACTCTTTGGCCTCTCTGGGACGAGGAGCTCAGCACCTGTCGTTACGTCACTTCCTGTCGTGACGTCACTTCCGGTGACAGCGTCCCCCCACTTTCCTTTTTTTAGGACTTGTGCCCTGGGCACTAGGCTTGCATGTTGAGTAAAAGACGACACAGACCCAGTAGATATGTGTACGACAACTGGCCTAGGGCACTTGTGCCAGGCCCTTTTTATTAGCACACTTCACGTCACTTGTGCTGCCTGTGTTGGAAAAGTGTGGAGTGGGTGTAAAACCAGCCCTAAGGGAGTGGCTGGAAACAGCTAGGTGCCAGGAAGGACATTACATCCCTCCGGGAATCCAAATGACAGGACAGCGAGTCCACCCTGTGGGAATAAACAAAACAAACTAGACACCACTGAGTCTCATAGTCTCTAGAGTCAATGAGCAGGACAGCCATGGACCAGTTGACAGGTGTGGCTGGCTTCTATAGTTTAACCAGATGATTCTGGGCACGAACAAGGGTGTGGATTAAGTCCAGATCCTTTGATGGCCTGTTGTTTGGGAGGAAGTTCCACCATACAATGTTGGTCGGTCCTGCCTGCTTTCACGGTGGTGTGGTTGATATCAGCAGTTCAAACAGGTGCATCAGGAGCATTGTTGGAATTCACTGCAGAGCATTCTTTGGGGTGTCTTGCCTCCGTGAAGGACAACCTTGCAAGGACTGGGATTGCATCAACAATGTTTGGACGTCTTTCTCTGAATCTCTGGTGGTAGAGCAGCTTAAGGCCCATCTCTTGTGTGGGATTCCCTAGAGGCCCGTTTCAATAGGTCGCCACACACGTGGACTATGCTGGGCTGCGAGTAGGCCTCGCGAGGGCAGCTGCAAGACTGCCAGCAGAGCCACATCCGAGTCATTCGTGCAACATCAAGGGTAGAAGATACATGGTCAGTGTGCTCGCCAAAAGGATCCCAGGTGCGGGTAGGGTCATCAGATAGTCTCTGAACAATTGGTGTCTCACAGTGCCAGGAGTGCTTCCTTTGTCTCTTGGTGGTTCGCAGGAGTAAAGCTCCACTCTGGTGGTGAGATGCTCCTTAGGTGGTTAGTGTGATGGCCATGGCATGATCGTGTTGTTGCTATTAGACAACCTGTATGACAGGTGACAAAGGGGTTAGTGTGACTGGCGGGTCTTTACAGCTCTGCAACTCAGTGTCACTGGTGGTGCTTTTCTTCTTCTCCAGCATGTGCAGTTTCTAGCAGTGATGACATCTTTACTCAAGCAGCCGGTAGCCGGTAACTGTGGACAGATGGTCACACTTGAAGCGTGGGGCATGTAAGCGGTTTGCGCATACATGCAGCTTACTTTTGGTTGTCCCGCTGGGCTGTCGCTGGTGACGTCACTCCACATCAGAGGCTTGCTTGTGTCGGTAGGTGCACTTTCATGTCGTGGCACAAGTCTTCGGTCTTGTCACCCTTGATCATTTCTTCTGCGCACATGTAGTTGTCAGATTCTTCAGTGTGATATGTCTGGTCACAAACCTTTCTCTCTTCTCCTTTTGCCTTGGATAGCCTCACGCATAGCAGAAAATAGCCTCGCCTAGCAACAGAAATAGTTTTACACAACAACTAGAGGTTGCCCAGAAAGCAGGCTGAGATGATTTCACAGAGTGGCCAGAGATGGCCACTATAAGTAGCTTGAAATTGTTTTACATGGCATTTAGGGCCTATAGATGGTATCATGGAGAAGCCGGAGATGGTCTCTCAGAACAGCTAGAGATGGCTAAGCATAGCAGCCAGAGATGGTGTTACACACAGCCCTACTGAGAACCACATGCTACCCTGGAAAAAAGTAAAACATGCACACCATAAGACAAACGTTCAAATGTAGTGAGTCATTTTGACCCTCATTCCTTCAAGAAAATGTTACAGCACCAAGGAGTGCATCTACCAGCACACGCACATATATAGAGGATAGTATGGCCCAATATTGCCATTAGGGAGTTATCGTGACATCTAGACCATGAAGCTGAAGTCCAAGTGGTAAATAAATGTCTCCAGAATCCTGATATGGCAATATAGCACCATATAACACCACAAACGCTATCCATTAGGCATTTTTTATGTTATATTTGCATATAGTTTTCTTCAAAGTGCAGTTACCAATGGCCACTGATAGGAATGAAAAGGTTTAGGTTTACCTTTGATGAATAAACTGTTACTAAAACAACTGACAATGGTGATGGTCAGATGATTTATGTGATTTTGTGGTTGCAACATTTACCACAAAATTATAGACTTACAGTGTCACAAAATATCCTGCTAAAGAGGCTTTGGAATTGTGGTATTGGTGGCAATGCGTTAGGTAGGCTGTCTTCTTTCAACTCAGGATGTACCTTTGAGGTTTCCAGAAACGTTTCAAGTCCATGGTGCGCCTCCTGCAGAAGGGAGTTCCACGGGATCCTCACTTAGCCCGACCCTCTTTAATGTCTATGTCCGCCCTTTGGTGTCGGTTGTTGAGCAGCCTGGACATTATTTCCTATGCTAACACACAAATTGTCATCATCCTGTCACAGAACAGCGACACTGTGGCCTCCTCCCTCCGTGAATGTTTACTAGAAGTAGCAATATGGATGGACCTAAACTCTTTGAAACTCAGTGGGGAGAAGACAGAGGTAGTGGTCCTAGGCAAGCACATTGATATCTGGTCCAGCGCCCGGTGGCCCAATGACCTAGGCCCTCTACCCATTTACAAGGCCAAGGTAAAAAACCTAGGCATCTGGTTTGATGCTAAACTATCTTTTGATGCTTAAATCACTGCCGTCGCTGGGAAGTGCTTTGGGATATTGAGGGCACTGAGAAAAGTTCTCCACTTTCTAACAGAGGACGCCAAGAAAACTGTGATGACTGGTGATATCCATGCTCGTATGTAACATCTTATATCTAGGGGTGTCCCAGGTCCACTTAAACAGACTTCAATGGGTCCAGAACTCTGTGGCTCGAGTACTGGTGAAAACTGGAGACCTTCGCTGCGGAAACTACATTGGCTACCAATAAGGCACTTTGCTATTGTTTTAAGACTCTCTCCTCCCAGGGGCTGCACTATCTTCAGCGGATGGCGAAGCCCTTTGTGCCTACTAGAAATCTGAGATCAGCGGTAGCTAAACAGGCCACTGTTCCTAACTTCAAAAGGGTCAAAGCAGGTGGCAGATCATTTGGATTTCTAGCTCCTAAAGCCTGGAATACTCTTCCTGTGAAAATTCGGCAAGCCCCTTCCGAACCTTTCTTCACAAAGAAGTTGAAGGACAGGCTCTTTTGCTCAGAGTGACCATCTCTATCAGTCTAGGCAATTCCCTCTTACTGTGTGTAGCACCCTAGCACTGGGACACTCCGCCAGGAGTAGCCATGCACTTTATAAATGTCATTATTAGTATTATTATTATTACTCACTAGTTTTGCCTCAAAATTTGCAACATAGATACATTTGCAACATACTTTGCAAAATTTGCAGATTTTGCAAAAAGCTGTTTCTAGCTGGAATGAGTGAAAATAGTGTGAGAGATGCATAATTTTCATATAATTTAGATAACTTTCCTGCATAACTTGGTCCTCCATTTTGCATAACCCTGTACGCCCTGACAGTGGTAAAGCTCTGTAGAGTTGTTGTGGCTGCCATTCTATTGATTCCAGAGGCAGCCATAAAATATTTCCTATATTTCATGATTAACTATGAAATTCTGCATTTTGTGCAATAGAAGCAGCCAAACATGTCACATAGATAGATAGATAGATAGATAGATAGATAGATAGATAGATAGATAGATAGATAGATAGATAGATAGATAGATAGATAGATAGATAGACAGATAGATAGATATATAGAATTATTTTGTGTCTTAAGAAGTACAACTGCAATGTGCATTTACACAATTCTCTGTTGGTAAAATACGTTGAACGTTTGTTTGTACATGGCTCAGTTTGTAATATGTCAATGTCATCAGTTTTGTGCATTTGTATAGTGCTTACAACCATGTGTATGAGTTTGTAGGGGTTTTGAACTCTGGTCGTGCTTTTTGTCCCTGGGGTATTCCTCAACTTGAATCAAAGTGGTCTATTGCATTCTATTTGGTTCTGTTTTGTATTTTGTTTCGGTGTGTAAGACAGGGTAGTGGAGGGCGAGATCAGAATAGAATGAATGCATTGTTTATTGATGGTTTACTCCTGAGCACGGCGTGTATGGATGCGTGTCCAAGGACATTACTATTTGTATTCGACTTGGGGATATAGTTTTACAGAATTTCAACCACTGTAAGGCTGAAAAGGCAAACAACTAATAATACGAGTGTCAAATGCTTGAATTAAAAGTGTAAGTGCCTGAGCACCTGTCAAACTCTACTTCTGAGGTCAGTTCTGCGGTCTGGAGGGCCCTAAAATCAGGGCTGGGCCCACGTCCACTTAACTGAAGATTTAAAACTGTTAAAACCACAAGAAGATATTTAAGGCTCAAGAAGATGGGTCTGTTTCCTTTAGTGATTTTTCTCGTAATTTAAACGGAAATATGCAAATCATTTGAGCTTTAGCAGCACCTGAGGACATGCAGACTCTGGGGCCTTGCTCTTGTGAAGCTCTGACTCCAGCGGGCATGTCCTCCATGTTGCACACCTCTTTAGCAATGGCACACGAGAATATGCACACCTTGGTCCACAGCACACAAGGGCTTCTTGACCCCGAGGCATTGCTCTGGTGAAGCTCTAAACATGAGAACATGCACAGCCTGGAGTACAGATCCAAAACTCTGGCACCTGAGGATTTGCACAACCTCTGGTGCCCCCAGGTGCTGGTGCACTTGAGAACACGCAAACTCTGAGGCACTGCTCTAGCGAACCTCTGAAATACATGAGTGCCCTGGTGCACAGCTCAGAGCTCTAATGCATGTGGTCATGCACAGCCTGGTGATACTCCTGGAGCTCTGGCACCAGAGAACAGCTAATTCTGGTGCACAGCATTGGTCAAACTCCCGTACCTGGTGCAGGGCTTCTACACCCAAGGGCAGGCACTCTCTTGGGAGCTGCTCTCGTGAAACTAATACTTTAGAGCAAGCCCAACCTGGTGCAGGGCCTTGATGAACGTGCACCACATGTGGCAGGCTTATTCTGAAGCTCAGCTCTGGTAAATGCACCAAAGAAAAGATCAAACCTAGTGCACAGCTCTGGTGAATCTCAAGCACCAGAAACCAAACACATTCTAATGCACAACTATAACGAATCTCCAGCAGCACCGAACAGGTCCAGCCTACAAAAACAACTTCAGTAAAACAGTTATACAGGTACCTTCGATGCACTCCTTTGAGGTACAACCAGCTCTTATCATCGTAGGTTTAAGCTGTCCTAGGGAGGCCCATGAAAGCCAAAAGGTACTGAGGTCTGGATTCACACAATGCGTTGTGGCTAAACAGTAAACATTTGTGGTATGGAGTATGTTGTTGCCCCGTTCACCATGCTGTTACACACCACACACGTCTAAAGAAACCATCGCAGTCTCAGCAAGTGCAACTGAACGTTATCACACAAAAATCACAAGGGGCAGAAACACAGTCAGTGAGAGAGGAGGTATTGGCAAACAAAGGTTGTATAATGGTGGTTATTTAGTTTGGAGAGAGGTCTGTGATTCGAAATTCAAAAATACGTAAAAGGATCTCCTTCAGAAAGCTGTTTTAAACAACAGGAGGGACGCAACAAAGCAATCATTTTCAACTTCTCATCTAATACCTCCTCTTCTGCCAGTTTGCTGAAAGTATACAATGATAAATGTACATACCACCTTTAAGGCCCATAGTTTCTTGGAAGGCGGGCCCAAATCGGGCAGGCCACCATTATGGCAGTCACGCCGGGCCTTCGCACACAGGGGAGGGCTGGGAGCGCTGCGCACAGTAGTGACGCGGCTCCCTGCCTCCCCTGGTCAGCATCCGCCACGATTGGCCAGCTGAGCCTGAACCGGAAGCACTTCAAGTGCTTCCAGTTCACCTGTGGTTGCAACGTCGGGCAAGCTGGTCAGAACCAGCCCCAAAGGACTTAAAAGGCTGGGGAGTGGGGCGAACAGTTCACCGCTCCCCAGTTTTGCCAACAGGTCACTCAGGCCCCACCAGATTAATTTTGTTCTATGGCGCTTTCAGGATAGGGGAATTGGTAGCGAAAACCAAAACCAATTGGCAGGGGGCCTCCAGTTGGCCCACGTGCGGCTTCAGGGGAACTCCCTATTGATATCTATACCAAGGTCCAAAACTGATCAGGAAGGCAGGGGTGAAGGAGTGGTATTGCGTAGGGCAGAACTCCCTATTGATATCTATACCAAGGTCCAAAACTGATCAGGAAGTCAGGGGTGAAGGAGTGGTATTGCGTAGGGCAGAAGGGAGTACTTGCTGCCCCATTTCCAGCCTAGAGAAATTTCTGAGGCAACGTCCAGGGGGCGCAGGGGGACCACTATTAGTGCACGTGGATGGAACTCCCCTCACTATCTTCCAGTTGAAGAGGGTCATAGGCCTAGCCATGCAGAATGCCGGTGTAGACCCAGGCAGTTTTGGGACCCACTCTTTTAGGATAGGGGCCGCCACCGAGGCAGTAGCCAGGGGATTCTCCGGGAGTGAGGTGCAGAGGATCGGGAGATGGTCCTCAAATGGTTATGAACGCTAAGTGCGCCTACACATGCTATAGAAGTGTCAAAATAACGCTCTGACGGTTGGTTTTCTTTTATGGTTCTTGCAGTTTCTACATCCTTGGACGCAGGGGAGAAGTCTGCATCGGTTCACCATCCAACCAAGGCAGCAACATCCTGTCAGGCAGGAAGACAACGGTCAGCGAATCATTAGCAAGCAGCACACGTTACAGACCAGGTGCACGCCTGGGACCGCAGGGAACAGGAGGTGTGGATAATCGACCACTCATACGTAAGGCGGTTTAAACAGTTTTTTGTTGCAGGTTCCTACGAGGAGTAGTGTGGCTCACTGGTTAGAGGCGGCAGACCCGGGAGCAGAAGTCGGCCTGGTACCAGGGTTCAATTCCCAACGCGGCAGGGTCGTGGACTTGGGTCAGCGGACTCGATAATTCTCGCTTCGGTGCTTACTCTAATCAGGGGTTCCACTCGGCAACTCTGGGCATTAGCTTGCCTAATCTCCACAACGGCCCCATCAATTCTGGGGATGCCTGGCTCCACCTTGGGGACTCCCAGCTGGGACCATCCCACAGGGAAAGCCAGGACGAGTTCCCCAGAGTTATACAGCGCCAGGAAACCTACGGACGGGTAGCAGTGCGCTTTACAGGCTCAAATACATTTACATTTACATTTACGAGGCCAGGGCACGCAAGGCAGGTACAAAAATCTAATTTCACGGTCAGGGGGGTCTGCGACTAAGCCAGTTTCGAGCCCTGGTGACATGCGCCCTGGAGAAAGGTGTGGGGCATCCTGCAGTTTGGATCTTACATCTGGGGGTAATGACCTGGTGCACCAGGGCGGAGGGGCGTAATTGATGCACTGCATTCTGAGGTAGGGTGGTTGGCAAAGAGATGCCCCGAGTCAATGATAGTGTGGCCAGCTATGATTCCTATATTAGAATGGAGAGGGGGTGAGTCAGTATCGGCGTTGAATAATTCGGTTAAACGGATTAACAAAAAGATGGAAAAGTTAATCAGAACCCCCTGAAACTAAGAGCTATAGGTCATGGGTACATCCGAGGAGAGCAGTTTTTCCTGCAGGATGGGGTGCATCCCTCAAATCAGGGCAATTAGATATTCATGGAGAACATAATGGCATGGTTTGAGGGAGTAAAGCGCAGGATATGACCTTCTAGTAGATTGAGGGGGGAGGCCAGATAGTTGGGCAACTATACTGGCCTGTGGCGGTATGGTAATGATTGGTGAGCATAGTTTTCGGTCCTTAGCAGGCATCGCCATTGTAAAACGGTGATGCCCGAGAGGGAGACAGAGGGTCTATCATGGAACTCCAGTGGCAGTTACAGTCAGCCGGTTGGAGGGGAGCGGGTGGAAGGGAAGTCTTGCTTCCGGTAGGCTGGTTTCCAATCCCCGCACGAGCATGCCCTCGAGGCCGCAAGGAGGCATAATTGCCGTGCCCCTTTTATGGAGTTTAACATTGAGGGCGTAGGGGGGGCAGGGGAGGTATCCATCCGGTAAGCTGGGGCCCCTACGCAAGGTCATGCCGGTAAGGAGGTGTGGACCTAGCTGGATCGGGATCTGGGAACGCCAGTCATTGACCTTGCCGTAGGCTCTAACAGGGATACGCAGAAAGTTAATATCTTCATCACTTAGATTAGGATAGGATTGGCTCTGTATTAGAAACATGTTAAGGTTAGCCAATAGATCCCATTTACCTATCAATGTATTGGACTTTCTGTGTATTGTACATAATGTAAATAAAATGATTATTAATGTTTTTAAGATTTTATGTAATAAAATACGGCCAGGGTTACTACGACCCCTAATCCAAACAGTTGTGGTGTTTGCATTGTTTTGCCTTGGGGGAAAGTGGGGGTCGGTGAGCCTCCCATGGGAGAGGGAGGGTCCCTCGTTTACCAAGGGTTGTTGTTCTAGGAAGGGGAGGGGGTATTAGGCAGTACCAGACCATATGGAAATGACACTATGTTTGTACCTTTCATAGTAGGGCTTCATTTGAGTTGGTGGTTTCTGGTGCTCGGCACCGGAACTTAATTGTCAACACCGCCACTTATGACAGTCTGCCACATGGTGGTGTTTGTCTATCTAACTTAGTGATAAGCACAGCAAAAGTTGTTTATTAATTCAACATACATCAATATGACCAATGCCTCTCGCCCAAGTCATTCTTATAGCTTTGGGGAATGTATGACAGTATTCCGCATGCTTTTAGCATGCATGCCTTCGGAACGCCGTCATTAGAGCACACATTCATTCAGCATGCAAGTTATTATAATGACTTGCCTTATGGGGGCGCTGAACTTAAGAATAGTTTAATTTACTATTCAAACTCCAGTCTGCACAATGCGCCTGCTTAAAGCAAGTCATTGTAACAACTTGTGTGCTGAAGGATTGCGTGCTAAAGATGCGTTTGTTATATTGTCGATGCTTTGAAGGCATAGTGTGATTCCAGCTTTGTCCTAAAGGACGTTTCCCTGTTTTGGGCCTTGAATAGTCTGAATTGACACACTTGTATGAGTGTGAGGGTTAGTAGTTGTGTTGGTACGGTCATTGGCAGCACTGGCAGGGGCAATGGGTGGCGCAAGCTGCAGTGGCCTCCTAATGAGGTTTCAGGCACATCATTTTTTTTTACAAATTAAGCACCATTTCATGGTATTTGTATTTTATCACGCACACAAGTGCACATTTTTCTGAACAACACCACAGGATTACACAAGAAGGGTATAAAGTTCACCAGTAAAAAAAATTGTTACATGTGGCTTTACCAACGTGTATGTCAATATCGTACTCAAGGAGAGTTTGAAAGCTATACTGGAAATGTTGCTATTGGACAGGACTGATAAAAGAAAATCAATATTTCTATTAAGACAGGGTATCTGATTCCATATCGTAGGTATTTTAGATGCCAATGCATATTCTGCCTCTCACATCAATGAGTAGCAATATGGCCTGAGCTAGGCAAATTTGTTTAAAAGTGTATTTAACCAGGGAAATGTGTTACAGTATCAGAGATGTAAATCGAAACTCCATGTTTATGGCAATTTATTGACGATAACTTTGGGACATGGACTGATACAACAGGAGAGCTGGTGACATTTAAAGGCTACCTAATAATATGTCACCGTTCCATTAAGGATTCATTAAATGGAACAGTGACATATCATTAGGTGGCTGCTAAACCTCTAATTTGGAAGTTAAATTCCTTGACTCAAAAGTCAAGTCAAAAGTGAAACTACAAGATGGTGTGTTTCAAACTGACAGGTCAGAATAATCTATCTTTGGCAATCGATTTCCATCAGAAGAGTAGAGAATGTATTATTTAGCCAACTTTTGAGAAGTCACAGATTTACCTCCGATGAGGCAGCATATAAACTGAGAGAAGAACTACTGCTGACATTATGTGGACAATATTATTCTATGCAAATTTTAGAAACAGCGAAAAATCGCTTCACGTGCTTTCCAAGACAATCACGCATTGTTGAGCTCTACTTGTGAGCCAATGCTCCACGTGGTATAGCTAATCAAGACTGGTCCTTTTGTGACAAGGTATATCCATGAGGGCCCAATGAGGCTCAAAACTATTCACGTTTCTTGTAAAATGATGAATGTTGAATTAATTGATAATTGTTTGCAAAACGGTGGGTACTGAAACAGATGAAATATTAGGGAAGAGTTCTGGGCCCCGTTTCCTTCAATACCCTAAGAAAAAGGTTTATTTTTAACGCGTGTTTGATAGTGACAAAGTGGAGATAAAGATGCATTGTGTAAAAGGTAAATGCATTGTTTAACTTCTTGGCGTGGCATGCATTTAGTTGCTGAACACTCTAGTTTGTAGTCTAAAATGGCAATCAATTGTTCAAATATTGTTTGTTGAATTTTTATACATTTGAGACTCATCCGCCTGAGTAATCCCACAAAGAACATCAAGTCTTTCTCTTTAATTAAAGGACACAGGTTTCCTATTACAGAACCTAGTTTGTCCGCTTTGCACCGATTTTAACTTAATACGGGTTGGCCTTTATTAAAAACGTATATAGGTTTCCACCTCATATTTTTTAACCTTACACTCACAGTTGTATTCACACATTGTTTAGGGCACTGTTACACACACCATCATCCCGCTCCGCTGTAATTCAGGCGTTGTAGCACGCTTGGGAGGCATTCGGCCGCCTCAGCGGGGACCCTATGATGAAGCATGTCACCAACTAGTGGTGAGTGAGGGTCCTTTTAAAAAGAGAAAGACTTGTCTTTCCCTTTCTTACAATTGCACTAGGGCAAAGGTTGCCTTTTCTAGGTATCTCCTAATTATGGTTTGCCTTTAGGGATAGAAACACAACACACAATAAAATTAATCTTGTTTTTCCTTTTTTTCTTTCTTTTTTATTCTGTCACTGGGTCACTCCTTAGTTGTTTATTATAATACCCTCACTCTCCAGTTGATTTACTTATATTTGGTAGAAGATTATATACATAAATCTTGTGTGCAAATTCTGGACTATGCATTGAGACGTTTTAATGGGCATATTTTTTATTACGGACTTTCAGAAATGAGAGACTCTCTAGAGTGTGCAAATATTTACATGTATCAGAGAAGTGTTCTGCAAAGTATTCCATCCCCGTGGGCATGTGCCTATCCAATATTAAAGACACCTTGAACGCGGCTTTCTTTGTCAACCCTCAGTCATTGAGTATTGTGAGCAGGTCCACAACTTGTGTACTGATGTACCTATTAGACATAGGTCCTTGCGTTGCCACATTAATGTTGGTCTTAGGCACTTCTAATTTCTAGAAGCACTAACTAAGTGCTGATTTAGAACTTATCAGGCGCTAAGAAATCAGGACTAAGTGGAGAGAGAGGAAGGCGTAGCAGAAGAGAAAGGGAGAATAAGAGTCATGTTATAGACAATTTATGAATTGCTCTTGTTGTTTATATGATGTCATTCAGAATCCCTTTGGTGAATAACATCCCCGTTCACAATTGCTCATATAAAGTGACCCCATAATACGTCACAGAGAAAAAACAAGAAGCAATCCTTTGCATACTCAGTACATTAAGAGCCACTTCCTTTGTAAGCACCGGGAAAAAGTGCAACAATCTTTGCCAACCTCTTTGCAACCTTTTCATGCCGCCCAGTGGAAAATATATATTCTCTCTGGCTGTAATGCAATGAGATTTATTGTATCAACATGTAATGAAACATAACACAATATATAAAGCAATACACCATGGGGAGTTTTAAGGTGTAGTGCCTGGTACTCTGGTACTTGCGATGCCTTTAGGGTGACATTGGTGCAGGGGGGCTGCAGCGTGCCTGTTGTTCTTGATAGACCCTCTCCAGGGTTTTGATGTATTTTTGAAGCCTTGGTGGAGAAGGCAACATTTGTGTTGTTTGAGGACTTGAGGCATAGACTGATAGATTTGTACGCCTTGAGAAAAGATGTCAAAGGAATGTTGGCTGGGTCTGTAGCATGCAACTTATCAGCAGTTTTTCTTGAATATCATAGGGGTAAGATGTAGGGATGTAGGACAGTTTGTGGTCTATTAGATTACATCATTTCAGATGAGAGAAGGACGAGTCTTCATGGATTGATATGTAGGATAGCTTGAGGGTCTTGAATTTGATATCTCTATTTAACGAGACACGGCAGAAGGATGTCTGTGCAAACGAGTCAGAAAGGTCAGTGTACTTTTATAAATGTTCAAGCCCTAAGAATGAATGAGGGTTATCCATACACCACAGCAATGCTATGCTGAAATATAATTTAATGTGCTAAAAGATCAGACACAAGAAATATTAATTGGAAAATAGTGAAATGCTCAGAAGTTGCAACATGGTTACTCGAAGTGCTAGAAAAACTATGGTGAACCAAGAGGAACACTGGTACAAATATTTAGGTGAAACTGAAGTGAGTTAACAGAGAATGCCCTGGAAAGAGTATGAGACATTTAATGAGATTCACCGACATTCTTCTGTACTACATATTTCAGCAGGCTCAGCTACTCGGAGATGAACGTGTACATAAAGCTTATTAAACCACTTTATAGCTATCTGTAATTTCAATAAGTCGATTCTCAAAGCAAATCGGATGCATGTTTGCTGTTATTTATGAGGAATTCAACGGGTACTCCAAGTCACTAAAATACTTAACAAATCTCTTTCAAAGGTTTTACTACAATGTATTAGCAGTAAGATTCTGCTTCGAGATTGTGGGCATTTCCTGTTAGAGAGCTTGAGGCACAACCGTGCTACTCTTTTAGTGCAGTGGGCTTCACACTCTTAGCTTCTGTAGGCTGCCCTGGCTTTCATGTCTTTGCCCCTCCCTGGAGCATGGACCAAGTACATGTGTGCTTCCTCATCTATGTTCTTCCTGTCCTTTTGCAACACACTATTTTTAGAAATTTAATATGTGTTTCAGTATTATTCCTGGGAGTGCAGTGTTGTTTTCAACTTTTAACATTGGCATACAGCTTCTTATATATGTTGCTTTCACCTTACATCTCCTTTTTTATGTTGCTTTCACCTAATCTGCTGTCTCTATTGACGCTTTAGTTACTTACACCAAAAATTGTACTGCTTTATGCCACTATACTCTATGCTCCTACACTCTACCCCACTCTACACCACCCTACTGCACTCTATTCTAATCTACGTCACTCCACCATAAGCCACTCCACTCTACTCTGTGCCACTCTACTCTATGCCACTCCACTCTACTATATGCCACTCCACACCACTCCTCTCTATTCTACACTACTCCACTGTACTCTACCCCACTCTACTCTACAACACTTTTCTTTACACCACTCAACTCTACAACTCTCTACTCTACGCACTTTTCTCTACTCTATGCCACTCTACGCTACACACTCTTCTCTATGCCAGTCTACTATACACCACTCTACTCTACGCCACTCCACTCTACTCTATATCATTCCACTCTACTCTTCCCCACTTCACTGTACAATACTCTACACTATGCCACTCCACCCTACTATTCACCACTCCATGACACTCCACTCTACATAATGCCACTTTCTGGCACTTCACTCCACTCTACACTTTGCCCCTCTACTGTAAGCCACTCTACTCCAATCTACTCTATGCCACTCTACTCCAATCTACTCTATGCCACCCTGCTCTACGCCACTCCACGCTACTTTACTCTATGCCACACCACTCCCCACTAATCTGCTCCATTCCTCTGTACTCTAAGCCATAACTCTAGGGTACTGTGCTCTACGCCTCTATATTTTACGCCACTCTATTCTACATAACTCCACTTCTCTCTATGCTATGACCCTCCATTCCACTCTACTCCATGCCACTCTACTCTACGCGACTCCTTTACTCCACGCCACTCTATTCTACACCACCACACTCCACACAATTCCACTTTATGGCACTCTACGCCACTCTATGCCACTCTACTCTACGCCATTCTACTCCACTCTAAGCTACATCACTCTTCACCACTGTACTCTATGCCACTTCACTCTAATTTACAACACTCTTCCTTACTCCCCTCAACTCTACAACACTCTACTCTATGCACTCTAATCTACTCTACGCCACTCCACTTTACTTTACAACATTCCTCTTTACACCACTCTACTGCATGACACTCTACTCTATGCCACTCTGCTCTTCCCCACTCTATTCTACTCCACAAATGTTACATTTAGTTCATGTTGATCCGTTACATGTAAGACATTTATGAATAGGTGGATTCCTTTAAACGCTGTAGGTATGCGTATAGCCTTGTCCTAAAGCACGGACTGTAACATAAGTGTTCCTCTAAAGATAATCCTTATCACCCAATGCATTTCGAGCCCATCTCGGCTCTTCGTCAGGGGTTTACCTGTAAGTTTTAAAACATATCTGTTAGACTATGCGTTCACAAAATGTTGCCAGTCAACTGCTGTCCAAAGATGAACCAAAGATGAAACCAATACGATTAATACATACATACAACTTCCCACCGTCAACGTTTTGCCCACTGAATTCAATTATCACTGAATAAATGCTGGTTTCCAACTATTCCCGACTAACTCATTCAAATGTATTTAATTACATGTAACCTTCTAACTTCAAACACGAGCTCGTACCTTAAAGAAAACGTTTTGGTTCCTGCTCTCCATCCTAACCGCCATACTCCATTTTAAACAATGTTTAAAGGAATCCACGTATTCATAAGTGTCTTACATGTAAAGGATCAACATGAATTAAATGTAAAGTTTGTGGAGTAATTTGGAATAAAAAAGCATTTGAAGAAACGGATTAAGTTTGACATCTTTGTTATGCACAAATCAACGCTGTGCGTCCACGCCCCAATGTTTGAAGTGATTTTCCACGCACGTGATTGGGCAGTACACGGCACCGGGCTTGCACGCAAACAGGTTTAGAGAAAAGAAAATATAAGAATACAATAAAGAAAAAGGAGTGCACTCTGTCACTCGTTTTTGACTCTACACCACTCCACACAATGCCACTCTATGGCACTCTATGTCATCCAACTCTATGCCACTCCACTCTACACTATTCTATTCTATGCTGCTCCATTCATTGCCACTCCATTCTATGCCAAGCTACTCTACTCTGTGCCATGCCATGCCACGCCATGCCACGCCATGCCACGCCATGCCACTCCACTCCACTCCACTCTAAGCCACTCTACTCCACTCCACCCCACTCTGTCCTATTCCACTCTATGCTACTCTACACCACTCTATTCTACACCACTTTACTCTATGCCACTCCACTCTATCCTACTCTACACCACTCCATTCTATGCCACCACACAACACACAATGGCGCTCTATGGCACCCTATGCCATTCTACTCTCACCAATCTACTCTATGCCCCTCTACTCTACTCAACTCTACTGTGTGCCACTCTACTCTACAACGCTCCACTCCACACAATGTCACTCTGGGCTGCACCGCTCTACTCTGCACCACTCTAGGCTCCATTGCACTTCAGTCTACACCACCCCACTCTACATCACTCTACACAATGCCACTCTATGACACTGTACCCAACTGTACTCTATGCCACTCTACTTTACATCACTGTATTCTATGCCACACTATTCCCCTCTACTCCACTATTCTCTATGCCACTCTACACTGCAACGCTCCACTCCCCACAATGTCACTCTAGGCTGCACCACTCTACTCTGCACCACTCTGTGTTCCATTGCACTCCAGTCTACACCACTCCACTCTATGTCACTCCACACAATGCCACTCTATGACGCTATACCCAACTGTACTCTATGCCGCTCTACTTTACACGACTGTATTCTATGTCACAGTATTCCCCTCTACTCCACTATTCTCTATGCCACTCTACTCCTCTCCACTCTTCTCTCCACTCTTCTCTCCACCACACAACTCCATTTTACTCTATGCCATTCTACTTTATACTACTCTACTGTATGCCACTCTACTATATGTGATTCCACTCTACGCCATCCTGCCTTATGCCACTCCATTCAACTCTTCTTCACTCTCCTTTTGCCACTGTACTCAATGCCATTACTTTATCTTTTAGTAATGCTGAACAATGACCGCGCTGCTGAACAACATGTCTAAAAGTCATTGCCAAAGCCAGTAGCTCTAATATTGGTGAGACCTATTTGCTTTGCCAATGATTGTTTGAGCTTGGCATACTTTTTTCATGTGTAGTTAAGTCCCGGGAATGGCAATTCCATGTCTCCTGTGAAGATCACCATATTATCCCTCTCGCCCCCATCATACTGCCCTCAACCATTGCTTTCCTTTTGGGCTTTCGGTTTTTCTGTACTATAGTTTACATCTATAAAAATGAAAAGTGTATGTCTGCATTAAACGAGTGACTAAAAAGAGAAAGAAATAAGAAAAGAAAACAGCAAACGAAAAGACCGTGTGAAGGGAACGTAACGTCACTACGTGGTAAAAGCACCAATGAGTGACAGCGAGGAGAATAACTATGAAAATAAAATTACTGGTGTTTGTAGCTGAGGTGACAGATGCAAATTTACTGCACTGCTCCCAATATTTCATAATCTTTGATGGTATATTCATTTCTCGCTGACAGTCACCAGAGTATTAATTTGGTAGATTTTACCTCTTTATGAGCCTCGTCATCGACGCTCTCTGATGTCTCATGAATCAGGCCTATAATGCAATTGTAGAGGTCTATAGGATCATAAAGCCAAAAATGAGCAAGCCGAGCGGAAAATCTGTGACGTTAATCTTGGACTAAGCCGTCTTTCTAACAGGCAGCGAGTCTGTGCGCTGGATTACACAGATGGCCCCCGGGACCCACGGGGACAGCATTGACCCCTGCGCGCCACCATCTGCTCCATGGTCTGAACAGGCCCGGCACTTTCTGCGCCAGTCTCTCTGCCTCCCCAGATGAAAGGGCGGCTTAAATCAGCCATTAGATGCATAGGCAAAGCTTCGCTGCTGTACATATGCCAGTCTGGCAGTCTCACAAGGAAGAGAGGGGCTATACTGCTCCCTGAAACCTCCACAGAGGCCGAGCACTCAACGCCCATTGGAAGTAAATTCATTCATCAACAGTCCAAGGCGTCCATTCTCCAGAGAGGAAAATACATGATACAGAGATGGAACATTCTGAGTTTGAATATTCCCATTTTCTAATCTTCATTTTAGAAAAACAGTTTACAGGGCGGCAAACATTGACACATCTCACAGCTGTGTGCGTGAGAACCACCGTGACCAACTCAACACGGTTCCAAGGGGGCCTATATGCCTGCGCCTTATGCCTGCACAGAAGAAAAGGGCGGTTCTCGTCAGGCACACCTGTTGTACACGCCAGCATTACCTGCTCCCTTCGCAAAGAATAATCCTCTGAATCCTGGGAGTGCTGCTTGTCCCTCCTTCATCCTTCTAACTGCGCTTTAACACATTCCTAAATGACACTACTCGGCTTCTCTACCCTTGGAAAATCTTACTACTCTTTGTACACAGGACACAATCTAGTAGCAAGCAGAAGCATAAGTGCACCAAATTAGTGTAATGCTATAAATGTTGGAAACGGGGGGCTCTCCAATAAACATAAAATCCTCCAACTCACCAGGAACATGGATACAAGATGGGTCCTGGGAGTAAGGAAGTCAGACCACATAAAGTTAACCCTCCAGTGGCTTGGTTGGGAAAAGGTCCTCTCCAATGTACTGGCCCAAAACAGGTGTGGCCACCGACAATCACTAGGAGAGTGTACATAGGTACGTGTGCATATATAGGGCACATGGATTGTCATTACGATACATGGTTTTCTTCGACAGACCATGAGAAAGGTCATAATGGTTGTATTTAATGGAGACTGCAGGCCAAGCAATAACTGGGAACTGTGACCTCCCAAGTGTTCCATGGACTTACAGTATGTATCAAAAAAAGTGCAGTCCGTTCTTCATATTCACTCATAAGCTTTTATTCGATATGCAAGATATCTTGTAAGCACATTTGAATACAAACATTACAGTATCAAAAATAGAAAAACATGCCGTACAAGAAGCCAGTATAAAACTCATTTAAGAGGGATAAAAGGGCGTGAAATGGCCGTTAATAAATTAGCTAAAAAATGAATTAAACAGCTACTGACAATCTCTTACAACGAATAAGCCAAAACTGCTTTAAAAATTTTGCTATTCCACACACTAAAGGGGGAGAAGTGTCTGTGGTTAGGATACGCAAGGCTACTAGGTGGTTACGTGTGCCCATATTTCGACATAGAGGTTTCAGCCAAGAGCTCCTAGGCCTTGCATAATCCGGGCATTCAAATAGAACGTGGGCAATGGACTCAACCCTGCTCGGGCAGCATGCACAATTAGGGGAAGTGCGGCCCGCTGATGTCCATTTCGATACCACAGCACCTACTGGGAGGGATCCAACTCTGAATTTAAAATAAAGTGATCGATCAAAGGGGATGGTGATCATGTCCAGGTAGGGTTCAAAGGCAACAATGTCTTTAATTTGTAAAAAGGCAACCGTGGATTTGCAATGGTTGGAGTTTGTACTTAAGCGCTCCGAAATCCATTTCCAGTAAAGTTTCTTAACCACTTCTTTTGGAGGGGCTGAACGTGATGGCCAGCAATCTCCTAGGCCGATCTTCTCCAGGAGGTTTTTAGTTTCACTTAACCATCTTATCTTTGCCCAACCCCCCAGGCTCATTATATCCCCCAGGGCATCAGCGTAGGACTTTAGTTCTTCGGCCCTCCATATTCGTGTCCATAATAGGAGCGGCCGGAGCTGGGCCTGGTCTTTGATATTTTTACAGCCCGTGTCCAACCACACTGGTACAGAGGGAGTGCTCAGTGGAACGGAGATAATGGATTTCAGTAGCTTACTCTCCGCTGTCACTAGGGTGTCCATTCGACAGTGGCCCCACAGTTCAGCCCCATACAAGGCTGATGACACAACTTTAGCCTTGTAGATGTCGATTACTGGGCTAAGAGATCTCCTAGGTGAGGCCCTGAACTCCCTCATGAGGGCTCCTCCAACTCTCCTATGGTTGAGGACCATTTTTTCAATATGGTTTGCCCAGGACAACCTATCCGTAATTCGAATGCCGAGGTAGTCGAATTCCGCTACTTTTTCTAAAGGGATCGAGTTAAGTGACGGTGGGCGACCCAGTTTCTTAGGAGGGTTTAGGACTAAGTATTTTGTTTTATCCACATTTATTGTTAGCCCTTTTGCTGTACAAAACTCCTGAAATCGTGTTAGCAATTTCTGTAGGCCTTGTGGGGTCTTTGAAATCAGGAGCGTGTCGTCCGCAAAGAGTAGGGTGGGGATGCGGACTCCTCCGAGGCAGGGGGCGTCGGCTGGTTCTTGCTGAAGATGTTTGACCACCCCGTTCACATATAGCGAGAAGAGGGTGGGAGCCAAGACACAGCCCTGTCTTACGCCCCTAGACACTGGTATCTTCTCGGTGAGCTCTCCATTCTTACCCCAGCGGACTTGTGCATAGGTATGGGTATGAAGGCTAATGAGAAGGGACAAGATGTAAGGAGGTAGTCCCATCTCATAGAGTACCCTCCAAAGCTCTTCCCGGGGAACCAGGTCAAAGGCAGTCTTCAGATCTATAAAGGCCAAATAAAGACTGCCCTTGCCTAGCTCCACCACCTTCCACCCCAATAGTGCCAGCCTAAACACCTGCTCTATTGTCCCCATACCTGCCCGAAAACCTGCCTGAAAGTCTGATAGGATTTTATTTTCCTCCACCCAATAAAGAATCCTACCAAGGATAGCTTTCCCGGCTATCTTTTGGGTGGAGTCTATCAGACTTATAGGGCGGTAATTCCCCGGTGTTTCCCTACACCCTTTTTTGTAGATCGGGACCACCACTGCCCCTTTCCAGGATTCTGGCACTGCCCCTCCCGCCATGATATCGTTCAGGAGAGCTGCTATAACCCTAGCCCACTCCGTTGGGAATGCCCTCATAAGATCCCCTGGTAAGCCATCTGGGCCCGCTGCCTTACGCGGTGCTACCCAACCTATAACCCCCTCAATCTCTAGGGGAGTGAAGAGATCATAGGCAAGGGGTTCAATTTCACGTATAAGGTCCATCCCCAAGATCAGTTCCCCAATTGGAGGGAGATATAAATTCCCAAAGTGTTTTACCCAGTTTTGGGGCGGGATGTTACAGGGTCTCATCGATGCATCGGGTTGATTCCGAGTGCTAATGAGATTCCAAAAGGCCCTTGAGTCCCTGATCTTACTAGCCTGGAGGAGGTCATCCCAAAAATTTTCTTCCCATTCCATCCTGGCAAGTTTGAGGGATTTGTTATAGGCCTTCCTAGCTTCCTGAATCACGCCTCGAGATTTAAGTTTTACCGCCTCTACTAGCCTTGCCTTGTGGACCCTACAGGTTTGTGTGTACCAACCATCGACTGTTTTTTTTGATTTTTTGTTGCCCGACTGGTTTGGATACATGGTAAACACATTGGTTAGGGCTACTACCAGGGAGACAAAAAGCCCGCTAGCTCCACCCGCCCCTTCTAGGGAGGTTCCAAGGGTTGTTACTGCCTGGGTTAAAAGGGATTGAATTTCCCCTACCTTTGCCTCGGATAAGACCAGTTTCGCCCATTTTATTCGTCTACCACAAGGGGAAACTTCGGACTCATCCGGGGATGGGGCTACCAGGTTAATATTAACCCTATTTGAAGTGCGCCACCACTGGATCATACTTAAAGAGAGTGAATTGTGGTCACTTTCAGTCGAGGGGACCACCTGCATGTCCCTTACATAAGGCCATAAACATACGTCTATTAGGAAGTAATCCAACCTCGAGGAGTGTCCTGGCCTATTGTAGGTGTGGCCCCCCCCCCTATCAGAGGGTGTCCTCCCATTTGCTGCCCTCAAGTTAAATTCGAGACACAGTGAGTATAACTGGAGCGCGACTGCTGTCCACCTTCTAATCGGTGGGATTTCTAGTGCCGGGATCCCCTTCCTGGAATCCTCCTCATCTTGGTCGAGGGAGACATCCGAGCCCAAGGGCTCGAACGTACAGTTCATGTCACCTGCGACCAATGTGCATGTTTTATGAGGGGTGTTATTTAACAAAGTCTCGAGGAGTGATATTACAGGAGACTTCCTCCCGCCCTTTGTTCCCCGGGCGTAGACATTATAAACATTTAAGACAATTCTTCCCCTTTGATCTAATAGGGTGATGTTTTGTATGTCCGGGGAGCCTGAGGGGAACTCCACTACTCTACAGTCTAAGGATGCAGCGACCCAGATGAGGAGGCCGCCCGATGGTCGCCCTCTCCCTGTTGGCGAGACTTGTGCTGAGGTAAAATAGGAAGAGAATCCCACCCTGTGAGCCGGGACCGAGCTCCATGTCTCTTGGAAGAGGCACAAAGAGTACTCATCCACCCAAGCATTAAAATCTGGTAGAGCCAGTTTTCTTGCAATCCCAGCCACATTCCAGCTGAAAACCTTAAGGACTAGGTCCGTCACAGTTGGAATGCAGTTGGGCACTACAAAGCCCCTGTCTAAGGGCCTCCTCTCAAGCATCTGGGGGGAAGAAGAACCCTGTGGGGGAGCTACAGAGGTTCCTATTTCGTTTGTGTGGTTTACTTGAGTATGTGGTACTCCTGCGGGCTCTACTCTGCTCCCAGTTTCCAGTCAGTGAGGGCCTGATGCCCACAGTTGGTTCTCCCTAATACCCCCCCGAGACCCCCACCCAGTTTCGGCCAGTCAACAGGGAACCGAAACTTCCTTCAATTGGGCTAGCATTTTGCCTGGGGTAAAAATAAGAAAGGTCTACCACCTTTACCCCCGGAGTCCCCATACTTTTAATCGGAGTACAGATCGATGGGACTACTCTTGGGTCTTGGAAGTTTATGATAATACAATCCCCCTCCTGTGTTTTTCTCCCCTGCCCTACCCAGCCCACTCTGCGGACACTTAGAATAATACCGTCCACATCCGGCGGAATTGGCTTATTCGCCTTCAGCCAGTGGATACACTTATTTTTAAGTGATTGGTGATTTTCCACCTGGCCATCCTTTATAGGGGGCACGTCAACCATGACAGCAACGAAAGGTTGACAGTCTGGGGGGAGATTAACAGGGGGGATCCATCGCACTGGTTTGCTGGGGACCATCGAGGAGGAGGGGGGGGCTGTAGAGTGGGATACAGACTTAGGGGCTTTCCCTGTTGCTAGCCCGTGTGTTGTGGAACGTGCCCCTGGTTTTTGGGAAACTTCCGTTTTACCGCTAACTAGCTGTGGCTGTTTTTGTACGGGGGGGTTAGATTTATTTATGGCAGGTTCTAAGTGTAGTGAAGGTCCCTTGAGTTTTGGCCCGGAGTTGGGATGGGGAGGAGATTTAAGAGCTAAAATTAGTGAGTTTTTATCGACAACTTTTTTTGGGCCAGTAAGTGGTTTAGGGTCTTTCTGAGGTGATGGTTCATTCCCCTTTGCGCCCAATTCCCTGTTGTCGGTCACTCTGGTTATTTGTTTAAAAGTTGTTTTAAGTGAGTGCAACCCATCAAGGGTTGATTGCTCTAATTTGTCTATCCTCTCTCCTAAACCCTTGACTTGCGATAGTAATGGTTTCAAGAGGCTGTATACCTTCTCAAGGATGTTTTCCAATGGTGCTAAATCAGAGAGCTTAGGGGCCTTAGCAGTGATAACATCTGGGTGTAGCCCTGTAGGAGAGATCTGAGCATCCCTGTCTGTATCCATTACGTTCACTATGGGCGTATCCCTTTTGGTTGTCATACTCATTCCTAAACGACTTCTTGCTCTTTGGTAAAGAGCGGCCTGACTCACTAGCCTACCCTTTTTGCGATTTCTTGGGTTTTTGCTGAATGGTCTAATCTCCTGCCTGGTCACGGGGATTTGAGAGTTGGGGGACGCCCTAACTGACCCCCCTTCTAATATAATTATAGTATGTGCGAGAGGATTTGAGGACTCTGGGTCGCTAATTGCCTCGCTTTGAACATTTGGTGATAGTGATATGGACAGCTTGCTTGGGCCATCATCTACCATTGTAGGTATAGGGAGAAGCGTGGCCAGATTTTCCAGCCTGTCTATGTTTTGCTCTACACCGGCCAACTGAGGGGGATCTGCAAGAACACCTGGGACACTGGGTGGGGAAACAGATTGGGGCCGAGTACATGCTGGTGTAAGCGACTGAGCGGCAACCCCTAGAGATGAACGTCTTGAGGGGAGGTATACCTCAGATAAACGTCGCTCAGAAATGGCAATTTCCTTTTCAATCACCGCCGCCACCCTGGTGATAAACCGGTCCATAGTTCCTATAACTGGGCTTGCAGCATTTGACCCCTTGTCAGCTTCGCTCCTAAGAGGCTTTCCAGAGCGAGTAGGCATGGTTACAGGAAACAAAACGGACAAGACACCTGGAGAAAGTACTCACTGTTGACAGTTGGAAAGGGACGTGGCCCAGCCCGGCCTCTTCTGGCCCCTGACGGCCACAGACGGCCCCGCCCTTGTCCCGGGCTTCTCCCGCGCGCGACTCGCGGGCGAGAGGGGGTGTCAGCCTTTAACTGGCGCCTCCGGGCGCTCTTTGCGCGTCACGGGCGCGCTGTAGGCAGAGGGCGTGCTGGGGATTGTGGTCCGGTCTCGGGGACGCCTCCCGCCGTGTGCTCGTCCCGCCGTTTCCCTCACGGCACAGCCCGATGGCCACAGGATGCAGGTAAGCCTCTGGTGTTCCCCCACTGGGCTCCCGGGGGGTCAGCCTTTAACTGGCGCCTCCGGGCGCTCTTTGCGCGTCACGGGCGCGCTGTAGGCAGAGGGCGTGCTGGGGATTGTGGTCCGGTCTCGGGGACGCCTCCCGCCGTGTGCTCGTCCCGCCATTTCCCTCACGGCACAGCCCGATGGCCACAGGATGCAGGTAAGCCTCTGGTGTTCCCCCACTGGGCTCCCGGGGGGTCAGCCTTTAACTGGCGCCTCCGGGCGCTCTTTGCGCGTCACGGGCGCGCTGTAGGCAGAGGGCGTGCTGGGGATTGTGGTCCGGTCTCGGGGACGCCTCCCGCCGTGTGCTCGTCCCGCCGTTTCCCTCACGGCACAGCCCGATGGCCACAGGATGCAGGTAAGCCTCTGGTGTTCCCCCACTGGGCTCCCGGGGGGTCAGCCTTTAACTGGCGCCTCCGGGCGCTCTTTGCGCGTCACGGGCGCGCTGTAGGCAGAGGGCGTGCTGGGGATTGTGGTCCGGTCTCGGGGACGCCTCCCGCCGTGTGCTCGTCCCGCCGTTTCCCTCACGGCACAGCCCGATGGCCACAGGATGCAGGTAAGCCTCTGGTGTTCCCCCACTGGGCTCCCGGGGGGTCAGCCTTTAACTGGCGCCTCCGGGCGCTCTTTGCGCGTCACGGGCGCGCTGTAGGCAGAGGGCGTGCTGGGGATTGTGGTCCGGTCTCGGGGACGCCTCCCGCCGTGTGCTCGTCCCGCCGTTTCCCTCACGGCACAGCCCGATGGCCACAGGATGCAGGTAAGCCTCTGGTGTTCCCCCCGTTCTTCATATGTGAAACCCCACAATTTGCATTTTTTATGTCAGAAAGCTGTATATAATACAGAAAAACAAATATTCACTTTGTTAAAGTCAAAGAATATGGGTGTGGATCAGTGGTAAATAGAGTTTGTTGTTTTGGTGTTGTCTTGTTGTAATTTTGCACTATTGTACTGTGTCTTGTGTTGTATTGCTGTGTTATTTGTGTTGTGCTGTAATATTTTGTTTTGGGTGTGTTGTGTAATGAAGATGTTTTCTCTGTGTCGTTTGTGCTCTTGCTGCATGGTGTTGTGTTGTTTATATGTTGTGTTGTGATAGTTTGTGGTGTTGTGCTATTTATTTGAGTTGTTTGGATTAGGTGCTGTATTAAAGCAGTGTTTTGGGTTAGTTTGTCATGCACTGGTACTGTGTTGCATTATTTAGTTACCATGTTATTTCTGTTTTTTATATTGTGTTGTCATGTGGTATTGCACAGATTTTTTTGTATTATACCATTGTGGTGCTGTTCACTTCTATTTTAATGCTCTGCGATATTCTCATGTTTGTTGTTGTACTATTAAAGTGTGGAATTGTATTGATTTAACATTCACAGTTCACTGGTCTGAATTGCTGTAGACTGATTCAAAAGTGACACTTGTCTGTTGTTCCTAGCTGGAGTTAGGCCTCATTAAGTTTTGATGACATTAGGCCAAAGGTTACTTAATGGTGCGCAACCCAGACTCTTTTCTTAGAGATGTGTATAAGCAGACAGGGTGTTAAGCAGCAGCATGTGGTGCGAAATGGTAAGCCTATGCAATAGCATGCAATGATTTTATTTGCTAACAGATAGCTCATCCTAATCGAGAACCTCTGAATTAAATATTGTAAAAAGCATTTTCTGAACAATTTCTTATCAGTTTCAAGGTCAATAAATAAATAGGTCCTAAGCTTCACTCACATGGAGAAGAGCTACCTTCCCTACTGGTGAGAAATTTAGCTAATATTCCACTCTCACGCTCCCTCAAGGCAATGTCCCAGCTGAAATCCTCTCTGTTACAGAATCAGCAGTTACTTCTGGTGGGCGTGGCTTGGTTGCCCGAGCCGAATGGAGGCACACAGGTGAGGATCCGTGGCTTGCCTGGAGGACTCAGCGCTCCAAAGCAGACTGCAGCTAGGAAGGAAGCGTGTGCGGACACATGAAGTCTCGGAACACATTTGGCGACCCTCGGCAATCTTTTTCGTGGAAGAACAGTTGTTTATTTTAATGCAGTGAGTCTTTTCGCCATGTGCCTTTGAAGCAGCCGCCATTTTGAATTTATCACGCGAATGTGCATCTCTTCAGACAGATGCCGAAACACTGCCCCTCTTCCACGGTGCCAGCTATTGTGCTACAACCATGCAAGAAATTACCTTTTAAGCTTTTTTCATGAGAGAATTGAAGATCTTCACAAGGCGCTCTATGAAGAAATTCATGGTTTAGTCTTTCCAAAGCGATTTCTATAGCGGCCATTTTGTGCTCACAATTATTTCCTCATAGCATTTCCTTGAAAAGCAATATTACCTCTTTCTGTTATACTTGTACCACTTTTGCTTTCAATATATTCTGGAATGAGGAACTGTTCTTGTGAAAAATGAGATTATACCAACCTGTGTTACATCTCATTAACCGCCCCCTGACCCACATTGGCAATATCAGTCGCAGTACAATCATCTCTGCATCATAAATTACTTTCTGGATTATGTTTCTTTATCTCTCCCATTTCATTGCTTTGAAGAAGAGCACTAAGTGGCTGATGACTGATTTCTTTATTTAAGAGGACTTCTTCACTTGATATCAAAGGTCACCTCACATTTCAAGGTATCGAATTTTCTTTTCACAAACCCTTCTACTCTAACGCGGTTTTCTAACTCACCGCACTTGACTCTCAATACGTTCGCATTAGTACGGCGAGTGCTAAATGTGATATGTGATATATGGGCAGAATAAAATCAACACGTTCTTCATTGTCTAAACCTAAGAACATTTTTGCAAAGAATTCTAAGGTTTTTTCTGCATTGTCTAGAGTAGAAGACTCTCTGGCATCTTCTTCTCAAAGCCTGGAACTAACAATGGAATCCTCTCCTATAATTCCGGGGAAATCTAACTAAGTGACTCAAAAAGGACCCTCCATCGCCACCAAAATCAACATCACCAGTGTCTATGGAATTATTACTAGAGGAAATTAGAGCTCTCAGACCCTTCATGGAAGAGATTAACACTAAATTGTAAATCTTAACAGATAATTGGTCTCAACTTGAAACAAGGGTCTCGTCAGTCGAACAAAATGTTTTCTCCTTAACAGAGACTTGTGCCAACGTTTCTCAACTCCATTCTCAAGTCTCTATGCTCCAGAGACAAATTGAGGACTTGGAAAATTGAAACAGGCGAAATAATTTACGTATTAATGGCTCGGAAGAGGGCATTGAAGGGAATGACTCTCTTGCTTTTTTCAAATCTTTTCTTCCTAAATTACTTCTCATGCCAGAAGGAACGGTACTCAACAATCAACTAGCGCACCGGCTAGGTCGTGCTCCATCCAGTGCTTCGATTTCACAAAGAGCAAGAGGAGTTATTTTATATTTCCTAGAATACACGGATTTGCTGAAGGTGCTCTCAGCGGTTAGAGCTTCTCCAAGAATCACTTGGTCTGGTTCATCTTTGTTCTTTGCACAAGTCTATGCTAAAACGCACTGCTAATCGGCGCAAGGCTTTTCTAAATATGCAAGCTGATCTTCGTTCAATAGGGGCTAGATATGACCTTTTTCATCCTTGCCTCTTTAAAGTCACCTACAATAACAGAACAACCACGTAGGAAGACCCTCTGCGATTATAAAGCTTCATCAATTCCTGCAAACCATCTGCTATGGATTCATCTTGTCCTTCTGCTTCTTTCAATGCTTGACACTGTTATCTACTAATTACGCTGATGGGTCTTGTTTTTCTCATTATAACATTGGGTAGTTTATGAACTGGTTTTCCCCGTCCTTGTTCTATTTTACTGCTATTATTACCAAAGTTCACTTTTTGCAAATTTGTTTAATGTTATTCTTAGTAATCATTGTTCATGTTAATTTTATAACAGTTACTTAACGTTTGTTCTGTTTCGTCTTCACAGATCCGTTACCTTTAACTCATGATGTCTTCCTGGTTTTCCGTTTCACCGACCCTGGACGTGTTGTCCATTCCATGTGGTTCCAATCCCCCCAGTGTCTCCTTGGTCTCTCCTTATGTAGGTATGTTGTCTTTCTTTATCTCTGTCCTATTTTTATTCCTTTTCCTCTTCCTTTTTTCCTGTCTAAATACTCTATTTAACCCTTTTTTAAGTGTCGTTAATTTTCTTATTCTTAATGTACTTTACTCTGTTATCTTTTCTGCTTCATTAATTTTTATTATAGAGATTGTTAAGTTCCAGCTTTCAGTGGTTTTCACTTTTTTCATTTTATCACTTTTTTATCATTCCCATTTGAACTACAGCTCTAGATATATTTTTTCACGTACTCCTGCTTTCTCTGATCAAATTTGTTCTCTCATTTTACGATTTTTCCCCCACCTTTTACTCCACATATGGGCCGTGTTCACTATGTTTCTGTTATCTATCTTCGCTCATATTTCTCCTGAATTCTTCATTGAAGTGTATTACCATTGTTTATTATACTCGTCTGTCTTGACTCTTCACCTACCATGTCACTGAAGTTAGTATCATGTAATGTTAGAGGGTTGAATTCCCCCATAAAACGACAAAGAGTTTTAACTCATTTGGCTGAATTAAATGTAGACATAGTCTTCTTACAAGAGACTCATCTCATGGAGAAGGAGTTGTCAAAACTAAAAAAAGGATGGGGGGGGGAAATATTTTATTCTAATGGTGATGGTAAGCGCAATGGAGTCATGCTGTTATGTCATAAATCACTTAATTTAAATTTATATCCCAAGAATCAGATACTGATGTTCGATGGCTAAATATTAAGCTGATGTTGAAGGATGTTCCAGTCGCTTTTTTCAATATCTATGCCCCTACTGGTGGCGATCCTTCCTTTTGGAACTCAATAACCAAGCAGATCACTTTTTGCATTGAAGACAATTTCATTTTAGCAGGAGATTGCAATCAGATTTTCGACCCTTTTTTAGATCGTAATTCTAAAGTTTCATTTATTCCCAACAAACCCCATAAATCTTTTATTCATACCGTTACACAGCATAAACTCTTAGCCGCTTGGAGGCTGTGTAACCCAGTCACCAGAGAGTACACTTTTTATTCTCCGGTGCACCATTCCCAATCACGGATAGATTATTTTTTTGTATCTCATAATTTATCTCAAACACTTGTGAATGCAGAGATAGGACTGATATTATTATCGGATCATGCCCCAATTTCAATCGACTTAGATATCTTGCCTAAAGTCGATGCCCCTAAACGATGGAGATTCAACAATTCTCTCCTTCTGGAACCAGCTTTTTCCTCTTCGTTTATTACCTTTTTTGAAGAATATTTTTCCATCAATAACACTGAATCTTTACCCTTTTCAACTATTTGGGACGCCTTAAAGGCGGCAGCAAGAGATTTTATTATAGGTTACGTGGCTAGAAAACGTAATATTGCTCGCAAACGCACGAGATCCCTACTCCAAGACATTAAGAGACTGGAGCATTCTTTTTATACATTTAATTCAAAAGATATTCTCAATGCCCTTATAAAAGCAAAATTACAGTTCAACAAGGAATCAACTGACAATGCCTTATTATATCTACTGAAATCTAGTGCAACATTTTATGGGGGGAAAAATAAGGCTGGTAAAATCTTTGGTAATTATTTGAAAACCAAACAAAACAAACTAAATATCGATTCCATTTATGATGATTATTTTGTCCTAAAATTTAAAGACACAGAAATGTTTAATGAATTTGCATTGTTTTACAAATCATTATGTTCTTCTGAAATGAATCCTACAAATCAATTACTCTCACAATTTTTCTCAACCTTACGTAAGACTCAGCTGAACTTTCCTGATTTGTCATCCTTAGAAACAGAGGTGACACATCAGGAACTCTTAGATGCACTTCAACACCCCAAAAAAGATAAGGCACCAGGACCAGACAGCTTTACGGTAGAATTTTATCTCCATTTCTCTAAATTATTAATGCCTAAACTACACCTTTTAATTGACACTTTTTTCTCGATGGGAAACTCTAAAGGTTCCTTTTCAGATGCCCATATATGCCTAATACCCAAAGAAGGCAAGGATCCGAAATACTGCAAAAATTACAGACCTATATCACTTGTCAATATAGACTACAAGATTTTTTCCAAAGCACTAGCCTTACTTTTAGACCCTATCTTACTAAATATATTAGGTAAAGAACAAGCCGGTTTTGTAAAAGGACGAGTAATCTCTGATAAGACAAGACATTTAAAAAAATATATATTTTATCTAAAGCTCCATATTTGAACCATTCTCTTGCAGCAATAGCGCTGGACGCAGAAAAGGCATTTGATAGAGTTGAATGGCAATATCTATTTTATACTCTCAAATGGTTTGGATTTGGCCCTAAGTTTGCGTCCCTAATTTCACTTTTATACTTTAAGCCACGCGCTGCTGTCTGTGCTAATGGTCTAACATCATCATTTTTCGATCTTGGCAGAGGAGTGCGTCAGGGTTGCCCTCTATCCCTTTCCTTTTTAATTTAGCCCTCGAACCCTTCCTTTCAAAAATTCGTCAAAATATTCACATACACGTCTTTGAAACTCCCAATACTAATGTTAAACTTGCAGCGTATGCTGATGATATTTTGCTTTTTATTTCAAACCCCAGCGAATCAATTCCTGCCTTTTTAAAGGAAGCCCAGTACTTTTAATTGATTTCAGGATATAAACTAAATGGCGACAAATGTGAAATCTTACCTCACACTAAATTTACTTTTAAGCTGATTTTGCTTCAGCAAACTTCACTTGGAAAGCCTCTCATATTAAATATCTAGGTTTAAATTTCACTTCGACAATTAAAGGCACAGTAACTCTGTGTATGAACTATTGCATTCAAAAAATTCGGAGCTCACAGCCAAATGGCATCCCCTATATCGATGCTGGTGGGGTCGTTTGGACACTATAAAAATGATAATTTTATATACCATTTCCAACATTCTGGTTCCTATCTCTACTAAACTATTTAAATCTATTAATTCAATTTCATCCTCCTTTTTATGGAACAATAAAAAACCCTGCATGTCTATTTCTAAGTTAATGCGTCCCAAAGCTGAAGGAGGAGTCAACTTTCCCAATTTCCCTGCTTATCAAAAGGCGTTCTTGCTGCCACAGGCCTCATGCTGGTTGCTTGACTCTACGGATGAGTATCCCTTATGGACTTCAGTTGAGAACTCGTTTTTATTCCCTTTTTCATTTCATGAATATCTTTCCTTTTCTCGCAAACCTCAAACACTATCTACCCCTTTATTTAAACTCACCTCCAAACTCCTTAGCCCTATATATACTTTATTACATGACACTCTCGACTCTTTTTTAGCCTCAACCATATGGCACAATAAAACGATATTAATACAATACCCTTTTATTGGAAAATGTGAAGGCAACGTGGTTTAATATCGATTCACCAATTAATCTCAAACAATGAATTTGTTTATTTTTCTTCGCTTCAACAGTTATATAGTCTGCCTGCCTCTTTCATCTCCAAGTATTATATCCTACACAACATATATACTCAGCTTGCTTGCAAACCTCACAATTCTCTTACTAATGACTTACATGCAGACTTATCCTCTCTTTTACACACTGAACCTAAAGCATCAAAAAGATATGCCTACATTCAATCCACAGGTATAATACGACAAAATCTAGCATTGAAATAGCTTGGGAGAAAGACTTTGACGCAAATTGGCCTTTATCAATGTGGAATAATATTTGGATCAAATTACGTAAAACTTCAAGAACAGCTAGTTTAACACAAACATTGTTTTACATCTATAACAGGCTTCTGCTATCTCCACACACATTAAACACTAGATTCCCCAATATACCAAATACTTGTTGGTCTTGAACATCTCCTAATGCTGAATTTATCATATGCTTTTTTCATGTCCACCTGTATATAAGTTCTGGAAACCTGTATGGTCTCAAATTAATGTAATTTTGGAACCAATATCCAATTCTGTGTAAAAGATATTTTCTCGGGTAGTCTCTCATCATCTTGGGAAAGTTGTGAAATTAATATCAAAATTATTGATTTACTATTAGCAGTTGCCTTTCAGCAAATCACAAGAAATTGGAAAGACTTCACAAAAATCTCTTATAAAGCATGGTGGTACGATGTCTGCCACAATCATAGATTGGACTCATTTTCTACCTTTCCTCTCCATATGGCCATGAAGAGAGCTCAGTTATGGTCACCTGTTACAACATTCTTTGATACCTATGCAAGACATCACTCTTTGCCTACATTGTCTCAGCAGGAAGTACTTAATCCCCCATAATTCTCTTTAGATACTCCGTTATCTCCTATATGAATATGTATTGCATTATTTCTTGTATCTTCTTCAGTGTACTTTTATCTTTTATTCTTAATCTTGTATGTTTGCTGGTATACATATGTGATGTATTGTTTCCTGGATGATCACATGTATTATATGATGAAACTTCTTTATTTTCAATAAAAATGTATTTTTTGAACTTAAAAAAAAAGCAGTTACTTCTGGCCAAGGTTAGGCTGCCTCACTAAAAGCCAGGGAGCCTAAATCTACTAAAGCCTGGGCGAGTCAAACCTACATAGGACAGCGTCACCTGTTGAAAATCCAGAGTTGAGATGGGAAATTATTTGACATGTGACTTCTTGCTAAAAACCAGGCTGCAGAGTGGATTACAGAGAAAACATGCTGAGAGTAAACAAGATACAGTTCTAGCCCTGTATCTTAGAGGTCAGTAACTCCACCAAAAAATATAAGGAGTTGGTTTTAGTCACCCAGCTCACTCACAATCCCTCTGTGATGAGAAAATTAGCTTTTAAAGAGACAAGATTTTCTCTTACGAAGAAAGCATATCAGCATTTCATCTACTCCAGAGAGGTGCTCCTACAAAGGGTTCGCTCTGCTGTAGTCTTCTGGGAGTTTGCCAGATCACAGAAGTCAAATGAAAAACACTTGGTCCTCCCCCAAGCATACTATTCCCCATATGGACATCTGCAATACAAAGTTCCCATTCTCTTCCGTAATTATCAACATCTCATGCAGTACAGGCCACATGCCACAAAGTTGTTACTCATTTTAAGACAAAATGGGTGCCATGCTTGTGACTGTCAAATTATTGATGACATTCTGGCCTCTTGGCATCTCCATAACACATGGAATAGCTGTCACACTGCAATTTTCCAAATACTTGAAATCAAAAAAGAAAAGAAAACTTGCATGATGGGTCTTTTTGACACCATCACTCAAAATACATTTTTAAACTGCCTGCAAGAAAAAGCAGAAGTCAAGAGCAATGTGTTGACTTAGATCACATCTCTCTTGGAAAGTAAAACCCATTCTTATCCAAGATCAAGCTATGTACCCTAATTATCTTGAAGATTTATGTGGTAAAAATGCTAGTGATGCTAGTCAACCGTGATTCAGGCTATCAAATGTTTGCCAATGACATACAGATCCACCTCAAGGTTCCAGAAGGATCAGGTTTTTAACACCCAGTTGTCAGGTTAGTGGGATCACATCCAGGACTGGATGCTTCAGAATAATCTACAGCTCCTACAAATTGAATAGGACTGTGTATCTGAACAACATAAGCTTCAGAATATGGGGACTCAATTCACACATACAATCAGAAAATGTTGGACTGGTTCCTAGCGAGCTCACAGTGTCCCATCTGAACCCCTAACCATACCAGTAAGTAAGTAAGTAAGTAATAGTTTATTGTCCGTTCAATTAAAACCTTTACAATTTCTCTTTAAAAGAAAGTGGCAAAAATTACAGCAGCAAGGTTCATGATTTAAAACTTCTCAATAATGTAAATTCATAAAACATCCGTGTATTGTATTTACATCTTTAGTACAAATGTCCTCAGTTGTGTCAGTTACAGTACATTGATAAGAGATTTAATCGTTCTTTTTTATGGCGGATTTTCAGATCCTAAGCATTTTTATGAGAGTAACCATACCAGGGCATCAGATGGTATCAGCAGCCTCGAACATGATCACTTTTTATTCCCCAAGGAAATTGTGGAAACAGATCTACACTTCATTGTTTGCTTTTGCATCCCCAAGATAAACACAAGAAAGATCCAGATTGGCTTTTCAGACAATCTTATTCTTCTATAGAAAGGATGTGCTGCAATTATTAGACAGAAGAAACAATGTATTGTAACTATTGTAAACAGCATTACAAGAATGGTGAAAAAGATAAACAGTTCAACCATTATACATTATATGATCATACTCCTACCTAACACTACCTATACTGTTGAGATCATAGTGAGAGTACACTCTGCCAGACCCCGTGGGATAGCCTAACCCTCCATACCTGCATAGGATGTATGAGGAAGCCGGCCCGTGTGGAACAGTTTATCGTCACTTGCAGAATAGTGGTCAGGGTCAGGGGGACAGCATCTCAATCACAGTGCATCGCGTTCCAGGACAATCCCAGCAGAAGTGCTCCTTTGCCAAATGTAATGCAGAGTAGGGTTTTATAATAAAAGCACTGTTCCAATCGCACTTGTGTTAAAGTGCAGAGCTAATGTGATAGTTAGTCTGGGGTTTTAGAACTGTCTCCAACCAGACAGCTAATTACAAGCGCATCGTGTTATATGTGCCTTGCGTTGGACTGAGTGTACAAATAACATGATATTAGTGCTGACTGATAAATTAACTGCATATAGAATAGATTCTCAGTATACTATCGTGTAAGTGCAAAGCATGTAAAAAGTCACTTAGATGGAGACTTAGAGAGGGCCCTGTTACGCCCCACAACAAGAATTGGTTGTGCCTCAAGGGGCCCAAAACCAATAATTTGCTCATTGATGCTGCTTTCCCAGTGGGATCTCCTGCAACCTGGGGTCCTCTTTTATTCTTAATTGTTGTTTCTTTACTAATCAATGCTGTCACTAAAAGTGCTTTCCTTATATTGCTGTAGTAGATTCTTTGCTATTTGACTGTTCCACACATAGTGTATTTGATCCTTGTGGTGCTAGATTCCATGCAGTCTTGAATAGGTCAGCAAGCAGTTCAAATTTATCAGCCGACTAAATGACCTAGGCTGGCATCCATCAGCCTACTTTCCATTCTTCTGGTTAAGTGTATTGAATTTGAATTTGAATTTTTGAGTTATTTGTAAAGCGCGCGTTCACTTGGCAGTTTCTTGGCGCTATAGGATTTCAAACTGTGGGGGAGAGGGAGTTATGGGCTAAATGCTTGCTGAAACAGAAAGGTCTTGAGAACTTTGCGGAAGTCTATATAAGAAGGCGAAGATCTAAGGAAGGGGGGAAGAGAGTTCCAGAAGATGGGGGCCAGCACCGAGAATTTTAGGCCACCGGAACGACTCTTCTTGAACCGGGGAATGACTAGCAGGGATTTGGCGGAAGAGCGCAAATCTCTGGTGGGATTATAGTTGGTTATGGCCGAATTAATGAAAGCGGGGGCAGTGCCAGCCCGAGCTTGGAAGGTAAGGCAGCCAAGTTTAAAGAGGGCTCTTTGCTTTATTGGGAGCCAATTAAGGGCCATAAGAAGAGGGGAGGAGTGGTGAAATGTTGATAGGCCATATACCAGGCGAGCTGCCTGGTTCTGTACCAGCTGGAGACGTTGGAGTACATAGGCCGGGGCGCCGTTGTAGATGATATTACCATAATCAATTTTTGACAGGATCATGGCCATGACGATCAGTTTAAGTGCGGAGGGAGAAAAGAACCGAGATACTTTCCTAATGATGCGTAAAGTAAAAAAAGAGGAGGAAACAACGGAATTTATGTGGGTGTGAAGTGTCAGGTGGTGATTAAGCATGATCCCAAGGGTTTTAACAGAGTGAGAGGGAGAGGGGGGGGGGCAAAAGAAATAGGCCAGAAAGATGGTGACCAGGGATTGCCACTGCCCCCAGTCAAGATCAACTCCGTCTTATCCGGGTTGAGTTTGAGATGGTTTGCGTTCATCCAACCTCGGATAAACAGGAGGACCGACTGGAAGCTAGAGGCATCTGGTGAGGAGGAGGAAAAATTAAAAATAAGCTGGAGGTCATCAGCATAATTGTAGACTGTGACCTCCATTTGTTGGAGTGCAAAAATAAGGGGAAAAATATAAAGGTTAAATAAAAGAGGGGAAAGGGAAGAGCCCTGGGGAACCCCGCACTTCACTCTGCTAGGTAAGGCTGAAAATTCCGCCAAGTGGACCGCCTGGCGGTCCACAAAAGTCTGTTGCTCTTAAAACCCATCTCTCCTCATCTACGACCTGCAGATGGCTTTCTACGATTCAGAGCTGGTTGAAACGTCTAATATATGTCAACCCTCTGTTCTTTTATGCATTTTACTCCAGTGCTTAATTTCCATAATAAGAGCCAGGGTCCTGGCCAGAAGGCTACTGCAACTTGCACCACCCATTGCCCGTGTAATCGGTGCCAATGACGATACCAATACAACTCTCTCGCCTGCAAGTGCGACAGTTCAGATTTTTCGAGGTCCCCATAAATAAAGGAATGGCTGGGGAAGTAGGTATTGGTAATTTTTAATATATATTTTATTAATAAACAACCGTTGTTGTGCTCCTTCCTAAATTAAATGAGCAGCACCACCATGTGGCAGACTGTCATACGTGTGCTGTTGACAATTAAGTGCCAGTGCTGAGCATTGGAAACCAAATAACTGCCGGTGCCAAGCACCGAAAACGACCGTCTCAAATTGAGCACTGCTTTACTCTGCAAGCGCTTATCACTCATTTGCTCCACCACAATGTGGACACATGAATGCCAGGGGGATCTTTCAAAACATATCAGGGTAATTCAAAATGTGAGTATCAAAATATGGACAATATTTCCTCATGCTATTCAAAACTGGGAAGATAGGAATGTTTACCAAAAAAACACAGGCACAGATTATTGCATAAAGCGTCATTTAATGTCTTACGTTGATATGGACATGGAAATGATCTTGTTAGGAACTAAAGAACTTAACTGAAAAGGACCAATATTTATGGCTTCTATAGAGTGATTTCAGAACTAAATACACATCGAGAGAATACCCATGGCAAAGGCCATCTCTTCCAGGACAGAAGACTCAAAATCAGAGACACAAATGGTGAGCATTTCTCAGCAAAGTTAAGTTATGAAAATCAATGGAGCAATTCTTCACTCCCACCTGATCTCCCTCATTTTAAGAATGTTACTTTCCCTGCAATCACCTCCTCCCACAGAGCAAGCCAAATGCTACAAGAAACTTCATGTGATGATCCCCATCAAATCTGCATGACATTCTCGAAATTGATCACTTGTATTAACTTCAATGGGCTCTCTTTCTCGATTATTTGTGCTGTACCCTCTATGATGAGCCAGTACAAGCCTCTAAGGTGCTCAGCCTGGTCGTATGACCTTCCTTTGTGGCACTGTGGCTGCCCACACCAAGCAGCCACCTGCAACGACATGAGGCGAGGTGCAACCATCCTATTTTCCAGGTGGTGTATACCTTAAATGTTTACATAACCAGCATACCTTGAACTAATATACAGGCTGCAACTAGGTGTTACTTGGGGTGTAACTAAAACAAATTTCACCTTTAAAATGTATGAGAATTATAGGTATTAAAACTATACAGCCGTAAGGGTGGGGATGTACACAAGGTAGCACATCACCAGGTCCCAAGGCGAGTGCGGGGTATAAGCACGCAATTTTCAGGGTGGTGAACTACAACAAGGTAACACGTGACCTGATTCCAAGATGCGAGTGGGGCATAACCATGCAGCTTTCAGGGTGCTGAATTACAACAGGGTAATAATTCTCCTGGTCCTAAGGAACAATTGCAATTGAACTATGCAGCTCCCAGAGGGGTGCCTAGCAGCTCCTATAAGTCACCTGGCACCAAGGCATTCACTCGCGTCTGATAGACAGTGTATAACTCCTGCTGGGAAAAGATAAGCGTTCCCATAGCTCAGGAGTCCTGGCAGATCCAAGAGGCTGTGAAGCCTGCTTACTAGAAGTAGGGCGATGGCAACGATAGTGGAATTTATGATGAAAAAGAAGTCTATTAGAAGCATTGGAAGTCAGGTTGTTTATTAAAATACATAACAGCCATTAAGTCATTTGAAGTTCCTTCAGGTTTTTTTCAATGATACGGTTTTGATTAGAGGTGGGCGTAACTCGTATAATTCAGTATAGCGTAATCAAGCACAATTACGCGAGATTAGGCTTATTTACAGAAGAAATGTAATTCTGTGTTTAGTGCTATTTTCTCACGCAAAAATGCCTCCTTGCATACAAAATGGGCGAGAGAATGCATTTTACGCTAAGAAATAGTGTTAAATGCAACAGAACACAAATAGAAAGCTAAATGTGCTCTTGGGCTATGATTTTCACCCAATTTACCCCAAACATTTAGCACTATTTTCTTATCGCAAAATGCTGCCCTTTTGTCCACAATGGGTGCAACAAGGCAGTTTGTGTTAAGAAATAGAGCTAAATAAGATGTTGGGGTTGAATATTCCCCTAATTTACTCCCAGGATCTGGTACTTTTCCATTAGCGTAAAATGCACCCTTGTGTTCAAAATGGACACGAGGACACATTGTGTGTTTAGAAATAGTGCTAAATGCAGCAGAACACAAAAGCTGAGTGAGAGTAGCCGCTCATGGTTGCTGAATGTGCTCTCTTTATAGGATTGTTTTCCCCCAAATTACTCTTAATTACGTGAGAAGGAGTAATCACGTGATTATCGGTGGCAACACATGAATTACCAACATTAGTCAGTTTATGCCACCATAATTACAATTACACCTGGGCCTAGTTTTGATTTATTTCTGATTTTTTCATGCCACCCCACTGATATATATCATATGTTCTTCCTAGTTTAAAAAAAGTAAAGATTACCTGAAGTGCAAAGTCAGGATTGGCGACATAGAGAAACAACCTATGCAGTGATCCCCATCTACTTCAACCCGTTAGTAGAGGTAAAGAACAACGGTTTCATATACAAATGGCTTTGCACTTTTAAAGCCTCTGGAGCGAAAAAGTGCAAGTACAAAAAACAGAACTGCAGTTTGCTAGAGGGAAAAAGAAGATTACCAGTCGCAAATTAATTTGTAATTCGTAATGAATTTTTGCAAGCTCTTGAAAATTCGTAAAGTGGAAGGTGTCCATTAGGGACAGAGTCCACTTTATGAATGACAACTGTGGCCATCAGGGAAGCACACATGTTCCTCCAGACAGTCCCTCTCCTCATGCCACATTTGTTTTATATGTTTAAGAAACAGGGCCTGCAATGTCAGCAGTTTGTGGTTGCAGAAGTAGGCATCTGGATCTGCTGTACCTGAAATCGATGAAGCTGTTTTGCTGGGGTAAAAAACTGCCTCACAAAGCAGTTGAAACAAAAGCTGTGCAGGGACTGTCATTTGACGACAGGCATCACGCGGACAAAGATCAATGCCCTTCGTGGACGTACAATCTTGCCCCTATTTCACAGGCCATTGCGGGGTGTTCCATGCTCTATTGTCAATTGCATAGGAAGACAGTAAGTGAGCCTGAAGAGTCTTCTTCAAGTTCTGTGTACAGTGAAATGCCAAAAGTCCTAGCTTAGTTTGAAAACCCATTCATTGTCTTCTAATGCATGGTAAGATTGACTCTGAATTTACCTGTGTAGAAGAACCACCACTCTTCACTGTCATTCTATTGTTTAAATATTACCCCCACAAACATAGAGCTTCTCTGCTAATTAATGCAGCTTGCTGGCATTTGTTAACCCCATTTTACCTCTTTATTCTGTGAGATAAGATTTTACTGTTAGTGAAAAATAAAAACCTGGGAAACCTATTGCGAGAAACCTTCATGTAAAAGACAAGGAGGTGGAGGGGTGGGCAATGTATAAACTCTACTTGAAGGTATCCTCTGCTCCAGAAATAGAATGCATGAAACACTGCCTGCACCTCATCCAGACCTGGATGTCCAGTGCCTATCTGAAGATCAACCCTACCAAGGTAGAGTTCTGTGCGAAGAACAACAGGTAAGGATTAGTACAAACATAGCTCAATGATATAAATCTTGACAGCTTTGAACCCAAACATGTTTTGAATGTCCAGTTTCATGGATTCAAATTGGATAGCAAACTCCCCTTCAAAAACACTCTGCCACATACAAAAGGATGGCCTGCTACCAGCTCTTTCTTCTAATGAAAATGAAACTGTTTCTTCCAGAAAGTGACCTCAGAACTGCTGTTCAAGCCCTCATACACGTGCATGTGGGGGGTGATAACTCCTTGTTGCATGGCCTCCCGACTACACACTTGCTCCCCATAAGGGGATCCTATCCGCCACAGCACTTCTCATCCAGGGCCTGAAAGAATATGATCACATCAACATTATCCTGATGGAGCTACATTGGCTCCCCTCGCTGGCTGGCACCAACTTCAAAACCAGCTGCATCATTTACATTTACATTTTGCCCAGCACATAGTACAGAGACAGTTTTTGTCTCTATGTACAAATAAATACAAATATTAGACCTACAATCCCTTGTGTGTAGATGTACTATTCTAACTCCATACAACGTAAATTTGAGAAAGTGCATATAGTTAAGGGGTACAGGGGTTAGATTTACGGTTCTAAGTCAAGTGCAAATATCATTGTGTAAAGTGCATACATTTGGGGTGGTGGGGGTCAGATTTACTATTCTAACTCCAGTCCCACAACCATTGAGGAAATAACTAATATTTGGGTGTTGAGATTGAAGTGCAGTCCTGGATTGGTTTTAGTCATTCCAGTCCTCAAGGACACGGTTTCTAACTAGATTTATTTGAACCTTCCACAGTCCCAGTCAAACGTGGCGCCCCTCAAGGCTCTGTCGTCTTACCATACCTCTTCAATCTTCATATAGAACCCCTAGCAACTATAAACCACCATAAAACACCTCTACACATCAGTATACTGACGACACTCAAATATAACCAAGAATCTCCCACCCTGAAGCATAGACAACCAGAAGATCTTCTTGAAAAAACGGACCAACTTGACGTCCTCTCTATTGAATCCAAGCAAAACAGGTTTTTTTCCTCCTCGACTCCAATCACCCTCCCCCCTCAAAACACAAGTGCTTAGAATCCCTAAGAGCTCTAGGGTTCTTCCCCACTCTGGTGCCTCAGAAAAAATATATGGGCTTTCTCATAGACCAATATCACAGCCTAACAGGTCATATTGCCTAACTGACTAGATCTGCCTCATTTCAACTCCAACTTCTTAGGCAACTAAAACCATACATTTCTCACTCTGGTTTCAGATCAGCAGTTCAAGCCCTCATTTTGAGTCATCTTGATGGATGAAATGCAGTTCTGGCAGGCCTTTCTAAATCTTCTCTGATGCCTGAAGATCAAATACTAAATGCAGCTGCTTGCCTGGACATGGGAGCCAACACATCTGATCAAATATCTCCCATCCCAACACATCTCCAATGACTCCACCTGGAAGGTAGAACTGACTTCAAGTTTGCCTGCTTACCGTATAAAGTGTTATATACTGGCTAATCACCTTACTTGAAGCATTTGATTCAACTCATTGGGGGCCACAGAAAAAACAGGAACAGAGGCAGACTAATCCTGGAAATTTTAGCATTCAAAAGAGCAAATGCGTCCATACAAATTTTTGCCTATCCCCCAGACCGTAAAAATCCATCCCTGAACATATAAGACAACCCTGAATATCTCTCACTCTTCTCCAAAAACATAAAACCCACTTCTTCTAAATAGTCCCTATCTTATTAACAGTTCCATACTTCTCTTGTTACATTCTTTTTATCTATGTATGTTAAATGCTCCCTTTTCCAGTTATAACGTGTTCAAATACCCTTAAGGCTAAGTCGACATATTATAAATGTTACAAATAAATAAATAATATGGCTTCAGTCCCACAATCATTTGGGAAAGTGCATATATTGTGAAGTGATAGGGGAAGATGTACTATTCTAACTCCAACCCAACATAAATTGGGGAAAGTACATATATTTGTCAGGGTTGGTTCAGATTTACTAGTTTAAGTCAATCGCACAAAGGATTGAAGAAATTGCATATATTTAGGTGAGGATCAGACTTACTATTCTAACTGCAGTCCTAATATCAGTGGGAAAAGTGCATATATTTGTGGCAGTCAGATTTACTATACTAACTTCAGGCCAACATAAATTGGTGAAAGTGCATATATTTGGAGGCAGTGGTTTGGATTTGTTAGGTGAACACCACCCCAACATAAAAATGAGAAAGTGCATATATTTAAGGAGGTCAGGTTTACTCCTCTAACTTAATTTCTTCTAACATTGGGGAAAGTGTATATATTTGGGGTTGTAGGGGTTATACTTCCTTTTTACCAAGCCCAGACCAACATAAATTGGGGAAGTGTATGTATTTGGGATGGGAGGACAGATTTACTATTAACATTGGGGAAAGAACAATATTTGTGGAGGCGGGGAGGATTTACTAAGCTTACTCGGCCCCACAAACATTGAAAAAGCGCATATATCTGTGGTTAAGGTGAAGAGTCAGATTTATTTACCCCAGTCCTAAAAGCATTTGGGATACTGCCTATTATTGGGGGATTCTGATTTACTATTTTAGCTCCAGTCCCACAAAGATTGGGCAAAGTACATATTTTTGAGAGGGTGCACTTGGCGAAGACCATGCACAGTAGAGACTATAATGTGACTTTAACATTTGTTTTATTCAGAGACTTTCTGGGCTTTTCTTTTACCATATTTACCCAGCTCTCTTACTGAGCATAGGGTGTTTAATTCTGCACCTAGACGTAGGGCCTGACCCAACTCCCTGTGGGAAGCCAAACACCCTCTGTGCATGGCCTTCTATGGCTGGCCACAGGGCCTGGCTGTGTGGCCAACCCCCTCGCAGGCATCCAAACACGTGCCAAGCAGAGCCGTGTGCAGCATGCAGTTGGGTGTAGAGCCATGTTTTTAAAAATACATGTTTTCAGTCCTGCCGTACTCCCGAGGTACTCCCGCCGTACTCCATCAGAAGTACACTGGGGCAGTGCTGGGTCCCGCTGGACCTTAACTATTAGTCCCACAACAGTACTGTGGGACCGGTGGGACAGATTTTATTATTTTGACCTCTGGGCAGCAGTCCTTCTGGCCCCCTCTCACAAAGGCAAGGGGTTAAGGAGAACCCTACCCTGCCCCCCTATATCCTATTTATTACACAAATAAATTCAGGACATGAGGCCCAAGTTCCCATGTCCTGTAAAAGCTATCTACCGCAACATTTATCTCAATATTGTGGCCAGCCAATCAGAGCACTCTGTACCACAGGACTGCTCTGATCCCACGGCCCAGAGACAGCCAACGGGAAAAAAAGCCTCTCAACCAACTGCCCAGATATTCTGGTTTTTGAAACTTACATTCTCAAAAACAGATGAACAGATTTAAACCAAATCACAAAAAGCATGCTTTGTGAGTAAAGATCTAGCTTTCTGGAAAATGTGCCGCAATTCTGTTCAGCCATTTTTCTGTGTCTAAAATTCCTTTGGGAAACTACATGGGGAATACACGTTTTGCAACACCTCACCCTCCCACCCCATCTTCCCGGGCCCAGTATGACGGACCACTACAAAAGCTTCCATGAAGGTGCTGGGCATCTCAGTGCCTACAGGAAACCTCACTACCGCTACTTGTCCATGTAGACATGAAGACTGAAGCCCTGGTGCAAAGACGGTTAATCTACAGCCCTTATAGGCATGCTGAGATGTATCCTAGTGTTTCTGGTACACTTAGAGGCAGGTCTAGTCCAACTCTGTACATATAGGGTTTTAAACTGCAGCCCGACTTTGCATAAAGGTCCCCATTCTCCTCCACTCTCAGAGATTAACAGGGCCACTAATTATTGTGTCCAGAGTCATAAGCAATTGGTTCTGAATCTGAATTTGTCACAATATTAAATAACCAATCGGATTGCACAAGTATTCAATCTCTAATGCTATGGACCATCATAGATTTAGTCTCAAATAATCAAAAAAGATTATTTCACAGAGAACTCTACACAAGCAGTTCATTTTTCACGACAAAACCAATCGATGCCATTCCATTGTTAAAAGATATTTGCTGGTCTCTCATACCGTTAATAAAACTAGACACGATTCATTTGGCATGTCCCCAGTGTATATTTTTCATATTAATATATGCATAAAATTTCATGAAGATTGAGTAAATTCAGTAAATATCATCTCCCAAATCCTGCTTTGCTATGGATATTCCTAGTACTGAGTGAATTGACTACCGCCACCTGGTCATGTCCACCAATGGCAAGGCCAGGCTGCACATCTGTGCATGGATCTTTACTACAATCCGCTTGTGCATAGTGTGACCGAGTCTACAACCTCTTCCATACGAGACCAAGACCAGTGGCCCGTTCTTCATAGATCAATGAAGTAAAGGACCTCTATTTAGGCATGCACCATAACTAAAAACCTCTAAGAGAACAACCCTATCGGATCATACAAAGATTGTACAGCAGGAATGATAGTAAATTCTAAATTACAATTCTTTGTCTGCATACAAGGGCAAATAACACACTCTTAGTGACATCAATGACCCAAATTCAGCTCTAGAGCTTACAGTGCCTGAGTCTATGGCTCCTGATGCATCTAGGGACTAAATTACAGTCACTCGCACACGAGCAACCAAGCGTACAGCGGGTGATGAACACAGGGACCAAGACTGCAGCCCATTTGTACATCTAGATGTGGAGTCTGGGGGGAACCTAGGACCCCAATGACTCCGGGCCAGACAGAGGAGGTCAGGGGACAGAAAGTGAAATGAGTAGCATGAAAGGGAGGAGGGAGGGGTGATCAAAGGGCACTGCATGTATGAAAGTCAACAAATAAAAAAGGTTCCAAACTGCACGCTTTCTTGGTGTATCATTGCTGGGCGTCTGGGACATGACACCGGGGACTAAGCACTTCACTGAATACAGACACCATGATTACTGTCCTTCTTTCCATACAGGGCCAAGCATACAGTGAGTGGTGCACATGCGTAATTGTCCATACAGAATTTCTGTCCTTTTGCTGACTAAGAATACCCCAATGCACACATGCACCATGGCTGTAGACCTTCTATGCATACATGAATCTAGTTCACAGCTACAGCCCTGATACACAGAGAGAGCACAACTAAAAGCCCACTGAGCATCCATGCACTATGGCTACCACCTTTATGGAAAAATGAACCAGAAATACAAACTTTTGTGAATAGAAGTGCACAGGGCCATCACAACTACAGCCCTTTCTGTGCACAGAGGGCCAGAACAAAGAGGAACCTCCCAAAGTACATCCTTCCTGTGATACAGAGACTATTACTATTTCACCCCTGTCCATACAGGTAGAGATCTAGTGAAAACACAGCTCAAGACTATGTATCTTCTTAGCACTCAGCTTCCTAGACTAATGTCCAAGTGCACACAGGTTACACTGCAGCCCCATGTAAACAGAGCCCACACTTGTAGCTCCCATCCAAACCTGTTGCACAACTACAGCACCAGGGCCATTGGGTCCAAAACTATATCTACTGAACATGCATGGACTGAGACCAACACTCTAGAAATACAGAATCCAAGGGGTGTTATTCCAGAATATCAAGTGCAGAATGTCAACCTGCAAAAATATAGAGTGCATGATACTAACTACCACTATAACGTCAAGGTATGTATAGACATGTAAATATAGATTTACTATTTTTAACTCCACCTCTACATAACTTGATGATATATATCTTCAAGGTATGTAGACGTACAGTTAAGAACCGAGCTGGGCTAATGGTCCTCTCTTCATACCGAGAACAAAAGTGCATCTTGTCTGAGCATATAGAAAATAAGAGTGCAGCCAGCTACGCATATGAGTGTGTTTCATCCATTTTAGAAGGCTACTCTAACACACACCTTATCATGGCAACACCCTACAGATATAATGGGTGAAAATCTGCTTTTCTGATTATGTTCTGCTGCTATAAGTGCAATTTACAAATGTGAAATTCCACGTATATGATGGATCAGGGTGTTAAAGAGATCTTTTGAGTACCTGCACTGTGGTTTGGAGTGCTTAAACCTCTGTGAAAGGGACCCAGATTGAAAAACGTATCCCTGAATCTGAACAAACATGAGGAAGCTTTGCGTTCATTCAAGGTGTCAGAATCATCTTTATAAATTACCGTGTTTAGATGTAATTGTCACCTACAGAATCTGATCTCCCGAGCATTAAGTAACGTGAGCCACGGGAAGATAATTATTTTATTCATATGTAAATCCAGGGCTTTCAATAGTCGCCTCAGATAAGAACAGATTCCATCAGAAATATGTCATTTCAGAAAGTTTCATTACTGACATGATGACACAGCCCCTGACATGAGCTAAACCAAATTAGAAGGGTAAGGATCCTGGGTCATTGTAAGTCACATATAAGGTGATTTAGTTAATAATTTATAGATCAGAAAGACACATTTCTTCCTTCCATGCAGTCATCATGCCAGAGAATGGCTCCAATGGAGATGCAGTGTCCATGGTGGACTCTTTTCCATTCTCACCATAAACGGAGACAAGTCTTGAGCACATCAACTCATACAGACTTCCAAGACTCTGGCTAAAGTCACTGAAATATTATGCTCCTGATTCACACACAAAAAATTGAAAATGAGCAAAATTGCTAAGCCCCTGAGTTTAATAAAACATGGCGATGCCACCTGGAAAAGTAAAACAAAACTTGTAATATTTCCTTATAATTCCTGGGTAAAAAATATATTAAACCCTGCGAATAAGCACTAAGAGCTAAAAATCTGCATTGGACACAGATTGGCAATCGTCAAGAATGATTGTCAAAAATCGATGATCCGAAATGCTCTTTATTTTCTTATACTAAATACAGTCGATAACATGTAAATGCTGCCAGTGACCGTAAGATGTGTATGTTTTGTTCGATTGGATATTTTTCAAGAATTCATGGCAAAACATAATGTTTGGTGGTAGTTATATCCTCAAAATAAATGTGTGAAATGTAAAACGTTTTTGGCAAGTGAGATAATGTGAGAGGAGAAATACTGCAGCATGGGTAATTTTTTAGGTTTTACTTCAGTTGAGCCACGCAGTGCCCTTACTTCCCCCTTGCCCCTTACTTCCCCCTTGCCCAACGTCATCCCCAATCCAGTGGTCACTCCCCCCGTCCACCACTACAGACTCCCCTTCCGATGACCCTCATCCTCAGGCACAACCTGTCTCCTCCGCTTACCTCACTGACAACCCCTGTGACATCCCCACGTCCAACGCCTTCACCAACCCAGCAGACACTTCCCCCCTAGTGTCACTGCCCACCACCCTTCCGTAGTCGAACACCCACATACACAACTTGCCTCCTCCGCTAATCTCACTGACATTCCCCGGAACTCTGACCGCCTACCTAGAACTTCTCTCCCTCCTCACTTGGACACTAGTCCCTTCTCCCCTTCCTCTGAACCCCTCGATTGGGAATATTACTAATCCGTCTCCCCACTTCCATCCTCTCCCCGCTCCTAATCCCATGGATCCCATCCTGTCCCCGACCACTGTTCACTCTCCCTTCATAGACCCAAGGCAGTCCTGGCCCCTGACAAAAACCTAAAGCTTTTTCAGCTCTATAACACAGCAACTGAACAGAATGGAACAGAAAATGAACTCCCTTACTGCCGACTGCCTTCACTTACAACAAGACCTCCTCAACAGGACCAAACCACAGTGCTCCCTCTCCCCGGATAGGTTTCCTCCTACCACACTCAATTCCTCTCCCATGGCTCCACAGAACACCCCTCGAACCTCCAGTCGATCAGCGAGTCTGGCACTAATTCCCAACCTTGATTTCCAACCCTTTTCGATACTGAAACCTGATGAGATCACCAACGCTGACCTCGATTTAAGCCAGAAGTCAGCCCCTCTCCCCATCCCTGTAATTATTGGCACAAACAGAATCCCCAAAAACGTTCACTCGCCTAGACCCCCTGCGCAATACTCCTCCATCCACCTAACTCCCCCCATCAATGTGGCTCCCCGCCCTCTCTCTTGCATGCTCCTAAATTGCAGATCAGCTGTTCAACACACCACAGACATTGCTGAAGCTCTTCTTGCTGAAGAAATTGACATCGCTTTCCTCACAGAATCCTGGCTCAATGTCCACTCCACCCCCATTCTTTACATTCTCACACCTCCAGGGTACAACATCATCAGAACTAAACTGGGGGGGACTAGCCATCATTTACAAAGCGGGAATACAGATTAACAAACTTAAACCTGCAGAATACCTTTCGTTTGATTACCTGGGTGTCGAACTCACAGCCAAGGGCACCTCTCCCATCAAATTCCACACCATCTACCATCCTCCTGGTAAGGGTCCCCTTTTCTCCGAAGAACTTACAGACCTAATAACACGTTCTCCATGACTGACACTAAAGACGTGTTCCTGGGTGACCTCAATATCCACTGGAACGACCCTGAAGGCTCTACTGTCCAGAACCTATCCAACCTACTTGAAATATATAACCTCAAACAACTCTGCAATAAACCAACTCACATCAAAGGTGCAACACTGGAAGCTATCATTGCCAACAATGAACTGGTCTCCTTGAAAGCGATTTCTCCCATTGACTGGTCCGACCACCACCTCATTCTGTTCATGATTGACGCACTGGTCAGCCACCAACCTATTCGTGATAACAAACCTAAACACTGGACCAGAAACATCAAAGAAGTCCCTTTATCCGAACTTGAATCCAGGATTCATTCCCATCTTCAACTCCAACCAGCATCACGGATAGCTGATGACCTCACTACACACTTTAACTCAAAAATGACAGAGGTTTTAGACCAAGTAGCTCCACTCAAACTCAAACAATTGAGGCAAACCAAATTTAAACCGTGGTTTAACGTGGATCTGAATGATGAAAGGCGTGAACTCAGACAAAAGGAAAGGGCATGGAGACTTATCCCCTCGACCTTGCACTTAGCGCAACTTAGATCTGCTCGGCAGGCATACAAAAAAACACATCTTCAGTGAAAAGGTGTCTTTCTTTCGCAGCCAACTGGATCTGGTGAAAAACAGACCAAGAGAACTCTTCAACATTGTCAAAAGCCAAACAAACTGCACTCCCTCTCAAGAAATCAAAGCCACCAATGAGCGATGTGAAGAAATTGCCACCTTCTTCTCTAATAAAGTCTCAAAAATTGATCAATCCTTCATCCAAACCGCTAACACTCCTTCTCTCCTAACCTGCCCCCCTTTAACCACCCTCAAGCATTCAGAAAGAGTTCCTACTGAGGACAAGCAGGTCTGCCTCCAGCTAAAAAACAATGCGCATTGGTCCGATTTTGAGCAAATGTCGGAAAACGAGGTCTTTAGTATAATCTCCAACCTTAAACCTTTCTCTCACACTATGGACCCCCTCCCATCCACAATTATAAAAGAACTCAACTACACCATTTCCCCTTTCTGGACAAAAATCATCAACGCCTCTCTCTCCTCAGGCTGTGTCCCAGACTCCCTTCAACTTGGACAAATCACACCCATTCTCAAGAAACCTGGGGCCGACCCTAATGATCTTAACAACCTCAGACCTATCTCCAACCTCCCATTCCTTGCTAAAACATTGGAGAAATGCGTTCTCCACCAGCTCAACAAACACATTGATGAGTTCAACCTCCTCGACACCTTTCAATCAGGATTCAGGAAAGGACGTAGCACGGAAACAGCTATGATCACTGTCTCTGACTATATTCACAAGGCCTTAGATAAAGGTGATGCCTGCCTACTCATGCTTATTGACCTCTCCGGGGCATTTAACACAGTAAATCATGCAGCTCTTCTGGAGACCTTGTCAAAGCGCTCCGGCATTAATGGCACAGTACTGAAATGGTTCACCTCCTTCCTGCAACACCGCTCGAAACAAATTAAAATCAACTCCTGTCTCTCGAAGCCAACAAAAGTCACACTTGGGACCCCGAAAGGCTCAATCCTCTCCCCGTCCCTCTTCAATCTCTTCATGGAGCCCCTCACAATCATCTTGAAAAAAGCGGGAGAGAATTACCACCTTTACGCTGATGACACCCAAATCAATTTCAAGACCAAGTCTCCCAGCGACATCCGACACCTCAATGTCACTCCAACCGAGATCCAAACTTGGTTCAACGCCAACCACTTAAAACTCAACCCAGATAAAATAGAACTAATCCTATTCTCTCCGAAAAGCAAACACCAACCAATCCAAGAGTGGCTCAAGAATCTGGTTTCCCTAAACTGTCCCCTTGTCCTATCCGACTCAGTTAAGTCTCTAGGCATCACCCTTGACAAGAACTTATCAATGGAGGCTCACATCAAAAACTCAGCAAAAAGTACTCTTTCCTCTCTAACACACCTCATGAAATTGAAACCTTTTCTTCCCCATGATGACCTCAAGACAGTAGTCCAATCCCTATTTCTCTCTAAAATCGACTACGGGAACGCCATATTAACAGGGACTACTAAAGCTCACCTAGCCCCTCTAAGGGCAGTGCTGAACATGGCCGCTCGACTCATTTCTGGAGTAAAAAGATTTGATCACATCACACCGGCTCTCAACACCCTCAATTGGCTTCCCATAGAAGGAAGGTGTATTTACAAGCTGGCCTGCATCCCACACAAAACCCTTCACTCTCCGGCCCCCAAATACCTGAACAACAAACTGGTAAGAGCAGGTCAATCCAGAACTCTAAGAAGCTCCAACTCACTCCTCCTTATTCCTCTGAAACTGAAAAAGAAAACCACCCAATACCGATCGTTTTCTGGCAACGCGCCCAAGATGTAGACCGCTCTCCCTAGAGTCCTCAGATGCAACCCCTCCTTCTCCTGTTTTAAAATGGACCTGAAACTCCGTCTCCTTAACAAATTCTTTCCCTGACCAACGTCAATTAACCTAGACTTCAATTTCCGAGTTGACCTGAAAAGGGGTTTTTAGGAAATTCAGATATCAAGGGCGCACTGCCTCAGTTTTACGTTACAATGTATAATGTGGATGGTTAATGTGTAGTGCGTGAAGAGCAGGCGGAAAAACACCCTTAACCGTCTAAAATAGTCAGAAGACTAAACACATTTACAAGGCTATGCTCTCGCAACTACAATAAAGTATCACAGAAACAGTACAATGACTAATGAGAATCAAAGAACAGAAGCAGATTCTTTGGTGTGTTCCTAGTCACAGCAAGATGATGGTTTATTTTCTCCAGACTTGAGGAATATCACAAAAAGCCGACACGTGTTTCGTCGTGTACAGTTGAGTCAACACGACTCTTCAGGGCTGGTGGCACAAGAATAACATATGTATATTCAGTTATGCGTCATATCACTGTAACATACTGCAAATGGTGACAGAAGTGCATCCAACATGCAGTAGTGACGTGCGTGTATGTTCGCACATGGTGGTAGTGCATGGTGATGACGCTCACGATCTAGGGAGTGTGCCACCACAAGGATGTGGGTGGTTATCCTTGAGTGGCGGTGCACAGTCGTGAAGTTCGGTGATATAACGTCTGAGTGTGTGGTCATTGTTTATACAAACACAGTGATCCTACAATCCGAAGGTTTGTGAGGTGGTGAAGCATCCAAGAGAAAAAATTCTAAAGTGAAGTGATGTGTATAATTATTGGTGATAGGATCTAAAGGAAGCGTAGTTTAGCGTAGGAAATAGGTAGTAACCGTTATAAGTTAAAGGCAAACACATTTTTTCTCTAAACGCAAAAAAAGTCTCTCTCTACATGGTGAACTAATTACCTTAGAGCTCAACTCAAACGTATGGGTTGAAGGTTAGTCTGGACTTCGTGTTCGTGTTCTATATAGGTAGATAGGAGAGAGACTAGAGGAAGAAACAAAAAAGCTCATTAAGGAGGCATTAAAACGGGGGATGTCCGAGGACATCTATTTAGTAGAATTAATTGAGGACAGCGTGGACGGTGTCCTTACCACTAGTTATTCAGAATCAGTTTGTGACTGATTAGGAAGCGTATGTCCAAAAGAGTCACGTGCAAAAAGCACTTTTTCCTTATATTCTGCCTTATTGGTTAGAAGAAAATCTTTGAGTGTTAGCACTCTGTTAAGAGAGAAAGGCAAAAAAAAATTGCAAGAGTTATACGGCTAGAAGTGTCATATGACACGGTGTTCCAATTAACATTATAAGTCGTGTTAGCGGTAGGCCTCCGGTTCAGAGTAAGGGAGTACCTGAATACTGGTGTGTATCAGGCGGTAGCCGGGAGGGGATCCATCTGTTGAGATGCTCGCAGGGAACAGGTGCGTTTCCTCTGTGGCGGTGCGCTGTAGAGAGTAAAAGGATTGTATGCGCACATATTAGATATGTGAGAGCCCGGTTCTATGGGCTTCAAAAGTTGATTTTAGAAGGAGGAAAAACATTTTTTTTTTTTTGATTTTAGAAGGAGGAAATTTTTTTTTTTATATACATCCAGTTGAGGGGCGAATTATAACGGCTTACCCGTGGTATGGTATCCCTCCTCCTTTGGTTCCCGGTCGTCGTCTCTCGTGTACGAACACGTGACCTAGTGGGAGGGGTTGCTATATAGGAATGGTAGACATCGAAGATGTCGGAGTATTTGCTGTCGAAAACAGGGCGCCATGTTTAAGAGGGAAGATGTTTATGGAGATGTATATATAATGAGATATTCTCGTGTTGCCGAGGATGAAGTTGTGCATTAAACGCACAGTGTTTGGCCCAGGAAAAGATGCGTGTCTACACTGGATGAGTGAGCGTGCTTATTCCAATTATTGTTCCAAGAAATCTGATCCTAAAAAAAGGGTAAATGTCAGCAGCTGTTGCTGCCCGGTGCTCATTAACGTGGTGTGGTGTGAGGAGATAGATGACATAGCTGCCACAAGAGTGAAGGTGCACCACTATCACCACTTATTTGTGAATTCCCTCCTCATGTTTCTGACATGAATTAATTTCAATCGAGATTCTCAAGCGTTATGGTTAATTGCATATGCCAGACTACAGTACGAGTCAAAACATTACATAGAACAGTACATAATAAATTCTGTGTCACACAGTACATACAATCAGTGACATCATTCTCTTCATAGAAGGTTATGAACATCTCTAGCGGTGTCTGAGTTTAACACTGTGAGTTCCTGGCTGATATTCAAAAACAAAAATTCGGTTAGTGTTTACAGATAATGGGTCCCCAGGGTTGCTGTCTAGTCACCCAAGAAAAATTGAAGCTCAGGATCGTAGTTTAGCCCATGTTCCACGCTTTGTAGACGCATGATCCATGTGGCTTCTCTACGTCTGAGTGTCAATTCACGGTTGCCCCCTCTAATGTTGAGGGGAATCACGTCAATCCCAAAAACACGTACTTTGATGTCATCCTTCACAGGTTGACATTCTGCTATGTGTAAGGCTACCGGATATCTGGGGTCTCTTTTCTGAATGGCTCTCATGTGTTCCGAGATTCTTTCCTTGAGAGCCCTGATAGTACTGCCTACATAAATCTTGCCACATTGGCATTCAATTATGTACACTACGAATTTAGTCAGGCAAGTAATGTTATGTTTGATTTTGTAGATAGTCCCTTCCGGGCCTTTGAAAGTTGTAGTACCATGTTTCCCCCAGATGCACATGGAGCAGAAACCACACTTGTGAAATCCAAGGCCTCGTGTGGACAACCAGTCACGCGCTGTGGTGTTAGGGGGAACTGTGGGGCTCAATTTGTTTCTCAGAGTGAAACCCTTTCTATATGTGATGGACGGTCTGCCTGGAAGAAAATCCTTGAGCACAGGATCATCTGTTAAGAGTTTCCAATGTTTGCTGAAACTCTTTTTGATGGAGTAGTTAAGTGCATTGAATTCTGTAATAAGTCTGATTTGTTGGCTAGAGGACTCAACCTCTGTACGTGTCTTCAAACAATCTGGTCTCGGGATGTCTCTAGTCTTTCGTTCTGCTTTCTTGAGGGATGTCCGAGAGTACCCTCTCTTGTAAAACCTGTCTCTCATGTTAGCAATGCAGTTGTCGAATTCGCTGGCTTCACTACAGTTACGCTTAGCTCTTAGGAATTCTCCATATGGGATGGAACGTAACTGGTGCTCAGGGTGGAAGCTGGAAGCATGAAGTATAGAGTTACAGGAGGTAGGTTTCCTGAACAATTTAGAGTGTAGTTGGTTATCCTTCACATAAAATTCTAGATCTAAGAATTCCATATTGGTAAGGCTGTGTCGCATAGTGAAACTTATTTGGAGAAGCGTGGCTCAGTGGTTAGAGGCGGCAGACCCGGAAGCTGAGATCAGCCGTGGACCAGGGTTCGATTCCCTGCCTCGGCGGGTCTCGGGCTCAAAAATTCCACGGACTTGATAATTCTCGTTCCGGTGCCTACTCAACTCACGGGGTCACACTCTGCGACTCTGGGCAATAGCTTGCTTAATCTCCACTACGGCCCCTCGCGGCGGGATGCCTGGCTTTCACCTTGTGGACACCCTGCCGGGGTATCTCACAGGGGAATACCAGGACGGGTTCCCTAAGCAAGCGCCGAGATGCCTACGGGTAGTCGTGCGCTATACAAGAGCGTAATCATTTCATTTCATCATTTCATTTCATTTCATTTCCCACGTGTTGGTGTTCAGATATTCGAAAAAAGAGAGAAGAAGTTCCTCAGATCCTGACCATAAGAGAAAACAATCGTCGATGTATCGACCCCAAAAGACTATGGAGTCGATGTATTGTGTTCCTTTGGTGCCCCAAATTAAATCAGCCTCCAAGGCCCCCATAAAGAGATTAGCGAAGGAGGGTGAAAATTTAGAGCCCATGGCTACTCCCTTTTTTTGTCGATACCATTTCCGATCAAAAATGAAGAAATTATTCTCTAAGATAATCTTCATCATGTGTAATAGCATGTTGGTGTGTGCCCATAGTGAAGCCGGTCTGTTAGAAAGAAGTTTGGTAATGGCTGAGATGCCTAGTTCAGGATTGATGCTGGTGTAAAGGGACACCACATCCATGGTTACCAATATGGTGTCTTGTTGCCATTCCATGTCTGACATGATATTCAATATATGTTTGGAGTCTTGTATGAAAGACGGAAGGTTCTTGACTAGAGGTCCCAAGAAAAGATCCACATATTCTGCGATTCTTTCGGTGGGACCCCCAATCCCCGATACTATCGGTCTACCCGGTGGAAACGGTAGATTCTTGTGGACTTTGGGTAAAGTATACAGCCAAGGATACGTGGGTCTGAAGTTGACTCTTCCCTCTCTTGATATTCAATGATAGTTGGTGACCGATCTGAGCGAACCACCTTTTTTCTTTATTCTCTCCCCCTCCTGTGGGAGAGAACTGTGTGTTTTTAACTGTGTGTATGTGAAGCGCTCTGATTCCTATGAGTCAAGCAAGCGCTATATAAAACTTTTAAAATAAATAAATAAATAAGGCCTAGCCTTACGTGGATAGTGTTGTGAGAGGGTCATGGAATGCTACTGGGCACGCCACTCGACTGTTTACTATGCGAGGGGACAACGTATCATCCCATTTGATTTTCAAGGAGCTATCTGTGCCGTCAATACCCAGAAAGCATCTGCTCTGCATGGAAATGCCCCGGAGGCAAGTATATTAGTAAAGAGAAGCAACCCCCTCCGTCAGCGGCTCAAACATATCAACCCCTCCCCCTCATCTGGCCTCCAGATGTATCAGCCTGCCACCCACATGCCTGTCCCCCCACAGCAAGCCCTTACTCAACTTCCTCCGACAGTCAGGCAGGCTCTCTTGCTTTTCTCTCCCTCCCCCATGCACACCCTCTTTCTATCTTCCGGCTCCCTCTCCAGGCACTCCCATTAGTCCCCTCTCAGGCTGTCCAAGGACCACCATCCATACCCCCTCATACTGCCAGTACCCATGACTGCGCAATGCCTCCTTTCCCCCAGGCCTAGTGTGCCCATGTCCAACCCTCCTTTTCCTTGATAGTGCCAAGTGGAGGGCAGTAGCAAAGGTATGTGAGACAGAGGAGTAGCGACCTGGAGCAGCAGACATTGAGATGGCAAACTAAGAACGAAAAAAATGATGATGCTGTGAGTGTGCACGTGAGTGTGTATGTGTCAGGAGAGTGTTGTGACCTCTGCTAATCCTGGTAAACTGCTACAGCTTGCACAGCTAGGCAGCTTATGAGCATCCTGGGCATGGTGCATGCTGCCCATCCTTGGCAACATAACAACCCTGGCTCCAATGTAACAATCCTCAATTCTTGGCAACTGTGCCCATTGCTCACCCCTGCCGACCCTTACATAAAGGTGATAATTGTTTGCAACTTATGCATGTTCACAGGATGATGCCCATCATCCACCTCACTAGCTTGTTGGCCCTGATATGGTGGTATGTCAGAGTAACTTTGAGAAAAATAGTCTGACATAAACATTGAGTCCTAAATATCGTTCACAAAAATATTGTCCCATTGGTGTATATTTTCTCTCATTAACTCAAATTAAGCAATATTTTTGCAAACTATATTTAGGACACAGTATTTTTGTCAGAAAATATTTAGTCCATGATATTCTGGTACCATACCCTTTGCACAATGATGGCCCTTCTTGATACCTTGTAGGTGTCTATTGGATGAGGCCCATTCTCCATTCATGCTACTTTTTGAGTGATATGAGCAATTCATGGCAACTTTGAGGCATCTATAGGATGAGGCCCGTCACTCATAGTAAAATCTGGACACTCCCACAACGGTGGTAATTCTTGCAAAGTTTTGGGCATTCATGGGTTAACACATTGCCCTCCTATGTTGTCCCTTGCATGGGTTTACACAAGAATATAACGCCCATTCTCCATCCATGGTATAATGCAGGCCCTTTAATGATGGTGGTATGTCTAGTCAACTTGTGAGCCTCCACGGCACACTGGGCACCTTTGATAACATGCAAGCCCTTCTAGAATGATGGTGGTTCCTGGCAGGTCGCTCTCCACGCCACCACACGGCGCCAGCTGCATCGTACCTGCTCCCTGCCACCCGCCTGTTTTCCCGCCGTTTCCCGCTCCTTCCAGTCGCTGCGTCCCTGCTCCCCATTGGCCACCCCGCTCCCGCCTCCCAGCTGCTCCTCCCTCCCTCTTCCTCTCTTAAGGAGCCCGCGCAGTGGCATAGGAGCGACCCACGTCACCACACGGCCGCCAGCTGCCTCGTCTCTGCTCCCTGCTGCCCGCCTGTTTTCCTGCCGTTTCCCGCTCCTTCCCGCCGCTGCGTCCCTGCAGCCCCGCCCCCTGCTCCCCACTGGCAACCCCACTCCCGCCTCCCAGCTGCACCTGCTCCCTCCCTCTCCCCCTCTTATGGAGGCCGAGCAGGGGGCACACCGCTGTCACGCCAAAGGCAAGCCTGTCTGTGCCAGGCCACGCCTGGACCGCGCTCAGCCTCAGAACCCCTGGACCCTGCGAACGCCACAACACCAGACTCCGCTACGACGCCAGCACCCTCTACGCACTCAACGCCGCCCGAAATCACACCTGCTTCCAAGCCGCCCCGAAACGGACTCATGGACCTTTCTCCCGCCCCACCTGCAGCTTCATCTGCGACAGAGCCACCAAACCTTCAAGGACTGGACCCAACCACGTCCGCTGCATACTCCTCAACACCCGCTCCTCACACAAACACACCATCGAGCTCTGGGATCTGCTCGACACCGCCGCCCCAGATGTGGCCTTCCTGACCGAGACCTGGTGGAACGACTCCTCGGCACCCGACATCGCCATACCGGACGGCTACAAGATCACCCACAGGGATCCCGCCCACGGAATCGGAGGAGGAATAGCCATCGTCCACAAGTCCACCCTCAAGGTCGCCACCCACGCAGACGCCACCCTCAACACCGCCAAACACCTGCACTTCCGGATCCACACCGACCCCAACACCACCCTCAGAGGAGCACTCATCTACAGACCCCCCCGGACCCTGCGCTCAATTCAGCGACTCCATCGCCAACCTCGCCAGCACCCACGCACTCACCTCCATGGACTACATCCTCCTCGGGGACCTGAATTTCCACCTCGAGAACAACAATGACGCCAACTTCGCCACCCTGATCGACAACCTCGCCAACCTCGGCCTCAGACAACTCGTCAACGCACCCACCCACGCCGCTGGCCACACGCTGGATCCCGTCTTCTCCACAGGCATCCACGTCACCTTCGACCACACCACCGAACTCCACTGGACCGACCACCGATGCATCCATTTCACCTTCAATAAACCAACCACGCACCACCGCACCCAACAGCTACCCCGCCGCTGCTGGAGCAAAGTCACCGAAGACCAGCTGATCACCACCCTCGCCCAAAACCCACCCACCGACCCCACTAACCCAGACACCGCAGCCCGCAACCTCAGTGGATCGACGACTGCGCCAACACCCTCGCCCCACTCAAGAAACCCTGCAACAACCACGCCAGCAAGAGAGCCACCTGGTTCACCGACGAGCTGCAGACCTCCAAATGCGCATGCCGGAAACTGGAGAAGATATGGCTCCACGAACGCACTTCGGACAACCACGCAGCCCACAAGGATGCCACCCGCAGACATCACCACCTCATCAGATTAGCCAAGAGATCCTCCTTCAAAGACCGCCTGGATAACAACGCACACGACAGCAAAGAGCTTTTCAGCATCGTAAAGGAACTCTGCAACCCCAGCGCCAACGCCAACGACATACCGCCCTCACAAGAACTGTGCAACTGGCTGGCCATCTTCATTCCACAGCAAGATCGCTGACATCCATGACAGCTTCAACACCATGGCCACCCCGACTATGCCAGGACCCACCTCCCCTGTGAACACCACCAGTGCCAACCACCTGACCTCCTGGTCCAATGTCAACGACGACGAGACACGCAAGGTCATGAACTCCATCCACTCAGGATCTCCGTCAGACCCGTGCCCACACCACGTATTCAACAAAGCAGATGCTGCTATCACACCCCAACTACGGAAGGTCATCAGCATCTCCTTCGAAACAGCGACATTCCCGGAAAGCTGGAAACACGCCAAAATCAAAGCCCTCCTCAAGAAGCCCAAGGCAGACCCCAAGGACCTCAAGAACTTCCGGCCCATCTCCCTGCTCCCGTTCCCGGCGAAGGTCATCGAGAAAATCGTCAACATGCAACTGGCCCGCCACCTGGAAGACAACAACATCTTGGACCCGTCCCAGTCCGCGTTCAGAAGAAACCACAGCACTGAGACAGCCCTCATGGCCACCACAGACGACATCAGGCACCAACTAGACAACGGCGAAACATCAGCCCTCATCCTCCTGGACCTGTCAGCCGCATTCGACACCGTTTGCCATCGCAGTCTAAAGACACGCCTCCTAGAAGCCGGAATACAAGAGAAGGCCCTTGACTAGGCCACGTCCTTCCTCTCCGGCAGAACCCAGAGCGTCCCCCTCCCGCCCTTCCGATCCGAGGCCACCGACATAATCTGCGGCATCCCTAGGGCTCATCCCTCAGCCCAACGCTGCTCAACGTCTACATGGCCCCCCTCGCACAAGTGGCCCGCCAACCCGACCTCAATATCATCTCTTACGCTGACGACACCCAGCTCATCCTCTCCCTCACCAAGGACCCGCACACCGCCAAAACCACCCTCCACGAGGGAATGAAGCCTGTCGCCGACTGGATGAGGAACAGCCGTCTGAAGCTGAACTCGGACAAGACGGTGGTACTCATCCTCGGACCCACCCCCTCAGCCTGGGACGACTCCTGGTGGCCGACCACCCTGGGAACAGCACCGACACCCACCGACTATGCACACAACCTAGGATTCATCCTCGACTCCTCCCTCTCCACGTCTAAACAGGTCAACGCCGTCTCCTCCTCCTGCTACATCACCCTCCGCATGCTCCGCAGGATCTACAAGTGGATCCCGACTTTAACTAGAAGAAGGTGACACAGGCCCTCGTCAGCAGCAGGCTGGACTACGGCAACGCACTCTACGCAGGAATCCCAGCCAAACACCTACAACGACTACAACGCATCCGAAACGCCTCCATCCAACTGATCGTCAACGTCCCCCACCGCAGTCATATCACCCCCCACCTGAGAGACCTACACTGGCTCCCCGTCGACAAGAGGATCACCTTCAATCTCCTCACCCACGCACACAAAGCACTCCACAACGCCGGACCAGCCTACCTGAACAGCAGACTCAGCTTCTACCCCCCCACCTGCCAGCTCCGCTCCGCCAGCCTCGCCCTCGCCACTGTTCCCCGCATCCAACGAACAACCTCCGACGGCAGATCCTTCTCCTACCTCTCCGCTAAGGTCTGGAACACCCTCCCTACCCACCTACGGCAGACCCAAGACCTACTCGCCTTCAGAAGACTCCTCAAGACCTGGCTCTTTGAGCGGTAGCGGCACCCCCTCCCCTCAGCGCCTTGAGACCCTCACGGGTAAGTAGCACGCTTTACAAGTACTCTGATTGATTGATTGATTGATCTCATGGGCATGAATAGTATGATTGCATCTATGACTGGCATCATGCTGGTTCTGACAGAATGGTGGCCATTACTAGCATATTGTGTGCATCCATGGTTGCCGGGTCTGGTGGCTCAGTGGACTAATGCAGCCACTGCAAGGGCCTGTGTTTGACCTCATGGTCACAGGTTCAAATCCCAGCAGATCTACTCAGCCTTTCATCCATCTGAAGTCCATAAAATGAGTACCATTGAGTTGGCTAACAATAAACATCTGTTATTCAGCGCCAAGAGACCTATGGGTAAACGTGTGCTTTACAAATGCACGTTATGTTATGTTGTCAATCCTGATATAACGTTCACTCTGCCAGTACTTTGGTAATTCTTTCTGGATTATGGATATCCGTTGGAAAACTGTGTTGATTCGTGACATATTGTTATCATTTATAGCACCCAAACCACTAGTCATGCAACCCCTGCACTAAGGGAGCAGTTTGTGACATATTATGGAGATGCACGGTGATGATGCCCATCCTAGCATAATGCTGGCCTTGGCTTAGTGGTGGAAATTCTGGTCTTACCATGAATAGCCATTGTATTACTATGCCAAGAAACACATGTGAATTCGTTTGAATACATAAAAGTTGAAGCATCTCACAAGTGAGGGACCTGTGCTGCTGAGCACATGTAACATGCACCTGATCTGGGCACATTCAAGCCTGTGGATCTCCTGTGGCCCTTAAGACCCGCATTGGGCCCAGTGCAGCCTGCAGACCCTCTCTGGACCCACTTTAGCCTGAACACTTGCTGTGCTCTCGTCGAATCCTGCAGGCCTGCTTCAGACTCGCAGGAACCTGCAGAAACATGTCCTACGCACTGCAGGCCGCTGGGGTGCTGGATTCAGAGGATCCCGGGGACCCCCTCTGGACTCACTGTAGTACACCTACTGTGCTCTCGTCGAAGCCTGCAGGCCTGCTTCAGACTCGCAGGAACCTGCAGACACACGTCCTACGCACTGCAGGCCGCAGGGGTGCTGGATTCAGAGGAGCCCGGGGACCCCCTCTGGACTCACTGCAGAACACCTGCTGTGCTCTCGTCAAAGCCTGCAGGCCTGCTTCAGACTCGCAGGAACCTGCAGGCACACGTCATACGCACTGCAGGCCGCAGGGGTGCTGGATTCAGGCCCTGGGACCCCCTCTGGACCCACTGTAGAACACCTACTGTGCTCTCGTCGAAGCCTGCAGGCCTGCTTCAGACTCGCAGGAACCTGCAGACACACGTCCTACGCACTGCAGGCCGCAGGTGTGCTGGATTCAGAGGAGCCCGGGGACCCCCTCTGGACTCACTGCAGAACACCTGCTGTGCTCTCGTCAAAGCCTGCAGGCCTGCTTCAGACTCGCAGGAACCTGCAAACACACGTCCTACGCACTGCAGGCCGCTGGGGTGCTGGATTCAGGCCCAGGGGAGCCCGGGGACCCCCTCTGGACCCACTGTAGAACACCTACTGTGCTCTCGCCGAAGCCTGCAGGCCTGCTTCAGACTCGCAGGAACCTGCAGAAACACGTCCTACGCACTGCAGGCCGCAGGAGTGCTGGATTCAGAGGAGCCCGGGGACCCCCTCTGGACTCACTGCAGAACACCTGCTGTTCTCTCGTCAAAGCCTGCAGGCCTGCTTCAGACTCGCAGGAACCTGCAGACACACGTCCTACACACTGCAGGTTGCTGGGGTGCTGGATTCAGAGGAGCCCGGGGACCTTCTCTGGACTCACTGTAGAACACCTACTGTGCTCTCGTCGAAGCCTGCAGGCTGCTGCAGACTCGCAGGAACCAGCAGACACACGTCCTACGCACTGCAGGCCGCTGGGGTGCTGGATTTAGAGGAGCCCGGCGACCCCCTCTGGATCCACTGTAGAACACCTACTGTGCTCTCGTCGAAGCTTGCAGGCCTGCTTCAGACTTGCAGGAACCTGCAGACACACGTCCTACGCACTGCAGGCCGCAGGGGTGCTGGATTCAGAGGAGCCTGGGGACCCCCTCTGGACTCACTGTAGAACACCTACTGTGCTCTCGTCAAAGCCTGCAGGCTGCTTCAGACTCGCAGGAACCTCCAGACACACGTCCTACGCACTGCAGGCCGCAGGGGTGCTGGATTCAGAGTAGCCCGGGGACCCCCGCTGGACTCACTGTAGAACACCTACTGTGCTCTTGTCGAAGCCTGCAGGCTGCTTCAGACTCGCAGGAAACAGCAGACACACGTCCTACGCACTGCAGGCCGCTGGGGTGCTGGATTTAGAGGAGCCCGGCGACCCCCTCTGGATCCACTGTAGAACACCTACTGTGCTCTCATCGAAGCCTGCAGGCCTGCTTCAGACTCGCAGGAACCTGCAGACACACGTCCTACGCACTGCAGGCCGCAGGGGTGCTGGATTCAGAGGAGCCTCGGGACCCCCTCTGGACTCACTGTAGAACACCTACTGTGCTCTCGTCGAAGCCTGCAGGCTGCTTCAGACTCGCAGGAACCTCCAGACACACGTCCTACGCACTGCAGGCCGCAGGGGTGCTGGATTCAGAGGAGCCCGGGGACCCCCTCTGGACTCACTGCAGAACACCTGCTGTGCTCTCGTCAAAGCCTGCAGGCCTGCTTCAGACTCGCAGGAACCTGCAGACACACGTCCTACGCACTGCAGGCCGCAGGGGTGCTGGATTCAGAGGAGCCCGGGGACCCCCTCTGGACTCACTGCAGAACACCTGCTGTGCTCTCGTCAAAGCCTGCAGGCCTGCTTCAGACTCGCAGGAACCTGCAGACACACGTCCTACGCACTGCAGGCCGCAGGGGTGCTGGATTCAGAGGAGCCCGGGGACCCCCTCTGGACTCACTGCAGAACACCTGCTGTGCTCTCGTCGAAGCCTGCAGGCCTGCTTCAGACTCGCAGGAACCTGCAGACACACGTCCTACGCACTGCAGGCCGCAGATGTGCTGGATTCAGAGGAGCCCGGGGACCCCCTCTGGACTCACTGCAGAACACCTGCTGTGCTCTCGTCAGAGCCTGCAGGCCTGCTTCAGACTCGCAGGAACCTGCAGACACACGTCCTACGCACTGCAGGCCGCTGGGGTGCTGGATTCAGGCCCAGGGGAGCCCGGGGACCCCCTCTGGACCCACTGTAGAACACCTACTGTGCTCTCACCGAAGCCTGCAGGCCTGCTTCAGACTCGCAGGAACCTGCAGAAACACGTCCTACGCACTGCAGGCCGCAGGAGTGCTGGATTCAGAGGAGCCCGGGGACCCCCTCTGGTCTCACTGTAGAACACCTACTGTGCTCTCGTCGAAGCCTGCAGGCCTGCTTCAGACTCGCAGGAACCTGCAGACACACGTCGTACGCACTGCAGGCTGCAGGGGTGCTGGATTCAGGGAGCCCGGGGACCCCCTCTGGACTCACTGTCGAACACCTGCTGTGCTCTTGTCGAAGCCTGCAGGCCTGCTTCAGACTCGCAGGAACCTGCAGACACACGTCATACCCACTGCAGGCCACAGGGGTGCTGGATTCAGAGGAGCACGGGGACCCCCTCTGCACTCACTGCAGAACACCTGCTGTGCTCTCGTCAAAGCCTGCAGGCCTGCTTCAGACTCGCAGGAACCTGCAAACACACGTCCTACGCCCTGCAGGCCGCAGGGGTGCTGGATTCAGAGGAGCCCGGGGACCCCCTCTGGACTCACTGTAGAACACCTTCTGTGCTCTCATCGAAGCCTGCAGGACTGCTTCAGACACGCAGCAACCTGCAGACACACGTCATACGCACTGCAGGCCGCAGGGGTGCTGGATTCAGAGGAGCCTGGGGACCCCCTCTGGACTCACTGCAGAACACCTCCTGTGCTCTCGTCAAAGCCTGCAGGCCTGCTTCAGACTCGCAGGAACCTGCAGACACACGTCCTACGCACTGCAGGCCGCAGGGGTGCTGGATTCAGAGGAGCCCGGGGACCCCCTCTGGACTCACTGCAGAACACCTGCTGTGCTCTCGTCAAAGCCTGCAGGCCTGCTTCAGACTCGCAGGAACCTGCAGGCACACGTCATATGCACTGCAGGCCGCAGGGGTGCTGGATTCAGGCCCAGGGGAGCCCTGGGACCCCCTCTGGACCCACTGTAGAACACCTACTGTGCTCTCGTCGAAGCCTGCAGGCCTGCTTCAGACTCGCAGGAACCTGCAGACACACGTCCTACGCACTGCAGGCCGCAGGTGTGCTGGATTCAGAGGAGCCCGGGGACCCCCTCTGGACTCACTGCAGAACACCTGCTGTGCTCTCGTCAGAGCCTGCAGGCCTGCTTCAGACTCGCAGGAACCTGCAGACACACGTCCTACGCACTGCAGGCCGCTGGGGTGCTGGATTCAGGCCCAGGGGAGCCCGGGGCCCCCCTCTGGACCCACTGTAGAACACCTACTGTGCTCTCACCGAAGCCTGCAGGCCTGCTTCAGACTCGCAGGAACCTGCAGAAACACGTCCTACGCACTGCAGGCCGCAGGAGTGCTGGATTCAGAGGAGCCCGGGGACCCCCTCTGGTCTCACTGTAGAACACCTACTGTGCTCTCGTCGAAGCCTGCAGGCCTGCTTCAGACTCGCAGGAACCTGCAGACACACGTCGTACGCACTGCAGGCTGCAGGGGTGCTGGATTCAGGGAGCCCGGGGACCCCCTCTGGACTCACTGTCGAACACCTGCTGTGCTCTCGTCGAAGCCTGCAGGCCTGCTTCAGACTCGCAGGAACCTGCAGACACACGTCATACCCACTGCAGGCCACAGGGGTGCTGGATTCAGAGGAGCCCGGGGACCCCCTCTGGACTCACTGCAGAACACCTGCTGTGCTCTCGTCAAAGCCTGCAGGCCTGCTTCAGACTCGCAGGAACCTGCAAACACACGTCCTACGCCCTGCAGGCTGCAGGGGTGCTGGATTCAGAGGAGCCCGGGGACCCCCTCTGGACTCACTGTAGAACACCTACTGTGCTCTCATCGAAGCCTGCAGGACTGCTTCAGACACGCAGCAACCTGCAGACACACGTCATACGCACTGCAGGCCGCAGGGGTGCTGGATTCAGAGGAGCCTGGGGACCCCCTCTGGACTCACTGCAGAACACCTCCTGTGCTCTCGTCAAAGCCTGCAGGCCTGCTTCAGACTCGCAGGAACCTGCAGACACACGTCATACGCACTGCAGGCCGCAGGGGTGCTGGATTCAGAGGAGCCCGGGGACCCCCTCTGGACTCACTGCAGAACACCTGCTGTTCTCTCGTCAAAGCCTGCAGGCCTGCTTCAGACTCGCAAGAACCTGCAGACACACGTCCTACGCACTGCAGGTTGCTGGGGTGCTGGATTCAGAGGAGCCCGGGGACCCCCTCTGGACTCACTGTAGAACACCTACTGTGCTCTCGTCGAAGCCTGCAGGCTGCTTCAGACTCGCAGGAACCAGCAGACACACGTCCTACGCACTGCAGGCCGCTGGGGTGCTGGATTTAGAGGAGCCCGGCGACCCCCTCTGGATCCACTCTAGAACACCTACTGTGCTCTTGTCGAAGCCTGCAGGCCTGCTTCAGACTCGCAGGAACCTGCAGACACACGTCCTACGAACTGCAGGCCGCAGGGGTGCTGGATTCAGAGGAGCCTGGGGACCCCCTCTGGACTCACTGTAGAACACCTACTGTGCTCTCGTCGAAGCCTGCAGGCTGCTTCAGACTGGCAGGAACCTGCAGACACACGTCCTACGCACTGCAGGCCGCTGGGGTGCTGGATTCAGGCCGAGGGGAGCCCGGGGACCCCCTCTGGACCCACTGTAGAACACCTACTGTGCTCTCGCCGAAGCCTGCAGGCCTGCTTCAGACTCGCAGGAACCTGCAGAAACACGTCCTACGCACTGCAGGCCGCAGGAGTGCTGGATTCAGAGGAGCCCGGGGACCCCCTCTGGTCTCACTGTAGAACACCTACTGTGCTCTCGTCGAAGCCTGCAGGCCTGCTTCAGACTCGCAGGAACCTGCAGACACACGTCGTACGCACTGCAGGCTGCAGGGGTGCTGGATTCAGGGAGCCCGGGGACCCCCTCTGGACTCACTGTCGAACACCTGCTGTGCTCTCGTCGAAGCCTGCAGGCCTGCTTCAGACTCGCAGGAACCTGCAGACACACGTCATACCCACTGCAGGCCGCAGGGGTGCTGGATTCATAGGAGCCCGGGGACCCCCTCTGGACTCACTGCAGAACACCTGCTGTGCTCTCGTCAAAGCCTGCAGGGCTGCTTCAGACTCGCAGGAACCTGCAAACACACGTCCTACGCACTGCAGGCCGCAGGGGTGCTGGATTCAGAGGAGCCCGGGGACCCCCTCTGGACTCACTGTAGAACACCTACTGTGCTCTCATCGAAGCCTGCAGGACTGCTTCAGACACGCAGCAACCTGCAGACACACGTCATACGCACTGCAGGCCGCAGGGGTGCTGGATTCAGAGGAGCCTGGGGACCCCCTCTGGACTCACTGCAGAACACCTGCTGTGCTCTCGTCAAAGCCTGCAGGCCTGCTTCAGACTCGCAGGAACCTGCAGACACACGTCATACGCACTGCAGGCCGCAGGGGTGCTGGATTCAGAGGAGCCCGGGGACCCCCTCTGGACTCACTGCAGAACACCTGCTGTTCTCTCGTCAAAGCCTGCAGGCCTGCTTCAGACTCGCAGGAACCTGCAGACACACGTCCTACGCACTGCAGGTTGCTGGGGTGCTGGATTCAGAGGAGCCCGGGGACCCCCTCTGGACTCACTGTAGAACACCTACTGTGCTCTCGTCGAAGCCTGCAGGCTGCTTCAGACTCGCAGGAACCAGCAGACACACGTCCTACGCACTGCAGGCCGCTGGGGTGCTGGATTTAGAGGAGCCCGGCGACCCCCTCTGGATCCACTCTAGAACACCTACTGTGCTCTCGTCGAAGCCTGCAGGCCTGCTTCAGACTCGCAGGAACCTGCAGACACACGTCCTACGAACTGCAGGCCACAGGGGTGCTGGATTCAGAGGAGCCTGGGGACCCCCTCTGGACTCACTGTAGAACACCTACTGTGCTCTCGTCGAAGCCTGCAGGCTGCTTCAGACTCGCAGGAACCTCCAGACACACGTCCTACGCACTGCAGGCCGCAGGGGTGCTGGATTCAGAGGAGCCCGGGACCCCCTCTGGACTCACTGTAGAACACCTACTGTGCTCTCGTCGAAGCCTGCAGGCTGCTTCAGACTCGCAGGAACCAGCAGACACACGTCCTACGCACTGCAGGCCGCTGGGGTGCTGGATTTAGAGGAGCCCGGCGACCCCCTCTGGATCCACTGTAGAACACCTATTGTGCTCTCGTCGAAGCCTGCAGGCCTGCTTCAGACTCGCAGGAACCTGCAGACACACGTCCTACGCACTGCAGGCCGCAGGGGTGCTGGATTCAGAGGAGCCTGGGGACCCCCTCTGGACTCACTGTAGAACACCTACTGTGCTCTCGTCGAAGCCTGCAGGCTGCTTCAGACTCGCAGGAACCGACAGACACACGTCCTACGCACTGCAGGCCGCAGGGGTGCTGGATTCAGAGGAGCCCGGGGACCCCCTCTGGACTCACTGCAGAACACCTGCTGTGCTCTCGTCAAAGCCTGCAGGCCTGCTTCAGACTCGCAGGAACCTGCAGACACACGTCCTACGCACTGCAGGCCGCTGGGGTGCTGGATTCAGAGGAGCCCGGGGACCCCCTCTGGACTCACTGTAGAACACCTGCTGTACTCTCGTCAAAGCCTGCAGGCCTGCTTCAGACTCGCAGGAACCTGCAGTCACACGTCCTACGCACTGCAGGCTGCAGAGGTGCTGGATTCAGAGGAGCCCGGGGACCCCCTCTGGACTCACTGTAGAACACCTGCTGTGCTCTCGTCGAAGCCTGCAGGCCTGCTTCAGACTCGCAGGAACCTGCAGACACACGTCATACGCACTGCAGGCCGCAGGGGTGCTGGATTCAGAGGGGAAACATCATTAACAACGAAGGCATTACTACGCGTAACGTTTACAACGAAGCACTTACCACGTAAACGTCTTTTCAACGCGTATGCCTTCAACAATCGTCTTTACCACGCATAAAAAAAAAACGTAGGATTAAAAAGAGGGGTTGGGGGGTCTCCCCCTCATAAAAAAACGAACCCGCCGTACCTTAGAAATCAGCGCCGTTAGAGAGGAAGCGGAATAAACTTCCGCTTCCTCTTTACGACGTAAGAGCGACGTGGTAAAGGTGATGTGGCGAAAACGAATTCCGTGGTAACGCATGCGTGGAAAAGGCATGCGTTGCAACGGAATTCGTAGTAACGACATATAACCGATTCAGAGGAGCCCGGGGACCCCCTCTGGACTCACTGTAGAACACCTGCTGTGCTCTCGTCTTAGCCTGCAGGCCTGCTTCAGACTCGCAGGAACCTGCAGACACACGTCATACGCACTGCAGGCCGCAGGGGTGCTGGATTCAGAGGGGAAACATCATTAACAACGAAGGCATTACTACGCGTAACGTTTACAACGAAGCACTTACCACGTAAACGTCTTTTCAACGCGTATGCCTTCAACAATCGTCTTTACCACGCATAAAAAAAAAACGTAGGATTAAAAAGAGGGGTTGGGGGGTCTCCCCCTCATAAAAAAACGAACCCGCCGTACCTTAGAAATCAGCGCCGTTAGAGAGGAAGCGGAATAAACTTCCGCTTCCTCTTTACGACGTAAGAGCGACGTGGTAAAGGTGATGTGGCGAAAACGAATTCCGTGGTAACGCATGCGTGGAAAAGGCATGCGTTGCAACGGAATTCGTAGTAACGACATATAACCGATTCAGAGGAGCCCGGGGACCCCCTCTGGACTCACTGCAGAACACCTGCTGTTCTCTCGTCAAAGCCTGCAGGCCTGCTTCAGACTCGCAGGAACCTGCAGACACACGTCCTACGCACTGCAGGTTGCTGGGGTGCTGGATTCAGAGGAGCCCGGGGACCCCCTCTGGACTCACTGTAGAACACCTACTGTGCTCTCGTCGAAGCCTGCAGGCTGCTTCAGACTCGCAGGAACCAGCAGACACACGTCCTACGCACTGCAGGCCGCTGGGGTGCTGGATTTAGAGGAGCCCGGCGACCCCCTCTGGATCCACTCTAGAACACCTACTGTGCTCTCGTCGAAGCCTGCAGGCCTGCTTCAGACTCGCAGGAACCTGCAGACACACGTCCTACGAACTGCAGGCCACAGGGGTGCTGGATTCAGAGGAGCCTGGGGACCCCCTCTGGACTCACTGTAGAACACCTACTGTGCTCTTGTCGAAGCCTGCAGGCCTGCTTCAGACTCGCAGGAACACTGCAGGCACACGTCATACGCACTGCAGGCCGCTGGGGTGCTGGATTCAGAGGAGCCCGGGACCCTCTCTGGACTCACTGCAGAACACCTGCTGTACTCTCGTCAAAGCCTGCAGGCCTGCTTCAGACTCGCAGGAACTTGCAGGCACACGTCCTACGCACTGCAGGCCGCTGGGGTGCTGGATTCAGTGAGCCCGGGACCCTCTCTGGACCCACTGCAGAACACCTGCTGTGCTCTCGTCAAAGCCTGCAGGCCTGCTTCAGACTCGCAGGAACCTGCAGGCACACGTCCTACGCACTGCAGGCCGCTGGGGTGCTGGATTCAGTGAGCCCGAGGACCCCCTCTGGACCCACTGTAGAACACCTGCTGTGCTCTCGTCTTAGCCTGCAGGCCTGCTTCAGACTCGCAGGAACCTGCAGGCACACGTCCTACGCACTGCAGGCCGCTGGGGTGCTGGATTCAGTGAGCCCGGGGACCCTCTCTGGACCCACCGGTTTTTTTGTTGTCATGACAGTGCTGTGCTCCGGTTTAGAGAAGGGTTTTAACAAGTGTTCTTTTTTAGTTCTGCAAATAATGCGATTCTAAACAATCTGCTCTGCCAGGGCATGTTCAACCACATTATGGGATAGGAAGTCTCTCTCTAAACACAGCTCACTTATACCGCCTGTCAATCTCCGCCCGCCGTGGCAGGGCCACTTGACTACAGCACTCACCGCAATTTGCATAAACGCTCCGAGAGTTCACCGTCGCTGCGAGCACTAATGGTACATAAAGCAATTTCGTTACTTCTGCGAGATGTCTGTCAGAGCGAGGAGCCGCTCTCCGTGCATATTCCATCATTGGATAATAAAGGGGCGCGGAGCCGTGCCTGACAGGGGCCTGCACCAGCCCCGTGGCAGCCCGGGAGGCACAGATACAGATGCTGCAATTGGCTTCGAATAAAGTAAACACAACACACCTTGAGCTCTGAGCTTTTCTGGAGCAAGAAAACAATTTTGACAGAGTCGCCCGCCAGAATGTACCCATAGCAGAAGTCTTTCTTGCTTCAGATTACTGTCTGACGAAATAATGCACTTAGCCCTGCACGGCGCCTCTCTGCTGCAGATCTGAGTGCGGAGCAAAGTCACCCCAAACCCCACACTGAAGGCTTTATATGTCGGGACTGCAGCCTTCCCTGACCGGCCACGTCCAGGTTCACACACCACCCTGGTGTCGGGAAACCACAATGGAGCATTGAGGCCCAACAATTGGCAAAGAAAGAATGCGCTATTTTGATACCCTAACATAACTCTGAGCTGTTGATTTATTGGATCGATAAAGACAGTGTAAATGGTGTCTCCAATCTTAATATTGATTCCCACATATGCTGGTAGGCAATAATTGATCTATTTCCGTGTGTTTTTGCAGAACTACATTTCCCAGTGTCCCATCTCTAACTGTTCTCAAGCAATCAGGATTTATAAAGCACGGCTAATCACCCGATAGGGTATCCAGGCGCTTGCAGGTCCTGGAGGATTATTCGAACAGCCAGGTCTTCAGGGCAATTCGGAATTCCAGAAGCGAGGTGATGGTCAAGAGGTGCATGGGGAAGCTATTCCAGGTCTTTGCTGCGATGTTGGAGAAGGAGCATCCTCTAATTTGGCTTCGGTAGATGCGGGGTGTATGGGCACATGAAAGGGAGGCAGAGTGTAGTCTTCTCAACTGTTGGTAGAAGTTTGAGAAGGGGTTAATGTAGGCAGGTTCTTGGTTGTGTAATGCCTTGTGTGCACGGGTGAATTGGTATCTCTTCAGTACGGGGAGTCAGGGGATTTTCCTGAGGTGGGGTTTGATGTGGGTTCATCGGGCAAGGCGGAGGATGAGTTTGGCTGCAACATTCTGTGTGGTCTAAAGTCTATGTGGGAGGTGCGTGGCGATTCCAATTTAGAGGGTGGTGCCATAGCCCAGTCGGCTAGTGATGAGGGCTTGTGTGATGGTGCGTCTTAGGTGTAGGGGTGGCCACTTGAAGACCTTACGTAGCATGCGTAGAGTGAGGAAGCAGGCGGAGGCGATGATGGTGGTCTGTGATTTCATGGTGAGCTTATTGTTAATGCTGATTTTGAGGTTTCTGGCGTGGTTAAAGGGAGTGGGTCAGGGTCCTAGGTCTGATGGCCACAAGGTGTTGTTTCATGTGTTGCTGCTGTTGCCAAAGATCATTACTTCTGTCTTGTCTGTGTTCAGCTGCAGGCAGTTGTTCTTCGTCCAGTCGGCGACGTTTGTCATGCATCTGTGCCACACTTGAGACTGCTTTGGTGACTGGGTAACTGTTCAAATACTCCTTATTGGCCCACCTGACCTCTACCTGCCAGAACTGGTCACTTCAAAAGCTGAGATTTACAATTTACTTAAAAATCTATATCTCTGGAACCCTTAGATGTCTAAAATTAATTAAAATATAATTTACTTTTATACATTGGTGCTGGATTTCTTTTGTGCTGTGTGACTTTCTTAATTTGTTGTTTGGTGCTTGTAAATGCTTTATACTAGTTCCTTTGTTTAAGCCTTGCTACTCGAAGCCACAGCCAGCCATGGTTGAGCTAAAGGTTATACAAATGAGCCTAACTGGATCCAAGCCAATTTTAAGAGTGTATTACACAGTAAGGTCACACAATCATACCATATATTACATCACAATCCTCAAATTTGCGAAGCACAGAAAACCACATTATAGTTCTCCAGTTGTGCCATCAACAGCAATCCCCTCAATTCTATAGTCAATTGCTTGGAGTAGAGGAATGATAAACGCTTATTGACCCTTGACAATTTATACAACTCATTTACCCATTCCTTAGAGCTAGAGGTTAAGTCAGTGGAGTAGCCAGGTGGATTTCTGAAAGAAATTGCTCTGGATCCTTTTATATTCTTAGATGGCGTGTTTGTCCTTGCATTGATATTCAAGCTTGCTTTGTTTTACTGTAAAATTTCCTTGATGTTTGTGCAGGACAAAAACTACTGTAGCCATTCAGTTATTAGATCTTAATAGAATATGTGAGAGCCTCCACTTGCACTAAAGGACTCAAGGTATTGTTTCAACTTCCCATTGCAGTTGCCAGAAACCCCCGTTACAGATTTCGGATACCCATCCCAGTAACAGATGCCTGCACCCAGTCAGTGTTCAGTTTCTGTTCAGTTTCTTGCAGGAAGGTAGCCCCACCCTCCACCCCTTTGACAGATCCGTCATGCTTTTGTTACATTTTTTCTCTTTGTATTTCTATTATCTACAGTCTATGTGCATACAGATGCATGAACAACACTCTTACGTGGTAAAGCCAAGAAAGTAGAAACAAAAGCTAGCCAGGAAAGAGAAAGGTTTGCCCCTCGCCTTTCCTGACCTGGATGTGGTTTGTCTCCAGGTGAAGATTTGTGGGTAGACTTTTCCATGTGAAAGAAAAGTATAAGGATTAAAAAAAGTTGTTCCCCAAAGTGAGTAGCCTTAGGAATTAAATGTGCTGATAATGTAATGTAATGACGTAGGGGAGCATAATTTCAGCTTGCCTTCTAAGACCGATTAGTCAATGTGAAGATGGTCCTTGTGTGATTCAGAGTGCGTTGAAGGCCGCCCGCTGCTGTATATGCACCAGTGCTGTGCACGAAGATGGAGACACGAGTCAAACCTCCACACCTCCAAGATGAAGCGAGTGACTGCATTCTAAACCAAATGAAGCTGCTTCATAAAAATGTTGGAAAACTTAACAATGAGCATTTCTGTAGTCAAAACGGGATTCCACTAAAGCTAAAGTAGAAGATATATTTGTCCTCCCTTTGTGAGCGCCGGAAGTATTTTCAATACAACCCAGACCTGGTGGAAGCAAGTCTGGATCAATCCAAAAGCTGAATTTGTAACTTACTGATATTGCACGTAGTGCCATATTGACCGACACAAAAAATGCTTTTCAGAAGTCTTTGGCACTGCATTCATTTTGGCTTTATTCCAGTTCACTTTCAGCTTGTTTCCTCACATGTATTCACAAACTGTCAACAGGCACGACTGCGAGCTCTTGGGTGTGGCACACAGGTCATACCATAAGGGAAGAAGCACTCAGCTGCCACCGGCATACATATAGAAATACATTTCATATAACATTAACTTCATCAAGACATACTGAGGCTGGACATATGCATTAAAAAAATTGGGATCTTGCAGCGACCCACCCACAATCCACAACATGTCACTGTGGTTGGATAAAGGAGGTAAGGCAACAAGTTAAGAACTGATAGATAGCGTCGGGTCCAGGCCAAAGCAATACATGTATACTCCAGCCGGGCAATCAACATGGCTTTGCCAGTAATCTCAAAGGATACAAATAGACCCAATAATACTGAGGCAGTGAAACCGATGACACTAGTTTGTAGCACACGGTCATCAAGCGCCATTACCTGGACATAATCCATCAACTGATGATGTCTGAAGTCAAACTGGAAGGAATCCAACCAGTACAGGGGTTCCACTCAGTTAAAAATTCCACCAGGGATTAATTTGACTAAGACTTTAGATCCTAATGAGAGGAGAGAACAGAGCCGTAATTGGCCATGTCCTCCAGATCAAAAACAGACTCTTTGAGCAACAGTGACCAGTACTGCCTGAAGATTATCTGTGACTATGCTCAAATAGATTGCTGTTTTATCTCAAGCAGAGATTATCCTGGAGTGGGATGCAATTATTTTAGCTACCAAATTGGACAGAGTGCCATTAGGGAGTCTGATCGAATCTGCCCTCACAAATTTCTAAGTTGATATTAAATAATTAGTCTGAAAGAGATCAAATGAAAACCTGTAACTAGTCTATTTATAAAACGGGAACATGTCTTACTATGACAGGCAAAAACATTGTATCTTGTTTTTTTAGTAAACTGATAATTCTATTTCTGTTTCCTTGTACCTGGCCTCCCTCCAGTGGAAGCCAAGTAAAAGCAGACTGTATGTAACATTTGCTTACCAACTGCTGAAGGCCAGGGCTAGGTTGTTTATAACTTTGAACATATTTTCTTTATGGCTGCAGGTACGGCAAGGGGTCATGTAACCTCCTCTGGATATGCCACAAAGGGTAAAGCAAAGCTAGAGAGTTACCCATTGACACTTTCCACCTAGTTGTTATGCAAAACATAACCAGGCAAATGTCATGAAAGCAACATCTTTTGGTTCCCCATCATACTCCCTCTAAATAGTCTTACCATAGACAGGATACACATAAACTAACACATTCAGGTTGAATCATCAACAACTGAGGCATTCTTAAAAAGACATACAAAACATAAACATATTCTTCTAAGATAACTTACAACACTTTGGAATTATGGGAAGGAAACAGCACCACACATACTGCAAAGAAATTCTAAAAAACACATGCACATGACTAAGGGAGTTATTGTTCGATTGACCAAGCTCACCTGCTGACAGTTATACAGCAAGCCACACACTCTATATGTTATTCTTTGAAGGGCAATTTCACCAGAACGTCTTTGGTGAAATTGTAATGCCCAATGGGCCACTATGTTATGATGTTCGATCTCCAAAAAAGTACTTAACACATCTCCCAAAAAGTACTTAACAAGTTTTCTCCTTTTGCATTGGGGACACATGCGTTTTCCTGACAGGCACCACCCAGTGAGGACAAACACGCATTGGCAAGCCTTGCCTCATAAAAATGCACAATGAGCAATGGGCCTGAGGGCAAGATGCACTAAGCATTTTAAGGACTGCAAATTCTCCAGTTCAGCGTTTGTGGTCACTAAAATGCAATTGCTGTGTGGTAGTCTCATTTTAGGAGTCAGATTTTCTGACTCCTTAAATAAGATTCCGAATATATACTGATTCGGTATCTGGAAGGGGATTTCTATAGGCACCCCTTCCAGATTCAGAATGAGCATCATGTGTATCAATGTTTTGAGCTGAAATCGAGTAGCAAAATATTGAAAATTTAACAACACCTCAAAGGAGTTGGTAATGCATTCCCAAAAGGGAAGAGAAGAAGTCCCTTTGGGAACCCTTCCCCTTTGTGACTGTCAAGCAAAAGTTTTTTGAAGTGTAGGCAGTGATCCAGGGGACCACTGCTAACTCTTAAACAAACTTTTAAAAAATAGAACACTTTTGTTAAAACAGCAAAACGCCAGAAGACCACACCACCTACAAAAACGCCATGACGGAATACCACCAACGCATCAGATCCACCTAAAGGACTTTCATCCAAAACAAGATCCCCGCCAACGCCGGCAACTCCAATTAACTCTTCAGCACCATCCAGGACTTCATCAAGCCCCCCAGCGAAACCTCGGACATCACCCCTTCCCAGGACCTCTGCGACAAGCTTGGATCCTAATCCCATCTGAAAATCAAGGCACTCTATGACAACTTCAATGACCAGACACCCAACTCTATATCCACTTCCTGCTCCAGCAATCCCAGCTAACCCACCATCTCCTCCTGGACCCCAGTCACCACCGAAGACACCTCCTCGACCATGAAAGTCATCCACTCAGGGCCCCCCACGGATCCCTGCCCCCGCACCTATTCCACAGAGCCGCCATCATGCCCGAACTACGACACACCATCACCACCACCTTCAAGACCGGCACCTTTCCCGATGACTGGAAATGCGCATAAGTCAGACCCCTGCTCAAGAAGCCCTCAGCAGACCCCACCAACCTCAAGAACTACCAACCCATCTCCCTCCTCCAACTTTGCGGCCAAAGTCACAGAAAAGACCGTCAATACACAACTAACCAAATTCATCGAAGCAAACTCCATCCTGGACCCCATCTAATCTGGATTCCGCAGCAACCACAGCACCGAAACTCGCAGCCACAGACGACATCCATACCTCCTTCGACCAAGGACACACCGCGGCCCTGATCCTACTCGACCTCTCTGCAGGATTCAACACCGTCTCCCACCTCACACTCACCGCTAGACTCCATGATTCTGGCATACAAGGAACTGCCCTCGACTGGATCCGCTCGATCCTCACCGGCAGAACCCAAAGAGTCAGACTACCACCCTTCTTCTCTGAACCCACGGAAATCAACTGTGGAGTGCCCCAAGGATCATCGCTCAGCCCCACGCTCTTCAACATCTAAAGGGCCCCCCTCGCCACAATCGTCAGAAAGCACGGACTCAGCATAGTATCCTACGCCGACGACACCCAGCTCATCCTCTCCCTCACCATGGACCCAATCACCACCAGACTCAACTTCTAGGAAGGAATGAATGACGTCGCATCCTGGATGAGCAGGAACTGCCTGAAGCTCAACTTGGAGAAGACAGAAGTCCTCGTCCTCGGACCCTCCAACTCGGTTTGGGACGACACCTGGTGGCCCAACGCCCTCGGCAGCCCCTGTTCCAGGTCTTGGCTGTGACGTAGGAGAAGGTTCTTGCACCTGTTCTGGCTCTGGAGATGTGCGGGAGTTCGGCGAGGTCGGCGGATCGGAGTTTTGCTTTGGGTACGTGGAGGGAGATTCTCTACCTCAATCAAAGGGCACTCCCCCCTCTTATTACAACCTTTTCATATAATTTGGTATTAAAATCACCCATAAGCATAGCCAGGCTCTGCTAAGCATGCGTCAGAAAGTTACATTTATCCTCCGCTTGTGTGGTGAGCTGATTATCATTATAAGTCATATTTCCCAAAGAAACACACACATTTACCAAAAGAATAGATTTCAACTATGCAGAATTCTAGATTAGTTTCACTTCGGTAATGTTGATCCATTCACATTTGGCAGCTAGGGTACACACATCCATTGCAATATAAAGGATGAATATAGGAAGAAACACAGTGCAAACATTATAAGATCCCACCAGAAAAAGAAAGAAGTAACTTGGTTTGATTCTCAATGCCAACTATTAAAAAGGAAACTGAGAAAAATAAGATCAGGGAGAGAGGGGCCTTTAGACAGTTACCGAAAGAGTGAGTTTGTTACAAATGGAATATAGGTCTGTAATTTAGCAGAAAAAAAATACTTTTTTGAAGGAAAGTGGCAATAGAGGATAATGGTGATTCAATCCACGAATGCTGAAAAGTTCTGGATACTAGAGCAAGATGATACAGACTTGGATATGATAAAAAGAAATTGTTTGGTTCCTGAAACTAAGTAGTTATAATTTCTTAAACAGAGATATAGTAATTGTTTCTCTGATCATTCTACCACTGAGTATATATATGATGAGGGTTTTCTTAATAGTATATCGATAAAAAAGATTAAGGAAACAATTTCTTCATTGATGTTGACCAGGACCCATGCCCAGATTACTATAAAGGTAAATAGTGGCTGGTGGGCCTCGCTGTTCTATCAAGTATTTAGGTTAGTGGTAACCTCTGGAGCCGTGCCCAAAAGCTGGAAGGAGGCAATTATCACACCCATATTTATAAAGGGGAGAGCCTCAAGACCCTTTCTTTGAGTTATAGGCTTATTATCCTTTCTAATGTGAGTTTAAAAGTGTTCTCCAAACTTTTATTCAAGCTTTAGAGGAGGGCTTAGACATCCGGGATCTGATACCGATAGATCAATGTGGCTTTAAGAAAGGCCATCCGACCATTGATCTTTGTTTCACTCTATGACCAATAGCCAAAAATTCGATTGAAGGGGTGGGTAATCTTTATTGTTGTTTTGTTGACTTCCAGGCTGCATTTTATTTGGTAAATTGTGATATATTGTGGGAGCATTTGAATAACTTAAGAATGAAAGCAGGGATAGTAAAGATTTTGAAGGAAATATATAGGGCAATTGGGCATGGGTTGAATTAAATCATGAGGGATTGTTTTCCCCAAAAATCTCTTTATTGTACAGAGTTTTTTTGAAAGAGTGGATTTTATGCTTCGAATAAGCTGGAAGGTCAATGTTTCAAAAGATTGTTATGTCACTCTCAATCATCCATGGTTCAACCAATTAGGATAGAACTGAAACCTGTTTCCTGGTATTATATCTCCATGAAACTTTGTTAAGATTTTGGAACAGGCTTTCAATGGATGGAGAGGACAACATTTTCCACTTTTGTAAAAACGACCTTTTAAATATTATTCTGTTGTGGGCTGCGAGTGTTAAAATGCTTTTCAATAATTTCCACTATAGGATCGCCATTAAAAATTTTATGGATGGACTTACATTTGGAAATAGTGATTTTATCTCGAGAAGATGATTATAAGTATTTAGGTACAAAAATGTCAGTTGCCCACTTATGGGAATCATGGTGTAGTGAGGATGTGTATCCATACAACATAGGCTTATCTGATCCTGGATTTTGAAATACTATATTGAAATATAGACTGGGTATCAACTCTTCATTACATCCTATGAAAAATACTCAACGTGACTCCTAGAGTTGGTAGATTTTGCAACTGTGGCTTAAATATGAAATGCACTAGCATGCACATTTTATTGGATTGTTGGTTTTATGTTGGAGAAAGGCGTAGATTTCTAAATCCTATTTTAATTAAATATGAGATTAACACGCGTTATATAGCTCTAAGATTTTTATGTGCAATGCATACATTAGATGTAATGCTTGCAGTTGGGAAATTCTTTCAAGCTATTATGAAGGAAAGGAGGGTAAATGTATATATTTGATGATTTTAATACCCAATATTCTAGTACATGTCGTTTCTTATCTTATGTTGTTTTTAACTCCTGTTTCGTACCTTTTTAATGTTATGACATAGGCCTTTGGTTATGTCCATGTATGGAATAGTTTAATGGATTATGTTTTTAATAACTTATATGTACTACTACTACTATTTTGCTATATACACTTACAGGATAGAAATTTCATGTTTTCTTTAATAAAAATGTTTTTTCCATACAGAGTGGATATTGTTGAGATACGTTTCAATGAAAATAATAGACGAGCTAATAAATAACAATGGTGATAAACCAAGATAAATAAGATGATGAACAAGACATTAAGGAATATAATTTGAGATCTTGGCACACTCTGGAATATTAGTGTAAGTATGATACTTATCAGTAGTGAGTAAATGTAATCTACCTGGTACATGTGTTAGGGATACATTTTGCACATTATGTATGTAGAGAGTGAAGTATTAAATGAAAATTTTAAGTGTGCAATATAAACTTTACCCAAAAGACGTATATGTGTACTTTCAACTTTAAGAGTTCAGGTCACATAGATTATACAGGTATAACATTTTGGGTTTGGCCTAATATTTACATAGCAAAATCACACTTACATTCTAACTAGGAGCTTAAGATTCATTACTCAAATCACGTGTACTCCCTAAGTGGGAGCTTATAATTAATATAATATCCCAGCTTTATGTTGTACTAAAATAGTTTCAGAATCACACTTAGCAGTTATGAGTATGTAGAGGGATGTGACTATCTTAATGGCACTGGCAAATGGTTCTGGTTTCCCAGCTAATGTAAATAATACGTTTGTGAAAGTTTGTGCTCTAGTGGCTAAGCAACCACTAGCCCTTGCTACAATCACATGAAGGTTTAGCATAGCAGAATGGCAGTCACCAGTAGTAGTAGACAGATAACCAGCGAGGGCAAGAACGGTACTTGTATTATACATATATGTACAATGCACAAGAAAATATGAATTAGACAAGAGAAATAGTGAATGGAGAGATCTTTACTATTTTGTTAAATGAAACACTGACCAAACGCGGAGAATCAGAAAATGAGACCATCAGAGGCAAAAGACCAAAGAATATGAGAACAGAGCAACATACTTTAAGGGTCAGCGTACTTAATATTGTACACGGAAACACACTGGAGGCTTTTCTAAGAAGTACTGAACAGTAAAATAAATATTAGAGGAGTGTTCACCTGGGGTCATTAACAAGATTCCTATAAAGGATGTAAACATCACACATGGTCTGATTTAGATTTAGTTTGCAAAAGAAAACCTCTGATTTGTGGAGACCTTTACTGATGCGTCACTGCAGGATTCTCCTACTATGGGGAATCACCGTGATGTTGCTGTGCTGGAGATACGTCCACAGGTGGACTTCCACTGAAGAAAACTCTTCCTAAAAAGGATGTAGCACTTTATCCACTAATCGGATGATATTTAATTAGCCACAAACTCTAAATGTGAATTTCTAAGAGGTTACCTTTTGCAGCAGCAGCAGGGTGATAGCTGAATGTACTAAAATTGAAACAGGACATATTTTCAAACATCTCATTTCAGATTCCTGATTAGTGATTTAGAATGTGCATCGGTAACCCAGAATTCCAAGACCCAGTGAGCAGCTTTGCAACTGAAAATGGCAATACAGGTTAGAGAGCGCTCAGAATTCTTTTAGCCAACTGGAAATTTGTTTATAAAATGGAATAATACTGATTGAAACTGTTGTGAAGGTACGTAATCGAAAAAACGTTGCAATGACACAGTAAAAGCTGTGCTTCATTTTAGCGGGAGGTTGCCTGTGGTTATTTGTGGCGGACAGGAACTTATTTTTCCACCTCAGACATTTACTGATGGCAAGAGAGGGAAACACACACAGTGGAAAGACAGAGGAAGATAAAGACAGAAAAACAGATACAAAGGGAGAAAGTAGACCCTGCAAGAGTTAGATAAAAGGTAAGGGGATATCTGATAGTGGATTAAAGAGGCAAATTGAACACTACACAGCTTTGGTATTTAGCATGGTGACATCCAACGACACTGGTAGTAAGGTTCTGAGCAGAGCTTTGGACACAGGCACTCATTGACTTACAAATTACTACGTAAAAGAGCCAGTAGAGGTGCCTACCGTGTTCAAGATAGGAGGGCGTTCCTTCCGATGGGTCTAGCCTGCGCGCCCTTCGTCCATGCTTCGAGTTATTGTGCACAAACATGTTGTCAGATACAGAGAGTACATGGCCATCAACGCTCACTGTTGTGGAAACCACGACCTGTGGGAAACACAAGCATAAACACGCATGATTTGCAAAAGTAGTGAGAGCCCATTCCTCTTCAATATTGGCTAACTCCACTCCCGTCGCCATTGTACTCTCAACTGTAAACAATAACGACAACACAGGAGTCTGGCCCACAACTGGAGGTCTCAACCTGCCCCACTATGGAAGGAAAAGCACAAGAGGGGCAGTTATGGCAGTTGTAGGCTGTCAGAGCCCAGAGAGAGTAGCTGGAGACGTCGTAAATTACATTCGCTGCACCAGGGAGTCTGGCTCTCACCTGCAAAGCCGATTCCAAAAGAGGTTCTGGAGTGCGGCTGGATGGGAGAGAGGAAGACAGAGTACAACAAAGTGGGTGCAGATGGCAGGAGATACTGTGCCCCCTTCAAAGCCATTCCTGACCTGTCTGCCACAAGGGGTTTTCTGATGGTCAAGCCAGAGGTAGCTCTGTCATCCATTAAACGGCAATCCCCCAACACTTTGATGACACGCTGAAAGCAAGACGTCGGACGAGCAGTTTGCCAGGTTGTCCTAGTACCACCCGCTGCTAATTGGGGCCACTAATACCCTGCATGTTACAGCCAGCAACATGTTGTTGGCTGTAAATATAACCACTGGAGAAGGTTGCCACACATGACATGGGGCCACTTTTTTGGACATAACATAAGTTACTCTGCATATGTTGTCTATGGTACAGTATTTAAGTTGCTGGAATTGTCACCGAAGCATTGCAGTACATTCTGGGTCTTAGGTTTGATTCCAGATACCTGTTTGTGCTCGAGCTACTACTGTAGTTTGTTCTGCATTACCATAAAGTTACAACACTACCAGTCCTTCTTTGTGTGAGCCATCTGAGATAATACCTGACGTATAATACACTAGAAGCAAAGGATCCCCACCGAGACCAGGAAGACGGTCACCCAGGCCCTCGTCACCAGCCGTCTGGACTACGGCAACTCCCTCTACGCCGGAACCACCGCCAAACTCCAGAAGAGACTCCAGCGGATCCAGAACACCTCAGCACGACTCATCCTTGACATCCCTCGCCGCTGCCACATCTCCGGACACCTGAGAGACCTGCACTGGCTCCCGGTCAACAAGAGAATCACCTTCCGGCTCCTCACGCACACAAAGCCCTACACAACCAAGGCCCAGGATACCTCAACAGCCGCCTCAACTTCTACGCTCCCAAACGCCAGCTTCGATCGACCAGCCACGCCCTCGCCGCCGTCCCCCGCATCCGAAGAGCCACCACAGGAGGAAGGTCCTTCTCCTACCGGCAGCCAAGACTTGGAACTCCCTTCCGACCCACCTCCGCCTGACCCAAGACCACCTCGCCTTCAGGAAGCAGCTCAAGACCTGGCTGTTCGAGCAGTAGCGGACCCCCTCCCCCCAGCGCCTTGAGACCCTCCGGGTGAGTAGTGCGCCATATAAATGCTTTGATTGATTGATTGATTGATTGACTTATCGTCAGGGCCGGACTGGGAACCCCAACGGGCCCTGGCAAAGTGCTCGGCCGAACACCCCCTCTCCCCACTCGGGGGGGGGGGGGGTTGGATGTGCCGCCGAGCTCTTTGTCTGGGCCGGTTTTCGGCCGATTTTGGTATAGGGCCGATTTTGCAGCTATGCTGCAAAAATGGCCCCCAGGGGCCCAAAACCGCCCCCCACCCGTGCGGCGCACCGGGGGAATACCAGGTGCCCGCTATGGCCAGTCCAGCCCTGCTTAACGTGCATTACTAGCTGTGTTAATTTGCTTTTGAGTACGGTGTCCGGCACGGCACATCTCCAGTAATTTCTACTCTTATGTGCTTGTAAGTTTGGCTGTCCCCTTTTGCTTATTCCTGCTCTGTTGTCAGTCTACAGCTGCCTGCAAGCTTGTGAGACCTGCTCTGCCTACTTGTTTCCTTTCTGCAGTTCGGTCAGCAATAAGTTTGGGGTAGAGGAAATTACATTGGAACCCTTTTGACCCATGATGACACAGTGATGACTCTGTGCCCTAACTGTAGCCCCTCAAGAGCCTCCTATTTGCTGGTGAGGGGTTGGAGTAGGGATAAGGAGTAGAATATACAGGCAATAAATAGGGATCTCAGAGCTATATTTACTTTCTATTTTGCTGCTGCATCTACGGTAATGGCAGTGCCTGGAGCTCCAGAAAAGCATGCTTGGGGTAGCAGCTGCAACCCTGGTTAACCCAGATTGAAATCTATGGTAAGAGTCTATGTTCCTAGCTCTAGCTCTATTCAGGGTCTCCGTCGTACAAACGCAGTAGTCACTGCTCATGGGAGATTTTGCCCCCTCTCTCTCAGTGCCATTATTTCTCTGATCCATGGTTCAGATTCTCTGGAAAGAGGTCATTGCCTTCTGGTGGGAGGGCAGCAAAACACACCTTTGATAGTCCCATTGTGAACACTGGAATGTTGAGCGCTGTATTAAAGATAATGGAGTGAATCTGGGACAACAATGGCGGGTATACGGCTTCTGCTTCAGCATTCCAGTGGTCCATTTTTTCCCTTTTTAATTTAGAATATTCTATCCTCAATCTTCTAGTATCCGTATTGCCTTTGACCTCAGATTATACTGGTTTGCACGTGTTGATTCGGATCCCATCCTCTTCGCCAGTGAAACAAATCGGAAAAGCAGGTGACAGAACAGGTGGAACTATTAACTTGAAAAATCCAGGGAGGGAACTCACAGCCGCTGTTGTGATTAGGACAAGACTTCCAAATGGATCTTCTAACAGAGTGAGCTCCACCCAGGTACAGAGCGGTCCCATCGAGCAGGACGCAACACTCACCCTCTCCCTCCTCGTGCCTAAACTTGGGTTCAGGGTCTTTAACAACCTATAGAGTCCATGGCAGCAGGCTGTCAGGCGGCAGTGGAGTGCAGAGGCATCTTCAAGCAGAGCACAGCTTCCAGAAGCGCTGCTCCGAGGAGTAAGGGAATGCTGCCAAGCTCTGGGCTGTCACTGCCGCTGGGGCAGATCTGCGAGGCCTCCGCCGCCTGCTTTCAGTGCTCAAGTGAGGTGAATCTAATTACATTAATCTGCATGTCAATCTATTGGTGATCAATCACAGGGCCGAGGTCTTCCTGTGCGACCATGTGCTTGGGGCTGACAGGGGCTGATAATGGAGGAAGAAATCAACTCTGCAGCTAAGTTAATTAGTCACTGTAATGGGTGGATTAAGCGGGTGCTGTTTGATGGCTGCTCCCTCCACTGAACATGAGGTGAGCGCCAGGGCTGCAATTAACAGACAATTATTATACTCACTTGTAAGTGGAATAAACACATCTCGGCGGCTTTCCCTGGTAATCCCATCGCTCACTCTAGAAGGAGAAGTGGAGGGCACTGCCTCCTACTGTTCCATGTCTCTTCCTAAGGACCACTTAGGCTCCTGGCCTCTCTTTTCTGATTCTTGCTATCCCCTCCTGATCATTGCTAGCCCTCTTCTAAAGCAGGTGGCTTCTCTTGTACTTCACGCAGCCTCATTCTCGCCTCCGCCCTCGCCAGTTACATGTAACTTGTATGTAGGCCTGGGTGGATTTTGTGGAGTTCCGCGTGACCAAAAAACTCTGCCTTGCTACAGAGTTCTGCAAGCGGCGGAGTAGTATAGGTCGCGCCGTGCGCACTGAGTTTTAGTGCTGGGTGTTTGTCCCACGCTTGAAAATCAGCGCAAACTGCACCATGCGCAGTGCAAGGGGGGCTGCTTCTTTATGCCACTCGAGTAGGTTTTCTACACAAGCGGCAGCTTACTCAACATGAACAGATGGCTTTTCAATGCGAGTGGACACAGCCATCTGAGACCACCCGCCTTGAGAAATCTCGCTGGGAGGTGGTCTAGAGTTGGATTTTCCTCAATCGCTCTTGCCAACTTAACATAGGCAAGTGAGGAAAAAACTCAGTTGGACTGAACGCCACGTACTTTGTGGAGTATGGAAAACTCCTAAACTCTACATAAGGAGCGAAGTTCACCGCCCAGGCCAACTTGTATGCCTCCTGCATCTACTGCTCCTCTTATGTTCAGTTGTTCAGTGCTGCCATGCTTCATCTGCCCCTGCGGACTCTCCTCTGGCTAGGCCTGACATGGCATTTGTATAGTGTAAAGCTTGAGGGGTCCTCACTCGAGGAACTGCTGGTCCTCTGACAAAATATCCCATGAGCAGTGACAACTACGTTTGTACGACGGAGACCCTGAAGAGAGTGAGAGCTTGGAACACAGATGTCAATCTGGGTTAACCAGGGTTGCAGCTGCTACCCCGAGCAATCTTTTTTGGTGCTCCAGGCACTGCCATTACCGTAGATGCAGCAGCAAAATAGAAAGTAAGTATGGCTCTGAGATCTCTATTTATTTCCTGTATATTCTACTCCTTATCCCTACTCCAACCCCTCGCCAGCAAATAGTAGCCTCTTGAGGGGCTAATTTTAGGGCACAGAGTCAACACTGTGATGTCATCATGGGTCAAAAGGGGTCCAATGTAATTTCCTCTACCCCAAACCTATTTCTGACAGAACTGCAGAAAGGAGATGAGTAGGCAGAGCAGGTCGCCCAAGCTTGCAGGCAGCTGTAGACTGACGACAGAGCAGGGGATGTATGACGTTACAACGCACACTTTTACAAGGCATACCTTTACAACGCATTTTTTACACCGCAACATCCATTACAACGCACACCATTACAACGCATACCATTACAACGAATTCTTAAAAAATACCTTTACAACGCATTCCACTACAACGCATACTACATTTACAACGCATACCATTACAACGCATTACATTACATTGCATATAAGGTAAGTGTTGGATAGTGTAGGGGTTAAAATTACTATTCTAACTCCAGGGGGTGCAACAGTAGGGAAAGTGTTGGATAGTGTAGGGGTTAAAATTACTATTCTAACTCCAGGGGGTGCAACAGTAGGCTAAGTGTTGGATGGTAAGTTTTGCGTTGTAATAGTATGCGTTGTAATGACTGCGTTGTAATGGTATGCGTTGTAGTGGTGTGCGTTGTAGTGTCATGCGTTGTAATGACTGCGTTGTAAATGTATGCGTTGTAATGGATGTTGCGTTGTAAAAGTTTCATTGTAATGGTAGTGCGTTGTAAAAATTGCGTTGTAAACGTTGTATACCCAGAGCAGGAATACTGAAAGGGGACAGCCAAACTTAGAAGCACATAACAGTAGAGATGTGCCCTGCTGGACACCATACTCAAAAGCAAATTAACACAGAAAGTAATGCATGTTAAGTCCTTTCCTTCTAGTATATTCTGCATCAGGTCTTACTCCTTGTTTAGATTTTGAAAATATTAAAGTTTGGGTAAACCTGATTTTGTAACCCTAAGATAAATACAGTTCGGTTATTCTGATATTTGCTTGCACGCAGTATGGTCTCTGAATGGAAAGTGAAATTGACAAGAAGACCCATGCAGAGATGTTGAAGGTATCAGGGTTAATTTGATCTCATAATGATGAATGCTATCTGATTCTCATCAAGCACTATGTCTAAGGGTAGCACGTTCTAGGGTACTGGTTCTAGATCTTCAACTGACGTCCATGCATTGAATAATGGGCAGCAAAACACAAGAGCCAAACAGTAGGCAGTGAGCAATGATACTCCCAGTGGCATAAGAAAAGGGTATTAATGTCAAAACTTGAAGAGGGAAAGAAATATGAGATGGAAAAGAATGCTCAGGCATCTTTGTTTATCTGAGTACCCCAATACTATCAACTGTATCAACCATGTGCTAAATGTTCAACTTTTTATGTGCTGACAGATTGGTAGCTCTTGATCACCTGCTTTCCTTCATACTTTTGACAAAAACAACTGGACTGAGGAGCCAGGGGTGTTGTAGCAGATGTAAGTATATTTTGTTAAATATATTCGGGCATATTAGCAAGAACCTTGTTAAAATTATCGCCATTTTAGCGGCAGGAAACTGCCGCAAAAACGGCGATAATGGGCTTGCTAATATGCGTTATAGAATTCCAATAGAAGCCCGGGTTAGATTTATTTATTTTATTTATTTTGAAAGTTTTATATAGCGCGAACAAGATCTTTGCAGATATCAGAGCGCTTTACAAAGAAGGGGTACGAACAGGAAAGTAAATAACAGGCCATTGGGCATAGCGTAGTTGTAGGTAATAAGTGGGGTAGGGTAGATACATGAGGGAGCATAGTCAAACAGGTACGTCAATAGTGCAATAGTACAAACAAGTGGGAGCATAGACAATCAGGTAAGTCGATAATACAAGTAATACAAAAAGGCAAAGGGATCGAACAAGTAGTACAGATCGGTGCAGAGTCTTTAAAGAGTCCAAGATAATAGTTCAAGTGTATTTAGCCATGAGGATAGCTTTTACTTCTTTCTTAAAAAGTGTAGTGGAGGAGATGAGCCTGGTTTCAGGAGGGAGTGAGTTCCAGATCCTGGGTGCCATTCCTGAGAAGGAGCGTTTATAAGTTTTTTCCTTCCGGAATCTTCGAGGTTTCAGCAGAAGATTGTTTGTGCCTCTAGTGATTCTAGAGCCGCCAGAGATTGTCAGCTTCTGAGTGAGGTAGCCGGGTGAGCTCAGGTGTACAGCCTTGTGCGTCATGCAGGCGATTTTCAGATGTATTCTGGCTTCAAAAGGCAGCCAGTTCAGGGATTTCAAGTCAGGGGCAATATGTGAGTGTTTTTTTGACCCAGTGATGAGTCTCGCTGCAGCGTTTAGAGAAGCTCTTAGGGGTGCGGTAGTAGTTAGGTGGAGTCCGCAGAGGGCGATGCTGCCATATTCTACTCGAGGGATGACTAGTGCTTGTACTGCAGTTTGGAAGTCTTTGGCTGGGAGGAAGGGTTTAAGTTTCCTCAGGGTATTGATTTGGTAGTTCGCTCCCTTAGTTGCCTTGCTGATATGTTGCTGCATGTTGAGATTGGTGTCAAGTGTTATGCCTAAAGATTTTGCTGAGTCCACGATGGTGGGTTGGACATTGAGTGCAGTTAGGTGTTTAAGCCAAATTTGAGTGGTAGAGATCTTCGCGGGAGGTGAGATCAGAAGGAACTCTGTTTTATATTGTCTACACAATAGTGTTTTGTGAAACTATGTATGGTTGACCATGTGGCTGCTGTACATATTTCCTCTATGGGAATGTTTCCTAGGAAAGCCATGGATGCCCCTAGTTTGTGTGTAGAATGCGCTCTTGGGGGAACTGTTAAAGTGCGTTTTGCTTTAAGATAACATATTTGGATGCACTTAACTATCCATCTGGCTAACCCAGATTTTGAAATGGGGTTGCCTTTGTGTTGTGGTGAGAAGGCAACAAACAGTTGTTTAGTCTTTCGAAATTCCTTAGTTCTATCAATCTAGTATAGAAGTGCTCTCTTGACATCTAGGGTGTGTAGAGCCCTTTCAGGTACTGACTGTGGATTTGGAAAGAACACTGGCAGTTCTATTGTTTGATTGATATGAAAATGGGATACCACTTTTGGCATGAATTTAGGGTTTGTTCTAAGAACTACTCTATTTGCATGTATTTGGATGAATGGCTCTTGAATAGTTAGGGCTTGTAGCTCGCCAACTCTTCTAAGTGAAGTAATTGCTACTAGAAAAGCCACTTTCCATGTTAAAAATTGTAATTCACACGAATGCAATGGTTCAAATGGTGGTCCCATTAGTCTGGTTAAAACGATGTTTAGGTTCCAGACAGGTGAAGGTGGGTGTTTTGGGGGGATTATTCTTTTGAGTCCCTCCATGAATGCCTTAATCGCAGGTACTCTGAATAGCGAAAGATGCTGACTGTTCTGAAGATAAGCTGCAATGGCAGCTAAGTGTATTCTTATAGACGAATATGCTAGATTGCAACGATGTAGGTGCAAAAGATAGCAAAAGATATTTTGCGTTGAAGCATCTAGTGGGTTTATGTCATTGTTATTGCAGTAAATGACAAAACGCTTCCACTTTGCAGCTTAACAAGCTCTGGTTGTAGGTTTTCTTGCCTCCTTGACAATGTTCATACAGTCAGGAGGTAAATTTAGGTACCCAAACTCTAAAATTTCAGGAGCCAGATTGCAAGGTTCAGTTGTTGCGGATCTGGGTGCTGTATGTCTCCATGGTGTAGGAGAGTGGGGTCTGCAATCCCATGGCCACCCCAGATTTTTGCTTTTTGCTTCACTGGTTTACGACTTTCCCTGGCTGTGGGCCTGCTAATCAGAGCCACAGCCTAGCTGTTCTCTCTCTAAATTGACAAGCATGTACCTTAGGTGCATTTACCAATTGGTACTGGGCCACCTTATCAGTCCATGTACAGTATACCTTAGGTATCCAGGGCATAGGTGTACCCAGGGCCTACCAGGGGCTGCAGCATGTATTATGCCACCCCTGGCTGGCCACCCAAATCTGACACAACTGGCTGCACGACAGCTGGGGCAAGGTGGTGTAAACACCCTTTGCTTTAGATATAGTATTCCTATATCTAACCCTAAAATTGACACATATATTCCTATCAGTCACTCCTATGGCAGGCCTTATCAATCCTGAAGGCAGAGTGCTTGGAATTATGTGAGATGGTGCTCTGGCATGAGCTGAGCCCATTTGCAGCTTGCGGAACCAAGTCCTAATAGCTGTTCCATGATAACGCTATACCATATACTCTTAAGTGCATTATAATCCTCGCGGTTAAATGCTAACTTTGGCATAGCATTATCAAAACATGTCGAGTAAGGTGTCATACGAATTGGAATACTAACCCCTCACCAATTCTGGCGACGGGGTTAGCATTCCACCCTTCTAGAGGGACACGACATGTATGTAACTGTAAACCCCGGTTAAAGTTAACTCAAGCCTCAGCATCACAAAATGGATGCTGCCACCACAGACACAAGTCTGACCTCCTGCTGCTGGGAGTCCTTCCAGCGAGGGTGGCTTGGACAAAGGGTTTCCTGCCTTGGGAGGTGCTAGCACCAAACCAGACAGGATTTTGTGTATTGGGTAGGCTCAGGCTGAAAGGAATGAGACATGCCTGGGGCACACAAGGTGCCCTGTGCATACACCGGTCTTGTTTAGTCATTTGTTCTGTGCATTAATGTAAAATTGTCACTGTTTAAATTAGAAGTTTATTTCATTTTTTGTTTATGCACAGTAAGTAGTAGTTTGAATTAGATGTTCTTTGGTGTGGTACCTTGGTCCACGAAAGTGATAAAGGTGGTATGAGGCCAAGGTTGTGTGTTTGAGTAGTAGTGTGTATGTGTGGTATGATACCAGTGTTGGTTGTGAATAAATCTGTTGCGAAAAGTTCAGATTGTTGAGCCTTATGTTTAGGTATTGTTTTTCGTGAAGAAATGTGGTCATGGTGTTGGAATTTGTGTACATATTTGGTGAACTGTGAAATCACAAAAAAGATTACTTTGATACAGCAAAACGTTTTAAAATAAAATGTATTTAATATTTCCGGCTGTCAGTGATAAGAGGTCATGCGCCATTGTATAACTTTTTTTTTAGAAAAAATTATCAGTATTGGCATTTTCATTGTTTTGGTTTTGAATGGGCTCAGCCTTACTGATTAGAGCCAAACCCATTGTTGTTTTGCCACTGCTGCCAGGCATTTTGTGAACACCCTTGGCGCTGATTTTAGACTGAGGCTAGCACTGTGAACTGGTAGTGTGTATGCTTTACCACGAACCTTAGTAAGTGTTTGTGTTTTCTGTTCAATGGTAAGTGCAGGTACACATCCTTTAGATCTATTGTTGTCCTGTAATCCCCCTTGTTGTATCTGGGGAATTACTTCTTATAGAGCGGTCATTTAGAATTTTTGCGTTTGTTTAGGTACCTTAAGTCCAGAATTGGACGTAGCGTCTCGTCCACCTTTGGTACGAGAAAGTAAGTGGAGTAGACTCCCTCCCCTTTCTGATGTGCTGGTACCCTTTCTATGGCTTGTTTGTCTAGAAGTTCCTTTGTTTCCTGTAACAATTGTGATAGTTCTCTTCTTGAGTGAACCTTTCTGTTTGGCTCTCTGTGTGGGGGATGTCCTTGCAGTTCTATACAATAGCCGTGTTTTATGATGTTTAGTATCCATTTGTCTGTGGTAATTTCCCTCCATTCCTGGAGGAAGTCCGTTATTATACCTCCTGATGGTGTTGCATGTTGGAGGAACTGACAAACTTTTGTTTTTTTTGTTATATGTCACACCCCTGTTGATGTTGGCTGAGTGTTTGTTGAAGTTTTTGTGGAGTCACTTGGAGGCGGGCTGTTGGACTCCTCTGGGTGTGCTACCTCGTCCTCTTGTGCGCCACGAAAGGACTGGCCCCTAGGCTGGCATTGCCATGTCTGCTGTTGACCCTGGTTTCCCCTTGGAAGCCTTGGTTAAAGGATTAGTGAGAAGTGGCTGGTTGGTTGTTACCCCTGCCTGCTGGCCTTCTTTGAGGTACCCCCCTTCTCATTACCCTGAATTGCAGGGCTCCCATTGACCTTGCAGTCTCACTTTTGTTATTCAGTTGGTTTAATTTTTCGTCGACTGTGCTGCCGAACAGTTGTTCACCATTAAAGGGTGTGCTAAGGATGTTACTTTGTACTTTGGCATTAAAGCCGGAGATACGGAGCCTGGCATGTCTTCACTCCGTTACCCCTATCATCATTTGTCTACTTGATGTTTCCGCTGCGTATATATGCAGGACATCTAACCTGGGCTTCTACTGGAATTCTATAACACATATTAGCAAGCCCATTATCGCCAGTTTAGCGTCCATTTCCTGCTGCTAAAACTGCGATAATTTTAATGAGGTTCTTGCTAATATGCCCCAGTATGTCTTCACATGTCTCCCAGATGGTAGGCATGTCAATCACCACTGATCCCCTGCTAGTTCTGCTGGGATACATACGTGATGCCCCAAAGGAAGACTGCAGATTTGTCGCAATTGCACTCTTACTTGCAAAACACAAGGTCGCTATATATTGGGTAGGCACACACACCCACTATCAAAGGCTGGCTCAAGAGCCTTGCTTTTTGTGACACGACCAGCGAACAATACGCTCAGTTGCAACAATCAACCTCCCACCCACAAGATATTTGGCAGCCTTAGCGTACACATTCGCCTCACTCCAATACAACTGACAGTGACTGACATGTATAGGAAATAGGTAACCATACGAGGGGACAGTAGATAAATATCAATGCTGAGCGCCTGTCGCTGTGCATCCTCCCTTCCCCTGAGCCCAAGGAGCTAACACCACTACTTGCCAACGTATCGTCGATGTACATAGACCCAGTTCACGGAGACTTTGCTCCAGTTGAAGACCCAGATCAGTTTGAGCTTTATGGACTTATGTCATGTTGTTCAATGTAAAAGGTCCACTGTTTAAGTATTCTACACCTCTGATGTGTGTAAACCTGTCGAAATATGTGATGTGCACACTCTATTAAAAATGATCAAGTTAAAAAATATATATAACTATCTATATATTATGTCGTGGTATCCTTGGAATCTGTGAGATAGGAGAGTGGAAACAAAATCCTGAATACCCAAACCACATGTTTGACTGCACTTTGGGGTTAATGAAGAATATGAGTGGATATACAAAGAAGTGTAAAGCCAATTTTGTAGCAACGTATGCCTATTCAAATAATGGTATGACAAAAAATCCAAGAATACTGTGGGCACAATGGCCAGTAAATCTGGATCATCTCTTGTGTTAAGAGCGGGGCTTTGAGAACTGCTGGGTAGGTTCATGCACAGTGGTCAGGAAAATAGGGGGAAAAAGTAGTATCTTGGTTTGCCTTGTGTTTATGGTTGCTTTCTGGCCTTGCCCAGCATCCTTACTTCAACCTTTCCCCAGCAACTTTACTAATGGAAGTCTCGCATGGAGTAACTATTTTTTATTGTTAATTGGAACTGGCACTGTGCTCAATAAGAGGTTTGGTGTAAGCTATGTACATTTTTTCGAGAACTTGGTTCGAGTTTTCTTTGATTACAGGGATTACTTCCAAACTACTTTACTTCAAACGTTCTGCTCGTGGTTCTTACAAACATATGCTGCCTTAATATTTGCCTGAGGAAATTTAAGTAACTAACATGGTGGTGCTGTAGTTTTCTTCTTAATATCACAGATATATTCTGCATACAGATATATATTTCTTGTCAAATTACTTTTCCTGGTCATTACTTATTGCTACTTTACTATGTTCAGCCTCATCTCCAGGTAGTATTCTTCCACAGTAAGGTAAAGGGTCACCCAGTGGGGGCTGGCACAGCTAGTGGGTGACGGCGCGTGAGGGAAGGGGGTTGGCTGGTGGCACATTAAAAAAAAAAAAGTACCTTGCCGCCGGGTCCCGCATCTCTGCTCCCTTCCGTCTTGGACTCCAGGAAACAGCCAGGCTCCCCTGACCAATCACAATGCTGCAATGGGTTGTGGTTGGTTTGAGGGCCATGGTACTGCAGCCTGCATGGAGAACAAGGAAAGTGTGTATGACTGTTTCTGGTGGCCAGAGAGGTCCGACCAAACAGTCATTGCCCACTTAGGAGGGTTCTACCACTCCTCCCCAGCTCTGCAGTCCCACCCCGCTCTCTCACACCGTGCAGCATGGAGGACAACATAAAATTATAATAACGTTACGTTATTATCATTTTACTTTTTATGCTGCTGCAAGGCAGTGGGGTGACGCTCCTCCGCCTTAGCGGATGAGACCTTCCCGTGGTCACTTGAGAATGTTGCCTTCCTCCTGCTGAACCTGTTTATTGTGAGTTATTAGACCCTCGATGAACAATTTCTATGCATGCTAGCCATAGTCAATTTCTGTATTAATTTTCTTAGGTAAGACCTCTTCGCTTTGAAGCTGTAGGGTCAAGGTGGCTGCTGAACTAGCTCTATATTTTAAGGGCATTCACAAATAGTAGGCATGAACCTTTTCTGTGTGCCATCTACTTGCTACTGTCGAGGTCAGGTTCAATCCAGTGAAATGTAATTGTCACTGTGCTACAATATGTGAATTTTCTCTAATCTAAACCATGGATTACTTATGGGGACATAGGCGGTAGAGTTGTCTTATTTAGTGCATGTTCGGTTTTGTCTTCGCCATGATCATCATTAAAGAGTGGGTTGTTTCTCTGTGTGTGTATATAGCCCATTAATTATTTCTGTGCACAGTGGGGCTAGTTGCTGGGCATCTGGGCTCAAGTGCCACCAAGCCCTATGTGATTGTGCTTTTATTTCCTTCTTCTGTGTTGTGATGTTGCTCTTTCAAGTCTGAACAGCTATCTGCTTCTTTCTTCTGTCTTCTGTTATTTCTTGTCATATTTGCCGTTTTTTGCTGCATTAAAGAGGCTGCCGTTGCATTATTTTTGATCACTGCTCTTGTTTCCTCTTCTGAGTGAACACCTGCTGTGCATCTTCTCCTGATCATTTTGTGTGACGTTTTCTTCATGTCATGTTTGCCAAGCTTATGTTTTTCGATGTATGTTCCAGCAGACCTTCGCCCCAGCATGAGGTCCTGCTATATTGTGTGGCAGTCCTTCGCCTTCCTTCTTTGCGCTGTCAGTATTCTTGTTCTCTGCTGGCCTGTTTCAGTGCTGCCGGTTTTCTTCACTGCAAGTCGACTTAGTCAATGTATTTTCCTTTACATTTCCTGTTGCAGGTTGTGCATCTCCTCTAGAACTGTATTTGACTATCCCCAGGTCTAATTTCTGTTTCTTAGATGTATTCTATATATCTATGTCGCCTTTGTAAATTATTTTCATGCTGTTAAGCCCGGGTTCATGGCATAGCAATAGAAAATCACAAATGCATGTTTCTTTGAACAGCCATTGCACTGCACCCAACCAATCAGCTCTCTTGTGTCCGCCTTTTTTGCGACCCTTCTTTTTTGCGGCTCCGCTCGCAGAACTAACACCTGCAGCACAACAGGCGGCACATCAGGAGAGGTGCTATCTCCACAGAGAGATTGAGTTCCCCACCCTGTGTTACCCCAGATCCTCTCAGCAAAGCTGCTGATGTCCAGTTTGCTCAGTGACCATGCAGAGGGCCTCTTTTACCAGAAGACGGCAGCTGTAGCAAATGAGAGAGGGGACTTTCGAAAATAAGGTTGTATGACAGAGGCACGCATGGCTATAGGACCCGGATCCCCCAGCATGGTCCCCGCCTCCCCCTAGTCTGACATGCAACCCCACATTTAAATCACCAAGAGATTTGAGTGGGTTAAAAACGGTCATGTTTAATCACAACATTCCATAAACATGACAAAGCAAATAACATGCATATTTAATAACCACAAAAACACACTTTTAATATTGACCTTCATACTTGTCAGGTTATCATCATCGCCCCCAGCACCAAGAGGGCCCTCTGGCTCGCATCTCGCAAACTGAGCATCCCACGCAAGGTGCCGCGCACCTGCGCCCAAGAGTGGTGGGTCCCAACCTCTGATCCTTGTCCGCCATTTCCAGGGCCCACCCCCCGACCACCAGGTTGCCCAGGGACCCAGGAGGCTCGTAATCTGTCGCCCTAGCCTCCCCAGCCGGTGGTCACATTTTCCCAGCGGAGAGCTTACCGTCTCCCCCTCAGTGCTGGCCTAGGGAGTAAGCATGGCTGACTCCCGTCCATTGTGTTAGTCAATGTCACTGTTCGCAGGTCTCTTTACCGCAACACACCCCTTCAAACCTCTAAGCATAGGGACGTGTGGGTGGGAGTTAAAAAACGGACTTCTACGAGAAAGGGGGTGAGAGCGCCGGCTCGAGATCAGCTGACTGGTGTGGCAGAGGGAAAAGAGACCGAGGCCACGGGGACTTGACCCTAAATAGGCCAAAGGTCTCCGCCCTCTGCCATTCCGGATATACGTCACTGAACCTACTTGACCCGGATGTAATTGGCGGCCGGTCGCCCATTGGGCAAGCCGGCCGCCACTGAACACGTGACCTGGGGCGGGGCCCGGGGGCCGGGTCCTAAGGGCGCGCTTCGTCTAGATTCGTGCTTGGCATAGGACCCGGATCCCCCACCATGGTCCCCGCCTCCCCCTAGTCTGACATGCAACCCCACATTTAAATCACCAAGAGATTTGAGTGGGTTAAAGACGGCCATGTTTAATCACAACATTCCATAAACATGACAAAGCAAATAATATGCATATTTAATAACCACAAAAACACACTTTTAATATTGACCTTCATACTTGTCAGGTTATCATCATCGCCCCCAGCACCAAGGGGGCCCTCTGGCTCCCATCTCGCAAACTGAGCCTCCCACGCATGGTGCCGCGCACCTGCGCCCAAGAGTGGTGGGCCCCAACCTCTGATCCTTGTCCGCCATTACCAGGGCCCACTCCCGACCACCTGGCTGCCCAGGGACCCAGGAGGCTCGTAATCTGTCGCCCTAGCCTCCCCAGCCGGTGGTCACATTTTCCAAGCGGAGAGCTTACCGTCTCCCCCCTCAATGCTGGCCTAGGAAGGACGCAAGGCGGACTCCCGTCCTTTGTGTTAGTCAATGTCACTGTTCGCAGGTCTCTTTACCGCCACAAGGGTGGCCAAGGCCCTCAGGTCTGACAACCTTCCCACCTGCGTTCTGCACAAAAGACCAAAGTCCCTTGGTCCAAGTGTCTGTGCCCAAGTCCGACAAATGCACCCCATCCTGGTGATACATGGCGTCTCCTGGAATCATCTTGTGCTGGATATGACACACGCGGCCCTTCACTGAGCACAACTTTGCCAACTCCCCATTAAGTCGCCTCACAGATACATTCAAGGACCTCGCCCGAACTCCAGGACCCCATGTCCTGCGCGATATCATGGCCGACCACACAATCCTGGCCGATGGAAAGACTCGCCCTAACCACGCAAATTATGTAAGCAAAGCTTCTTTGACTGCCAGGCGACCGCGGTCCACCATGTCGTTGCCTCCCAAGTGCAGGATAATCCAATCCGGAGACTTGTGTCCCTCCTGTTCTTTTAACTCCTCCACGAGCCGCCTCAGGTGCCGGATTCGCATGCCCCCGACGCCTCGCCACAAGAATTCCGTCCCGCTCAAGCCTGCCGGTTTCACCACTCGCCGTTGCTGTAAACGCACAGTAGCGCGACACACAAACGAGTGCCCCAATACCCACACCACCTTCGCGGGCATACTAGTTAAGAGGAGAGAAATGGAAAAGTCAAGCACAATCTCACATATCTCTTGTAACAGTCTGAGGACCAGCGCCCAACTCTTTTAACCGCGCTGCTTTTAAGGCCCGCTCCAGCCGCCAGAGTGGCCGCGCCAATTCTAAATGAATGGGAAGAGTACCCTACCGCCCCTAACCCCAGACCTGTTAGTGCCATCCCGAAGACTGCTTTAAACTGGAATTGTGACAGACAATCGCCATTCTCGTGGATGAACAGGGTCCGCCCCCCCCCCCAAGCTGGGCGCAGGGCCAGGTACGCTCGCATCCGGGTTACTAGGCAGGCCGCCACCCCGGGCGCAGGACGTAAGTGAATGGTGGCCCCTTTACCCTCCTGATCAGTCTTGGATCTCCTCAAAACCACTTCCAGGCCTCCCGGGGTCAAGAGTGTGTCCCGGAATTGAATGCCACCCTCGTGGTCAGATCTGGATGCCCCTACCACCTCACCCAGTCGGAAGGCCCCGTAGAAGGCTAGTGTAAATGCTGCTCCCAGCAAAGCACCCTCAAAAGGAGAACTGCAAACCGTGGGCAAAGACTCCACAATGTTAACCAGGGTAGAAATGTCTAAAGGCCTCTGGTGGTCCCGCCTAGGTCCCCCTAATCTGGCCCACCCTGCCAGTGCCTTCCTGACTACAAAGGAAGACCACGGGTCCCGCTCGCCTGCCAGCTTTGCAAAGAAGCCTATTGCTGACAAGTGTGCCCTAGCATAGTAAACTGCCCTGCCCTGATCCCTTAAAGCCTGCAAGAAACCATATATTGCCTCAGGTGAAAACAGCTGAGCTATCCCAGCCTTCTCTACGAAGGACCTGTAGGAATTAAAATGCTGTTGGTACGATCTCCTGGTGCGATCGCTCAGAGAGGCACCTACCAGCCCCGCTAGCGCGGCGCTCCAGTTATCCACAGTGATGTAGGAAACACTATCATCCGCTCCTCCGCCTGTGGGTGGAACCTCCGGAAATCCTGCAACTTGGAACGAGACAAAGCATCAGCAGCGTGGTTATCAACCCCTGGGATATGTGCCGCCTTAAATGTTAAGTTCAGTCTTAAGCATGCCAGCACCAAATGTTTCAACAACCTCAACACATGCCTGCAAGTAGCCCCTTGTCTGATAATTGCCTCCACCACCGCCATGTTGTCAGACCAAAAGACTACCGCCCTGTCCTTGAAGCGGTCAGCCCAAACCGTGACTGCCACTACAATGGGAAATAGTTCCAGGAAAGCTATGTTCTTAGTCAGGCCTGACTCGTGCCATTCTACTGGCCATTCTGCCCCACACCAGGACAGACCCAAAATAGCGCCAAAACCTATGCTGCCCGCTGAGTCAGTGAACAGGCCCAGTTCATTGCTGGACACTGGCGGTGTTGGCCACACCACCCTTCCTTTAAAATCGCTCAGGAAGCTGCGCCACACCCTAAGTTCGTCTCTCACTTCCGCCCTCAGACGCACGCGGTGGTGCTTGTGGGTCAGGCCCACCATTGCCCTGGCTATTGACCTTGAAAACGGGCGCCCCATGGGAATGATTCTGAGGGCAAAGTTGAGCTGACCCACCAGCACCTGTAACTGGTGCAAGGTAACCTTAGGCCAGCAAGGGTTGCGTCGATTGCTTGGGAGAACGCCTGCACCTTGTCCTGCGGTAGCCTACACCCCCCTGCTACTGTGTCAATTTCAATGCCCAGAAAAGACATGCATGTGTCCGGGCCCACTGTCTTGCCTGGTGCCAGAGGCACCCCAAATTCCTGAAACATTGCCACAAGGTTGCTGAGGGCTCGGGCGCACACCTCAGAAGCCGCAGGCCCCATCACCATGAAGTCATCTAAATAGTGCACCACCTCTTTATATCCAGTCCTGTGTGAAAAAAAACACTGCAGCATGGAACTAAAGGTCTCAAAATATTTGCAAGATACTGCGCACCCCATAGGCATACACTTATCATAGTAGAATTGGTGATGCAGCTGAAAGCCCAACAGGTGGTAATCATCAATATGCACAGGTAACAAACGAAAGGCTGACTCAATATCCGTTTTGGCTAGCATTGCTCCGCGCACAAGGTCCCTCACTTTTTGCACCACGGAATCAAAAGAAGAGTAAGTCACAGAACACAGTGCGGGATCAATGGAAACGTTAACTGAAGACCCCTTTGGGGTTGAGAGGTTATGGATCATTCTGAACTGCCCCAGTTCTTTCTTAGGTACCACACCCAAAGGGGAACAAACATAGGCCACCATCGGGGGTGCCGGAAAGGGGCCCGCAACCCGGCCCAAAGCCCGCTCCTTCTCTATCTTAATTGCTACAACAGAAGGGTGCATTCTAGCTGACAGGAGATTGTTGCACTTATCAATGGGGGGAACGTCTAAGGCGGGAATGTGAAAACCAACAGAAAAGCCTTCAAATAATATCTTGGCCGCCGCCCTGTCAGGATACTGATTGAGCCAAAAAATCAGTCTCCCAATGTCCACAGGCGTGGGCAGCTTATGGCTGTGCGGGTTTGATATCCCTGCCTCCTGGTCCCCAACGCTCTTTGGTTTTCTTATTACATTTGAACTCGGGACCGGAGGAGTGGCCACAGAATGAGTACGCATGCCTAAATCTGCACTGCCCCGCGGGCCAAGTGCACGCCTTTTTATTAAATGCCCAGCATGATCCTTTCTTCTTCCCTGGGTCTCCTTGGGAGGTCCGAAAGGGCTGCTTAGAGTGATGCTCCCTGCCATTAACATTCTCCAACCACACATTTATTTCCGCTTGGTCTCACCCTATGTTAGGGTTCTCTTCCTTCGCCCACCGGAAATCCCTATCATAGTCTAACCAAGCTGTCCCCCCATGTGTTGCATGAGCCTTCACAATCTTATTTGTGTAGAACACCAAGGATATTGCCAACTCAGGTTTCTTTTCCAACAATACCGTTGAATACACATGAAAACCAAACAGCCAATTAGTCAAAGTTTCTTCTACTTTCGGCTTCCTGTCCCTGAAGGAGCCCTCTTTCCCTTCCTTCTCCTTGTACTCAACGTCCCTCCTCTTGGGTCTGATGAGCGCAAATATGTCCACATAAGCCCCCTTCCAAATTTTTTCCTTTACCTCCAAGGTAACATGCGTAGCTAGCATTCCTGGCTGGGACAACACATTCCCGTGCACTCCCCCTGACCCCACACCCAACTCCACACCCTTGGATGCTGCCTCGCAGGCCTTACCTCCTATAGGTATTGCTGCTACTGCTAGCGCGGGGGGATTCGCTCCTGATGCCATGCTGGGATTCGCACTCCGCGCTGCCACTAAGAGAGCCAACTGCTTCTGAATCTCATTTAGCGCACCCTGCTCTGCCGTCTGCGTGGGGACCCAAGGAGGCCACTGCTAAGGTACTGGGTTCAATGCTTCCCTGATCTCTGCCAGTACTGATCCCACTGGGTCCACTGTTCCCGCTCCTAGAGGAGGATCTACGCCTTGCACGCCTGCCTGTGGTAACGCCGGCGTGGGTGGGGGGGCTACTGCATCCTCCACTGGAGGGAGAACGGGACCTACTGATCCCTCGTCCTCCCCAGCTAAATCCTGCACTCTACTTCTCTTGTGCTTTGCCCCCCCTTTTCCTTTCCGCTGCGCTCTGGGCTTCTTAACCAATGGGGGGAAGGCAGCCCTGGGTGGCACCCCCTCTCTACGAGGGCGCTCAACTAAGCTTCCCTGTGCCTGTTCCTCCTGCGAAGATTCACTTTCCTCGCTGCTCTCCTCATTGTCTTTGCCTAATTTCGCCAGTACTAACTTCAACAACTGGGCGAGTTCGGGGTCCTTCTCCTTCCGTTTATGGCTTGCTTTCTTAGGAGCCATTATTTAGTTATCTCCCCTGCTCTAGCGTCAGATACGTGTACTTTTGTTAGTTCGCCTATCCACAGCCGTTTGCACTGCCCTTTATTGTGCTATTAATCGCGCGCTACCTCATGCCTATCAGGTCGCCTAGCAACCACCGTAAACACTCTTTCATGCCGCACAATCTCTGGCGCGCTGAATCACCCTCAAGAGAAGCGTTTAATATTCTCGCTCTTTCCCGCGCCTCACTGTGGTGCTCAATCGGCTCACTCCGCCACGTGCTCTCGCTTCCCCGCCCCCGGTCCCCAAGAAGAGCCGCCCACGTTGCCCGTGAAGGAGCCCGCACCCTCGGAGCTCCGCCGGCAGCCGCAAACCACCGGGACAGACCTGGGACACTTTATACCCCTTCAGACCCACTCCCGCAATCAACGGCTGCAAGCGGGCCCCCCAGGCACTCGACTCCTTACCTGTCTCGATGGGCGTCTCTCCGTCCCAGGCCGCGCTCGTCTTTGCCGTCTCCCCTCCCGAAAGCCTCGGAGCCTCGTCGCCGTGCTCTTGACCCCGACCTCGAACTCTGCTCTCCCTCGACAATCCAACGGGAGTTGAGCAGTTCTGGCCCAACACGAAGCGCTCCCTTGACAATCCAACGGGAGGTTGAGGAGCCCAGTTAAAAAACGGACTTCTACGAGAAAGGGGGTGAGAGCGCCGGCTCGAGATCAGCTGACTGGAGTGGCAGAGGGAAAAGAGACCGAGGCCACGGGGACTTGACCCTAAATAGGCCAAAGGTCTCCGCCCTCTGCCATTCCGGATATACGTCACTGGACCTACTTGACCCGGATGTAATTGGCGGCCAATCGCCCATTGGGCAAGCGGGCCGCCACTGAACACGTGACTGGGGGCGGGGCCCGGGGGCCGGGTCCTAAGGGCGCGCTTCGTCTAGATTCGTGCTTGGCAAAGCACATGTGCCTCTAGAACGCAGCCCGAACAACTAATGCGTCTGGACAGTGCTTTCTTTTACCATTCATGCCTTTGGAACGCATGCCTTTACCACGCAATTTCATGGTAAAGGCATGATTGGTAAAGGGATGTGTGGAAAGATCACATCCCTGAGCCTAAAACCCTGGCCCCTGACTAATAAACAACCTGACCCCCCATGCGCTCTAAAAAGTACCCCATCCCAAAAAGTACCCCGACCCCCATTCCCCTTTCCCTTGTCCTGTAAACAACACCGACCTCCCTGAGCCCTAAAAACTACCTTCCACCCTAAAACTACCCCCACCCCCAAAAGCCAGCCCCACATACCAGTCCGCGTCCACTCCCGATCCTTCCTCTTCCTGTGCCTGCCCTTCCACGCATCTTCACCGCGTACTGCCTTAACCACTCATATGCACCCATGCCAGGAACCTCAGAATCATCACTAACAGCAAAATGGGCATGAATGCTCAAGTCAACGCTGTCACTGCATCCTGCTTTCACACTCTGAAGCTGTTGAGGAAGATCATTAAAGGGTTCCTAGTAACACCAGAAAAACTGTCACTCATGCCCTCGGAGCCAGCAGCCTGGCCTATGGAAATACCCTCTATGCTGGAATCACCAAGCAACTCACCAGAAGACTCCATTCCATCCAGAATTCGGCAACCAGACTTATCTCGACCTCCCAGACAGAACAGACATCACACCACACCTCAGGGAGCTCCACTGGCTCTCAATATACACGCTCAGTTCAGACTTGTCACTCACAAATTTAAGGAACCACACAAAATAGGCCCTGCCTACCTGAACAGTCGGATCGCCTTCCACCAACCACCTTGACACCTCCGCTCCTTCTCCCACACGTCCCACACATACACAGAAACAGATCAGGAGGCTGGCCCTTCCGTTACATCTCTTCAAAAGCGTGGAACGACCTCTCATTACACGCCAGAGACTCCTCCTCCCTTCACGAGTTCCACCAGGAGCTGAAGACCTGGCTCTTAAAATAGACCGCTTCCTCTGCGCAGCTAGGGTAGCACACCTGCTCGGCACCAGGATACTCCTGCAGGTGATAGTGCACTCTACAAATACACCTAACATAACATACCATAATACCAAAATCGCTCAGGAACAATAGGATAAACTATTTAATCTTTTTCCTTCGACTCTAACTCAATACGAGACAATTCCCAGCACACAGAGACAACCTTTCCACTACTCATCACATTATCTCAGCATCCGCTCAGTATTCCTCAACATGGACAATTAGGCCCTTCTAACACAGACACTCTAAGACACTATAACGTAATCTAGGTTGAAAGTTCAAAACTCAAAATTAGAAGGTTAAGACGTTCAAACCCCAAATTGACAAGCACGAGGATATATCTTTAATGTAGTTAATGCAACTGGCAAATAATATGAAAGCTGAAAGTACAGCAGTCTTTTAGGCACCCACCATTCTTTTTATTACTGTACCCCTACCCAACCCCTAAAGCAAACCCCATTACTTACTCCAAGATCAAAAACTTTTATTGCATCTTACAAATACACTGCAGACTGCCTACAACCCGTTGGGCCGGCCGCTAATATTCAGTCAAAGTAGTAGAGTCATGTTATACATTGTTACAGAGAAACAGCCAACAAAATCCGTATCGTGACAGCCGTTACATTCACAGGTCTTGGCATTCGAGCAGTAAATCAGAAAGTGATGGGCGTTGATTTCCCAGTTTTATAAATCAAACAAACAAACAAACAAACTAACCTGTAGGAACAAGAGCGCGGTCAGGTTTAGTACAATATTGAGCATGTGGAAGTATCTCCCTGTGGTTTCCCTTTACAGATCCCTTTAAGGTAGCAACCTATCCTGCAGTAGGTAAGCCTTCTGCCTATGCTGCGGGCCAGCAATGTATAAGTCCATGTCCTCCTGGCCTTAGTTCTCTGTGGGGTGTTAGTGCAGCTGTCTCCCCAGTGAATCCGTGCCTCTTAATCTCACATACCGCTTAGCTACCTAACCCTCCTCCCCCTCCTCATCCGAGTCTTCAGGGTCTTCTTCTGGCAAAGGGTCACAGATCTCCCCTCTATACGTATTCCACCTGGACCAAATTTTATTCCATTTCCCCGGGCACGCGCGGCTAGAGTAGACTGCCTTTTCTATCACCATTGTCTTGTCCATGTTCAGACACCATTGTGACTTGGACGGAGGTTCTGGGACCCCCCAGCGTTGCGCAACATCCCTCTTCGCCACCGCCAATCCCACCGTGACCCAGAGTCGACTGTGCCGTGTGAGGTCTGTAGGTTCCCATATATTGAGGAGGCACCTCCTCGGGTTGGGCAGTAGTGTCAAGTCTAATGTTTGCGAGATTGTCCGCAGAATCTGTTTCCAATATTCATGAATTCGAGGGCAATCCCATATGGTGTGGAAGAAGGAGCCCTCCTCCCCGCACCCACGAAGGCAGAAGGGGTGGTCTGTCCTGTGAATATGATGTAGCATTGTTCTAGTGTAGTATACCCTATGTACTATCTTCAATTGCACCAGTCGTAATCTCGATGAGATTCCGACCTCCTTAGGCGATGCCAGTGCCTCATTCCATTCATGCTCGTCCATCTCACCAATGTCACCCTCCCACTTCGCCTTCAATTTTAGTGTCGGGTCTGGTGAATTATTAAGGAGTTTGCGGTAGACAAGGGACGTCGCACGCTCTACCATGAATTCTGTAAGGAGACGGTCCTCCAGTGGGGTGGACTCCGGCAGGACGGTGTCAGTAGGCAGTACTGCGAGTAGTGCGTGTCTAATCTGGATGTACCTGTAAAGCTCCCTCTCACTGAGGTCATACAATTCCCTCAGTCTACTGAAGGGCATCACCCCGCCCGTCTCCCAAAGATCTCCCACCGTGGAAATCCCTATCGTGCCCCAATGTGAAAAACCCTTACTATTTCTCAAATGACCGAGGACTCGGGAGTCCCACAGCGGGGTTAGCTTGGTGATCACCCCCTTCCATCCTAGCGCAGCTGTCGCTGCGTGCCAAACTGCAACCGTTAATTTAGTGGGACCCACTAAGGAGCGGAGTTTGCGGTGGTCGTATAACGGAGCCAGCATGCTATCCAAGCCCAGTTGTCCCCTGTCTGTCCGGAACGCCGGCTCTCCTTGCGCAGCATGTAGCCAGTGGTTGATGGGTTTAAGGTGCGCCGCCCAATAGTATAATTTTAAGTTGGGTAGGGCGATACCTCCATCAAACCAGCCTCTGTGTAGTTTGGATTGGGCGATACGGGCAGGGTGGGTCCCCCACAGGAGGTTGGAAACCAGTGCCGCCACCGTCTGAAAGAATTTGGGGGCTATCGGGTAAGGTGTGTTCTCGAGGACATATAAGAACCTGGGCAGAGCCATCATTTTATAAAGTGCGGCCCGTCCCAAGAGTGTCAGTGGAAGATCCGACCAGAACTTAACATCTCGTCTGAGTCTATCCACGTGGGGTTTCAAATTTTTTTCCACGAATTCTGCCGGGTCTTTGGTGACATGGATGCCTAAGTATTTGAACGATGTACCTGACACCCGTAGAGGGCAGCTCGGGTCAAGGGTCGGAGGCTGTCCCCTCAGAACAAACAGTTCCGATTTATTCCAGTTCAGTGTATAACCCGAGATCCTGCCATGAGCATCACAGAGTTGTAACAAGGCCGGAATTCCGTCAGTGGGATTGGATAAGTAGACCAGCATGTCGTCCGCGTAGAGGGACAGCCGGTCCTCCCACCCCTCCCTCCAGCAGATGCCTTTAAGGAGGGGCGAGGTTCTGATGAGCGTGGCAAGGGGCTCCAGCGAGATCGCAAACAACAAAGGGGAGAGGGGACAGCCTTGTCTTGTACCCCTCCCCAGGGTAAACTTCCGAGAGACATGGCCATTAGCCAGCACTCTAGCCTCCGGGTCTGTATAAAGCAGTCTGACCCATGCAATGAAGCGGGGCCCAAACCCTAGGCGCGACAGCGTCTCAAACAGGTACGCCCATTCCACCAGGTCAAAGGCCATCCTGGCGTCGAGCGCCAAAATCACCGCCTGGGACGTTATCGAGTCAGCCCTAGCCAGCACGCCATGTAGGCGTCGCAGATTCAACGCCGTGTTCCTGTGTGGCATAAACCCGGATTGATCCGGGTGTATCAGAGAAGAGAGGTGGGGCAGGAGACGCGTCGCCAGGAGTTTGGCTAGCACCTTCACTTCCACGTTGAGCAGGGAGATAGGACGATAAGAGGAACACTCCTCAGGTGGCTTGCCCGGTTTTGGGATGGTCACTATAGTTGCCATCCGCTGATCCGGCGGGAGCGTACCCTTCTCCTGACATTCCCTGAACATGCCCAGCAGATGTAAACTAAGGGCCTCCGGCATTGCCTGATACCACTCTACCGGTATCCCGTTGGGCCCCATGGCCTTTCCCGGGTTCAGGGCCTGAATAGCTAAGTGTATTTCCTCAGCGGAGATATCCGCCTCCAGTTCTTCTGAAGCTTCCGGGGACAGTGTCTGGACTGCGATCGGCGCCAGCTCGTCTCTGGCCATTTCCGAGGTGACCACCCGAACAGGGGTGTACACCTGTTCAAAGTAGTCTGCTAGGAGGTCCACAATCCGCTCTGGATTGGTGTGCAGTGTGCCATCTGTGTCCCTCAGGCGCGGAACCCCCCTAGAATTCCCTTCCCGCTTGTCGAGCCATGCCAGCAGTTTCCCTGCCTTATCACCCAACTCGTAGACCCTATTCTGGGTGTCTTGCAACTGACCCTTAACATACATACGGAGGTGGTCGTTATAGATCTGTTGGTGTAACGTCAGTGCGTGTAAGGCGGAGGGTGTGGGGGATTGTTCGTGCTTCTCTGCTAGATCCTGCAAGGTCAGGTCTATACTGTCTAATTCTCGGGAGCGCTCCCGCCTGTACCCTGTGATGGTGTTTATGGCTTCCCCCCTCAGGACTGTCTTGTAAGCCTCCCACAGTACCTCGGAGGAGTGCACCGAGTGTATATTTTCAGTGAAATACTGTGATGTCACCTTTTTGAGCACCTTGCGGACCTGGGGAACCTTGAGATAAGCGGCCTGTATGGGGAACAGTCGCTTACGTGATCTCGACTGTGAGGAGAGTGTGAGTGTAAGAGGGGAGTGATCCGAGATCCCTCGAGGAAGAATTGTCATGTCCTCCGCGAGTCGGAGACCGTCCCCCAGGGTCAAGAAAAGGTTGATTCTCGACAGACTCCCATGTACTGAGGAGTGGAAGGTGTACCGGTTAGTGTTGGGGTAGAGGTGTCTCCAGACATCAACCAGGCCCATGGCAGTTAAGAACCGTTGAAGGCGGGGAACCCCCCCCCCGCGGGGACCTGTGTGGGGAACCTATCGAGTTGCGTGTCAAGGACCGCGTTGAAATCCCCTCCAAGGACAATCTCACCCTCCGGGAGGGCCAGAATAAACTCACCCAGTTTGGGGAGGTGTACTGAGTGCAACGCTGGGGGAATGTAGACTGAAACCAGGGTGATGAGCTTTCCCTCCCACTGACCCTGTAGGGCCGCGAAGCATCCTTGATCGTCAGTTTTCGTGAGCATGGGGATAAACCGTGCATTCTTCTGCAACAGGATGCCGGTGCCTCTGGATCCGGACGTAAAGTCCGAGTGAACTACCATCTTGTACCCTCGTCTATCTAGGGCTTTGACCGCCCCCCCTGTTAAATGCGTCTCCTGCAGAAGTATTATCATGGGTTTCTGTCTCCTGATCGCGGTAAGGACCAAACCTCGTTTAACCTTGTCCCCCAACCCTCTCACGTTCCAGGACATGACACGCAAGGCCGGGCATTGCGTTTCAGCCTCCCCCCCTCCCCTCACAGGACTGTACGTATCTGCCATTGGGTATTCAGGGGTCGGTAGTGTAGTGCAGGGGAAATGACACCCGGGTACCGGGCGCGCCTCCGCCCACCAGGAATCAGGAGGACCCCATGTGGGACATCTTCCCCCCCACCCGGGGCTGATCCACCCTCAAAGGCGCTGCTGGGAGTTGCATCTCCCTGTCCATAATTCTCGTTGCGTTTAAACACATATGGAAACCTAGTTACTTTCCTTGACCGTGCATGTAAGTTCCTAACATTAACAGAACCCCCCCCCTCCCAACTGCCCCCTCCCTGCATCCCTGCCTAACGGACTTTCAACTGCCCGCCTCCCCAACTGAGCAGAGCGCTTTACCCAACCCACAACCAGAGTACTTGCGTGTAAGGGGGGAGAGTGTCTCCCTGAGCAGGCGGCATCCCTGCATGCTTCTGGGGTAGTGTTGCCAGAGTCCAAAAACAGCTACCAGGCGATGTGACGACGATCAGCAGTAGTTAGTGAGGCCATCGTACAAGTGGGAGTCATTCCTCTTCGCCATTCCCTTCAAGTCCATGCGAGAGCGAGCCCTCTGCCCCATTCCGGTCGGAAGACTGCGAGCCTGTCCCGTTGTGTCCTCCGCGGTCGGTCCGGTGCCTGGATGATTTGCGCTGACGGTCCACCGTGTGCCATCCCTCCAACCAGTCCCGGGCAGCGTCCGGGGTGTCAAAGAACCATACTTTCTTGTCTGCTACCACCCGCAACCGGGCCGGAAACTGCATCGAGTATTGTAGTTCTTTTTCCCGCAATGTTTTCTTGACCTCTAGGAATGTTTTCCGCCTCCTGGCGACCTCCGCCGTGTAATCCGGGAAGAACGCTATCCTCGAGTTCTGGATCTGGATGGCCGGCACCACTCGTGCGGCCTGCAGGATGGTGTCGCGGTCCCGAAAATTGAACAATCTCGCAAGTATAGGCCGAGGCGGCCCTCCAGTCTTAGGCTTCCCCCCCGGCATCCTGTGGGCCCGTTCCACAGAGAAAAAGTTCGATAGTCCCTTAGGTTGGAGCTTGGTCCTGATCAACTCCTCCACGTAGAGATCCATGGCACCCGTGTTCTCCGATTCCGGCACTCCCAAAATTCGGACGTTGTTGCGTCTGGAGCGCCCTTCCTGGTCATCCAACTTGTCACGAAGTATTCTGTTATCCGTCTGCAGTCGTTCCATCGCCGTCTGCAGTTCCGATACATCCTCAACCAGGGATTTGGTGACGACCTCCATCTGCTTGACCTTTTCCGACATCTTGTGGAGGTCCGCCCGGATTAGCGTGACCTCAGTAGCTGTAGCACCCACCGTCGCCTGCACTTGCGCCAACGCCGCCAGGACGTCCTCAATAGTGGCCTTCTTGGCGCCCTTCGGCTCCATCATTTTCCCCCCCGTTTTGCGCTGGTCTTGGGGCGGGGAGTGCTTGTCATATGCAAACTTGTCCAGCCTGGCCTGGGCGGCAGTTTGTTTGGGCCCTCTCTGTGACATGGCGGACACCCTCTGAAATGTAAGGTCCGTCGTGAGGGATAACGGGTACTCTGTGCGTGCACTCAACGGTAGGTCCGGATCTCAGCCGTCACAGCAGGGGATGCGGGGCGCCGTGTCTTCGAAGGGCATCAGATGTAGTGGCTTCCCCCTCCCGGCCAAGCCGTATGATACCCGGTGCTCCCGGTCAATAAGATGTGGATCGGGCCAGGCTCGTAGGTGCGGCCCCGCTGTCCAATGCGTGGCTTCCCTCCACGTGCGTACCTGTCAGGGTTCGTTCGCCCTCTCCGCCAGGCAAGCAGGGGGGGGGAGGAAAATTACACCCCCGGTGCCCACCTCTCCCAGGGCGAAGTCCAGGGGTCGCGAAGCCCCCTCCAGACAACCGGGACTCGGGACCGACCACCGCCCAGCGCGGGGGGGGGCCGCCACTAATGGGACTCGACGTGTGTCTGGCGCCTAAGATGGCGGTTCCTCCTATGTGGTGTTTGGCGTCCGTGGAGGCTGCAGGTGGTGGCCACAGCCCCCCGCCCTCGCTGTTGGGGGTCGCGGAGCTCCGCTCGCGCCCCCAGGTGTCCGGGGAGAAGAAGGACGAAGTGGCTCGATGTCCGTGGCCGGCCGGCACTTCCGGCTGGATGTGGCCGCCGGGAGGCAACTTCCGGTCGGCCTCAGGGATGACTGTGGCCCTGGCGCTCACTGGGGGATGACAGGCCTCACCGGTCGCGGGCTTCGGTGGCGGTTCCGGGGCCGCAGACGCGCCGAATCAGCCTCAGATTCACTCTGCCGGGCGCCGCACGGACTCCGGCTCTCCACCGCCCCGTCTTGCACTGTTAAGTGCCGGATAATTATGTCGGATGTTCACAGGAAGCCTTCCCTGCTCCGGAGCCTCCTCAAGCTGCAGCCGCCATCGATGGCTGCTAGCCACGCCCCCTACTCCATGCATTTAAGTACATTTATTCTTGATGAGCTAGCAGGTGTTGGTAGAAGCAGATGGCTAAACATTGCTGTGCACGCTGCTCGCACTATGTTTTAACCTGATTGCACTTTTTTAAAAGGAAAATTGTCTTAGTTGCTCATTAAAAAAAATCTATTGTCTGAATTAATTTTACTTAAATTTCACTCACTTGAGGAGACGGTGTCTTGCGCGGTTTTTGCACCTCCCGGGTCCACCACAGCCATTAGCGGGCTGATTGTTGTGGAGGGAGTACTGCATTGACCCAGCCGGCGTAATTCCACTTCCGGTGGCCGTTTCCCTGCTGCCATCTTGTTAGGGGAGGCGGTCTAGTCTTACACCCCCTCTGTTCTTAGAAACACTACTTAGTCTGCCCATGGCATGTGAGCACAGTGAAACCGCGCAGCAGGTTCCCAGCGGCACGCCGAATGCAAGCCTGTCTGTTCCCGTCCGCGCCTGGACGTCGCCAGACACCAGAAATGCTGGCGGTTTTAAGTCTGGTTTGCCAATCTATACCAGAGAAGTTCTGATGTCCATCAGCCAGCGGGTAAGCCCATGCAGACAGCTCTTGGCGGATGCTGTGGAAGGGGCTTTCTGTTGTCCTAACTGCGGCTATCACTCCTATCCCCCACTGCCCCCCTGTTCTATACCTCAATGTCCGCTCTCTGGCTAAACATTACATGGAGATCTACGACTTAATAGAGGATGAATCACCTGATGTGTTCTTCCTAACCGAATCCTGGTTGACTGATGTCATGGTGGCTGAACCGGGCTTAGCTCTCCCCCCTGGTTCCAGTATATTGACTGTAAACAGGGAGTCTAGAGGTGGGGGCATAGATGTCATATTTAAGTCCCGTCACTGCTGCTCATTTGTCAAGGAGGATGTGGCTGGGTGTGAATGCGCTCGTTTTGCAATTTCATTTAGCGCCCACTCTACTATGACATGATTGTTAGTCTACCGACCCCGGGGCCGGTCTCAGAATTCAAATCAGCTATCATTGAGGCCGCGGGTTCCCTGGCGCTGACGGCCACTAACTTTAGTATCATTGGTGATTTAAATCTATACTTTAATCGCCCCTCTGATCCTGAAATCAGCAGCTTGCTTGCTGACTTCGCCGCTTGCCAATTAAGACAGCTTGTGGGGGGCCCTACCCATATTGCTGGACACTTGCTTGCCCCTGTTTTTTCTAACATCCCTTCTCTTTTGGTCAAGACACCCAGCCCGGTGTTTTCGTCCGACCATTTTTTGGTCTCCATCTCCTTCCTGTTATCAGAGTCAGTGCCCAGAGCCGATCCTAAGGCCTCCTTCAGGCGATGCTGGCATAAACTTAAGTTGGAGGACCTGCATTCCATCTTGTCATCCTGTCTCCCTATCCCAGCCACTGATCCGGATCTGGAGTACAAATCACTCTGTGACTGGATCCTTCATGCCCTAGACACTCTCATTCATGCTAAATGGTCCAAGGGTCGCTTCTCGAATTCCAATCCTTGGTTTAACGATTCTCTGGCCGCCCTGCGCAGTACTTGTAAAAAACTAGAACAGGCCTGGAAAAGGGACTATGACCCTGGGGCTAAGAAGTCGTACCAGGATGTGATCAAGTGCTATCACAAGGCCATACATCTGGCACGAGCAGCGTACTTCACTTATGAGATAAAGTCTAGTAAGAACCCTGCCAAAAGTATCTTCAAAATACTTAACAACCTCAAAAACAGGAAAGACTCATCTATCCTGGTGATCACTTATGGGCAGCAATGCGAGCACCTGGCCACCTTCTTTGTTAAGAAGGTGGAAGTCATTTACAAATCCTTCCCTATATCCCCTCTAGATCCCCCTGCTTCGCATGCTCCTCTCCCCATTCTCACTCTGGCAGCTAGCACCCTATTTCCCAGGGTGAGTTTCTCAGTATGAAAGTCAAATCGGGCTCCCCTATGAATCCTCTGAGGCCTGCCCAATTTGGGGACTCCCTACCTGTACTCCTTACGCCTTTGTGTCAGATAATCAACTCCTCTTTCACCACTGCTTTGGTACCTTTGTATGGAAGCAAGCTAGGGTGGTCCCCTTGCTGAAAAAACCTCACTGGACCCGACTAAACCGGAAAGCTTCTGTCCTATATCTTTACTGCCTTGGGCTGCTAAAGTTGCTGAGGCTCACACCAATAACATCCTATTGGGCTTTCTGAACAACACCGGCGTCTTGGATCGTTCCCAGAATGGCTTCCGCCCTGGACACAGCACTGAGACTGCGCTCTTAGCTGTGACCGAACACCTGCAGACCATTCTGGATGAGGGACATACCGTGGCCCTGATATTGCTCGATCTCCGCTTTTGATACGGTCTCTCACCGGATCCTCTTACGTCGCCTAGAGAAGGATGGGGTGGTAGGTCTGGCCTTGGATTTGTTTTGATCTTTTCAGTCAGACAGAACATTCCAGGTTACTGCCCCCCCTTTCTCTCCCGCGCCCATTCCATCAAGCAGGGGGTCCCTCAGGGTTCGGCCTTGAGCCCCAAACTGTTCAACCTGTACGTTCAACCTCTGGTCTCGTCTGCTGATGATACGCAGCTGGTGGTGGCCCTCTCCGAAGATCCTATGCGGGGCACCTCCAAATTTCGGAGCGGACTAGCGGCGGTCGTGCAATGGATGACCACAAACTGCCTTCAGCTCAACGCTAATAAGTCAGAAGTGTTGTTGGTGGAGAGAGATAAGGGGCTCTGGAGTACACAATGGTGGCCAGTCACCTTGGGCAGTGCCCCCACCCTTAAGTCGGCTGTGGAAAATCTTGGGGTCTGGCTCGATTTCACTCTTGAGTTTCAGGAACACACTAAGAAGGTTGCAGGCATCTGCTTTGGCCTACTCCGGGGACTGAGGCCCATGTTGGGTTTCTTTGATCCACTCACCCACCAGTTAATAGTCCAGGTGACTATTCTGTCCAGACTGGACTACTCTAACTCACTTATGTTAAGCGCTAACAAGGCAGAAGTGACTCATCTACAGCGAGTCCAGAATGAAGTTGCCCGAGTCCTGTTGAGGCTCCCTAGAACGTTCTGTGACGGGCACAATGCGCCGTCTACATTGGTTACCCATGTCCAAAAGGATTGAATTTAAAACGCAATGTCTGACTTTCAAAATACTAAAGCTTTCATCCTCTGAGATTCAGTCCAATCTGCTGGTTCCCTATGTACCCAACCGCCAGCTACGCTCTGCTGAGCAATATTTGGCTACGGTCACTCGTGTGAAGCGCCTCAGAGCTGGGGGCCAGTCCTTCCGATATCTTGCCGCTAAACTGTGGAAATCCCTCCCTATTCAGATCCGTCACATGGATTGCTTGTTGTCCTTTCGTAAGGCCACCAAAACCTACCAACCTGTTCCCCTTCGTTTAGTCCCTAGCCTTCTTCTGACACTGCTACCAGTGCTGGGGCGCTATATAAGAATACCTAACATAACATTCTAACCCTTGCTCTAACTCTAACCTCAGCACGTACCTATCACTAAAGCACTGACATTTGCTCTTCTCCAAAAATGTAGTGCTGAGTCCAAGATCAAATCATAACTTTGTACTTTTCTTATCCCTCGAACGAATGCGAATCTTAGCCTTTACCCTGACTGAAACGATCCACACATACACATTCAATATAATTTTTTGTCCTTTCCATACCTCAAACAATTTGTTTCCAAACGATTGGTTTTTCAAATGTAAAATGTAAAGTTTTGTTTTTTCCAACTATGCCATTCGGACTTTTGACCCAATACCTTACACCAATCGTGCAGACGGGGACTATTCTCCTGCACTTCAAAAAAGTAAACTCTGGTTTTCCGCCCTTTCCCATAAATAAATGTCTGACTGCCCTCTGGTGGTTCGAAAGACAATTGCAGGCCTCTTGTGAACTCTCGCAATACCATACCCTGGAAGTCCTCTAGATGCCGCCATATTTTCACATTAGACGCCGTGAAGCCGATCCGGGACAGAGCGATTCTCGGCTCGAGCAGTTCTTTGGATCCGTTTGGACCGCATTAAATTATCATAAATACTAAGAAGTTTTCAGTGTACTATTTAAGCTACAGCTGGATATAATATATCAGCGCAAACGCTGACTGCCATGAGCTTATTGAAGGGATCCCGATGACTGATTGGGATTTTACAGGAATTATTTTGAGAACCCGACACTAAAGGAGTTCTGTATCTTTTGACTGCCTAGCTGCAAACAGCATACTCCAAAGGAAAGCCCGGCTGGGTCTACTTGGAGGCTGCCACACATAACCCTACCTTCCTCACACAGTCCTGATGAAGACCCGCGCAGACGCTTCAAGAGCGCTATAATAGGGTTGAAACGTCGACAAAGCATATCAGTGGACCATTTTTCTAAGGATTCTGTATTTGAGACTGACTAATGTAGTATACAGAACACTCTTAGGGCCAGATGTAGGAGCCCTAATACCGGTCGGTAACGGCCGAATTCGGCCGTTACCGACCGGTATTTGGGTTTTCAGATGTAGGGGCCATTATTTTACACAATCGGTAAATTTACCGATTCGGTAAATTTACCGATTCGGTAAAATACCGAATCGGTAATTTTACCGATTCGGTAAATCAAAATGTAGGTGACACTCCTGAGAGTGCCACAGGCCCTTAAGAGTCGGTATTTTACCACACAATCCTATTGTTTGGTAAAATACCGAATCCAGGTGTGCATGCACACTGTGCAATGTGACACACAGACATGCCCTTAGGGCATGTATGTGTGCCACATGTCACACATGCCTTTAATTGGGGTGCTAGAGGGTGTCAAAGTGGCACCCCCTGCACCCTTGCAACATTCGGTATTTACCGATTCGGTTAATACCGATTCGGTATTTACCATTGATTCCTATGAGCTTCACAGCCCATAGAAATCAATGGGTAATACCGATTCGGTATTTACCGAATCGGTAAATACCAAATGTTACCGATTTGGTAATTCAAATGTAAAAATTACCTACATCTCCCTCCTTCATATTTACCGATTCATAAATACCGAATCGGTAAAATTCGGTATTAATGAGTCGGTAAATTGAAGTTACCTACATCTGGCCCTTAGTGACTTTGTAATATTGGTCACGCTCCCCCTTTCCCATTCTCTTCCCCTCCTTGTCACCGGAAATTGGCATTGTATATATTGTATATTACACTGGCACAAAATTCCACTGAGCACCAATTGTCACTTTGCGCACCACTGTATAAAGTTGACAGCCTGTTTACACCTTTAAAATGAAAGTACTTATAAATGAATACAATTTATAAAGTGTCTTATAATACTGCAGATGTTTTGGATTCGTCTTTTTATTCGTAATTTTACTTTGATTTACTCGTCCTGCAATAATGAATATATTGTGCAAAATGCGAGATAAGTGAATAAATATAGTGCACCCGAATTAACCAATTGTTTATAATTTGCCTTACTGCACAGGTTCTTAGGGATACTGGGTCACCCCATTGATAATTAACTCGCCATATTTACACCGGCTCTCAGTCCTTCTCAACGAGCTTTGGAACCATCCCACCAACACAAGACGTCAGGATTCGTTTTGGTATCCCTGAGAGTCGCCCATACATATGCCCCGTGTTTAAGGACATTAAGCTATGACATTGTATTGGTGTCATTCTAGTGAACACCTGGAGGGTGCCGACTTAAACACGCATGGTTAATCCTAAAACGGTGGTCTTTAAAATGCAGGCCAGGAGGCAACAGAATGTCTCTGGACTGGGGGACGTGAGAGGAGGGGGTGGTGAGCAACTGGATGTAAGCAGAACATTTGACAATTAAAACATTGCTGCAGGAAACCATATTTATTTATTTATTTTATTTTAAAAGTTTTATATAGCGCTAGCTTGACCCTTGGGAATCAGAGAGCTTTACATACACACAGGAGAATTTAAAAAATGGCATTACATAGCAGGACCTAGGGAAGCGAAAAAAGATATAAGTAGAAATCATTAATCATTGTATCGTTGGGAGGGTAGAGCACATTTTTTGTGCTGAAGGAGACTCGCAAGGTAAATCTGAAGGCCGCTGCTCTTTGTTAATGGCCACTTCCGGTCTGGACACACAAGAGCCACAAAGGAGGCAAGCAGCTTTGGTTCAGGAGGTGCAGCGGGAGGCAGTCGGGGTGTGCTCACGGGTGCTGCTGGCACATACAGGTCGGATCCTTGGGTCCAAATCTCAAACGCTGCGGAATGCATTTATGAGACGTTTCCAGCTCATAGAGCTGGTCAAGGGTGCTGAGGCATTCTGGGGGTCGAAGGTCAAAGCTTAGAATGGATTCAGGACGTAGATACCCCTAGGGAGAGAGATGGAAGCAAGTCTAGCGTTTCCTGGACATCTTTGGGCATGAAACCCCGACCCAGAACGTAGGTACCTGCGAGATGCAGATGTGATGAGCAGACTGTTCAAACAGAGGGAGCCCCCCCTGGCGAAATCCAATGCTGCAGGGGCCCGGGAGGTGTCACTGCACCACTCTTCAGGAGGCGCCTGACAGCAGAAGAGACAGCTTGACTACAATACTTAGACATACTGAACACACAACACAGTCTTATACACTCGCACTTCAATTACAAATTTAAAAGCGCAAATAATTGATAAAAACATCCAAATTCCGCACCCAGTCAGTCAGAAACGACGACCCCCACCGACCCCCCCCCCGCCCCCCCCCTCCAAGCTAGAGCCGAGGCCCGTCCCATATAGCGGCTCGGGTCGCTCTAATTGACCCGCGCTGTGTCACCGAGCAGTCTCCGGTGACACAAAGAAAGGGCCCCCGGCTGTGAAACCGGTGGCTGAGCTAACAATATCTGTCCGGGTCACGAGGTCAGGGTCTGTTCTCTGACCCAGACAGTCACCTGAGCGACAAGTCACTCTCTAACCGCCCAGCCAGGAGACAGAGGGGAGGACGTCGGACATGTCCAAGTGTGAAGAGCGCAGAGCAAGGACCCGACCTCTCAGTCTCTGGCGCTCACAACACGTGCCACCGCCTCGGCAGGGATGGTACTCACAGCACACAGAGCGGTCCCAGAAGTCTCAGTACTCACATCACGTCCAGCGGACTGGACAGTGCTACTACAACCCATTCAGCGGCCTCGGTAGTATTAGCTCTGACGGTCTCAGCAGTACTAGTACTCACAGCATTTACAACCTCCCCATCAGGGCCAGAGCTCACAGCATGTACAGCCGCCTCGGCAGGGTTAGTACTCGCAGCACATACAGGGGTCTCAGCAGTGTTAGTACTCGCAGCACATACAGGGGTCTCAGCAGTGTTAGTACTCGCAGCACACACAGGGTTCTCAGCAAAGTTAGTTCTCGCAGCACATACAGTGGTCTCAGCACTGTTAGTACTCGCAGCAAACACAGGGTTCTCAGCAAAGTTAGTACTCGCAGCACATACAGTGGTCTCAGCACTGTTAGTACTCGCAGCACACACAGGGTTCTCAGCAAAGTTAGTACTCGCAGCACATACAGTGGTCTCAGCAGTGTTAGTACTCGCAGCACACACAGGGTTCTCAGCAAAGTTAGTACTCGCAGCACATACAGTGGTCTCAGCAGTGTTAATACTCGCAGCACATACAGGGGTCTCAGCTGTGTTAGTACTCGCAGCACATACAGGGGTCTCAGCAGTGTTAGTATTCGCAGCACACACAGGGTTCTCAGCAAAGTTAGTACTCGCAGCACATACAGTGGTCTCAGCACTGTTAGTACTCGCAGCAAACACAGGGTTCTCAGCAAAGTTAGTACTCGCAGCACATACAGTGGTCTCAGCACTGTTAGTACTCGCAGCACACACAGGGTTCTCAGCAAAGTTAGTACTCGCAGCACATACAGTGGTCTCAGCAGTGTTAGTACTCGCAGCACACACAGGGTTCTCAGCAAAGTTAGTACTCGCAGCACATACAGTGGTCTCAGCACTGTTAGTACTCGCAGCACACACAGGGTTCTCAGCAGTGTTAGTACTCGCAGTACATACAGTGGTCTCAGCAATTTTAGTACTCGCAGCACATACAGGGTTCTCAGCAGTGTTAGTACTCGCAGCACATACAGGGGTCTCAGCAGTGTTAATACTCGCAGCACATACAGAGGTCTCTGCAATTTTAGTACTCGCAGCACACACAGGGTTCTCAGCAGTGTTAGTACTCGCAGCACATACAATGGTCTCAGCAGTGTTAGTACTCGCAGCACATACAGTAGTCTCAGCAGTGTTAGTACTCGCAGCACACACAGGGTTCTCAGCAGTGTTAGTACTCGCAGCACATACAGTGGTCTCAGCACTGTTAGTACTCGCATCATATACAGAGGTCTCAGCAGTGTTAGTACTCGCAGCACATACAGGAGTCTCCGCAGTGTTAGTACTCCCAGCACATACAGTGGTCTCAGCAGTGTTAGTACTCGCAGCACATACAGGGGTCTCAGCAGTGTTAATACTCGCAGCACATACAGGGTTCTCAGCTGTGTTAGTACTCGCAGCACATAGAGTGGTCTCAGCAGTGTTAGTACTCGCAGCACATACAGGAGTCTTCACCATTTTAGTACTCACAGTACATACAGTGATCTCAGCAATGTTAATACTCGCAGCACATACAGTTGTCCTAGTGCTGACAGCACTCACAGGGGTTTCAGCAGTGTTAGTATTCACAACACATACAAGGGTGTCAGCACTGTTAATACTCGCAGCACATACAGTGGTCTCAGCAGTGTTAGTACTCGCAGCACATACATGGGTCTCAGCAGTGTTAGTACTCAATCAATCAATCAATCAAAGACATTTATAGAGCGCACTACTCACCCGTAGGGTCTCAAGGCGCTGGGGGAGGGGGGTGCCGCTACTGCTCGAACAGCCATGTCTTCAGCTTCTTCCTGAAGGAGAGGTGGTCTTGGGTCAGGCGCAGGTCGGTCGGGAGGGAGTTCCAGGTCTTGGCGGCCAGGTAGGAGAAGGACCTTCCTCCTGTAGTCGCTCTTCGGATGCGGGGGACGGCGGCGAGGGCGTGGTTGGCTGATCGGAGGTGGCGTTTGGGAGCGTAGAAGTTGATTCGGTTGTTGAGGTAGCTCGGGCCTTGGTCGTGTAGGGCTTTGTGTGCGTGGGTGAGGAGGCGGAAGGTGATTCTTTTGTTGACGGGGAGCCAATGTAGGTCTCTCAGATGTCCGGAGATGTGGCTGGTTCGTGGGATGTCGAGGATGAGTCTGGCTGAGGCGTTCTGGATCCGCTGGAGTCTCTTCTGGAGCTTGGCGGTGGTACCGGCGTAGAGGGCGTTGCCGTAGTCCAGTCGGCTAGTGACGAGGGCCTGGGTGACGGTCTTCCTGGTCTCGGCACTTACAGTGGTCTCAGCAGTGTTAGTACTCACAGCACATACAGGGGTCACAGCAGTGTTAGTACTCGCATCACATACAGGAGCCTCAGCAGTGTTAGCACTCGCAGTACATACAGGGGTCTCAGCAGTGTTAATACTCGCAGCACGTACAGTGGTCGCAGCAGTGTTATTACTCGCAGCACGTACAGTGGTCTCAGCAGTGTTAGTACTCGCAGCACATACAGGGGTCTTCGCAGTTTTACTGCTCACACTACATACAGTGGTCTCGGCAATGTTAATACTCGCACCACATACAGTTGTCCTAGTGCTGGCAGCACTCACAGGGGTGTCAGCAGTGTTAGTATTCATAGCATATACAGTGGTCTCAGCAGTGTTAATACTCACAGCACATACAGTGGTCTCAGCAGTGTTAGTACTCACAGCACATACAGGGGTCACATCAGTGTTAGTACTCACAGCACATACAGGAGTCTCAGCAGTGTTAGTACTCGCAGCAAATACAGGGGTCTCAGCAGTGTTAATACTCGCAGCACATACAGGGGTCTCAGCAGTGTTAGTACTCGCAGCACATACAGTGGTCTCAGCAGTGTTAGTACTCACAGCACATACAGGGGTCTCAGCAGTGTTAGTACTCACAGCACATACAGGGGTCTCAGCAGTGTTAGTACTTGCAGCACATACAGTGGTCTCAGCAGTGTTAGTACTCGCAGCACATCAGGAGTCTCCGCAATTTTAGTACTCATAGGACATACAGTGGTCTCAGCAATGTTAATACTCGCAGCACATACTGGGGTCTCAGCAGTGTTAGTACTCGCAGCACATACAGTGGTCTCAGCAGTGTTAGTACTCGCAGCACATACAGGGGTCTCAGCAGTGTTAGTACTCACAGCACATACAGGAGTGTCCGCAGTGTCAGTACTCGCAGCACATACAGTGGTCTCAGCAGTGTTAGTACTCACAGCACATACAGGGGTCTCATCAGTGTTAGTACTCACAGCACATACAGGGGTCTCAGCAGTGTTAGTACTCACAGCACATACAGGAGTCTCCGCAGTGTTAGTACTCGCAGCACATACAGTGGTCTCAGCAGTGTTAGTACTCGCAGCACATACAGGAGTCTCCGCAGTGTTAGTACTCCCAGCACATACAGTGGTCTCCGCAGTGTTAGTACTCGCAGCACATACAGTGGTCTCAGCAGTGTTAATACTCGCAGCACATACAGTGGTCTCAACAGTGTTAGTACTCGCAGTTCATACAGTGGTCTCAGCAGTGTTAATACTCGCAGCACATACAGTGGTCTCAGCAGTGTTAGCACTCGCAGCAAATACAGTTGTCTCAGCAGTGTTAATACTCGCAGCACATACAGGGGTCTCAGTAGTGTTAGTACTCGCAGCACATACAGTGGTCTCAGCAGTGTTAGCACTCGCAGCAAATACAGTTGTCTCAGCAGTGTTAATACTTGCAGCACATACAGGGGTCTCAGTAGTGTTAGTACTCGCAGCACATACAGTGGTCTCAGCAGTGTTAATACTCGTAGCACATACAGTTGTCCTAGTGCTGGCAACACATACTGATGGGGAAAATATATATATATATCCATATGTATGTATTACATAGATAACATAGTTATTCCAATTCTCACCTGCACTATTACAGCGCGGCAAGTCTCACACTTTTAGAGGAAACACATCAGCCCCTTAATTCACCACACTCAGTCAGAACGCTCACGGTAGCTGCAACGGTATCATCCACCTTGGACTCTTGCCAGCGGCTGCTCTCACTGCAGTTTTAGCACCAGCAGCAGCTCTCACTGCAGTCTCAACACCAGCGGCTGCTCTCACTGCAGTTTTAGGACCAGCAGCAGCTCTCACAGCAGTCTCAGCACCAGCGGCAGCTCTCACAGCAGTCTCAGCACCAGCTGCAGTTCTCACAGCAGTCTCAGCACCAGCTGCAGTTCTCACAACAGTCTTAGCACCAGTGGCAGCTATGACAGCAGTCTCATCACCAGTGGCAACTCTCACAGCAGTCTCAGCACCAGCGACAGCTCTCACAGCAGTCTCAGCACCAGCTGCAGCTCTCACAGCAGTCTCAGCACCAGCGGCAGCTCTCACATCAGTCTCAGCACCAGCTGCAGCTCTCACAACAGTCTTAGCACCAGCGGCAGCTCTCACAGCAGTCTCACCACCAGCGGCAGCTCTCACAACAGTCTTAGCACCAGCAGCAGCTCTCACAGCAGTCAGAGCACCAGCGGCAGCCCTCACGGGAGTCCTAACACCAGTGGCAGCTCTCACAGCAGTCTCAGCACCAACGGCAGCTCTCACAGCAGTCTCAACACCAGCGGCTGCTCTCACTGCAGTTTTAGCACCAGCAGCAGCTCTCACAGCAGTCTCAGCAACAGCGGCAGCTTTCACAGCAGTCTCAGCACCAGTGGCAGTTCTCACAACAGTCTTAGCACCAGCTGCAGCTCTCACAGCAGACTCAGCACCAGCGGCAGCTCTCACCTCAGTCTCAGCACCAGCTGCAGCTCTCACAACAGTCTTAGTACCAGCGGCAGCTCTCACAGCACTCAGAGCACCAGTGGCAGCTTTCACAGGAGTCTTAACATCAGTGGCAGCTCTCACAGGAGTCTGGTACAAAAGGGGGTGGTGATGGACGGAGCGTCTGAACCAATCAAACACTCACACCCAGTCAAAACATCTGGGTTTGATCCATCAGCCCCAACGGCAGCTCTCACAGCAGTCTCAGCGGCAGCTCTCACAACAGTCTTGGCACCAGCGGCAGCTCTCATGCAACATGCAGGAGATCTCAGGGGTCAGGGGTCACGAATACATAAAGGGATGAACTAGAGCAACATGAGTGGGCGATGGTGCACTGAAGCACACGGGTAAGAGAGTGCAACACGAGCGCGGGAGGGGGCTTTTTAAAATGTTAATGGGGTCGGAGAGGTCTACAACATGGAGGGGGGCCACCAAAGAGGAGAGCCGGGGGGCACAGAAGCATTCACGGATGAACAAGAGCAACTTGGGGTGTAGGGCGGCTCAGAAGCATACAGGCAAGCGAGGGAAACATAAGAACAGCGGGGGCCAGAAGCACATGGGTGAGCGAGAGTGAACGGAGGTGGGGGGCACAGCAACTCACAGGTGACTGTGGGGGCAAAAGCACACAGGTAAGGGAGAGGAACACGGAGACGGGCTTGGGCGTCACTTCACCAAAATGCCAGGGGTAGCACATCACACACTCATATTACCTGTACATTGAATTAACGCACATTTGCTTACACATACACACACATTCACAAACCTCTCTCAGATAGACACACTCACCTGCAAGCACGCATTCAATATGCACTGAAAAGCATTTACTGCTTACCTTAGCCGCTAGATAGGGTCATACTCCAGCAAACTATACTCCATTGCTTATTACACTAGTTTAATTAACATTTGACAGGAAAATGAGCTTCAGCCAATGTCCATTAGGACAAACTGCCCCTATGTTGCAGACACTGATTTTGCCAACTCAGAGGCCAGGCCAGGGGCCGTGAAGGCAGCTGCGACGCCTGACGCAGTGCAGTCTTAACACATTTGTAGGCTGGGCAGTTGGCCGGGGGCCCCACGAGCATAGGGTCTCCATGCTAATCTATGCACACTGATTTTGTTGGAGGTACCAATAAATATGTTTATTTTAGCAATAATTGACATTTGTATTCCTGTGTGGTTGTGCAAGCAGGGCCTAGTGCACTTCTCTGCCCGGGAGCCTATAATGCTTTTAAGACGGCCCTAAATAACATCCATGGAGAGGGAGAGAGACGAAGTACATGAGGGAGACAGCATGCGAACCAATGCACTCTCATGGAGTGCTTCAAAAAAGAGAAGCTCCCAAAACGTGAGAGTTGAAAGGGCAGAGGTACAAGGTCCAGGGAGGGGCAAAGAGAAGAAGTGAATTCTGCATGCGCTGACAAACAAGAAGTAAACGAGAGTGACGATGAAGCGGACTAATGGTAAGCAATGGGCGGACTCTATTCTAGCAAAATGTCTCGTGAGCTGTCTCAGACAAGACCTAATAACCAGGTAGGAGCTATCAATAGCTTAATACTGTGGAAAATTGCACAGATCAAGACAGCGAAATGAGCGAGCCAGCACCGCCAGGTGGGGACCTCAGGGTGTTCCCCATGAAGCAATGTCTGAAATACATGGACCATTTATTGGCAGCAAACTTTTCCAAAGAAATCGACAAAAAGTAAATGATTTAACAGTGAGCTCTAAAAGGACCTTGTCACCTGCTCTACTCTTTCATGCTCTGCATATCTATTGTATGACTTTGGGTGCTTTTTGGAGACGGAGAAGGGCTTGGAAAATTTTGAAAACAAATTTGCCCAAACTGAATAATTTACCAGGAAAATGTCTAACGAAACTGGGTAAAATACTAATTTGAAATAATCTGGGGTTTCACGCTGCTAGAGCCTCCTCTCATGTTTCAAAAGGTATAAACCATCCCCCATCACATTTTTTGTTGCTTACCCTGTCTATAGGAATGTGAAGCATTTCACAATCTCAGACCCTATACAGCAGAGCAATCTTTAATGCCACAAAATATTTCCCACACATCTGAGCTAGCCTAGACAGGCTTTACAGACTCAAACTATAACCAGTATTTACATAAAGTAATTATCAGATCATAAAATATGGATCTTGAAATGGATCTGCATGTTTCATAAAAGAGCCAATACTCCTTCTAGAAATTGCCTTCTGCAACAAATGAAATGCCCCCAAGTCAGCATGAATTAACACTCAAATATCAGCTGTAAATATTTTGAAAATGCAAACATTTTGCCCAAAATTTCTGCTTTTTTAAAAAAAAAACACTCATTTTGCCTGAATACCAGCTTTCATTGTAATAAACATGCTAAGTTACCTCCCATTTTATCGACAACACACAGATGCAAGAAAGCACTTTTTGTATTTCATGGATACATTGCTCCAAAATATCAGCTTGTCCTCTTTCAGAAACCTACACAGTTTGATCACCAATGCTAGTCTTTGATTTGTAATAAATGTATGATGGCAATTACTATCATGCAATAGTGTCCCCTCAATTGAAAATGAATGTCGCACAGCTTAGAACGCTGTAATCCCCCTTGCCACCCAGACGGTGTGGTCCACTTATTATAATGCTGCATGTGAGGTGATTCTCATTTAGTGTATCAGAAACGGTCTAATTAAGGTAATCAAAAGCAGAACATACAGGTTAATGGACCTGAAAATACTAGCTGCTCAGTCATATTTGATGTACTGCGTTTGCTATTGCTATTAATGAAATATGGACAATTATATGTTGATGCACCTCTAGCCAACTCCCAGCCTAAAGCTCCTCACCAAAACACCAGCTAGGAGGGTCTGACCCAGTTGTGTGGTAATGAATATTTGCTAGTGAAAACCTCTGACTTTACCTAGCTCTTTCATGAAGTAGTTCACCATTGTCAAGTTTCTCTTCACTGTGGACAGTGCTGAACTGGCTAGTGGTGGGTAGAGTTAAAGGGCAGGAAGATATTCCTTGGTTCCAAGGCTGTCCTGATCAGGGCCGGATTGGAAACAACAACCGGCTCTAGCAAAGTGCTCGGCCGGCGCCCCCTTCCCCACTGGGGGGTGGGGGGGGGCTGTTGGAGGTGTCGCCGAGCTCTTTGCTGGTGCCGGTTTGCGGACGATTTTAGTACGGATTTTGCCCTGTAACAAATATGGCCCACAGGGGCCCAAAACCGGCCCCCACTCATGCAGCGCACCGTGGGATTGCCCGGTGCCTGCTATGGCCAGTCCGGCCCTGGTCCTGAGTCAATTTGGATGTTCACATGTAAATATCTTGAAGAGGATTTATGTGCCACAAGGCACCTTCACCGAAGAGGAGCTACACTACACAGCAGAAAAGGTCAGAGTTAAGAGCGGGGGAACTGTTAAGGTGGTGCACGGGGATCAACGTCCCCACCTAGCACTCCTTTAGGTAAGTTTCTCCTAACAATTATTACTTTGTCATCTTGTTTCAACATCAAGCAGCCAGTAGTTTAATCACTCGGTTCGTTTATTTATAATCATGTTCTCCGTGTTGCAAAATCACACGTGTAAACAAGAATCACAATTCATTGAATTCAACTGATAGATCCCAATGCATTTCGGGATGCCGCCCTTCATCAGGGGAATAGTTCTTGACGTCAGGACAGGTGTATTTAGTGGTGAAACAAGATGAAAAGGAATAATTGTTAGAAGAAACTTACCTAAAGGAGTGCCAAGTGGGGACGTTGATCCCATTGAAGACAACGCTATCTTCACACATTGTGTCATTCACTCCCTTGATCGGAGGGCGGTACCCACTCGCACCCTACTACAAACAGAATTGGCATACCATAGCCAGTTCACGCATATACTCATAGAGTGCCACAAGCCATTGATTTATCACCCACCAATGGCATTCAAGTCCACCTCTTAAAAACCCATCCTTTGTGCAGCCAGGGAGAAGATGAAGTGGGAGCCATTATTGCCTGTTATACTAGGATAATTTCTACCTGCCTTTTGCTATCTATCTTAATCTCTACCCGTCGCAATCTACTCCCAAGGTTTTAAACAACCCATTTTCTGAATTCATTCATGGGGAGATTTAGATCAGCACTGCTGATCAGCCCCTCCTCAACTGCAGGGAAAGGATCTTGTCTCTGAAAAGCCAGTAGTCCAGAAAGATTGAGAAAGTCTAGGACCAGAGCAGTCTGCTGACCAGTTCCCACTATCCCACTTTACTAAGAACTGCTGGCGTGTCTGTGCAAGACTTGCACCAGTTTGGAGTGTCTATGAAAGACTTGTTCCAGTTTGAGGGCCTTCTATAACTGGTTTCAAGAGGGCTCAGACACCTGGGGCCAGTCTACGAGAAACTATTTCGTCGAGCTATCCTGAAGGCATACAAGCTACAACAGCTCCTCGAAGCCAGCCGACAGATCTGAAACCTAATATGAAAGATGGCATGTAACATCTCTTACTACCGTACCAATTCTTCTTGATTTTTGTGTTATTTTACGTAATACAACTACTCTCTTGTGTTACTTAACCTTGGATGGAATTTCTTTATGGTATTATTGCTTGTGCATTTTGGTTCACGTGATACCTCACACATTTTCTGTGGGGTGTGTCATTTTTTTTCTCAAGTTGAGAAGTGAGACTAGAAGTACTCTAGAATCATCCCTTTGCGGGCACACATTTTGTTGTCTTCCCTTGAAAAAGACTTCCACTCCATTAATTGAATTGTTTGCGTGTTTTTTTTATTTCATTAACACTTTGACTTCAAGCATAGTTTGTTAGCCTTTTGCATTTTTCAAACATTTTGTCCTTCAGGCAATGTCATTATTATGTTTCCAATGCATTTCGGGCATTTAGGTCATGCCCTTCATCAGGGAATCGACACGTAGGGCCGCGGCTGCCCTGCGCCGCTGGTTCAGCAGGAAGAGCACCAAGGCAGCGGCACCGGCCAAGGTGTAGTTCCGCGGAGTCAGGTACTTGCTGTAACCCGCCATGGCATAATGACATTGCCTGAAGGACAAAATGTTTGAAAAATGTAAAAGGCTAACAAACTATGCTTGAAATCAACAAGTCAAAGTGTTAATGAAATAAAAAAAACACGCAAACAATTCAATTAATGGAGTGGAAGTCTTTTTCAAGGGAAGACAACAAAATGTGTACCCGCAAAGGGATGATTCTAGAGTACTTCTAGTCTCACTTCTCAACTTATGTTTAAGACGCCGTTGGACCCTCGACGTCACCTTTCGGTGCACCAGTAAACTCAACAAAACCAAACCCGATCGCAGTGTAACTAATCTGCTGTGCATCTATCCAATTTCAATTATATTTTTTTTCTCAAGCCATCCTTCTACAGGTGGGCTGAGCTTTACCATATTGTAAACAGTTTACCTCTGTGGATCATCTTTGTTGTACATTGATAGAATATTGATGTGCGGACACTGTGCCTGCAAATGACTAGTACAGGCGTATTTGACGGCACAAACTTTGGATAGGATAAGACCCTCAGGAGCATGGAGGTGTCCACCTGATGCCAAAACATGTTATACATAGATCTGGGCAGCAGGGGCTCAGCAAACGGAGGCACCTCACCAACATACAAAACTGACCAGTACCAAACAGTGGCCGCATGCGGTGGCTGTACCCTGAAAGAAAATATTGTTCTACACTCACAGTGGTCTCAACACTCACGACTGCCAACACTTAATGCACTTGCAACACTCTAATGTGTAGTGCCAGAATATTGTTGACTGCCAAATATTGTCAAGGTAAAAATATATAGAGAGAAGTATGGATTCATATACTTAATTCCACATACATGTGCAATGACAGTATATATATGTATATTTTATTTTTCATTACATTTTTGTTTGTTTTGAATTTTTTTCTGCATTACCCATCCATTGGCAGCCTTACTGGCTGTCAGCTATTTCTCATTCCGCCTTGTTTTGAGAACGTTTACAAAGAGAATGGGTGACTTACTCCTCCAGTGTCTGACCATTCCAACTCCCACCTCTTTGCCGTCGCGCTAATGACATCAATCATCATTTCAGCTGGAGGTCTCATATTCTTTCTTACTTTTATGTTCCTTGCTTCTGCTTTGTCTAGTCTTCACAACATTTCAGCAATCTGTAGAACTCCCAGCAGTTTGGGATACTGGAGTGCTGTAAAGTCTTTAACTAAATATAGCACAAGTAAGTCCCACGTCTGTGTGGACAGTTTTCCTGAACACGTATAGTGCTTGCAAGGTGTCCAAGTCTAAGATCAGACTCTTGCCCACTAAGCCTCTATTGTCCATGAAAATGGTTTTCCCCATAGAGCTAGTAACTCCTGCTTAGCTGCCAGAAGTAGGTCTGCAATGAGTTTGCTTTTCTTTGAATGTATGGGGATTATCCCTTCAGAAAGCCTAGCGAGTAGTACTACCTCCAGACAGTTATCTATCTGGTTCATGGTGTCTACCTTTCTCTCAGAATTTTTTTATTTGGGGCAGTGTCATAAAAATGTACGTGAACTAATTTCTGCATTATTGCATACCCTACCACATTTATCCGGTCTGTTCAGATCTATTATATATAGTTTCTCAGGTGTCAGGGGTCTTTGGTATAAAACCTTAAAAAACGTTTCCCTGCCCTTGGTATGGTTAGCATGGCTGGTGGTGTTTCTAGTGAGAACAGACTTCCGTTGTCCCTTGTCTAGCTGGAAACTATACTCCTTCTCTCATGCTTCTCTGTAGACAACTGTGTCACTTTACGTTTCTGTATCGTTTTATACAAATATCAGTGATTGCATGTTTCCTTTCTAAGTGCTTTTTTCAGAAAATTCATCTATAAATGTTGAGGGCCATATTTATGGCAAAGTCAAGCATTGCAGTGCGTCAGCTTTCTGCACTGCGTGACAGGGAAAGGACAGGAATGCACTGTATTTAAAAGAATATGGTGCAATCCTGCCTTTCTCCATGCACTGGCGCCATTTTGGCTCCCTAGCGCCAGCACAGGCACCCTTTCACCATGTTGAATGTGTGCCGGCATTGTAAGGAGGATTGTTTTTGTGCAGGAAGGGGTGCCTTCCTGCATAAAAACAATCCCCTGATGCATGTTCCTCTATGTGTTCTAGAGTGTAGAACACATTGAAAGAGGGAGTAAAAAGGAGAAATAAATATATTTCTCCCTGTTACGCCTCACCTGCAAAGGTGTAGCATTTTGATGCATTCCCAGGTCTTCCACTATTGGTAAATCTGGGAATGCCCCAAAATCCATGGATGTTGTGAGGGAACACCCAACAACACCCATAGAACGCCTCCCTGGTGCAGAGTAATGCAACACAGTGATTTGTTAGCCTATAATTCAACAAATAGCATCTTTTTTCTATTTCTTCCTGCATCCATTTCATCATTTTTCTAAGCTGTGACGCCTGATGCTATGTTTATATTCTTGGGATACTTAGACCTCTTTCTTTTGGGTGTAGGGTGCCCTGAATTTTCAGCACTCTTGGTTTCTTTCCTGCCCATAAATACACATAGATTAGCATCAGGGGCTTCACAAAGTCCCCCATTGGTACCCATAGTGGTAACACTTGACATGGATGCAGACTTTTGGGGTTGAATGGCCATTTTACTGTTAGAAATGCATCCAACCCACAAGATATTGTGGGTCCTCTAGGAGTGTAATTGTACTTTAATTTTTCTGTACAACATTTGAAAACTATGATGCACTGTTTTTTGCTTGAGTGGATACCATATAACAAAAGCAGCATTTTAAATGTGTCTCTCCTCCATGGTAATTCTTTGATGCACTCATTGTCTTTAAATTATCTGGGCTAGTGGCTCAAGATACAGTGTGAACAGGAACATGGAAAGGGGACACCCCTGTATGAGTCCCCTGTCAATGCACACTCTGTCAGTCAGCAATCCATTATCCCTCACCCTTGCTCGCGGGGATTGATTTCCTGCTAATGACCTCCACAGATGTTCTCTCCAAATCCCACGTGACATAGGGCTACTTTCAGGAATGCACAGTCCACCCAGTCAAAAGCCTTTTTAGTGTGTAGGGGTAGCAATAAATATTGTTTCTGTTGCTTTTCTACTATATCTAGCAAACATAAATCCTTCTTTATCTTATTGCTGGTTTGCCGCCCCTTTATACATCCAGCCTGATCCCAATGGACTAATGTGAACTTTACCTGCTCCATGTGAATCTCAAATATAGCTGTAAAGAGATTGTAAGTGGTGTTTAGTAAGGATAATGGTCTATGCAAAGAAATCAATCCCAGATCTTTCCCGGTGTCAAGACTAGGACAAGAATGACATCATTCATGCTGTAATGCAGCCTGCATGGAGAATGGGTAAAGTGTGCATGGCTGCTTTGGGCAGCCCGAGAGGGCCTACCAAACAGTCATTGCGCACTTAGGAGTGGGACAACCTCTCCTCCTCTGCCCTGCTCCGAGAGCAGAGCAGCCCCATTCACCCGCCTGCCCGTAACGGAAACATAAAATGATAACTCAAAGTTATTATCATTTTATATTTCCTATACTTTACAGTGCTCAAAAGCAGTGCGGCAACGCTCCTCCGCCATAGCAGTGGAGCCGCCACTGCCTGTACATCATGGAGCCTTGATTGACAGTCCCAGAGCCCTTTGATCTGAGTCTCAGGCTTCTAATGTATTTGCCTCTGCTTTCAGGTCCTCCTGGTGGTCTGTCAAAGCGAGTAGGAATCGTTGCTCTGAAAGCTTCGGAGAAGTGGGCAGTTTAAAAACCCATTTGGCGAGTATATGTTGTTGTAGTACTCACTGACAAAAGTTTTGGCGTAACAACCTCTATATTGCAGTGGGCTAGTCACTCATCATGGAGTTCCTCCCTTCCCATTAAATGGCATGTCTGTGACATGTCTGTGACTTTGCATTCTGCATTCTAGATCAGAAGGGAAGCCTTGAGTCATGCCAGTCTCTATATTATAATGGCAGTCACTGTGATAAACAGAAATATTGTTTCCCTCAGGTCAAATGTATCAGGTCCACACTGGGCCATCCTCTCTAGTGTGTCTCATGTTCTGTTTATCGCATGGACAATGGGCGGGTAAATGCCCTTTTACGATTTATTTAAAAATACATTTGTTTTCCTCCCTGGGATGTTCAGGTTGTAAAGAGGAGTGCGTGCCCATTGGGGATTACTGCTTTGCACGTTGGGGGAGATAACGCGTTTGTAAAGGACACGTGTGGTAGCAGTTTAAGGTGCAGATCCATCCACCTTTTTCAGTACATCACGTTTTTTTCTGACTTTTCTCCTCTTTCAGTCCCCTGCAGAGATTTGCGTCCTGCTAGTTTTTGTCCCACCTTTTCCCGTTTCGATTTTTCAGATAAAACGCAAACTACAGTGCGGTCACGTCGGTAACACGAGTGATGCCCCGAGTCATTTGCTGTCGATGTAATTGCTGCTCTGAAATGCAGCATAAAAAGTGGCTTGTGGTTACAGTAACAACTCTCCAGTACTACACTCTTCTGTGCGCCCTAAACCCAAACTAGAATGAGAATGTCATGCCCCTTTGTAAAAAGTATTGTCTACAAAAAGAACACTCTACAAGTAGATGTGGCATTTTGGAAGTTTCAACAGAAATCATTTTTTGTTCTGCCCCTTTGCCTCTTAATTTGTCAGTTTGGGTATACGCATTTATCCATAGGATACTAAAACCAAGCAAAGAAACCTTCCACGTCGGACGTCGTGCACTCAAGTGTCGGATCCTTTGAAGGGAGTTGAAAGGCTGGGTGTAGACATCAATGGGCACGTCACCTTTACAACGCATCTTTTACCATGCAGCACCATTAACATGAAATGTTCACCATACAGGTAAGTACCATGCAGCCTATTTTAAAGGTACCTTTACAATGCGGCAATGCATTTACCATAGGTAAGTTACTTATTTAAATATATATATATATTTACATATTTACATATATATATATTTATATATTTACATATTTACACATATATATACATATATATATATATATATATATATATATAATTTTTTTTACTGTCATTTACAAAAAAAGTAACTAAATATCTTACCTATGGTGAAGTACAACCTTTTAAAGTTACCTTTAAAACAGACCGCATTATCCATATACACACATCTATATATGTATGTATATATATATCTATCTATATATATCTATACTAATATAATAAAGAGAGAGCCCAAACCTTTGAGGCGGGTAATCTCAGGAACCACAGCACCAATCACAACACCCAATACAGCGTTGGAAAGGGCAGTTGCAGCAGAAGGACATATGCTATGCAGACACCCACCATATACATTTGACAGGTAAAAGAACCGTGCCAGCAAAGTAGTGCCTTGTGGGCGTGTCTGCATTGTGCTGTGGGCATGTGCTGGGGGCGTGACAAACGCTGGGGGCGTGTCGTACGTTCCGCCCTTCATGCCATGTCTCATATCGTGTGCTGTGGGCGTGTGCTGGGGCATGGGCGTGTGCGGGGCGCGGAATTACAGGGGAAAAAAAGCGAGCGTTGTGCCCAATATTTCACTGTTTTTTCTTCCCAGGTTTGTACATTCCAGCTCCGGGTGTCCACCCTGCTCCCTTTAAATACCCCTGCACCCCATAATCATAACCCACCCTTACTCCTTAAAATACCCCAACACCCTTAAACCCCTACCCATCTTAACCCTATAAATATACCCTGTACCCCCAAACCCAAACCTATCCCTAAACCCTAAAAATACCCCTGTCCCCCAAAACCCAAACCTAGCCCTGAACCATATAAATACCACTGTGCCTCAAAACCCAAACCTACTCCTGGACCCTAAAAATACCCCTGTACCCCAAAACCCAAACCTAGCCCTGAACCCTAAATAAACCGCTGTACCACAAAACCCAAACCTTCCCCTGAACCCTAAAATACCCCTGTACCCCAAAACCCAAAACTAGCCCTTAACCCTTAAAATACCCCTGTACCCCCAAACCTACCCCTGAACCCTAAAAATAACCCAGTACCCCATAACCCAAACCTAGCCCTGAACCATAAAAATAACCCTGTACCCCAAAACCCAAACCTACCCCTGAACCCTAAAATACTCCTGTACCCCAAAACCCAAACCTAGCCCTGAGCCCTTAAAATACCCCTGTACCCCAAAACCCAAACCTACCCCTGAACCCTAAAAATACCCATGTACCCCATAACCCAAAACTATATCTGAACCCTTAACATACGCAAACACCCCAAAACATATACCCTAGTACCCCAAAACATATACCCCTATACCCATATTTACCTTATTCATACATTTTAAAAAAAAACATGCTTTTACCATTCATGCTTTTACAACGAATTTCGTTGTAAATGTATGCGTGGTAAAAGCATATAAAATGTAATGCCATGCGTTATAATGGCATTGCGGAGTCATGGTACTTTCGTAATGAAAGTATGCGGAGTGATGGTATGCAGAAAGAAAAATGTGGAATAATGGGTGTTTACCCTCCCCCGGTAAGTACATTGGTGGCACGGCGGCCCACATCTCCAGCAACATACTCATATTTTTTCACCAGCGATTTGAAAAATGCACAGGTCTCTCTCATTGATGGCCAGCACCGACATACACTTTTAGACACACCTCCCGTCACAAGTTCTAGAATTGCGAACTTTAGAGCTGAGGAGCTACGTTCGAATCTCGGCATCAGCTCAACATCCTGTGATTCCAGGCAAATCGCTTTGTCTCCCCGTGCCTACCACAAATGAATGTGTTCTTCTGTAATGTAAATTGTGCTCATGCCATGTTGTCGAGTTCGCGCTATATAATATTGCAAGGAAAAGTAAAGTAGGGAAACTCGAGTTCACACACTACTGAACACGCACTCGTAAGTGCATCAGCAGTGCACTGTGAATCGGAGCGTTTCACAGGCCTGTCACAGATAAGAAAAGCTATCAAAACGAAATCCTACAAAACAATATACTACTGGCCGGCAGCAATTCATACACCCGAACAACGTCGGGACGGGCTGCTAGTAGATACATATAGATATAGATATATAGATATATATAGATATATATATATATATATATATATATATCACCATCAATCTGCTCCAAGAGGAGACAGGTACCATTGGGAGTTGAGCGTAAGACTAAAGGAGCACACAGGCAACATAATCGGAAACAGAAGCAATGTACATGCTCACTCAGAACAGATCTACAGTATGAAAAACAGGTTTACTGCCAAAGCATCTCTTGACGTGTTTAGAACGATAAATGTCCTTGCTCACATAAAGAAACATGGCTGACTATTCCCAAAATAAATACTAGTGACATAGAAAAAGGACTTAGTGACATAAAAGCCGCACGTTGTGTCCTCACGACAGGTGCCATCTTTGAATGGTTCAGATCAACATATAAAAAAAATTCAAAAAGAACCAATGTTACATTGAATAAAGAATCTTCCAAGTTTGGTAAACAGAGTGCATATATCACATGGATTATCATCGCATGGGAAGGTGGATTTGCAAATCCAAATAATCTAAGTTTTCAAGCAAACCATTGACAATGAAGGTCATTTAAATAACGTGTCTTCAAGGCACCTCCTACAAATGATATACAAGACACAAAAAGCACTGTTTCATGGAGTGAATCTATCATGTTGGGTATTACAGTCATGTAGTTCATGCCTACGTACGTGGAACGGCTATCACTAAGAGTTAGCTCAGTCTTCACATCATGTAATTGAGTCTATGTGGGCTATTTCAGAAGAGTCTGTCCAACAGAAAGGTGCAAGTGTACAATAAAGTGAATGTCTGATCAATATGTTGGCAGCTAGAAAATGCAAACAGTGTATACTATATAAGCAGAAGAGAATACAATCCATTGTTGGTATATGTTGGAGTGAACAGCAGCCAATAAAGACTCTAAACAAATGCCCATATCAGTAAATCACAAAGTGAATGTGATAAATAATAATATATGACGTATATGATCATGTACATGGAACAAGCTAATATAAACATACATGCCCAATCCTGTCAATCTTATCAGTGACATGTTGTGCAGACAAACCAATTGTGAGTAAGAAGAAAAGGGTAAGCTATTCCTGTCCCAATGATCGACCACGGCATCTCGAGATATCAATATATTTTAAAAATAACTTAGACCATTTAAAAAAATAGGTTTTATGAGTGATTAGGGATAATGGGTAGTAAAGATTTTTATTTAGTTTAAGTGCTGTGTAGGAGTAAAGGCTGGTAAGGAGTTTAGGTTTCAAGGATGACTAACAATAAGTAAGGGTTTTTAAGGGTTCAGGCGTGCCATAGTAAAGAGATTTTAGTTTTATGGGATCAGTAAGAGTAAAGGTTGATAGGGTGTTTTTAGGGTTCTGGTATGGCTATGGGTAAGGGGGTAGTAAGGTGTTTTTAGTTATACGTGATGGGTAGCGAACCAGTTGGTAAAGGGGTTTTAGATATAGGGTAAAGGTAAGGGTAAGTAAGGGTTTACCTTTCCAACCGATACCAGCTTGTTCACATGGACACCTCCAGCTCAAAAAAGATCCCTATTACACGTGGAGCCAAAAGGGTTACATACTGTTTCCTATCATATTAAACTTTTACGTGCAGCAGCTTGGTGCTCTACTCACAAATAAAAGCGTCAAAATTCACAGATATGCTGATGATACACAACTCTGCTTTAAAATCTCCTCTGCTTTAAACTTCCATTGCCTCAAACATGCTCTGCACATCATTCGGCACACTTAGAAAGAGGAAAGAAACTAGGAGAAATAGAGGTATTTCTCCTCGTTGCACCTCTTTTACGCCTCCTTTGGGGAAGTGTTAGAATCTGAGGCATTTCCAGGTATACAAAACCTTGTAAATCTAGGAATGCATCAGAACCCATGGGTGTTGGGTGAAAAAAAAACACAGCTAAGCCCATGGAACGCCCCTTTGATGCAGAGTAATGCAGGAAAGGAGGCCATATATACAAGGCCATGAAAAGCCACGCAGGGTGTCTTTTCACGGCCTTTTAAATATGGGCCAGCACACTGCGTCACTGAAGCGCATCAAAAAAAGTGACGTTCCGGTGACACAAGGTGGCTGTAAATTTGCCCCTTAGTGTACTTAGCACCTACACCTTATCTCAACAGGACACCTAAAAATCCGCACTAAGAGCATTCACTTCAGAGTGGTACTATGGAGCCCCCTTCCTGTACTATTTGAACTTCCGAAATGAAGCCCTGGACTCTAATGGGCTTGTCTGTCTCCCTAGCCCTCTTCCTGCCCTGACCACACCATACACGAAATTAAACTCATAACTTTGGCTTCTCCAAATGAAAAACATGAAAAGCTACAATTCCGGCCGTAACATTTTTGCCTTACTCAAAATCCTAAATTTAAGCTCGGTCCACATGAAAGTGATTCACCACTTTGCAGCACTTTTTTCCACATATGGAATGTAAGCACATGCACGCGTACTTTTACAATCCTCTTATACTCAATCATTCGTTCACCTGTTAGCATAGACTTGTAGTTTTGTAGCAATTTTAATAAGAGTTATCAGTAACAGCTTCTGATGGGGGTTTTGTATTCACCCAAGGTGAATAGGAGGTGGCCACAACAAGACTAGAGCCTGCGGTCTCTCACCAGGTACCACCATAGGAATATTAATCTCTTACTTTACCATTGGTGTTTGCTAGTTAAGGGTATTTGCTGTAAAATGGCTGGGACAGTTAAAACACCTCTACCATAGATCGCTTTGCATCAATCAGCTCTTTGTACATAACTCTGTGAAGATAGCTCAGGTAGTTAATTCACTTGCTGCAAAGATCTGTGTGTAAAGCATTGACCACAGGTGTGAATTATTGCAAAATACCCTAGAGTGGTATTAGGCCAACAGAAGAGCACTGGGTTTCATCTGAAGATACACGGTTGAATCCCAACAACATAACGTGGTAGATTCCAGTGTTTTTGCAGAGATACTTTGATAACCGGCAGGTTCTGTCACACAGTGTGTGGGATATGTAACTGTACCAAACCTCTACATTTACCCAGTATGAAATGTTTGAATCCTTTCAAGTCAATCTCAAACTTTCTGTCTCTTGAGGTTGTTAAAATGAGTGGCTTTGAGTTTGATTAGAATTTATACCTGCCAGTAGTTGCCAAAGATAACATGATTTCCATGTTATGCTATACACATTGGTACAGTTCCCAGGGATACCTAAAAAACACAAAAAGAGCGGGAAGATCGACAGCTGATTAAAGCAACGTCAATCAGTCATTGTAGTCAAACCTCAGGCTGGTGGCAGCTCTATATATCCCATCTCAGCAATGCAACCAGATCAAGGCCACCTCCATCCACACAACCTTCAGCGGCTCTGGCTCCAGAAGAGAATATATCTTAAAGCAAGGATCATGATCCAAGAGCAACCAGTTGACAGGGACCTGTATCTTTAAAATATGACATCACCATTAAGAACTGACAGGGCACTTCCTTTTTGGAATAAGAAGAATTTGCCACATTCTTCATCGAAGGACTTCTCTACGCAGCGCCTCCCCCTTTCATTAACTCCAGAACGTCCAACCCTCTTTTAGAAGAAAGCCCTTCCCCTTACTAATGCTTGCACCTATATCTGCAGTTATGACGTGTGCAATAACTGTATACATCTTTTCAAAATTGATCTATCGACCTTGGTGTGATTGATGTAGTTGTTCAGAGTTTGCTGATCATGTGATCTCAAGGCACACCTGCTATGCACAACAGATATCTATATAGAGGCAGCGGATGGGGTTCCTCCCAAGGGGCCTCTATCTGGAAACATTGCCTTGCCCATGCATCTGTTTTGAGAGGGTGAAGGGTTGGATGCTCTCGTGCAAGGGCGGGTATTTGTAGTGGTTGTACCTATACTGAGGCATCGGAATAGAGGTGTCTATCTTGACATTGGTCAGGATTTTACCAGCCCTACTTTGAGTTCTAGATCTGGGTATGGAAGTCTATTTGCTGTGCAGTTGTGTGTTCCCTACCATAAAAGCACAGAGGATCTCAGTCCACACCGTCCCCACTAAAACAAGAAACTCCAACATTAAGCCGAATGGGTCAATCACTTGCTGCTAAATAGAGGTTCAATTACAGAGCAATTTCAAGACAGCAATAGGTTAAACTGGGAGAATTGGACAAACATTTAAGGCACTGACCTGAAACCTCCTCATGTCCCGAGGATTGCCTGCATTCTTTAGGCAGTTCTGATTACATTTGAGAAAGAATTTTAAGAAGAACCTGTGGAGAAGAAGAACAAACATATTTTAGAATCACAATGACAAAATGAAAAAAACAGCAGTATTATCTGACCTCTGACTTAAGAAGTGAGAGCTTTGAGAGGCGCCGATTCTCTGACCACTCAGAACCCCAAGCTCTAAGAGTTCAGCATTATCTGATCCCACTGCGCAAGAGCTCTCACATGGTACAAGACCACTAACTCTGCCCACATAAAAAGCCAGCACGGGGTGCTATGCTATTAGATATAACACCTTTAGACCCCTTCAGGTCCCAAAACATTTTTCATCCTGCCTTAGTCAGTCATTAACTTTATTTATTGAGTTTTCATAAAACAGCCAAATTGATCAGACCTCTACTGGCTTGTTTCTGACAAAAGAGACCCAAATAGAAGAGGTTTTATAAAATGTATGTTGTATGGCATACCGAGAAATGAATGCATGTGGCAAAAAGTCTGATAAAAAGCTTGTCAAGTATACAGACCAGTAGATATCAATACTGCTTAATACGGTATTAAGCAGTATTGATATCTACTGGTCTGTATACTTGACAAGCTTTTTATCAGACTTTTTGCCACATGCATTCATTTCTCAGTAGTCCTGAAAACCGGAAATTGCACAGACACCCAGCATGCATCTAAAACTCGATGTGTGTTCCCGGTGCAGCCAATGCCCTTTCAAACACGTGGCCTCTTATAGAATGGACCTAAGAGGTGCAATGGTGAATAAAGAGCAATAATAAAGCACCATCAAACTGTACCTCTACTACAGAACACGTTCACCCACTAAACTTTAAAAAACTCCACTTTAAAAAAAATGTTAAACTCTCTACTAGCAAGAAACAGTTCTGTGCATTGCTAAGGATGGCTGAGAACGGACTTCTTTGCCTTTCAAAATATTAATGATTTTGGTTTTAAAAGTCAAGCAGGCAAGACATGACCGCAATGAAGAGTACTTTGAGGATACAAATATGAAAAGGGAATATTTTACATACATGGGGAAATCTTTATTTCATTATTTTAGCTCTTTAAAACTTTATGGTGTTCTAACTAACTAAACACAATTTGCCTTTAAACTGTAAAATAATAAAGGCTTGATTTAACTATTGGCGATCTGCCATTCCTCACCAGGGCGATGGGGTAAATTACTCCATTGCCCTGATGGAGGTGCCGACGGCCATTTTCAGAAATGTTCCCTGGCCCAGCTCACATTTCTAGCATTGGCAGCAACAGCCTTTGTACTGGTTCCTGTAAATTTTTTGTAATTATGCCATACGACTCCGTCAACGTGACGGAGCCACATGGCAAACTTACCTTTTTTTAACTTTCAAAAAGAAAATCCCAAAGCGGAATTTTCTTTTTCAAAATAGAAAAAAAAACTATGCCCCCCTCGCAAAGGTAGAGAACTCCAAAGGCGAGGGGGGCATTGAGCGCTTTTCAGTGCCCCTTACCACCAGGTTTTTCTTGGGGGTGGCCTGCATTTGAAGACGGCTATATGTCCGCCCATCTAAGTTAGGTGGGTGAACATATAGCCAAACCTCCGACAGCCCTTACTCCATCGGGTCTCAGGATAAGTTTGACCACATTGGGAATGGATACTCTCCACCGTTGTAAAGCTATTGTCTGCCTGCACTTGAATCAGGCAGGTGGATGATAGTTTTGGTAGGGAGGGTACTCTTTCACCATTATGACAGAGTTCCCTCTCCGCCAAGATCTAAATCTGACCTGAAAATTGTTATATACAAGGACATAGTAGAATACAAACACATTTTGCGCATTTACAACACCTGGCCCCATTGGAAATTCTGCAAAGTCCACAGCTTCTATTGCAGCAGCATGGCATTGTCTGCTGCCCCACTTTTGTTGCCGTCAATATAGAAAGCTAGCATACTAGTTACGCTAGAACTCTATCCAGAACCAACGTGCTTTGAGAGGGTAGCTTTAATGATGATCCTCTAAAATCAGGCATGACAGATGACATCAGAGCTTACACATTTGCTCCAAATCCCCAGAGCAAGATATGATTAAGAACAAAGCAACGTGATTTAGAGTTTGGCAGACGGGTTACTCCGTCACAAACGCGATGGATATTCTGTCTGCCTTATTACAAGTGCTGTAGGATACAACACACTTGCCATAAGGCGTTCAAGATTTATTTTATGTTTGTGATGAAGTAACTCATCCATCGAACTTTAAATAAGGCCAAAGTATGGAACAGTGTTACGGATCCCCTGACCGAGGAACGATGGAAAAGTTTGACACATGCATTGACCAGATTATACTCAGGTGCAGAACACAAAACTACAGCACACAGCAGAGTTGCCAGCTCTGCCCGCTTTTCCCTCTCAGAGGTAAAAGACGTGTAAGAAGGAGCTATAGAAAAACGCATTCGTGAAAAACCATCCTTACGATAGAGGCAGGAGCCGCCAAAGAGTCCACAGGAGCTGCCCTATCCACCAGAAAGAGCATCACAGAAGGTAAGCACATTCTTTCTCCAATGGATATTAGGTTTCATGCATGAACTATGGGCATAATTACTGTAAAAGGAACAGGGTTGAGGATACAACTGGATTATGCTAATAAGCTCTGAAGGACAGCCTTATCAAACTGGGGTTTCCTACTCATCCATACAGTAAGGCCAAGCGGAGGAGCACAGAGATGCTCACTTAGCCACCTTACAACAAACTGATTGAACCAGCACATCGCATTAAACGGGTGGCCATCGCAGCCTTACCTCTCACAGAGTGAGCACAACAACCTGCAGGAGGAGTTTTATCGGCCAGCTCATGTTTGATGAATAGAGAAATCCATCAGGCGATAGGTTTTTAACTTAACAGCTTTGCCTACAGATGGATCAAGAAAGCTGCAAAGTGAGTGTCACCTATGCAAAGCTCTGCTGTTTAATGTATGGAGTGGCTACCCTCTTAGAATGCCTCATTCACAGACAAATGAGGAGTTTGAAGGAAAGCGAGAAGGGAGATGACGTGCACAAGGTGCCACTCTGGTGCCATCTTATACCTAAAGGAAGGCTTTCGTCGCAGAGTCACTTTATCCTGTGAGAACTCAGTGACGGGACAGAAAGCTGAAATAGTTTGTAACCATAGAAAAAGAGACACCATTTTTTGCAAGACCATAGGACAAACATGCAAAAGTTCCTACCGAAACCCCATAAGGAAAGAAAAAAATGGAGGCCCTACTTGGGCACTTGAAAGCCACTTTAGGCCTGGCAGCCTTGATTTTTTTAAATACATTTTTAGGGAGGGGGACGGCGGCCCCCTCCGGAGGTCAATTATGGCCCCGGGGACCCTATCCCCCGGGCCTGGCCAGCCTTCTTTTTAAAATTTGTATTTCATTCTCCGCCATTACGAGCGTCACTAAGGTCGCATCTTACCCCCCCCAGCCCATCGTGGTTGTTTTTCCTGCCGCACACGCTGAGTCTAGAAATCAACTTGTCCCCCTCGCAGTGGATCGGGGCTCCGACCCTGCCTCCCCAAGTTTTACCGGACGGTTCTATTCCCACGGCACGCCATCATCTGCAATTGTCTCCTGACGCTGCTACCTCTTCCCAAGTTTACCCTGCCTCCTCGGGTACTTGAATTAGCTGCTACAGCACCTACCTACTTGACAACCCGGTCCTGATGATGATCCTAATTTGAAAGGATCGAAACGCCGTCGACCCACCAGTGCAACTTGTGGCGCACGTCCCGCTTTGGTTCATAAAACTGCTACTGAATTATAGCTAATTCCTCCAAAGAAATCATTGTATTGAGCCAACCATTTTGTATATAATGTATATTACGTTTCACCTGGCGCCTATCGCTGTGTTTTTTCACTGTGTCACTTGCGCCGTCACATCCCGTCACGAGCACAATGTGCACTTAGTCCTCTAGGGTTGCCTATGCATTTTTGCTTAACAGTGCTGTTACAACTTTTGTGTATTACCCAGTCCTCTAAATATATGATGTCTTTAACACATTTAATGAATGATTCGTAGTCTCTCTTCTTTTCTTCTCTTCCTGTAATGTCTTGTACATACAAGTGTATCTATTTATAATTGAATCCGGGTGAGATATTGTTGTATATTCTTGCTATAACTACCCTGATCTCAATTAGGATTATGGGTGATACTCCTGTGAGGTTTTTCCCCTGCTATAGCAAACAGCAATGTCCCGGGGGTTGGCACTCCGGGACATTGCAGGAGCTGGCCCTGGGGTGTGGCGGTCCCCAGGGCCATCGAGCGCTCCAGGACGGGGGCCACGCGGCTCCCCACCTAGCATTTGTAAAGCCCCAGGGAGGTGAGGGTCCCCGGTACTGGGGGTTCGTAACCGACCCCCGAAGTTAAATAAACAGAGCCCCGGAAAGGTGGTGGTCCATGGGGCTGCGGAGGGCCGCGTGGCCCCCCCCCCACATTTAAATCAGGTAGCCCCGGGGAGGTGGCGGTCTCCGGGGCTGCGTGCCCCTGCGCAAAAATGATGAAGCCCTGGGGAGGTGGCGGTCCCCGGGGCTGTGGGGGCCCCCACAGCTTAATTCCCGTGGGACCTGGCCCACCGGGGGCTTCTTAACAAACGAAGCGCTGGAGCCCGCGCTTTGTTTTTTAACAATATTTTGGCCGGATTCGCGAACTCAGCGCAAATTTAGCCAAAATTATTATTTGTAATGCTTTTTTTTGTGCCTGGGGGTCCCTGTGGAACCCTCCTGAGCAGGCCTAGGGATCAGGGTGTTTCTACCCTGCCCACTTTTCTTGTTTTTAATGGTTTTTCACCCTTTTACTTATGACTCGGTTACCGAGTCACAAGATGGCTGCCAACACATTTTGGTTTAGAGTATTGGCAGCCAATCAGAGTGAAGCTCGTGCCTGGGATGGTTTGCGAACCCTCCTCAGTGCTCAGATATCGGTATTTTTCTTTTTTTAATTTCTCAGGAACTACTGAACGGATTTAAACCATTTAAAAAAGAATGCTTTCTGAACCAAGAGCTACCCTTTTGCCACATTTGGTGTAGTTCCGTTCAGCAGTTCGGGCTGTAGTCGTGTCTAAGGTTCCTATGGAATTAATATGGGGGAAACGTGTTTTGGGACCCCCTTTTTGTCTCGGGCCCCGCTTGACGAATCACCCCAAAACTTTCGAGGCAGGAGCTGACTGGAGCGCTCCATTAGTTTTGAAAATTTCGCGAAGATTTGTCAAAACGGCGCCAAAGATATTTGCTAATCAAAAAACGCTTTTCCTATGAAAACTAGGTCCTAACTATACCTATCTACTGGAGACCGACTGTAAGTAATATATCCAATAAGTGCAGGTTTGCAGGTTTGCTCACAATGGATGATTACAAATTTTAAAGAATGATATGCTAACTACACCAGTGATCTGTTTCATCCCTAAACTACATAGGAATTCCATTAAGCCCCGCGGACGGCCAATCATCTCCGTATGAAATACTCTGACTGAGAAGACGTTACAATACGTAGACTATTTCCTGCAGGAGCACGTCCAGCAACTTCGCTCCTATATAAAGATACCAGCGACTTTTTATCTAAAATTCGAGATTTTAATTGGCAAGAGGATTTTCTTTTAATAACGATGGACATTACGGCACTCTACACAAGCATCATCCATAAAGATGGCATGAGGGCAGTTCAACATTATTTAAAGAAACGGCCTGCAATGTAGAACAGCATAGTAAAATACAAATGAACATGATTGAATTCTGCTTGGATAATAAAAGGGTGCACTGTACCAGCAACTACCCGGGGTAGCAATGGGGGTCAGCTTCTCCCCCAGCTATGCCTGCCTCAACATGGGTTGGTGGGAGGAACTGGTTCTACAGAAAAAATATGTGACTGTCATGCAAAGTAATGTTAAAGAATGGTCAAGATTCATTGATGACTTGTTCTTAATCTGGCACAGGACCGTGTCAGATGCAGAAAATTTTAGCAGCCTGGATGATAATGATATGAATTTGGAATTTACAGCACATATCAGTCCTAAAACTGTAATATTCCTTGATGTTGAGCTATATATTAGGAATGGCAAAATGGGGACTAGAGCACATAGAAAACCCTCGGCGGCAACTCGGTGTTGCACGCAACCAGTGCCCATACACAACACCTCATTCACAGTATCCCCTATGGGGAAATGATTAGACTGAAACGAATCTATAGAAACTCAGAAGACCTAAATAGAGCACAACAGGCAAGTAGATCTAGGTTTCTCGAGAGGGGTTACACAAGCAAATGCATTGATGCAGCCATCATAAAGAGACAGAAATCATCACAGGCATATTTACTTAAAGCAACTCAGTCCCAGATGCCTTCACCTACACTGATAGTAGTTATAAACAAGACAATCACCTCAAGGGAGACTTTTAGATTAATAATGAGGTTTAGTGGACACAAAAAGGAGATTTACCGTATCATTCAGAGAAATTGACCGATCTTATTAAATGATCCAATGATAGGCCATATGTTGCCCACTAAACCCGCTATCACCTACTGTAGAGCCCCTTCAATGAAAGATGATTTGGTACAAAACAACCCGGCAAATAAAGCACCGGTGACGTGGTTGGCCCAGAGAAAAGGTTTTTGGAAATGCAAGTCATGTAAAGCCTGCCAACATGGCATTTCCAAATCATCTTATTAAACGCTATTCAGTGAACAGGAGAAAACCATCAACAAACCTCTAACCTGCAAATCCGAGTATGTGGGGTATGTATTCGAGTGCCCCTGTGGTTTAAGGTATGTGGGAAGTACCAAACTACAGGGTCATAAGAGGATATTACAACACATTTGAGTCATAAAAAACAAAGATCAGATGTACCCAGTGGCTCGTCACTTCGGTGAAAAACATGATTCCAACCTCAATGATCTCAGGTACTTTCTAATCGACACAATCCCAATCAACAAAAGGGGCAGAAATAGAGAAAAAACCCTGCGTCGATTACAAACTAAATATATTCTGGAGTTAGACTCCAAATATCCTGGGGGCCTCAACATGACTGAGGATCTTTATACTTGTATATAAATGGTTAGTAGACAGCAAAGTTTTTGCTACTTCACACTACGCAAATAGCACATAGCACAGTGCAAACACACGTAGCGGTGATTTTTTTGCTTCCTCGCGGTCCTCAACGTCAAGTTGGCGACCGCGAGCGAGCAAAATGTCATCCCGGCGAGACTTTTTCCTCGTTCGCGATCAGCAACATCAAGTTGCCAATCGCGAGCGTGGAAAATAAACCTCCCGGGGTGATTCTCAACGCGGGGGGGGTCAGGTTTCTCATTGCGAGTGGTTGCATATGCTCGCAACCACTCGCGATGAGAAACTACCAGTCCACGTTGAGAAAGTTGCCGCTCGAGTAGAAATCTACTCGAGTGGCAGAAAACGACTGCTTGCATTGTGCAAGATGGGGTTTGCACTGATTGCACAGTGCGGGCAAGCATTCGGCACTGTGCACTCAGTGCAAACAGCATTTTGCACAGTGCACTACGCGATGATCGCGTAGTGCGAAGTGCACTTCCCGTAGCTACGCATAGCGCTACTACACGAACTACGCCCAGGGTTAGAGGCTATAGATAAGTTTGCACTACAGTGGCTATTGTTTACATGGAAATTACAGTGGAGACAACTCCCAAGGAAAGCACTTTATTCAGGGTTCAGAGTGGGCTCACTCTGGATGCCAGAAACATTCTGTACACTATTTAGCTAAATTTGCACTTTGTGTATTTTATGATGATACCCTCTGTTGGAACCAGGGATGTCAGGTCACCTAGGGTAGCCTGGCCTAGGGTAAGACATGCAATTCTAGAGGCACAAGTGTGAAGGTTGCAGACCACCCAGCAGTAAATCCACGCAGTAACACTTAAAAAGGACACTACACCAATTTGTTGGAAAAATATGTACTGGTTTATAAAAATAATATACTCTGCTCTTTGGTTTCAAAATTTACAATTTAGGCACTTCAGTTTGTCATGGAAGCATTAACTACACTTTTAAGTTCTAAAACATTCACAACCAGCATTTACAGTACATTACATTTAGTCAGACCTCTTAACCAAAACTGGCAGGTAACTCTTATACTTCAATAGCTCAGTTATGCATTTACTGTACTCTGCTTTACTCTATAGCATCTCTCATTACAGCATTACTTTAAAAGAGGCAAGATCAGCACTTATGTTAGATCAGGTAAGCAATTTCCTTTACATGGATGACTCTACAATTCCCCTTCTTAGCTTGTTAAAGAAGAATTGGTTATAACCACTTGAATCAGCTTTCAATAAAGCCCTGTCAGGGATTCCTCATGGACGCTGTACTCCCGGGGCCAGAGTCTCAATCTATGACACCAGTTAATCTTGTGGAAGTCACCCCCCCACGTGTTTACCTCCTTACTTGTAATTGTCGATGCTGGAATCGTCCTGCGCCAGAAGTAATGGGGGAAAACAGCCGATATGGCCAAAGTATCGAGTGTGGCAAGGGCTTTCTTGCTTTTCAAAGCTCCCCTGCTCTCCCTCCCCACTCAGGCCAGCTCCTCTGCTTGGCGCTCGAGCGGAAGGTAGGCCGATTTCTCAATACCCCCAGGCCGCCACCGGGCCCCTCAGCTTCCCCCTCCTTGCTCGGCCAGCTCCTCCGTGTGGCGCGCGGGCAGAGGGAGAAGGCGGGACACTCACTCTGGCTGCTGAGGCAGCCGGCGCTCCTCCGTGATGATCGGCGGGGCCACTACTCTCGCTGACATGCGCGGTAGCGCTCGCGTTGGTGCTGCCTCACACAGCGCCCGCTCCCAGGAAGGACGCTTTCCACACGGGCCTACTCGGTCCTAGGCCCCTCCTGAGGGGATGGCTGCGACGTATTGGGCATGCGCGAAGGCGCCTTCACTTTCCCTTGACAACCGGGGCGCTGCAGGCAACGCGTCTGAAGCGCGGTAGGCGCCCCCGGGGTCTCGCTCACAGCCGAGGCGGCGCTGCCTCAAAGAAACCGGCACCCCTCACCCCTCGTCAGTTCCCAAGGAAATCAGGGGATCAGCTGACTGCACGTCCGGCCAGGATCTTCTGGGACACAGGGGCACAAGCCTTCCCCCACACCCAGGAAGGTAGGAACAGCGCTGGATCTCTTCTCACTTCAGCTCCCACTTCCTAGCTCTACAAAGTCCTTTTACCACTCAACACTGAATGGAGGCTGGTGTCAAGGGATGAGGGTTATTCTTTCAGAGTTCCTTCCACTGGGCAGAGGACTGCGCTCCACAGCGCCACAGTCTCCTTCTCCTGTTTACACCCCACTATCTTTAAGCTAGGGGTTAGTCAGGCGCCCAGGGTCTCCAGCCATTCAAAGCAGCAGGGATACGACAAATAACCCAAGGGAGGACGGGTGGTGAATCAATAGGTCCAAACCTCTGACTAGCCTACCCCCACCTTAAGCTACAGCCTGTCCTCCAGCTGACTCTCTCAGGAAGACAAAATGGCTGACCAGCATTCCGCCTTTTATAGGCTGACCCTCAGAAGTCCAGAAGGGACCAGAAGGTTCTGGAACGCCCTATTCTACTCTATGGGACAGGTTCTGGGTATGACAGTTGAGACAGTTGGTAGCCACCATTTTGTGACTCCAGCAATTTCCCTGTCAGAAAAGGCCTCTAGGCCTGAGGTGAAAGACTAAGAAGGGGGAAAGAACACCTATCCCCTAGACCAACACCTTAAAAAAAAATCTAGTGGACACAAAAATTAATAAGGGCATGAGGGGCAAAAAGGGGACAAAATAAATAATAAATGGGAGGGACTATGCAAAAAGCCAGACAGGTCTAACACGCGTCCCCCCCAGCTGAAAGTGGGGAGAACTACCCAACCCCTTGGGAGTCCTCATCACTAAGGCGGAAATACCTGGAGAGACCGTCTGCATTGGCGTGGTCCACTCCAGGCCGATGTTCCACCCGGAAGTCCATTCCCTGTAGGGAGATGGACCATCTCAGCAACTTGGGATTCTCCCCCTTCATTTGCATTAGCCAACGAAGGGGTCGATGGTCAGTCTGAACCAAGAAGTGCGTGCCAAACAGGTATGGCCGCAGCTTCTTCAGAGCCCACACCACCGCGAAAGCTTCCTTCTCAATTGCACTCCACTTCTGTTCCCGGGGAAGCAGTCTTCTGGATAAGAAGACCACAGGCTGATCCAGGCCCTCCTCATTTAGTTGCGATAACACTGCCCCAATGCCATGTTCTGACGCATCTGTCTGGACAATGAACTCCTTGGAGAAGTCTGGGGCCCTCAGGACCGGTGCTGCACACATTGCCTGCTTCAACTTTTCAAAGGCTTGCTGACAAGCCTTCGTCCAAACTACCCGTCGAGGTTGTTTCTTTGAGGTGAGCTCTGTAAGGGGCGCTACAATAGTGCCATACCCCTTCACAAAGCGACGGTAGTAACCTGTGAGGCCCAGGAAAGCTCGGACCTCAGTCTGTGTCTTGGGGGGTTCCCAGGCCATGATTGCCTCAATCTTTGCCTGCAGGGGCTGCACTGACCCCCTACCCACCAAGTGTCCAAGGTACACAACCGACCCTTGCCCAATCTGGCATTTGCTGGCTTTGATGGTCAATCCAGCTTGTTTCAGGGCCTGGAGAACTGCTTGCAAATGTTGCAAATGGTCCTCCCAACTGCTACTGAAGACAGCAATGTCATCCAGATAAGCAGCGGAGAAACCCTCCATTCCGGAGAGGACCTGATTCACCAGTCGCTGAAATGTGGCAGGGGCATTTTTGAGCCCAAAGGGCATCACACAAAATTGGAAGTGTCCCTCAGGCGTGGAGAAGGCTGACCTTTCCTTTGCTCCATCTGTCAAGGAGATCTGCCAGTACCCTGAAGTGAGGTCAAAGGTACTTAGGTATTGGGCAGCTCCTAGCCGGTCAATTAACTCATCCGCCCTAGGGATCGGATGAGCATCAGTCTTAGTAACTGAGTTCAGTCCTCGGTAATCCACACAGAACCTCAGTTCTGGTGTGGTGCCTGGTGGGGCGGCTTTTGGCACTAGCACCACCGGACTGGACCAAGGGCTGTTGGAAGGTTCTATCACTCCTAGCTCTAGCATCTTGGCAACCTCTCCATGGATGCTAGCCTTCACCTTGTCTGACAGCCGGTAGGTCTTTGACTTCACTGGTGGGCTGTCTCCTGTGTCCACATCATGGGTACACAGGTGGGTTCTTCCCGGAACAAGGGAGAACAACGAAGAGTACTGCTCCAATATCTGGCGGCAGTCCTCCCGCTGCTCAGGAGTTAGGGATGGGGAGAGAATCACTCCCTCCACCGACCCATCCTTCTCTTGAGACAAGAAGAGATCAGGGAGAGGCTCGCTTTCTGCTTCCTCGGCACCATCAGTCACCATCATCAGGATGACCTCTGGCCTCTCATGGTGGGGTTTGAGGTGATTGGCATGCAGCACCCGTAGGGGCTGTCGAGGGGTCTTAAGATCCACCAAGTAAGTGGCCTTACCCTTCTTTTCCAACACCTCAAATGGGCCTGTCCAACGATCCTGAAGGGCACTTAGCTCTCCAGGTTCCATCACCCACACTTTCTGGCCAGGCTCCAATTCCACCGGGTGAGCATTGTGGTCGTACCATTCCTTCATTACTGCCTGGCTGGCCTCCAAGTTGTCAGAAGCTTGCTTCCACAACTTGGCCATTTGGCTCCGGAAGGCCAGCATGTAGCTCACCACATCCTGAGGAGGCTTTCTGGGAGACTTTTCCCAGCTATCCTTCACCAGGCTGAGAGGTCCACGCACAGGGTGCCCGTACAACAGTTCAAAAGGGCTGAAGCCCACTCCCTTCTGCGGCACTTCTCGGTATGAAAACAGCAAACAGGGCAAGAGGACGTCCCATTTCCTCCGTAGGCTCTCAGGCAGACTTCTTATCATGCCCTTCAGGGTCTTATTGAACCTCTCTACCAGTCCATTCGACTGGGGGTGATAAGGAGTGGTGAACCGGTAAGTCACTCCACACTCCTTCCACATCGCCCGCATGTAAGCTGACATGAAGTTGGTCCCCCTGTCGGACACAACTTCCTTGGGGAATCCCACTCGGGTAAAGATCCCCATTAGGGCTCTAGCCACCACAGGTGCAGTGACTGTCCTCAGAGGAATTGCCTCTGGGTACCGTGTGGCATGATCCACCTGAACCAGGATAAACCTGTGACCAGCTGTTGTTGGTGGATCCAAGGGCCCTACAATGTCGATGCCCACCTTTTCAAAGGGGGTGCTAACGACCGGAAGTGGTTCCAGGGGAGCCTTCAGCTTCACCCCTGTTTTCCCACTGGCCTGGCAGGATACACATGTCCGACAGTAAGTGTTGGACGCCACTTTCATCTGAGGCCAGTAAAAGTGGAGGACAAGCCGAGCAAAGGTCTTGTCCTGGCCTAAGTGTCCTGCCAAGGGTATTGCATGAGCCAATTCCAGCAGAAAGGCTCGGTATTGCTGCGGGACCACCAAGGCCCTTGATGAGCCAGGTAGGGGTACCTTGGGTTCACTGTAGAGGAGTCCATCCTCCCAGTAAATATGGTGGTGTCCCGTAGCATCACCTGCTGCCTGGGCTTCAGCCTGACGCCTCAGTCCCTCAAGGGTAGGGCACTCCCTCTGCCCCTTACAGAATTCCTCTCTGGTAGGTCCTCCCTCCACGTGCCACTCAGCAGGGATGGGTAAATCCTCCAGAGAGTCTACTTCCCCCTTCATGGACTCCTGGCCCACCACCGCAGGTGGCCGATCTGTCACATGGGGCGTGGAAGCCGAAGCAGGCTCTTCCTGTCTTCGGGTCTGTCCCTTTTTGGCAGCAGGTTGGGCCATTGTTCCAGGCTCCAACCCAGGCGAACTCCCTCTTCGGGTAGTCGCAGACCGTGTGCTCACACAGGCCCAGTCAGGTGTACCCAGCATCGCAGAGTGCGTCCGGTATTCCACCTCTCTCCAAGTGTTGTGCTCCATGTCATTCCCCAGCAGACAATCAACTGGCACGGCAGGGCTTACGGCAACTCGAAGTGAACCTGCAACCCCTTCCCACTCAAAGGGAACCTCAGCCACTGGATAGTGGCCCATTCTGCCGTCAGCCATCGCGGCGGGGTGGAGTACATTGGGAACCACCTGCTCTGGAGACACCAGTTGACTTCTCACCATAGTCATACTGGCTCCTGTATCTCTCAGAGCCTCCCCTCTCTGGCCATTGATGGTGACCCACTGCCCATACTTTGTAGTATTTGGGGGCACCTGGATCTTTGGAACCATCTCCCGCTCTCCCAGGGACACTAAGGTGACACCCGCCCACTCACCCCCCTTATCTAAGGGCAACTCCTCCCCGAGCGCTACACTAGCTACTCCCGGTGGTTTTCATCCGGTGGGAGGGGGTGGTCTCTTTGGGCATCTGACATCTCCCTTATAATGTCCAACACCACCACACTCAAAACAGTGGAGAACCCTTGGCTGCTGGCTTTGGCCAGGATTAGGGTTTCTGGGCGGGATTGCCTTAGGGGTGAAACCTGTTCCCTTCCCTTGGAAACTGTTTTGGGGACCTTTAGAGAACTCCCTCTTTTTGTCTCCCCCCTCCTTCTTCTGAGGGGCGCCCTGTCCGGCCTTTTGGGAATCCCCTCCAGTCCCCTTTGAGGACACCCGGGTACTTGCCCAGATGTCCGCCTCCTCTGCAAGCTTCCTGGGATTGGTCAGCTTGCTGTCCACCAGGTGTTGGCGCAGCTCGGGAAAACATTTCTCGAGGAGGTGCTCTTTCAAAAATAGATCATACAACCCCTCATAGTCCCTCACCTCACTGCCCTTGACCCAGCCCTCCAATGCCTTACGTGCGTAGTCAAGGAAGTCCACCCAGTTCTGAGTGCTTAACTTGTGGCTCCCCCTGAACTTCTGGCGATACCTTTCTGGGGTAAGCCCAAACTTCTTTACCAATGCTAGCTTCATGATGGGGTAGTTGGTTTGCTCCTCTGGTTCCAGGGCCAGCAAGGTGTCCCGACCAGTAGGAGGCATGTACCTATACAAACCACCCCCCCAGTGCTTCTCCTGCACCCCATGGGCTCTTAAGGAGACCTCATAGGCAGCCAACCATTTGGCTATGTCATCTCCCTGACTAAAGCTAGCAATAAGGTCTTTTGGCAAATAGGGTCTGGACTCCCGGGCTGTCTCTTTGGATTCGCTGCCACCATTTATTACAGGAGAGGGCCCCCGTTGCAGGGCCTGGAGTTCCAACTCTTTCAACCTGAACTCGTGAGCCATCCTCCGCTCCTCTTTCTCCTGCTCCAGCTTAGCCAACTCCCATCTCAATTGCCTTTTTTCCCTCCTGTCAGTAAGCTCGGCTTCAGTTAAGCTTCCCCCAGAGGCGCTACTGCCCTTGCTGGAGTAGGACACTGGTCCTGGGAGTAGGTTTTCCCCCTCAGGGTGGAATAATCCCTCTATCTCCACAACCATGTCCCGCTCTGCCCCTTCATCCTCCTCCTTCCCTTCTTTGTGTGCCTCCACCCAAGCCCTGAGACTGGTCTGGAGTTCCCCCTTCTTGGCACCATGCTTAAAAAATACCCCCATTTTCTGGCAGAAATCCTTCAGCTGAGCCACAGAATAGGTATCTAAGTTTTCTAGTGCAAACTCCATTTTACAACAGGAAATACCAAGTTATACACACCAGGAAATTAGAGTTGCAAGGGCAACCTAAAGCCACCTCCCCCCCACCACCAGGAACAAATTTGGAAAAACAAAAGGACAAATTAGGAGGGCCGCTAGGAGAAAACTCCTGGTGTAGGCTTAGTGTATTACGTTCAATTACTACTGAGTAGCTGCAACCACAGTCAGGATCCCACCGCTAGACACCAATCTGTTGGAACCTGGGATGTCAGGTCACCTAGGGTAGCCTGGCCTAGGGTAAGACATGCAATTCAAGAGGCACAAGTGTGAAGGTTGCAGACCACCCAGCAGTAAATCCACGCAGTAACACTTAAAAAGGACACTACACCAATTTGTTGGAAAAATATGTACTGGTTTATAAAAATAATATACTCTGCTCTTTGGTTTCAAAATTTACAATTTAGGCACTTCAGTTTGTCATGGAAGCATTAACTACACTTTTAAGTTCTAAAACATTCACAACCAGCATTTACAGTACATTACATTTAGTCAGACCTCTTAACCAAAACTGGCAGGTAACTCTTATACTTCAATAGCTCAGTTAAGCATTTACTGTACTCTGCTTTACTCTATAGCATCTCTCATTACAGCATTACTTTAAAAGAGGCAAGATCAGCACTTATGTTAGATCAGGTAAGCAATTTCCTTTACATGGATGACTCTACAATTCCCCTTCTTAGCTTGTTAAAGAAGAATTGGTTCTAACCACTTGAATCAGCTTTCAATAAAGCCCTGTCAGGGATTCCTCATGGACGCTGTACTCCCGGGGCCAGAGTCTCAATCTATGACACCAGTTAATCTTGTGGAAGTCACTCCCCCACGCGTTTACCTCCTTACTTGTAATTGTCGATGCTGGAATCGTCCTGCGCCAGAAGTAATGGGGGAAAACAGCCGATATGGCCAAAGTATCGAGTGTGGCAAGGGCTTTCTTGCTTTTCAAAGCTCCCCTGCTCTCCCTCCCCACTCGGGCCAGCTCCTCTGCTTGGCGCTCGAGCGGAAGGTAGGCCGATTTCTCAATACCCCCAGGCCGCCACCGGGCCCCGCAGCTTCCCCCTCCTTGCTCGGCCAGCTCCTCCGTGTGGCGCGCGGGCAGAGGGAGAAGGCGGGACACTCACTCTGGCTGCTGAGGCAGCCGGCGCTCCTCCGTGATGATCGGCGGGGCCACTACTCTCGCTGACATGCGCGGTAGCGCTCGAGTTGGTGCTGCCTCACACAGCGCCCGCTCCCAGGAAGGACGCTTTCCACACGGGCCTGCTCGGTCCTAGGCCCCTCCTGAGGGGATGGCTGCGACGTATTGGGCATGCGCGAAGGCGCCTTCACTTTCCCTTGACAACCGGGGCGCTGCAGGCAACGCGTCTGAAGCGCGGTAGGCGCCCCCGGGGTTCGCTCACAGCCGAGGCGGCGCTGCCTCAAAGAAACCGGCACCCCTCACCCCTCGTCAGTTCCCAAGGAAATCAGGGGATCAGCTGACTGCACGTCCGGCCAGGATCTTCTGGGACACAGGGGCACAAGCCTTCCCCCACACCCAGGAAGGTAGGAACAGCGCTGGATCTCTTCTCACTTCAGCTCCCACTTCCTAGCCCTACAAAGTCCTTTTACCACTCAACACTGAATGGAGGCTGGTGTCAAGGGATGAGGGTTATTCTTTCAGAGTTCCTTCCACTGGGCAGAGGACTGCGCTCCACAGCGCCACAGTCTCCTTCTCCTGTTTACACCCCACTATCTTTGAGCTAGGGGTTAGTCAGGCGCCCAGGGTCTCCAGCCATTCAAAGCAGCAGGGATAGGACAAATAACCCAAGGGAGGACGGGTGGTGAATCAATAGGTCCAAACCTCTGACTAGCCTACCCCCACCTTAAGCTACAGCCTGTCCTCCAGCTGACTCTCTCAGGAAGACAAAATGGCTGACCAGCATTCCGCCTTTTATAGGCTGACCCTCAGAAGTCCAGAAGGGACCAGAAGGTTCTGGAACGCCCTATTCTACTCTATGGGACAGGTTCTGGGTATGACAGTTGAGACAGTTGGTAGCCACCATTTTGTGACTCCAGCAATTTCCCTGTCAGAAAAGGCCTCTAGGCCTGAGGTGAAAGACTAAGAAGGGGGAAAGAACACCTATCCCCTAGACCAACACCTTAAAAAAAATTCTAGTGGACACAAAAATTAATAAGGGCATGAGGGGCAAAAAGGGGACAAAATAAATAATAAATGGGAGGGACTACGCAAAAAGCCAGACAGGTCTAACACCCTCCATTTTACAGATTTGTAATATTTAATGTTTACGATATAAATCGATATACATTTTATTGTGAACTGTTTATAATCTGTTGTTACAAATGGGTATGTAAACCATTATTAAACGTCTCTTTGAGAGAAAAAAATATATCAAACAGAGAACGAGAGAGAATATATCTTAAGCATCAAATGTGCAAAAACCAAATCTCTAAATGTTAACACTGGACATTAACAACAATGGAACAGAAAAGAAAGTTTGTTTCCTATGTTTACGGTCACTGTTTCTGTTTCACTAGTTTAAATGCACTTGTCACTTTTAATTTTAAAAAAACGAGATAAAATCACGTGCTGACTGATGAGTGAGTCATGTGATCAAGGCCCTCCGGGGCTGAAACGCGTCATGGTTGCCAATTCTGTGGATTAAATAAACTCAGAAGCGCTTACTTGGTGGTCCGTGCTCCATTTTTTTGCATCAACGGCGTTGCCAGTGGCAGGTGGAGTGCCTTGTTTTATATATATATATATATATATATATATATATATATATATATATATATATATATATATATATATATACACATATATATATATATATATATATACATACATCTATCTATCTATCTACTATCTATCTATCTATTATATATATATATATATATATATGTGTGTGTATATATATATATATGTGTGTGTATATATATATATATATATATATATATATATATATATATATATATATATATATGATTGCTCAATCGTTACCCGTCCGGAGAGAAGCACTCAAGCCACAGTGCAAAGCATCAAGCCTTTATTTGGTATGGTCACAAGTCTGCTTGTGATTCATTGATGACAGCCACTCCGTTGTAGCCTGACGCGTTTCGTTATTTTAACTTCCTCAGAGGACTGCATCTCCCATAATGCCCTGTCTCAAAGGAGCCTCCCAATCGAGGGCGGGCAATTGATGTAAATGGGAGGCAGATCGGAGCATGCACCATTTCCGCCAGCCTCTGAGGAAGTTAAAATAACGAAACGCGTCAGCCTACAACGGAGTGGCTGTCTTCAATGAATCAACAAGCAGACTTGTGACCATACCAAATTAAGGCTTGATGCTTTGCACTGTGGCTTGAGTGCTGGTCCACCGTTTAGCTATTTTGCTTCATTTTATTCCCGCTACTCTGAAGCTTGGTCCAAGGAGGTTCAGTCAGGAGGGGGCGTCCTCTCATGGATCGTGGGTGTCGTCAGCCTCTGTTTAGTGCCACATCTACTATTTATGTTCCAGTAAGGGAGACTGTACCTCGACCTAGGAGGAACCCTGTTGCTTGAAACAAGTGTGCTATTAAATGTCCATTCACGCATTACTACGGTGCAAAGGTCAAATTTAATGTTATTACAACAGGACAATTTTATAAGGAAACAAAGCCTGCACACAGCTTTTTAAAGGGGCAGCAACAACGTAGAACTTTTTGAAGAAGCAAAGCTCCCAGGTAACGTGAAGAAAAGCAATCAATGTAGAACTTTATAAGAAACAAGCAATAACTTTCTGTTCATAAAAGAGCACAGCTAATCAACAGCTTCATAAAGGAGTCAACTGACCAATTTATTATATCCTTATAGCCCGCTGCCAAGGGCTATACCGATTGGTATAATCCCTGAAGCCAATTTATAGCACAGAGCTGCAGGAGACCTCCTATAATAAGGTCAAGGGCCTTTAACAACAGTAATAGTGCAAGGCAGAAGGGCTATAAAGGTATTTCAACATCCCACCAACGGAGGTTGGAATGCTTTAAATTAAAAAGGTAGAACAGAAATACAAACATTGGAATGCTGGAGTAGAAGACTTTCACCAGCCATTATTGGCCCTGAGACACTTAATTTTCTTTAATAGAGCTCCCAACATTCCAAGATTCTAATATAGACTTATAGCCCACTGCTGAGGGCTGTACCGATTGTTAAAGGCCCTGAATCCGAGCTATAGGCCTGAGACACAGGCAAGAGCCAATAGGGAGGGAGAGGGCCTTTAGCAACAGGTATAGCCTGAGGCATAAACACTATAAGGCTATTAGAGCATTCCACCCACTAAGGGTAGACTGTTCTAAATTGAAAAGAATCCTGATGACAAGCACTGGAATGCTGGAGCCCCGGTTTTATAACAGCCATTATAAGCTCAGAGCTACTCCATTGTCTTCAATGGAGTGCTCAACATTCCAATGTTCTAATAAATTATAAAAACAATCTACATCCAGAGCTTTGTTCACGAGAACAGTCTGCTTTTAAAGGAGCACATCCAACATACAGCCTTGCAATGGAGCACAGTCAGCCGAGTTATAAAAGAGCATATTCAGCTTCATCAAGGAGCACAGACAAACATTAGCTTTATAACCAACACACCACTTAATAAAGGCGCCCATCCACCTCTGTGCCCAGGCTGGGCTACCTACAGCCACTTCCCTTGCGATGGCTCTCTCTGGACCAGCCAGTGAATGCGTTGGCAGTTTCAGTCCTGACAGCTGTCTTTCAGCTGGCACCAGTTTTGCACGTGTGCCAACATGGAGTTACGAAGACCCGCAAACAACAGATAATCCTGTCAGATGGTAGCAGGATGCCGCGAAGTGGGCATCAGACTCCCTAGAGATAAGCTTGATGTGCTCCTGTCAGCGGATGATCATTTAGTGAACAAGATATGTTAGGCGTGGATATTGGCTGTGGCCACAGAATGTTGGCGCACGTCCTGAGACGCCCACTCCCCCTGCACAGGTCCCTGCCCCAACAAATGAGGCATGAGCATCTGTTGGGAGGCAAAGACGGCCTGTCAGCTGATGCCAGGAAAACACAGGGCACTGTATCTCGTGCCAACCCAACACAGGCCATGTAACTGCTGGAAACCAAACACAGGGCTCTGTAACAGGTGGCAGCTTTGCACCTAGGCCAGACACACATCAATCTAGACAATCCCATGTAACTGGGTCCAACACCACAGATGGCCTTTTACCTAGTCCAGCCATACATGATCCCGTGTAGCTAGGTCTAGCCCCATACAGCACCTTGTGCCAGTCCTCAAAGAACAACCATCTGCTTTTGATGCCAGTTCATGCTCAAGGTACATAGAGAATGAAATGCCTGAGGACTCTCAGAAATTGTAGAACGAGAAGAGGGCAGGGACATTGGACAGGACAGGATAACTACTGTATTAAGCGCTCTTTATATTAAAAACAGTGACATTTAACTGAAAGCCTTGTTGGGAACGTTGGCCTACAGAGAGCCGGGGCAACACGAGCTCTTGGTGTACAGAGAGCCCAGGAGGCGTAAGACTTACGGGGAATATGGGAAAAGACAAAAAGTACAGAAAGGAGTTGCTCCAAGGGATCCATGAGCTGAGTATCGGTTTTATGTTTTAAATACAATCAACCATATCTTTCATACCTGAGTAACAATAAATGTTAATTACAAAAAGAATACACCAGCTCAAGGATCCCAGGGGGTAATTCCTTCCTATACATTCAGCATAAGTAGACGCTTAGAAGTTACCGCTTGTCCTTGCCATTACCTATTATTGGGGAGTATTTGGAGAGCTGAAGCAGTCTGGGACTTTTCAAGGATGTTACAAGGATAGTAAAAGTTGAGAAATTCCGAGTTCTTTCAGAAATGTTGAATGTGTGAAGAGACAGCCATTGCCAAAGGATGCAGAGGGGTGTACAAACCTTGAGCCACTCCGTGATGGCGGGAGGCAAGTATGAAGGGATTAGATGTTTGCTGCTACATTCAATAGGTCCTGCAGGTTTCAGGCTGTAACCATTGGACGGGAAAGGCACAGTGCTGTTCATAGCCCGTTATTTCTCTGCATCCATTCACAGCTGGTGTCTCCCTTCTTGGCTCACCATGGCCAACAATTCTCCATGCTTGATGTTCCTACCGGGCATGTTCCTGGGTCGTCTTCCTGCCTGGCACCCCAATACCTGGTGTTTTATCCTTACATTACTTGCCCCTTTGCTATCAGTGTTCTCTTTTGCTTGGCGCATTTTAATGTCGTCCGCACTTGGTCTACCAATTTGATCTCTGCCTGGTACTATTCTGTCTGGCATCCACACTTAGTGTCTCCCTGCCTGGACTCTCTGTCTGTCGACTTCCTGCTAGTGCTTCTCAGCCTAGACTGCCTAGTCCCATACTCCTCTGGGTGAGTCCTGCTGTGGTCTCTCATTGGCTGCTACCTCACTGTCAGGTTCATGCTAGTCTCTTTATTTGGTACCTACCTTCTACCACTCTTACTGGTCCTGCTTTCTTTCTACCCATCTAATTGGACTGCCTGCCTGCCCCCTTGCCATGCACTTCCCTGCTGGTGGTTCCGGAGCTGGTCTCCCTGCCTTTCACCTCCATGCTAGCAGCTCCCGGCCTCATCTTCCTGGTGGCTCCAGGCCTCATCTCTCCAGATGTCACCTCTATGCTGGCGGCTCCCGGCCTCATCTTCCTGACTGTCACCACAAGCTGGTGGATCCAGGCCTCATCTCCCGGCTGTCACCTCCACCCTCCTCGCAGGTGGTTCCATGCCTGGCTTCCCTTGTCTCTTGGCCCCAGTCTGGTGATCCCTGCCTGGTGTATCACTGCTGTTTGTCTCTCTGCCTGGCACCTTCTTGTGGGCTGCTCCCTGCAGCACAAGGGTCAGTGCTTCTGCTGCGGTGATGACAGGCCTCTTCGGAAATTGGCGATTTTATTATAACATTACAGACAGAGAGTCACATCATTAACAGAACTATGTTCATTTACACGCTGCAATTGCTAATATGCAGTCACTCGCTCTCTGTTTAATTAGCTCCCTTAACACCACTCTCCTTTCCACCGTGACCCAGGCAGGCGGGGCAGAGTCCGGGGGATTTATTCCATATAAGGCCCAAGCCTGCACATAGCACAGTCAATGTTCATCGTGAGCTGAGGCGTCTATGTATGCTCCCAGCATTCCTCTGGACTGGAAATAGACATTAAATGGACAAAATGAATTAGATGTCTGATCCACAAAGGCATGTCAGAGGTACTTGAGGGGTTAGTTATTGGTGATTCGGACAAACCCGATTCCAGTCAGACTCTGTGGCCCTGTCCAAACAGACTATCCACCAGAACTAGAGACACCGCTAAATTAAATGAACTGGTGCTCTGCATCATCAGAAAAGTCAGTAGGCCCACTAAAAAGCATGTTGTGCCCTAGGGGCCAACCTAGCGCACAGGGAAGCCAGCAACCCAACGGGAAGCTTCGGTGTCAAAGATGGAGGGAGGGTTCTAGCTTTTGTCCTTCTGGATCTAGCAGTGCTGGGACACTGCTGTTCAGTTTTCTGCCAGGACTGTCCTGGCCTTCCCTCTGCTGCAAAGGATGCAGTCGCAGCATGAGGAGCGTGAGGCGCTGCCCTACAGTCCCAGATCTGCCCCTTGCAGCCCAGTGCCCTTGACCCCAGTTCAGTCCATGACCAACAGAAGTCATGGTGACGGAGTACATGCCGCAGAATCATTACTCATCTATGCCCCAGCCTCACCTATCTAAGGCCTCGCCTTAAACCGACTGCTGTCCCACACACCTCACGCCCCAACAAAACCCAAATAATATCTCAGCCAAGCCTAACTTCCACCCTGCATTACCCTCACACTGGCACAGTTAAACAGTAAATGTCCTTTCTAAACATCAACGTATGTTCATAGCACACGACAAGTGCAGGGGCCTCACCTAAACTAATATTCTAACGCCACTCCACCTATTTGTTTAGCAGCTTCCTTTAACTGAGCCCCAGGTGCAAACCCTACAACTGCCCAGTCACATAGTAGCGAGTACCCTCGTCCAATTAAACTACTGACCCAGTCAGATGGAAGTAGTGTCCCATCCATGCTGCAAAAAATAGCTCAACCTTTCCTCAAATAGCGCTGCCCACGCTGGGCGCGCGCCCAGGGCCATGAGTCAAGACTGGCAATGTTCCAAGCAGCCTGAGGTCACCACCCAAGCACGGCAGCGATTGGCTCTCGCTGCTCCCCGCGTTGCTCTGTTTACAGTCTGAGGCGTTCAGCTGTTGTGTCACCCTTAGTGTGAAAGACATTCCCGATCCCCAGGAATTATCCTCTGGAAAGACACCCGGCTCTGATCTAACATCTCAAAATCCCAAATGAAAACATGAAGAGCAACGTCTGATTTGGAATGTGAGCTGCAAATGGCGGCGGGCGTGGGACAAGGACTGCCCGTCCCCCTCAATCCAGGATGAAAGCATCTCACGTGTCAGGGTGTTGAAAGATGCAGCGCACCTCTTTCTAGGAAATTGGTGTAATGATGCGGGGCGGCCCCGGGTGGAAGCCTCGCAGCAGCAGAACAGACCGAGCACTGGGCTCGAGTATACGCTCTTTAGGAGTATGTGTCTGAGCCCCCCTCAGTCACAGAATGAGTTTCTCGTGTAATGACGGGGTCAAGGTAGCGACTACTCTAATACGAGTGATGGGCATTGACTGCACAGGGCAGTATCGGGGAACAGTGAGACCTCCCAGCAGTTGTTGTTGTTTCATATAAACCACATAGTATTGTTTAATGCTGCATGCCGGGGCATGTAGGAAAAACAGTGAACTTCTGCGGGACTGTACATGCATCTTATACAATTATGTACTGTGTGATTTCGCAAACGTGTTAGTCAGCAAAGTGTTCTGATAGAAAATGCAGACTATAGAGTGTAGTAATGTTCACATGCACATAAATGGACCCAGCAACTCGCATTTTACGTCTTACTGGGGCACTGCGAGAACTCCTGCTGCGTACATCTCAAATGTCGAGAGTCAGACTTTGCAGCGTGACTCCTGCACCGCCCTGTCACTGGAGCCACGCCTTCCATGCTCACTCTTTTGTCCCACGTGCTGCGTGCTCCTTGCGCAGTCTGTCATTGCCGTCAGGCCCTAGACGCTCTGCTGCGTGGGTCACACGTGACGCTTCAGTCAAGCCTTTAGCCAATCCACTGCTGCATGTCATACCTGTCAGTGGAAAGAAACTCTCGCACTGTGCTCCAGGTGTACAGTCAAAGGGCCACAGCTGTGTGTTCTAAGTTGTCCTATCCTAATGTTTTTTTTCTCAATTGTTCATTGAACATCCATTATATTTTCTGTATGTCCTGTCCGGGTGCCCCCTAATTTAGGACATCACCCTTAAGAGGAGAACATGTCGCTGTTCAACCCAACCTTCAACCTATTCAGAAACTGCATTGTCTGCTACCTATATGAAGTGACCCTAAAGTGGCATTTAGAGGTCAACAGAACACCCTAAAGAAATAAATATACGCATGTATAAAACACACAAGTTTCTAGAGGGGAAATGGGGGACCCCAAAGAGTGCCCTCTACCACTGATCATGAGGGGGCAGTATCCCACTTTCTCAATGTTGTATGACTGTTGGCATATGGCCGCAATTATGATTTTTGGAATATATTATGTTTGCAGCTAAGATGAATCACATGTATTTTCAAGAATCCTTGGACGTCTAGCATTTGTACCATATTCGCCTCGGACACATATAATAATTCATAGCCAGTGGTATGGCAATATTAATACACATGACACATGAAACATGTGAACCAAGAACAATTACATGAGGCCCTCTGAGGATCAGCCAAAAGACAATCCGTGTAAAAGCTAAACTGGAATTAATTAAGGTAATGGTCAACAGCAGACAGACTGACGCTATTGTGCTGCCCGCGTAGTGGATCGTCACACGCTTTGAGGACTGCTATTATTGAAGGATTTGTCTTCATTGAAAAATACTTGCTTCTATTGATGGGCTTCATACCATATGTCGGTACAGACACCATATTGAACATTGTGATTCACAGGTCAGCGCGACAGCACCGCTTGTGATTAACACCAACTCTAGAGTTCCTCATCACCGTCTTCATACACGTCTCTGTGTATCATCAACACAGTAACAGTGCTCAGCTACCCATAGAGTGCCAGCCTTCACTCCCATTTGAGTACCCGGCTGGCTGTCCTTGTGAGTATCTCGTTTTTCTCCTTCACCCACAGTTGGCAAGTAGACCTCACGCAGCTGCGCATTCTACCCGTCAGATGTCCCTAAATCCATAGGTCCTGATGAGACCCTAGATCACGTATAGGGTAGAAACGTCATCGACAACAAAAGAAAGCAAACCATTAACAGCCCGTATTATTGTATATAGCTGCTGTATATTATGTATTGAGTTGCTAAATGGTCGACTTTTTTTAATAACTTGGAAACCTTGTAAAATACTGTCACGATTATGTCACCAATATTTTAGGTACCTGTTTCTCACTGGGGACACTACGCAAATTTTTCTTTTTCATTATAAATAGAATTTTGTTTGTAAAATATAAAATATGATTGTATCAAACTAAAACCACAGGTGAATGTGGTTTCTTCGCCCTCTGACATCATGTTAACCCTTCCATTGCGATTGTGCACTTTATTATCTATATTGATTCTATTATTCCACAGAAACCACTGTTTCTGACAATAATACTTGAGATAATGAGCACAAAAACTGCATAGGGGCTTGGAAGCAAGAACTATTGAACAGAAATGAACTAATAACACTAAACACTCTCACTAAATTGATTACACGTTTTACTTAAAACATGGTCTAGAAAGCTTTTGGACCTGTTGACAAAGATAAAATACAAGTTCATATTTACGTACATATTGTTTTACTACCACACCTGGGTGTTAGTCTCCATGTTTTTGCTATTCATCATTTCCAAGTGGAAGTTTACACCTATGTGTAGACTTACCCCCACTGTGGTGAGATCTTCGCACAGAAAGGCTAGGAGAGGCAGAGGGCTCCAGCCGTAGGTTGCTCTTTGTAGTAAGCGAGTAGTCTTACTGTAGTACTGCTTTATGTACTGCAGAATGTCGTTTTTGAATCAAGCCCTTAATGTATGAATTGACATCTACAGTTGAGACAGAGGGCCATATAATGTGTTAACCATTAATAGCAGTTAGCAAAAATAGGCTGCAGTACTTATTTCATTTTTCGAGGCATCTAAAAAGCCAGGCAGTGTATGGTTTTTGAGGGAACAAGGTGTTTGCCTGCCTGGGGTGAAGTCTACCAAGTCCACCTTGTGCAATATTCAGCATTTCCTGTGCCTCTATTGTGTGAGAGCCCTGAAACTGTGTCTTATTCTGTTTTGGAGCTGAATCTACAGTCACTCCTCCCTAGGCAGCTGCACCATGAAGGAATGAGTAGTTCAGCAAGAAACTGCACAGCTAAATCAGAGCACCTCAGAAGAAATTCCTTAAGTGGAGCACATTTTCTTATATGTGGAATACAAGAGGATATTCAGTCTAAGAGAGCTCCCGAGGGTCCAAAAGAGAGACAAGAATGCAAAGAAACAGTACAGCTACTTTTGCTAACATTTAAATCCTTGACAACAATGCAAATTTCCCAGTTGGCAGCAGGACGATTACAAAATGTTAGAAATTGAGAATGCAATCTATAGCTTCACTGCAGTCTGCTATCTGTAAGAACAACCTTGGGCGAGGCACCCTGCAACTAACAACACCAGATAGGCTACAGTTAGTGCCTTGAAGCCGTCCAGAACACAACACCAAAAATGATAGAGAGCTACAGCAAGGATGACAGACCTCTATCTACACAATCCAGCATACTGGATCAGGGACAATTGTTCAAACTTGTGACTTGACATAACTGCAATGTATGGCTTACTCGCGCTGACACACAAACAAACCTCAAAGACTGCAGCTAGGTCTCAAAGTGATAATGAATTTGATTTTTTAAATCAAAATGAATCATCATTAAAGACATCCCTGAAAGTATCCATCACTACAGCGACAAGGTAAAGTCACACCTTTTCACCATCAATGCAGTCAATAAGAAGCCCCAGAGCTATGCGGAAAGTCATTCCCAGATCTGAATGATGAAAGAGCTCTAAGGCCACATTAATGACACAATGGTCATAATATTAATAATAACATTTAACCCCTTGCGTGCTCATGACGGCTCCACGCCGTCATGAGCCACGGGCGGCGTGTGCTCATGACGGCGTGGAGCCGTTATTACGCTGCCGCTCCGCACTAATTCCCCGCCTGTCCACGCTGTTCAATGCCTCCAACATATCCCTAAAGCAAAGCTTTGGCCGTCCGATCCATGCTTCCCACATGCCACTGGCATCAAATCTCGCATCTTCCCTTCCTTGAATCATCCATGTCACCCAGAGGAGAAGCCTTAGATCCCCTGTCCATGCGTCCTACATGTCAGTGGAGCCAGACTTGCTTTCACTGCTTTAATGTGACATCTCACTGGACCCAAGTAGTGCGCACTGTGCCCCACGCCGGCTGTTGGCAGGCTGCTAAACCTCAAAGGCCTGAAATTCCTCAAGTAAAGGAAGACAGCTTCATGGTCTTCGTGCCCAAGATTCCCTCAATGTACATACACAACACAAGGGAGAGCTAACAGGGACCCTGTGTCCAAACACACGGGTTAGACAGAACTAAAACAAAAATGCACAGTAACAGAGAACAAAGCGACGTCAAACAAAAGTGATGGACAATACATTTACCACTAACCCTGCCGAGTGTTGATCTGCAGCTCAAGCATCTCTGGTGTGTTCCTAGTAGGAAAGGTCAGAGGCAACATGTAATGTAATAGATTACAACGTGTCTAGAACAACTGTTTTCAAGGGACTGTTGCCATTTAAAAGTCATTTCAGTTTTCTGTGGTTATCTACTTTAATATTAGAGCTAGAATGTGCAGCCGCTGTAACAAATCACTCAATAAAGGTAATAATATCACAGATAATAACATAAATATCCTTTGTTATTATTATTGTTGTTGTTACTATAGTAGCAGCAGCGAGTCCTTAGACAGAACCTGCTGACAGGCCTGCTGTGCCACAGTCCAGTAAATACCCTTCCCAGCCTCCTTACACACACCGACGGCGCCCAGGGAGGGCCCTTTGTGTGACCCGGTGCATCACATCACTGGTCCTCCAATTAACGGTGCCCAGATCCCTTTGTGCCCCCTCTCCCTCCCTGCTGTGCATACTGATCTCGGTGTCCCCCGAAGGGACGGCGCGCAAACGTCCAGCGCAGTGTACTACATGACAGCTTCGATCAGGTGCCAGCCAAACATTTATGGACGGGCTGGAAATGATGAATCTATCCAATTATTGCTCTTAATGCAGGTAATACTGACTAACGAGAGGGGAGCCGGCCGCTTGTGTCCGCCATCCATTACTACTGCTTGTCACCGGTCCCAGGCCCGAAAGCTAATCACCCGTACAGGGCCCTGTGATATTTCAGACGTCACTTCTAATAAGTCACTCGGTGGCTGTAAATGGGGGGAGCACCTAGCGTTGGCTTTCTTAAGTGCGGCGTCTGGCGGTGCTAAGTGGCGGCTCTCCGGCTCCCCCGGAGCGAGTGGGGCGGAGGTGCTTGAGGGGGCAGGTTGGGTCCACCAATCACACACGCGCCCCGCACACGGGTGCACTCACTGCACTTCCTGAACAGGCTCTCGGTGAGGAGAGGAGAGCGGGAAGGGGTGCAGGAGTTCAGGTTGCTTTGCTGAGGCAGCTGTTCTCTCCTGTGCATTCCTCAGTAACTAACAGGCTGAATAACTAATACCCCTACCTCAGCAACTTTGCGTCAGCACACGTGGTGCTACCAGTAAATGACTAAACAGATTCGCCCAAATACGAGACTCAAACACTGGGCCAGCGCCAATGACACAAAGAACGCACTCACAGCGGGGATCAATGCGCTTGAAGCTCCGCCGGGTACTGATGAAGAGAGTAAAGTGCCGGTGGGGTGGGGCTGGCCAGAGAGCACACTGCTGACAGCAACTGAAGCCCGGATAGCGACGAGCACAGAGCTCTCTGGTGGCATTAATGGCCGCTCAGCCTGGGACTATGCCACACTGGAGCGGAGGGTGAAACGGAGACAGAGGCGGGGCACAGGCCTGGAACTTGCTTCCTATGGCTGAGAACTGTGAGTGAGTTAGCCTTTTAAGAAACATTAAAACCTGGTTATTCTATCATTGATCAGCCATCCCCTGGAAGCTCTTTTAATCATGGTTTTCTGCAAGGGGGGGCGTCAGTTGGGTTGAAAGGGAGGCCTGTCTAGCGCCGGGATACTCTAGTTGAGTAGCTGCGCGCTATATAAATATTTTCATCCATTCATAGCTCAGCTAAGGAACGGCACATCCTATGCTTACAGCTATAGTGAAAGCTCTGTCAGGGACTATAACAGAGAGGAGAGCTCAGTAAGCGACTAGGTCTGAGGCACACTCCTAGCAGGAATGAAAGGCAGAGCAGTGGCTGGCAGAGTGTAGACCGCTGGCAACAACTGGAGCCCAACCAGTGATTGCATCAGGAAACTGTCTGTGCTCTCCTTTTATTATTACATATGGGAGATGCTACAAACTAGGGTCTGAGGTGCAGATGGGAAGTTCATTGAAAGAAAAGAAGTGGGAGTGACTTTATCGATTAAAAGCTAGACTGACAGCTAGATTGCTAGACAGATGGATGGATTGATGGATGGATGGGTTTAGATGGATGGATGGTTAATATATGCATATTTCTAGAGAGACAAATGAAACAAAAGGTAAGGCAATGTAGACGATAAATAAGATAAAGAGATTAACAGGGAGAACGAGATAGAAAGAATGATGGATGGAGAGAAAGAAATAGATTGTCACACAGAAGGAATGATAGGGAAAAGACTGGGAGGAATATAAAGCGTGGATGAAGACCAGGACAAAGCAAAAGTGAACAATAGTGTGGAAAGATAAACAATTGGAGGTCATAGGAGAAAGACAAAGAAGAGAACATTTGAACAGGTAAGCCGGTAAAAAAAAAATTGTGGTTCGGCAAGGGGAAAGCGGAAACATGGTCATTGATCTTATTAAGGACGTCTGAAGAGTACTATAAAGAAATGCCTTGGGAGGGACTCCTGTCGATTTTGGAGCCTCATATTTAACGCACTAAATTCATGCTTGTCAATATAATACATGAGTAATTTGGAATCCTTGAGTGAGCTTCTTGAAGTAAGTATTCAGAAAACGTGCTAGGAACTGACACCAAAGAAGGGACGGACTTATGAAAAACAACAGGAAGTGCCATTTGAAAGGAATTGCCATGAGAAGAAGAAACCTTAGGAAGTCGCCATGAATTGCCATCAGAGGATGTGTCCATGGAGATACCCCAAAAAGTGCTATAATCAGACGGAACCTTCAAAATGTAGCATGAATGAATGTCAGTAAAAGAAACCTTCATATTATCCCAGGGACTGCCATGAGCAGTAGGGGCCCTCAGAATACATCAAACGAGCCAATAGCTTAGTAGGTGAAGGGAAAGGAGGGATGAACATGTTTTGAAAAGCTCTACTAGCAAGCCATTTGGGCCTGAAGTCTTACATGAGGATGTTTTCATTATGCCAGAATACTCCTCCTTACTATGAAACCCTCAGCAGACCCAAAGATGTTGATGAAATACAGACTGATCGCCTTACTGCCCTACCCTGCTAAAGTTATGGAGATATTCCTCAACAAATTGCTAGACAAGCACTTAAACAACAACCACTTCTTGGTCCCCAGCCAATCTGAATTCAGGCCCAAGCACAGCACCGAGACTGCCCTCATTGGTACCACTGACGAAATCTGACTGATCATGGACAAAGGAGACATCATAGCCCTCATTCTACTTGACTTATCTGCCACTTTCGACACATTCTCCCACCCCATCCTCATTCAATGCCTTCACAACATTCTGCGCTGTGTCTACTCCTTCATCACTGGATGCACCCAGTCAGTCAACCTGGCTTTACTGAACCTTGATTGCCGCCAACCTCATCTGAGGAGAGCCCAGTGATCCTTTCTCAACCCTACTCTGTTCAACGCCTACATGGCTCCTCTTGCAACATTATCCAACTGCGGTGTTACATCGCAAACCACTACAACGCAAGTTGTTACAACGACTTGCTTTATGGGGCAGAAGGTGTTGGATTTCAAATCCAACACCTTCCCTACTGTTGCACAGACTGGAGTTGGAATAGTAAATTATACTATTCCAACATCCAGCGCCCCCTACAGCAAGTTGTTGTAACAACTTGCATTGTAATGGTATGCAATGTAACAATGCAGTGGTTGTAACAACCGCGTTGTAATGGCATGCGATGTATCGCATGCGTTGTAACGTTACATATTCTCTCCAATGCACACAACACCCAGCTCATCCATTTCCTCTCTCATGACTCATCTGGCCCCTGGAGTACTTCCTCTCCTGTATGTCTGAAGTTGCCAGATGAATGAAAATCAACAGTTGGAAACTAAAGACTGAAACATTGGAAGTGGTACTCTTCAGCAAGGACAACTCACTATGGGATTCCACCTGGTAGCTGGCAGATCTCCGGCCAAAACCCTGGCCGGCCATTAAAGTTTAGAACCTAAGAATAGTGGTAGACAACCAACTCTAAATGCCCAGCCAAGGCAACTCAATTACCTCCTTTTGTTTCTACACCCTCAAGATCTTCAAAAAACCTCAAGGGGCTCCCGATCAACACACGCAGAACTGTTACCCAAGCCCTGATCACCTGCACTCTGGACTACAGCAACACTCTTTATGTCAGCATCACCACCGACTGACCAGAAGACGTCAGACCATACAAAACGTAATGACCAGAGTTACACTTACACTCTCAACCCGCACTCACATCACCTGGTCTCTCAGAGACCACCACTAGCTCCCCACACTGTAAAGACACACCTATAAGCTCTTCCCACTCACATATGCTATCTAGGCCTCTCCTACCTCAACAGCCACATCAATTTCCCACCTTTCCAGAAACATCCCCACAGCTGGCCTCCTGCTTACACACAACCCCGCATCTGTTGAGCCAGAGCCAGCATGCACGCTTTCTCACACCTCGGACCCAAAGCCTGAAACGACCTCCTTCTGCACATCAGTCACCTCTTCAGTCCCTGAGTTCTGCAGGAACATGAAGACATGGCTCTTTACCTAGACCACAGTCTCGACCAGCACAGCCCCCTTGTTTTGTTCTAGCACCTGGATACCCTCCTGAGTGTGATGCGCACTCTACAGATAATCATAACATAACTTACCGCATTTGCAGTTAGCACTGCTTGATTTGGCATCCTGTATCAGGTTAATGGAACATAACATGTATTTAGTAAGAGTGTGTTCACCCCACTGAGCCTCCTTGGAAATTAATCACAGAAGTTTCATTTGTTTCTGGTATGATTTTATGACATATTTTTGATAGTTTTCTAGCTGACTTTAACCTGTCTCACTCAAAATGAAAGGTGCTGCAGCAACAAATGATGGATAGAATGCTGAATAAATCAAACATTTACTCCCAGCCAAGAGATCTGGGTTAAATCCATCATTCTTTAGCTCACTGAGCCACCCCAGTTAAGACCCAGCCATATGCAAAGCAGTCTTGACCCTGCTCCTCATGGGGACAGTCCAGCACGAACTGCCAAGCCTGGTCCTTCATGGACTGGAAACAAGCATCCTGGGACCAGTTTTGGGGTATCACCCCTCATCAGTCAGGCTAGCTTGAATCCAGTGGCACAGTGAGCACTGGGCCCACGTCTGGGCATAACAATCCCACTAAGGGTGAGAAAAGTGCTGCAGCAACAAATAATGGGCAGAATGCTGAATAAATAAAACATTCATCCCCGTCAAACGACCTGTCTTAAATCCATTGTTCTTTTGCTCACTACTACACTCACTTTGGACCCAGCCATATGCAAATTAGTCTTGACCCTGTTCCTCATGGGAACTGTACAGCCCAAACTGCCAAGCCGGGTCCTCTATGGACTGGAAACAAGCCTCCTGGGACAGGTTTCAGGGTATCATCCCATATAAGCCAGGCTAGCGTAAAATTCAGTGGCACAGCGAGCAAGGGACCCACATCTGAGCATGCACATCCCACTTAGGGCAAAAAGTGCTTCAGCAACAAATGATGGTCGGATAGCTGAATGAATCATTTGTGCGTCTTTTGCTTCCTCGCCCTAAGTGTGCCGAGTTTGCCCATTCTGCCCATCATTTCTGTGTCTTTTGCTCACTCAAAAAGAAAGACAGTAAGTATTAGTTAAAGAGTGAGTCCTATCAGAGTGTTCTGCTTGCTCTTTTCTTGGTCTGTTGTGCCCAACTCCCCACTTTGTCAGTCATCCACTTTCACAAACCTGTATCCTTAGCCCTGTATGACTGGATATTTAAAGGCCATTGGCATCTCTTCCCTTATACTTTGGTGGAGCTTGTGCTATGCAAGTGAGTGATAGTTCATGTTCCCATTACACAATCTTCCACATGCTGCTGTTGGTTATTCCAGGAGGTTTGACCCATGGGCATTCATTGACACATTCAGCACCCTATGCAACTGTGAAAACGATGGACCCAGAATGTGGAGAACCTGGAGAGGGTGTGTGCCACACTATGGCAGGCTGGGTAGTCACAGATTTATTTTTCAATATTAATGCTGCACCACCTGCCGCGGCACACCTGATATGACTTGACGCAGTTCTTTTCATTCCACGTGCACCCCATGGCCCATACAGCGCTGTGCATTCATTGGACCTGCACAGTACAGCATAATACACCCGATGTTCACAACATCAGCCCACACAAAGCCAGCCCACCACAAAACTGGGACACAGACAGTTACACAACTGACCGACGCACTGCCCTGCTGCTTCTAGCTTTGCCAGACTGCCCTACAGGCCAGTCCGACCCTGATGGAATTGCCCTCAAACACAGAGTTCAGCTGTGCAGACTGCATCAATGACTGCCTGCTCCCAGGACCAAGAGCGCAATCAGACTGCGCATCACGTACATCAGCAAACAGGAACCAGAGGGCTAAGAGCGCCTCAGCAATTAGAACACTATCAATACAAGGAGAGAAAGAATAACCGGCCCTCGGGTTGCACCTCCAGTAATATAATTCCTCTACTTAAGGTAAAGTAAGAGTCATTGAGGTGTTCGGGATCCTCTCCCATTGTGTTATCTGCGCTCTCAGTAAATGAGACCATGAGAACACTACAAGGTATAAATAATTCAGGGCCTGAGATGGCAATTATAGAAGCACGCGCACCCGCCATGAATACTTCATGAAGGCTAAAGCAGCCCTCAGAATGAATCATAGCAAGCAGAACACAGACAAAACACACACAGCGAGCACTCACACGCACACAAAACACACTGCAAGCGCACACACCCGATGTAAACAGTGCACAAGAGCACACGTGCATGAATACAAAAATATACACAGCACAAGGACCTACTACTGTAAGCTTACTAAGAAAGCATATAACACAGGCACTCTCACACAGACACTACTGCAAACTACGACAATCACACAGCTCGCCCAGTATTCTCTAACACTCTCCTTCAGATTTACAACACACATCAAGCTATCACATACACAAAGTAGATCACAGACAGAATATGGGAAGCACAAGTATCATGTGGGAAGAATATTGTGCCAAAAATATTGTGGACCACAATATCAAGAAGGCAGTGCTTAATTTGAGAGAGTGGTTACTGGTGCTCGGTACCCGAACTTAATTGTTAACACAGACACTTAAGACAGTCTGCCACATGGTGGCGCTGTCTGTCTAATTTAGAAGTGAGTAGAACAACAGTCTTTTATTGAATCAATATACATTTCAAAGGACTTATACCTGCTTCCACAGTTCTGGTTATAGTGTTGGGCGCCTGAACTAGTCTTAATTGTTACACTTGTAGGAGTGTGATGCTTAGTAGTTTTGTTGGTACTGATATTAGTAGCCCTAGCGGGGGCAATGGGTGATGCAAGCTGCAGTGGCCTCCTGCCGAGGGCCCTGGCACTTATTTTTTTTTACAGATTAAGCACTATGAAATGGTAATCGCAACTAGGTAAGTAGAGATTTAATAATCTTAACTCCACATCTATGTACATTGAAGATATATATATATACATATATATGTATATGGAGTTATATGAAGTAAAACTTTAATTACCCATTGAAACTTTCCTTCACAACATTTATGTCCTTAATATTTTTGACAAGATATTTTATCTCACGATATTTGTGTTTCCGATATTCTGTCTAAATACCACACAAGACACATCATGTATGCTCTTTCTCTCCCACACACAAAGACATACACAACCACACAAAACACATTGCAAACTAACAAACATACAAAGCACGCACTTTACCTCATACACATAAAAGCACACACTGAGCACAAGCAAAACACATTTTGAACATACTGTTAGTACACAGACAATGCAAAACACAAGCTTGAACCAAAAATAATTCCACCATAAATGTACGTATATTTATAGCAGTTACTCTGTTCTCTATGCATGCCAACTTCCACATAAACACAAAGCATAATCAAAATGTACAGCAGTGAAAAATAGTTCCGAATGTGAGATCACACAACAAAGAAACAACGCAATGTATGAAATTTTCTCAGACACATGCTTGCACGCACACAACACCCTCTAAATTCCCACACTTCAACAAAGCATACGTTATAAGTACCACAAAGTAAAGACTGTACACACAAAATAGCACATGCTTGCAAGCTCACACACACATTCACGCAGACCTATATAATACATAACAAACCATTTGAGAAATTACAAGGCAGCCTTATCAGTAACCAACATATGATAGTAAAATGTGCCACGGTTGTTTAATAAAACATAACAGTACAAGTTAGTACTACTACTAATGAACAATATGGGATATTGAAAGGTGGCATTTTCAGTAGCCAACACATGGTACAGTGTGATAGTAAAGGGCAGTTTTATCAGCAACCAAAACGTGATAGTAAAAGGCTGTGCCATTAGTAATCAACAACACATACACGAGTACATGGCATAGCACGATCGAAAACCAATGAAAAGCAATTGCACAAGGAGGCACCATAGGAGGCCACAATATGTGGTGGCACACAGCTTCATCATTGGAAACTAAGTGCTTGTGACAGCGCAAGGCGGCAGCCTTGGAAATGTACTGCTGACTGCTAATGCGCCCTGTTAGATCTCATGTGCTCGCTGGTGGTTCAGAGCACGCATGATTAGGTGTTCTGTGTCCTACCTGTCACTTGCGCAGTCAGTCTTTGACTGCTGCTGCTTTCGGCACACTATTTTGACATCACTCCCATACATCTCCTCATCCCACAAGTCTTCATCAAGGGGCATGCAGCTCACAACACTGAGTGCTACACATGCTTGGGAGCAGCAAGAAGGCGCCCAGTCAGAGCTTCTATCCACATCTTTGCTTCAGGAGTTGCAGCTCAAAGAAGCACCTTTTTGAAAACCCTAAAGACATGGGATTCCCCATCGGAAAACCAGGGTTCAGTTGGCCATAAAAGCAAGAACCGTCACATTCCAGGAACATACATAACAACTGTGCCTTGTGTTTTATAGTAGGTTTCGAAATATATGTCATTCTTTTTCCATTTGCGGAGAACACAAAAAGTAGGGCTGTGATTTGGGGAGTGGAAGGGGGATCATGGAGCAGAGACTAGGAGCCTGCCATTGTGTGCTTCCTGTGCTTAATGTTTCTAACTATATTTCAGAATTGTGACTTTTAATTTTTATTTATTAGAGTATGTTATCATAAAATGGTACAGATACCTGCTGTTTCTGCGCTCTAGTAAAGTTTCCAAAATAAATACTTCCTTCACCATGTGTCTGTATTAATCTACATCTACAACTCCAACAGTCTCACAGCCTTCTCTCAGTAGTACCGTGGGATGAACTCAATGGCGTAACAATCACAAGCACAGTTACGTTCAAATATCAAATTAGGAGCAGCTGATGCAAAAGAACTTATATTGGGATTTTCTTACCACGCAACCTTGAAATGTTGTAATTGGGAAAATGAGAACACAGGTGTAACCATTTTAATCAAAGTCAATAGGACCAACTGTTTACCACTGAAGTCTCTGTAAAAGTCTAAGGGAATGTTTTTAAAAAAGTGAGGAAAAATGACAAATTCTCTTTGCAGCAGGAGCAGGACCTCAAAGCAGGCTCACTTTTCAGTTGACCTACGTCAGTATATGAGAGGATGGGCACGGCTGGAAAAGTTGTCCTTGTACTTATAGAGCACGCCCAGAGCTTAATTTGAGCTGGTGGCTACCGGTGGGGCCCATGTGCACTTATTATTAATTACAAAAGGGGGAAAGAGAAAGTGGGGAAAACAGTGACAAGGGTAGGAAGTATGGATAAAAAAGAACCTGCAAGACAGCGATAAGGAGGCATGGCGTGGTTTAAAGAGACATGCAGGAGGAACCAAGACGGCGCAGCCTTTGGTACTCACCACCCTGACATTTTCAATAGCACCAGCCACAGGCTCCTGAGCAAAAGCTTGGGCCCCAACACTTACTCTTATACAAATCTTATCAAATAAGAAACTGCTTTATTGAGACAACAAAGTTCGTTCTCTTCACCCGCAGTACTGTTGCAGACTGTATGGTGAATCAGTAATTCAGCATTAATGCCTAACATTTTAGCCTATTCAATAGTGTCCAGTTTATTATTCTCTGCTTCACTCCCACAGGTCAACACATTATTTAACACAATACACCGAAGAGCTCATATCATAAGCAGTCAACACAGCTTAGATGTGGGTCATAGGTCAGTCATTATGGAGCTCACAACACTCGTCACTACTAGCTAGAAGGATATCTCAGTCTGATTGGTCAGCATACATATAATGTATTGTATTGTTGTTATTGCAACATATACTTCTCAACTCAGAAGTCATTATAAAGAGCTCCCCGCTCTATGATGTGCAGAGTGTAGTACCAAACCCAAATGGTTGCAGAGTTCCCACCTCACCGCACACACCTTTCTCACACAGCAATTCCTTGCAGAGTCAACACAACATTTTAAACCACATCACACCCTCAGGAGAGCAATATGGCGGAAAAACGACATAACTGGTTAGGAGTTAATGGCTCACAAACACATTCTATCCCTCACCCAGCCTTAGGCCATTTAGCCATCAAGAGATCCAAGCAAGCCATCCCAGGCGAATAAATGAAACACTGATTTGCATCGATACATGTGTCAAAGAGCGTAATTCAACAATCCCAACACTTCAGGCCTGCAACTGACCACCATTCAACCTTGTGGGAAACTCTCCCCCGGCTCGGGTACTACAACATAACTAAAGGATAAGTGAACGGTCTGATTTTCACAATTTAAATGCAATGACTCCGGACCACCACGCCACCAGGCACATACTAACCCCAGAACCATTTGGAAAGTGTGCCCAAATTCCAGAAGTGCTAGAAGACCAGGAAAGTGGTAGAATTGCACTCAATGAATACTGAGGAAAAACACGTCTGTCTGTCTGTCTGTCTGTCTATCTATCTATCTATCTACCTCTGACACAATGTTTTATGAACTTTGCTCATTCATACTACTATGCATGTGCAAACACACAAACAACGCACACACACACACACACATATGTTCTTCCCTCTTTTCTCAACAATGTTATTGAATACCATACTACACCCAATGGATCAACAAGTAGGTCTGTGCCATGCTGCTTTTAGGTTGGGACTTTGAGGCAGCTTTAACTGTCTTGCCAGACTATTATTTTTTCCCAAAAATAATTGAAAAAAGATATACCTACTGGTCAGAAGTCTTCATCCATAGGTTTGCTAAAATGTCATACAGCATGTCGCAATGGCTAAGCTCGCTTTACCCGCTGGCATCCTTCACTATGACTGCAAAATGCCTGTCCACATTGTTCACCTCCACCTAAACATAGCTTCTTCAGTGGCAAATCTGTCTAAAAGTGAGTTGTATTTTACTTATTGCATGATTCAAATTCTGTCTATTTTGCTAAAATTCGGGTGTTCAGTTTTATGTTGATATTTTATCTGTCTCCCTTTTGAAGTTGCTGTTTTAAAGTGTTTAGATGACATTTTAACAGCGTAGATGGCTATGATTAAGTGTCTATTTAGGTGGTGATTTAGTCCTGTCCCTTTACAAACAATATTAATATTTATTGCAAGCAGGCACGTTAAGGTGGCAGCATATTTTCTTTTTCCCTTTTTATTGTTGTGCCATATGCCAGCAATCATTTAAAAAGTAACCATCACACGGTTTGCCAAGGTCAGACATAATGGCATTATCAAAGCTTGTTTCCTGTGCAGTGGCTATAAACACATGTATAAAATGATATTTAGGGCCCAAGGGGTTACGTCAATGCATTGACAAAGAATCACAGTAACTGAGCGGAGTGAATATGGCCCCAGTAGTTTTTCCACTATCAGCTGTTTGTAGAATAGAATATGAAAGGCATTATGCCTTGTTTACTCAAGTTAGTTAAGCTGCACTGCGGCAATTTGATCTCTGCATTGTAACAATACATGAATAAAAGTACATCTATGAATAAACGTTTAAAAAAATGTGTTAATGAGCCAGGTTTATTTCCCTGGCATGTCATACGTGTTAATATAGTTGAATATCACTGAAAAACCCAGTTAAAAAGTAAGTTATGGTCCTGACTCAAACTCATCAAACAACTGAAATTCGTCAGTTATGGTTAGCAACGCACACAACACGAACCTTGACTGGTGTCAACCACATATTTAAAACACCAATTTGGCAAAGATACAGAAACAAAGAACAGAGCGATCAAAATATCAACATGTATCATGGTGAGTGGCACAAGTTATGGGTTGTGTTGTGTGCATTTTTAACCATAAGTGACAAACTTCAGTGGCTTGACAAGTCGGAGACAGAACCATAACTCATTTTTTAACTGTGTTTTTTTCAGTGAATTTCATTTTTTAAAACATTATTTACTTAATTTTCAATCCTTTTGGCCTCCAACTAGGGCATGCACCCAATCACCGATGGTTGCCCACCCCAGTTGCGCACGGCCTATGGCCTTGTCCAGTAGGGTTTGTGCAGAGGGTCTGGCCAATGGTCAGACCGTGCACTTAACCTGAAGGGGGTGCTGTGCACTGAAGCTTGGGCAGTGGCATGGCTTGCGGTCAGGCCCTGGGCCCAACCTCCCACCTTTCAAGCAGAGCCAGACTCATTTTAGTGTTTACATTTGCTAGTGATTTTTTACACTGATGAAACTCAGAAATAGGCTGTGATTCGAGATTCAGGGAGGTAATGGTGGTTGAATCCACCATTATAAATGGGCGCTGGCCAGCCCTGGAGCCAGCTCTGACTCGAGAGTCGTACACTTGAAACACCCCTCCTGACGCCGGCCCCGCATATTTAATATGCGAGCAGGTGTCAGGAGGGCTAAAGTGACCCTTCGGGGAACCCGTAGGGCAGTGCAGCGCCGGCCAACAAGGAGCAAATGCCCGATGATGAAGCATGACATCCTACGCGGTGTGTGAAGGCAACAAGAGACAAGACATGTGCTTGCCTCTGACCAGTGGGTTCTAGACCTAGGATTTCCTTTTTTCTCCTTTTTCATTTTAGTTTTCCTTCTTCTTTCTCCTCCGGTGGGTGGATGACCCTTGGCACCCTCTCCTACGGAACAATGATTCCCAATTTTTGTTTGATGTCTAGCATTAGGAGCACGGGCACTGGACCATAACTAGCTCCTGGTCTCCCCCTCTATTTTGTTGAGACATACTAATATCCCCTGCAACCCCCACAGAGCGTGAGGGGGCCTGAGTTCCAGGGGTCCCCCTCCGGCACTGGGCAGGTGCCAGGCCCCTGGCCTGAGAGCTCCTGACTGGGTCTGCAGTGCGGTCGGGGGAGGGGGATGTACTTTGCAGGCGGGCCCCTTTAAGTTTCGTTACGCCCCTTGTAAGACATCCAAATGGATGGTCACCAGGTGAAAAGGCATGGTAGTCTTTAAGTCAGCCAGTGCCTTTTCTTGATCTGGTGCAAATCTTTTAAGATGTTTTACTGATATAAGGCAAAATGTGAGGTTCTAGTGTGCATGTCAAAGTATGTATATTTTTCAAAAATTCTGATAACATTGGAGCTTGCATACACAGGAGTTAGTAGAGCATGTGCAATACATGAGCAGTGAGAGTATGCAAATATTGTATAAATACCAACTTGGAAGGAACAACAGAAGTTCACTTGGGCATACGCTACACCATGGTAGTCCTTAATGACATTGTGCACTAATATTCACAACTCCCCTGGACTTCTATTTTCTGACTGCACTGTAACACTATGCACCACACTGATTTTCACAAACAACAGGCAAAACTCAAACACATAAAAGCCACACAACGCATAATCGAGATCAGCATGGGCTTCAACCATGCCTTGGTAGTGTATAAATAAAAGCCATCATGCACACCACCTCACTCAGACAAATGGTGCTTTACTAAGCAGCATTTAACTTTTCACCCATTTAAAGATCACAAACAACAGACACACATCAAAACACAGTGTAGAGACAACTAACAGCTGTGGTCAACATCAGCTAAGCCCAAGCCTTAGCTGTAGGCACACAACCAAAGGCACACACAAGTTCACCTGGACTTATGGTGTTTCACTTTTCATGATAACACTACGCACCATTTTGTTGTTCACAAATACTAGTTGCAAGTTTGAGGCATGAAGTGAAAATACGTATCCCTCCACACATACCTCTTACATAAACACAAGAATAATGGTATGTTTGTGAACATCCCCCCATCTCGCCATCTACATATTACTTCCATATTTGCATTAACCCCTAAAGCCATGAATATTCAGTTGGGTGTGCCAATGCTTGCGAACTGACAACAATAATACCAATAGGTAATAACACATAAAAGCTTGACTTAATAAGGTAACAACACATACTCAAACAAGTGTTTGACACTACATTCATGGCCAACTCTTTCACAGTGTTGAGGGTAATGTGATATGTAATCTCATATATAAGACTATTTACAACATTTGTAATTGCATTTATTACATTAAGGGGGAAGTTGTCAGCATTGCATTTGGTTTGCAAGTTATAGGTTTTATGGTTATTGTGCAAGTATAGATTGTGAAGTTAACCAGTGTGTCTGTGTGTGTGTGTGTATGTGTCTGTGTCTGTGTGTGTATTTTATAGTATCTCTAATACATGCCACTGAAAGCAGGTTCGAAGTGCCTCTTATTCACATTGTACACCCTTAGTATATCTCTAGCTGCCTACCTTGAACACAGTGTATGCTTTGAACTCCACTTCGTACTGTACACTCGTAGAATATCACTAAGGGCCAGATGTACAACTCAGCAATTTGTGACTCGCAAATTGTGTCGCATTTGCGACTCACAATTTGCGACTCGCAAATTGGGATGGATTACAGTGCCTCAGACACTATTCGCGATTCCTAATGGGGTCGCAAATTGCATGCCTCATGAATATTATGAGGCAGGCGCAATTTACAACCCCATTAGAAATGACTAGCACTCCCAGGGATGGTGGCCTGCTGGGGTCAGCAGACTACCATGTCTGGGACTGCTTTTAAATAAAGCAGTCTTTTTTTTTTAAACACAGCCCGTTTTCCTTAAAGAAAACGGGATGCATTTTCTGTCATACTCACAAAGGAGAAGGGGTCCCCTGGGGACACCTTTCAGTTTCTGAGAGACTTATCACCTACTTGAAGTAGGTGGTAAACTGTGAGTGTTTTGCGGCCGCAAATGCGGTCGTAAAACGATTGTACATGGCATGGTGACTTGCTATTCGGAAGGGACGCCCCTTCCTAATAGCGGGAGTTGCAAATGCTATTTTGCGAGTCAGTGACTCGCAAAATAGCATTTTTTCATGCCATTACCCTTTATTGCGGTCGCAAACGGGAGGATCTCCCGTTTCCAGCCGCAAAAAAGGGTTGTAGATCTGGTCCTAAATGCCTAGCTTGGACACAGTGTGCGCTTCAAACTTCACTTACTTGCTTTATACAGCTACAGATTTCACGCCTATCACAGGCAATGTATAGATTGCAAACTACACTCATTAACACTGTACACCTGTAAAATACCTCCACCTGCATACTCGGGTAGCAGAGTGCACCGTGACATTTACTGATTGACAATGTACCCCATTAACAAACTTCGACGACCCCCTTAAGAAAGGTGTGCACTGCAAACATCGCCTGTTCACATTCTAAACCAATAACGCTGTTTCCTTAGCGCATTTCTGTATGGATTTGAGGTGCCATGGGTGAAGGAGAAATGAGGGCATGTGTGTTCAGTGCCCATGAATTCACCTACAGGCCGTGGTTCTTGAAACCGAAGCTCCCACGTGGGCTCTTGACACACTCACTCGCACAAAGACCTATTTCTCAATTCCCACTCACACAACAGATGCTGGGCAGGCAGCCAGGCGGAGCAACTGCCAATATCAATTGCCTTTGTGACTTCCTTTCCTGATCAAACATATAATCTTTGAGCTTTCTGGTGACAAAGGGAAGTGGTGTATCTTCTGGCCGCTCTCCCTTTGCAACAGCGCTTAGCGGCAAGATGGAAGCATTGAATTCAGACTGCCCTAGAAACCAGAAATCCAGGGGGAATCCATTGTTCGGAGGCTTCGTTGCTTTTCAGCCAACCAATGCAATCCTGCAGTGTGTGATTCTCATATGTGCTGGAAAAACTCAGCAATATCTTATTGTGAGGTCCTCAAAGCGATGGAAACCCGCACTTCGAGATAGAGGTTTGGAGACGTAGCCTTTGTCACTGCACTCTGTGCACATTTCCCAGGAGAAGCTGTCAGTATTTAAAGGTTTGCGCTCACTTTCACGCACCAGGCAAAGGTGCGAATTGAAGTTCTGCATTGAATTCCCTTCTTTGCGTCGGTTAATATGAACTGAACTCCCAAATAGTTCAGATTTCCGAACAGATTGGCGGGCTAAGCAGGAATGGAAAGTTTGTGAAATGTGTGTGATACCGTTGTGGGAGGGTTTACGCCTACATCCTGTAGGGGGTTAGAAGGGGAGGCCTTGCTACAGCTTGTGATCCCCCAATGACAAGAATATCTGATGGTTCAGAACGAGGGGTTGAAATACTTTTGAGTCAGTGAGATAATTTAGACCAGGGAAAATCACCCTGAGCTATTAATATGTGTGTTATAATAGTGACCACACCAGACTAGATGACATTAGTGGCCACCATATTCAGGATTATCATTACTAGCAGTGATCACCTCAGTGCATCAAGCAGGGTTTCCAGCAGTAATTGTACACACTTTTGTCAATTTCAAATGCCTCTACATGGGTAATGTAATGCCAATGCCCCTGACACTAACGTAATGATATTAATAAGTCTGTCCAGTGTCACGATTTATCAGTCAAATGTCAGTTTTGAATATATTTTGGAAATTGAATCATTTAATTCCCACAGTCAGCCTATGAGGTCTGAAAATGCACACATTTTCACCTTGAATAAGCACTCTCAACTTTATTAAAGGCGGATACATTTAGCCAAGTAAAACTTTCTAATTTGCTGGGCTGCACACAGGAGAGCCACTTACAGGCAGCTGGAGAACTGCCAGTAGGTCATGAGCCACACGTTGGAAAAGCCTGATTTAGACACAGTTACTGGCTTCCAAGCAGTGTACTGTGTCTGGACAAGAGAAACAGAAAGAGGGTCTGTGTCTGAACAAGAGCAGTAGAGAGACAATGAGTGAATGCTAAGCCCTGCACCTTACATATGGCGACGAGGCCTGAAGAGGGTAGGGCACATTATTACAGGGGTGGTACTCATCAGCAGCTGGTGAAATACCGCCCGTTCACCACCCGCTACGAGCACCGAAATTAATTCTCACCTTGCAGTCGTCTATGGAGCTTTTTGTGCAGGAGGCTGCAAATTTACTGCTCACGAGATTTCCAGTGAGTGGAACTTATAAGAAACAAGTGTGAAATACACAGAGGTGTTTAGAAAGAAGACCCAGGGACTGGGGATTAGTGTGGATTGACAGAGCCATCAGCAGCACTCTGTATGGGCAGGCAGTCACTGCTACAATACGAACCAGTCTTCTGAAGCAAAACAAGCGAGTGACATGGCGGGATGGAGTCAGAGTAAAGACAGTGATGGAGTTTCATGCTGCAGTGAATGAATATCAGTAGCATTAATAGGAGCAGGAAACTCGTCAATGAGCTCATGTTCAAAACCCTACCATGGAGGACACAGCCAACTCCGAGAAGGAGAAAGTGCAGACAGTAAACAGAATATTACTGTAATGACCAAACACCGGACGGATTAAAAATATGGGGAAGAGGAATCGCTTTCATTACACTGAAAAGAGGCATGGTAACCTGTCGCGTTCTCAGAAGTATTACTCAGGAACGGAACGGATCCCTAGAAAGAGTGTGCTTAAGGCAGTGACGATCAAGGAAGTGACACATATTGAATTAGTCTCAGAATATGTGGCTGTGTCGCCCCTTCTGTATGCTTACCCCTTTACAAGTAGAGCAAGAAGAGGCACTGCTATACAGACCTGCTTTAAAAGGTGTCATTTTTCAATTCAAAAACATACACAGTCAGGTTTTACAGAGTTATAGTTTTGACATACACAAATATATATATATATATTTATATATATATATATATATATACTTATATATATGTATATATGTATACATATATGCACACACATATACATACATATATATGTGTGTGTGTATATATATATATATATATATATACATATCTATATATATATACTCATACCCACATATATGAACAAGAGAGTGAGTGAGGGACAGGGAAATATGAAATATGAGGGTCATATATATGTATATAACCTATTTTTGACACCAGCAGAGTTTGTGACCAACGACATCAGAATTCTTTTGCATCTACTTAGGCCCCAAACTACCATATAATTATCTGCGTCTGAGTCTTGCATTGTAACTGACTCTACCCCAGCCCTACTGACCTTCCAGAAGTACTGATCTGACATGACTGATTCCACCCCTTACCTGCAGGGACAGAGAAGCTGAGGTAACATTTGACTAAATGGATATCTGCTCTGGGAGTCCCTCACAGACCTCAGCTTGTAATGTTATTTCTGTCTCTACTCTATCCATACCAGTCTCTCCGAAATGACACTGCTACATGTCGTCTCCAGGCCTCTACATCTATGCCTGAGAGGTGGCAAATTAAAGGCTAGTAGAACACTCAACCGACTTCGCATAAAACGTGCTTTTTTAAAAAAAAATATTCCAGTGTATGGTGTATATTTAATGCAAAAGAACCACAACTTTGCTACAGAGACTGAGGATTTTTAGGATGCAACGTATATTAAATAGACAAATAAATCTATCTATCTATCTATCTATCCATCCATCTATCCTTTTGTTGGGAATTCTAAATACCAGTGTATTGTTAATCCATATCATTCGGGCTGGTATTTCTTAGTATTGTTTTCAGGAGGATGGGAGCTAAGATATTTATCACAGTGAACAAAAATACGTGGAAGTTTCTTTTCAAGCTCCTTTGACTAAACAGGTGAACTTGTTTCTTTAAAGCTTTAAATAAAGTACCTTGTTTGCACAATTAAGGTATAGATTCTTTACTTTCTTCAGATGAATATTTATCTTCTCTTTAACTAATACGGTACACTGAACTGTACACAAAATGTAGTGGTATAAAAACGCATATTTCACAGAGAACTGTAAAATACGGAAGATATTTCAAAGTTTCCTTTGAAATATAGATTGAGTTATTATCATATCTATTTATTATTTAATTAATTAATTGATCTATTTAATAATTTTATATAGTGCAGGTCACCACTAGGTAGTCTTCATGCACATTACAATTAACAAATAACCAATTACATCAAAACACTTGAAAATAACAGGTTGAACTTTGAAATGCAAAGGAGTGAGGGGAAGTGGAAGTGAACAAAGGGGTAGAGGAGAGGAGAATTTGATGGGTTGACAGTGATAACACATGTTAACAAGAAGGTACATTTATTCTGGCTTGATTTGCAGATGTTGTTGATCTGTTCCCAATATGTATTTATTTATTTATTTAAGAGTTTTATATATGTATAGCGCTAGCCAGACCCAAAGGTATCAGAGCACTCTACAACATTTATCGTGGTGCAATCAGTTATAAAGTATTACAATAAACAGCATTGTCTCGTGTAGAATCTTGTTCAGGCAGTACTGGGAGCGAGTAAAAAAAACAGGCGATGAAAAGCCTTCTTATCGAAGTATCTATTTTCTACGCTGGGCAGTATTCCTTTGGTAGGAGAGCTAGTCTTTGTTGTTCACTAAATGGTTTGAGTTCTCAAGATCTAACATTTCTGAAGTAAATACTGCAGAGATTCGTTTTAAGATCTTTTCTGAATACTAAAATGCCTGGTACTAATCTCAAGAGAGTGGGTAAAGTGTTCTAGGTGTTTGGGGCCGAGCCAGAAAAGGACTGTTTGATTGCTAAATAGGATCTGAATTTAGGCGTTTCCAGGTAGAGAGAGCTTTTGCTTTTGACTTGTCTTGCACCTTCTGTATTGATTAGTAGACCGCATAGGTAAGACGTTTTGTCTGCTAGAGTGCATTGTAAGTAAGGCAGCAAGTTTTAAACTTTATTCTAGCCTCAAGACAAAGCCAATTTAGATATCTTAGGATTGGAGAGATGTGGTTGAATCTGTTTGTTTCTGCAATGAAACATGCGGTTGCTTTTCGTGAGGATAGAGGTTGGTTGCTGGTAAACTTGCCAGAATTGCATTGAATGAATCTATCCTGCATATCATCAGGGCATAAGCTGCCATTGTCAATTGGTTGTGGGACAGAAGGTGTTTCAGTCATTTGTTTCAATCATAATGACAGCCCCCAAAACACTCTGCAGAACTTTACCATTGTCACGGCTGCAAGGATTATGCTGCGAAGAGGACCAAATTATGTGGCAGGCTTATGTATATTATGCAAGAAAAACATGAATCAGGCAGCCCGTTTTCTTGCAAAACTGTTTTCAATCAATTTAGCTGGAAAAACATTTTTTGTGCCAAAAGTCAGCAAATTAAGAGGAAAACTGTATGGCAAATGCAGTAAATACAGAATTATGTGTTAACTGCTGAAGTCACTGAATTATATAAATCCACTGGCCCTCCTTGCTGTCCATTGGTTTATCAACTTATTCTTGAAAGGTCAACAAAAAATAAATAGTGCAATTCCATGTTATCTGCATTTATGGCAGCTAAAACTTCGGTGCTGTTTGACAAATCTTTACAAACAAAAAAAGTTCATCCACCTCTGTTCACTCTTTGATGATTTCGGCATAATTCGTCAAGCGGTGGGTGAGAAAAATGGGGAAAGCCCCAAAACATGTATTCCCTATGCAATTTTACATAGGAAAATTGAACAGCTTTGAACTACACCAAATTAAGCTGAAAGCTAGCTAATGGTCCAGACAGCATGGTGTTTGTCCTTTTATGTAAATCCATTCAAGCGTTTTTGGAATATTAAGGTTAGAAATGTAAGTATATGTCACACCTGCGGATCCAATAGATCAAAAGATTTGATCTGATTGGCTGCCACCACATCAACAATGATTTGTTATCAGCCCTTCAGGACTCGTAGTCTCAGCCCCTGTCCTTTGAAAAAAGTTTTTTTAAAACATAGGGGGTGTAGGGTAGGGATACCCTGCCACCCTAGACGTGGTGGGGATCCCCCCGGGCCAATAACATATCTTTTTTATCAGCGCTATGGATCCTTGGAGGATCAGAAAATACGACAAATCAAAAAAGGGGGCTCTTGCTTTTTTGAAATCTCAGCCCTGGGTTGTAGGCCAGGGCCCAGGTACTTTTATTTTGTTTAGGGAGGAGGGTATGTGGATTCCCCCTTCCCCCTGCTTGAACCTTTTTGAAACCGCAGGGACCCAATTCCCCTGGGCCACTTTGTTTTAAATGGGAAATGGGATGGGGCCGCCCAACCATTCCTCCCTGAGACTATTTAGGCCCAGGAACCCCATACCCTGGGGGCAACTTTTACATTTTAGACAAGCGGGTGAGCAGCCCCCCTCACATCAGCCCTGCTGTCCCCATTCTCCAGGGACCAATGACTGCTGAAGTGTCCCAGGGACTTTAACCCCCCCCCCCTAGGACAATGCTGTGTTCCCTGCCCAGGAAAGTATGGGCAGGCAATAAAACTTTATTCTCTGCTCACACTCTCCCAGGCAAGGATACTACCTTTGCTCCCACCTGGGCAGGAGCATAGAAAAAACTGCTCCGAGCCAGGTTGGGAGCGAAGTAAGAGAGCTGGCTCCCACCAGGACCACTGTGGGTGCTGGATCGAGAGCTGGCTGGGGCTGTGAGACCTTGGGGCTCCCCCGCGGCCCTCAACAGTTTTGGCAGTTATGGGTTCCCAGGGTGGGCACTGGGGCACCCACTTTAAAAAAACTTTTGGTGTCCGCCAGAGCCTGGTATGGGGCTGATTGGGGAACCACTAGGGCTGCGAGGTCCTCGGGGCTTCCACCGCAGTCCCCAATGGGTTTGACAGTTTGCCACCGACTTTAAAAAAAATGCCTACTCCCACAGCGCCTGGTGTGGGTGATGGCTAGGGTGATGGCAGGGGCCGTGGTAACCAAGGGGCTCCAATAAAAGAATAATAAATGAGTGGCAGGAGTTGCTAATTTGTCATTCACTGTTGTGTGCAACAAAAGTCTCATAATGCCCTAGGCATTCATGACCCCAAGACAGCTTACTATATTTTTAATAAAGCATTCTGAGCTAGAGCTGTATGCTCTTTAGCTGAAATTTAAGGAACACTTATGGTGGGCTCTAGGGTTTCATTATGTGGACTGAAAAATGTTAAAAGAAAGTCTCAAACATGTTGATTTTTTTCACTTTTGTTAAACATTTCAATATATGGATTAATAAAATATACATTATATTATAGTTATTGGTGACTTTATGACAAAGACAATAAGTCTGCTTTATATATGATGATATGCTGACCCCTCGATGAAGTCAATAAGCCCACTTTTTATATTTTTGTGTTCTGACCCTTTGACAAAGTCAGTAGGCCTGCCTTACCTAAAATGACACCCTTTATAATGTTACATCACATAATCAGCCGTTCGAGCCCCCAGGATGTTGGGAGCCCAACTCCACCCCGTCCATGGCAGAAGGCAGTGCGAGATGGGAGTTGGACGCCAGTGGGGTGCTGGGACCAGGACCAGGCTGCCCAGCCCCACGCCCCCATGGCAATGGACATTGTACATTATGTTAAAAAGCATAGAAATCCACTGAAAAAAGAAAAGGTTAAGGTGACATTATAGATAGGAATTGAATTAATATTGTACTTAATTTTTTTTTATAAATTAGTGATTCACTAAAAAAAGAAGGTTAAAGGAAAGTTATACTTAGCCAAATTTTCAGTTAAAACATACCATTTCAAACTAACATAAACACAGAAATCCAACAGTTATAGTTACCTCAAGTAACGCCTGCCTTAATTAACTATAACTCGCTCCCCATTCCACGAACTTCTAATTACCTCCCAATTTTTATCACTTATGACATGTTCTAAGACATCATTGATAACCCCTGCAAAATATCAAATTACAACATTGACAACAACACTGTGCATGGCGTGGTGCGAGTTATAGTAAATTTAGGGGAGAGGATGTAGCCTAACAGCTAGAGGAGTCGCCCTAGAAGCTGGGGAACAGGGTTTGAGTCTCGGCAGGAATGCTCAACATCCTGTGATTCTGGGCATTTCACTGATTCTCCCCGTGTCTAACAAAATGAATGTGTCCGTATGTAATGCAACTGGTGCTCAAGTAAAGTGCTCGGATACCTTCAGGTTGAGTTTGTGCTATATAAAACTCCCCAAAAAATAATGATAACTGGTGAATTTCAGTAGTTTTGTTCAGTTAAAATTGTATGCTTTGACTGCCATTTTGACCTAGCCAAAATGTCCCTATAACCTTTATTTTATTCAGTGAATATATGTGTATTTATATAGACAGTCAGAGAGACAGGCAGACAGAGAAAAAGACAGAGATAGATAGATAGATAGATAGACAGTCAGAGAGACAGGCAGACAGAGAAAAAGACAGAGATAGATAGATAGATAGATAGATAGATAGATAGATAGATAGATAGATAGATAGATAGATAGATAGATAGATAGATAGATAGATAGATAGATAGATAGATAGATAGATAGATAGATAGACAGTCAAAGAGACAGGCAGACAGAGAAAAAGACAGAGATAGATAGATAGATAGACAGACAGACAGACAGACAGACAGACAGACAGACAGACAGACGGACGGACGGACAGACGGACAGATAGACAACAAAGTGAGAGGACGCTCATTCTAGGGGCAATGTCTCCAACATCACAGATTACATGCAGAAATCTTTTCTCTGATTTAGCTCATCTGAAAAGTGTTGATCACTTTAAAGCTCTACCGAATCTCTCTGGTGTGTTTGTGTGTGCGGTGGAGATGCACAGCCATGTCCAAGATTATCAGCTGTGATTTATGTCCCTTAAAAAAGATTTCCCTGGCAAAAACGAATTTAACGAAAGTGGATTCAATCTTCTAAGGCATGGATTAGAAGTTAAAACCTTGCTCTATCTGAACGTAATTTGTGTCCCGTTAAAAGGGCTGGCGGTGAGCTGCATTTCCAATTACTCTGCATGTTGTCTTCTTCTCAAGCCCTCTTAATCCGCAGTATTGCCGCAGTATTAAGACGCGACCCAGGTTAGGAAGGGGGGCATTCTTTGCTTGCATCTATTTTAGTGGCTAAATTCAAAGGCAACCAAACAAGCCCTATGCAACCTTGGACAAATCTACTGGGTTTAATTGTCACTCTGGTGACTGCCTAGGGGAGTCTAGTGTTCACCTGCTTCCAATGAGTGCCAGGGACTTAGTGCGAGTGACATCATAACACAGATGTCTGTCAGACAGCCATGGGAGGAGTGATGGTGGCAGGACCAGGGAATCCTTTCATGTTAACGCAAAGACCAGGGTCTGAAAGTGCAGCTAGAGAAGCCTGTAAGCAGAAGTGCAACTGACTCATTGGATCTAAAGTCACAGAAAGTGATGCATCCAAAGAGACACAGGGCGTTCATTCAAGAGTGAGACCCACAACTTTAAATCAATAGTGAGGCTCAGATGTCTTTAGACTCGAACTACATCCAACACAATCAGCCCATAGAGAGAACCAAGACATCCAGTGTAGAGAGAGAAACACCACATTAAATGTCTAGAGAGTGACATAACTCATTCAGTTCAATGAGACCCAGCGTTCAACTCAGAGTGAGACCCAAAGTGGAGAAACACAGAGCACTCATTAAAGATGTGGCCAACCGCACTGCATCCAGTGCAAGCCTCAAAGCGTTCAATCTAGTGCCTACAATGCAGTTTATCTGCTACAATCACATGCCAGAGAGGCACTGTCTTCAAATCTATGTGTGCGAGCCATCTGCTGAAAAATACCCTGGCACTGCACCTGAACATTCCTGAACCATACATATTCAAAAACACGCCGACAGGGCATTCGCTTGTTAAAGAGCCAGCCGTGCGCCTACTTTTGAAACATGGCAGTAGAGCATATACTATGCATATACACTTGCTCGAAAAACACACCAACAGTGCACCTACTCTAGAAATCTGCTCCCAATACAGGTGCCTGCAGTGTGCACCTATGTTAGAAAATGCTGACAGTGCACAAACTCATTACTGTGCTTGCAATGATCCTACTCTGATGACATGCTGACCAGCATTTTACCTTCTCGAAAACAAGGTAGTCCTGCACTTACTATAAAAACTATACAGACTACACAGTGAATAATGCAACCATGACACGCTGACAACACACCTGCTGAAAATCATCCCAACAATGTACCTGCTTAAAAAAACAGACAAGCATTATGTCACTGGAAATAAAAATGCCAGTCCACCTAATACAAAACATGGGAGTAATGGACATATTAAAAAATATGTTGGCAATACACCTCCTCAAAAAACATACTAGGAATGCACCGTCTTCAAAATATCCACATGCTTCCCCTCCAATATGTGCCTGTAGCACACACGCTTGAAAAAGAGGCAGACAGAGCACATGCTCAAAAACATGATGGTGATAACTCTGCTAAAAAATGCTAGCATAGCAAGTGATCAGAAACTTTATTGTAAAACATACTGATAATGCTTGCTCATAAACATGCTGACAATGCACCCGCCCAAAAGCAAGCAGTTTATCCACCTGCTCCAAGTAATCTAAAAGCATGCTGAAAAATTCAATGTACCTGTTGAAAAACATGCCTGCAGCGTGACTACTTCAGAAACAAGCCGAAATTGCAACGTGGCGGGTCTAAAAACTTGAAAGCAATCTGCCTACTTAAAATCATTACGATACAGTGGATGATCCAAAACATGACTGCTCTAAAACATAAAACAAAATGTACCCAACCAAAAACACACAAAATATGCTTGTTCCAAAAACATGCCAGAAGTGAGCCTACTTCGAAAGCATACAAGAAAAGTACCAGCTCCGAAGCCTTTCAGCAGCGTGCCTGCTGAAATCATGTTATTGATGTGACTGCTCCAAAACACACCGGCAATGCACCTACTCAAAAGCACGTTGGTCATGTATGGACCAAAAAACATGCCAGTAGGGTCCGTGCTTCAAAATGAGACAAACTATGTTCATGATCAAAAGACCAGCCTGCAAAGTTGTGACTTCTGACTGTGGCAAGCATCCTCCAGCCATGCTCCAAAAATCATGACAAGGACCCATCTTATCCAAGAGACATGGGCCTTATTATGAGTTTGGCGGTCCGGGAGCAGGACCGCCCCTCTCCCGCACCGCCAAACCCATGTCAGAATCGCCCGCCAGATTAGGAGTTTTCACCTGTCTGGCGGGCTGTTCTTTGTTGTTCCCAGGGCGGTGCCTATGAAATAAGCACTGCAATGGGAACGTCAAAGGCAGTACTTGCTTGTGGACTGCTGCTGTCCATGCCGTGCAGGTACTGGGGTGCATGCACACAGGGGGGACATGTTGTGCCCCTCTGTGCGCATCCACATGGCGTGAGGCCCCCTTTGTTTCCTCATCGCCACGAACAGTGTGGCGGTGAGGAAACTCGTAATAAGCTTGGCAGAGTTGCAGTGCCCCTGTCAAGCATACTGCGGCCTCAGGACTGCCGCACAACCGCCAAGGAACAGCAATGCCCTGGCGGTTGCGGCGGACTCGGTGGTCCCAGGGCAGCCCCATGGCCCTACTAGTGAGCCTGGCGATCCGTGGTCCGCTAGACTCATAATAAGGCCCTTAGCCTCGCTCTGCTGCCTAGCGTCCCTCTCAGATGGCCCAACACACCTCCATTCACAAGCGTGCTCCACATGCAGGCGGCTCCTTTCGAGGCCCGTGGAACATGTAAATGTCAACAGAGCTACTGGAAAAGCAGGATTCCATCAACCTCAACATGATGGTGCTGAAATGACAAATAAACCAGATCTCTGCGGACGCTGCCGGTTCTCAGGCCCGCGTAATTAAAGCCGCCTGCTCTGCCCGGGGAGGGGGCCGGAGACGGTTCCCAAGCGCTCGTGAGAATGAAACCGTCCCTGCGACTGGGACCGTCAGCCCCTGCCTTGCAATTGAATATGTTTACTGGCGATTTTCAAGGAAACCGGAATCTGCCAGGACCTGATCTGTGCCAGGATCACAGGCTTTAAACGCACAATTAAGAGGAGCGGTATCGAGGGGGTGGGGAGGAGTAACACACAGATAACAACCAAGCAAGGGCACAGTGAGGAGCTGTCTCACTCATTCCCATTCAGTGAGTCCCACTCAGGGCTCGAGTCGGGGTACCAAGCGGGTGGACGGCATCCCTCCACCTATTTTACTGGGTTTTTACCGGGTGGACGCCGCCCCCCCTGCCCAAAAGCTGGACTTCAATCTTTGGCCTCTCTGGGGCGAGATCGGAGCTCATTCTGAACGTCTGTCCTGTATTCACTACGGGGGGGATTAAACGCAGGCACTGGCAGTCCCCGGGAGGCAGGGTGCAGACCACTTTTCATCTAAAGGCATATGAATACCCATGAGATTCCTTCCTGTTGTGACGTCACTTCCAGTGACCGCGTCCCGCCACTTCTTTTTTTAGGACTTGTGCCCTGGTCCCACTCATCCCCGGCGGTGCCTCATTCACTTCTGTTGAGTGTCGACCAATCCTGCGTGACTAATGAGGTGCGGCTTCTAATGGAGTCGTCATTCCTGTACGGTAGACTACTTACACTTCACACTGGAGTCTCACTCATTGCACCATCGAGGTACACTGCCCAACAACAGAGTGTCACTCATTCCTCCACCACTGATGACACACACTTTATGATGAACGCTCATTCATTCGCCCATCACCGACTGCTGCCACTTTCATTGGAGTCTCACTCATGCATTTATCAATGGACACTTTCTAATAGAGAGACACTGATTACTAACTGCACACTCTTGCTAATGAAATGCCAGACATTCTCCAGACACTGACTGAACACACTTTCTGATGTAGCGTTAGACCTTTAACCATCACCAACTACATGCACTGCTAGTCTCACTCATCACCAGCCACATACACGATGCCTCGATCACTCCAGCGACAATGACGCCGTTCCCTCTTAAGCTGTCTCACTTCTTCCTCCATCGCTGACTGTATCATTTCTGAAGCAGTCTGCCTCATTCCTACATTGCTGATTTAACACAATCCACTGAATTCTCACTCATCCCTCTATTGCTGACAAACTAAAGCAGTCCCACGCATCCCTACATTGCTGACCTAATACCCACCAATGAAGTCTCACTCGTGCCTCCAACACAGACGTAACAGACTTCAGATGTCTCCGATTTATTCTACTGAGCTAACTTAATACACGCTGGTGGTGTCTCACTCATTCCTCTATTGCTGATTTTATACACCCCATTGAAGTCTCACTCATTCCTCTATTACTGACTATATACACTCCAATAAAGTCTCACTCATTCCTCTATTGCTGACCTTATACACTCCAATAAAGTCTCACTCATTCCTCTATTACTGACTTTATACACTCCAATGAAGTCTCACTCATTCCTCTACTGACTTTATACACTCCACTGAAGTCTCTCTCATTTCTCTATTGTTGACTTTATACACTGCAAGGAAGTCTCACTCATTCCTCTGTTGTTGACTTTATACAATCCAATGAAGTCTCACTCATTCCTCTGTTGTTGACTTCATACACCCCATTGAAATCTCACTCATTCCTCTATTGCTGATTTTATACACTCCACTGAAGTTTCTCTCATTTCTCTATTGTTGCCTTTATACACTCCAATGAAGTCTCACTCATTCCTCTGTTGTTGACTTTATACAATCCAATGAAGTCTCACTCATTCCTCTGTTGTTGACTTTATACAATCCAATGAAGTCTCACTCATTCCTCTGTTGTTGACTTCATACACCCCATTGAAGTCTCACTCATTCCTCTATTGCTGATTGTATACACCCCATTGAAGTCTCACTCATTCCTCTATTACTGACTATATACACTCCAATAAAGTCTCACTCATTCCTCTATTACTGACTTTATACACTCCAATGAAGTCTCACTCATTCCTCTATTACTGACTTTATACACTCCAATGAAGTCTCACTCATTCTTCTATAGCTGTCTGTATACACTCCATTGATGTCTCACTCATTCCTCTAATGTCGACTTTGTACACTCCAATGAAGTCTCACTCATTCCTCTACTGACTTTATACACTCCACTGAAGTTTCTCTCATTTCTCTATTGTTGCCTTTATACACTCCAATGAAGTCTCACTCATTCCTCTGTTGTTGACTTTATACAATCCAATGAAGTCTCACTCATTCCTCTGTTGTTGACTTCATACAACCCATTGAAGTCTCACTCATTCCTCTATTGCTGATTGTATACACCCCATTGAAGTCTCACTCATTCCTCTATTACTGACTATATACACTCCAATAAAGTCTCACTCATTCCTCTATTACTGACTTTATACACTCCAATGAAGTCTCACTCATTCCTCTATTACTGACTTTATACACTCCAATGAAGTCTCACTCATTCTTCTATAGCTGTCTGTATACACTCCATTGATGTCTCACTCATTTCTCTAATGTCGACTTTGTACACTCCAATGAAGTCTCACTCATTCCTCTACTGACTTTATACACTCCACTGAAGTCTCTCTCATTTCTCTATTGTTGACTTTATACACTGCAAGGAAGTCTCACTCGTTCCTCTGTTGTTGACTTTATACAATCCAATGAAGTCTCACTCATTCCTCTGTTGTTGACTTCATACACTCCATTGATGTCTCACTCATTCCTCTATTGCTGATTTTATACACTCCAATGAAGTCTCACTCATTCCTCTGTTGTTGACTTTATACAATCCAATGAAGTCTCACTCATTCTTCTATAGCTGTCTGTATACACTCCATTGATGTCTCACTCATTCCTCTAATGTCGACTTTGTACACTCCAATGAAGTCTCACTCATTCCTCTACTGACTTTATACACTCCACTGAAGTCTCTCTCATTTCTCTATTGTTGCCTTTATACACTCCAATGAAGTCTCACTCATTCCTCTGTTGTTGACTTTATACAATCCAATGAAGTCTCACTCATTCCTCTGTTGTTGACTTCATACACCCCATTGAAGTCTCACTCATTCCTCTATTGCTGATTTTATACACCCCATTGAAGTCTCACTCATTCCTCTATTACTGACTATATACACTCTAATAAAGTCTCACTCATTCCTCTATTTCTGACTTTATACACTCCAATGAAGTCTCACTCATTCCTCTATTACTGACTTTATACACTCCAATGAAGTCTCACTCATTCTTCTATAGCTGTCTGTATACACTCCATTGATGTCTCACTCATTCCTCTAATGTCGACTTTGTACACTCCAATGAAGTCTCACTCATTCCTCTACTGACTTTATACACTCCACTGAAGTCTCTCTCATTTCTCTATTGTTGACTTTATACACTGCAAGGAAGTCTCACTCATTCCTCTGTTGTTGACTTTATACAATCCAATGAAGTCTCACTCATTCCTCTGTTGTTGACTTCATACACTCCATTGATGTCTCACTCATTCCTCTAATGTCGACTTTGTACACTCCAATGAAGTCTCACTCATTCCTCTATTGCTGACCTTATATACTCCAATAAAGTCTCACTCATTCCTCTGTTGTTGACTTCATACACTCCATTGATGTCTCACTCATTCCTCTAATGTCGACTTTGTACACTCCAATGAAGTCTCACTCATTCCTCTACTGACTTTATACACTCCACTGAAGTCTCTCTCATTTCTCTATTGTTGACTTTATACACTGCAATGATGTCTCACTCATTCCTCTATTTCTGACTTTATACATTCAAATTAAGTCTCACTCATTCCTCTATTCCTGACTTCATACACCCCATTGAAGTCTCACTCATCCCTCTTTTGCTGATTTTATACACTCCAATGAAGTCGCGCTCATCCCTCTATTGCTGATTTTATACATCCACTGAAGTCTCTCTCATTCCTCTCTTGTTGACTTAATACACTCCACTGAAGTCTCACTCATTCCTCTATTGCTGACTGCATTCACTCTAAAATAGTCTCACCAATTCCTCTATTGCTAGCTTGATACACTCTAATGGAGTCTCACTGGTTCTCTAATCACAGACTGGTTGCACTTTCAAATTGTGTTTTCCTAATCCCACTCTCCATCAATGGTTCCCTCACTCCAAATCAGTCTCACTCATTCCTCCTTTGCTGACTTAATACATGCCAATGAAATCTTGTTCATTCCTCCATCGCTGCCTTCATATACATCAATAGTGCCTCACTCATTTCTCTGCCACTGTATGCATACACACTGATTGTGTCTCAATCACTCACTTAATCTCACTCATTGCCCTGATGCATATTTACAGAGTTTCATTTTTTTCTCAGTTTTAATCGGCTGGCAGATTTTTAATACATTTATTTACTTCTAGTTTGCACGCTCACCCTGCATCTTAGCGCTTTGACCAATAAAAGCAGCAGGCATTGTGAAACATATCAACTGAAGAGGAGAAATTCCAGTTTTATCCAGAAATGGTCTATAATCCCATGATGGAGTATCACTCATTTCCATGTCAGTGTTGCTGACCTCATACGCTTTACTAGCGTTTTGTGCATTTCAACCATTTCTCACTTTTTTTCACCACAGTCCAGTCAAGCTCACACATTCCACTGGAGTCTCACTCATTTCCATATCAGTGTTGCTGCTTTCATACATTTCACTGGAGTCTCATGCACTATTGTGATCCTGCTCTCATACATTCCACTGGAGTCTCATGCATTATCATGATACGGCTCTCATCCGCTGCACTGGAGTATCATGTGTAATCGTGATACTGCCCTTATCCACTGCACTGGAGTATAATGCATTATTGTGATACTGCTCTCACCCGCTGCACTGGAGTCTCATGCATTATCGTGGTACTGCTCTCATCCGTTGCACTGGAGTTTCACGCACAGCCGCGGCCCGTGGAGGGTGTTTCGGTGGGGCAGAGAGGTGGGGTGGAGAAGGGGCAGGGTGGGGGATGCTAAAAACCGGAGTATGGATAATTGAAGGTAAGTAAACAATTCAATTAATAAAACGAATTTCGTAGCGCGCCCTGCATCGCAAAATGTCATACGTTTCACTGGAGTCTCATACATTTGACTGGAGTCTCATGCATTATTGTGATACTGCTCTCATACATTTCACTGAAGTCTCACACATTATCGTGATACTACCCTCAAGCACTTCAGCTGAGTCTCACCCATTTACATATCAGTCGTGTTGTTCTCATATTCTTCACTGGAGCCTCACACATCACCTTCATGCTGACCTTCGCTCCTTCGCAGGAGTAACCCTTATTACCACATGACAGAAGCCAACCAGTTCCACTCATTCTACACACTTGAATATATGTACATCAATGGATTCTCCCCCTCTCCATACATTACTAGTGTGCACACACCAGTATCTTTCATTCCTCACAGTGCGCCGTAAAACTGCTGTTAGAAAAACGAAACTAAAAGCTCCTTCGTGGCCTGAGAGGCCTTCTTGGAAAGGCAGACTCGAAGCTTGTGTCTGCTGCAGGCAAAGAAGGCAGAAAAATATGGCAGACGTGCACTACATGAAGCGCGCGAACAGAGCAAATGTGACTGCCTTTCTCAAACCGAGAGGAGGCGAGGGGCGGAACATGAGAAAACATTCAGTTATTCTCAGAGAAAGGAGTGTTTAAATAAAACAGACACCAACAGAGCAGACAGACTGCGGACAAAATAGAAAGAAAATCCAGAAATCCCTGAGGGGTGCAAACACGGGCCAGAATATGTACAAAGAGTGATGAGACTGGAGCCCATGTAGGCTGTGTACATCACATGTGGGCAGATAATGCGCAGAACACGTGGGCTCAGATTCTGTGTTCATATGGTCCAATTTCCACCCTGTGACGTGTTACAGAGTCACACCTCTGAAACATAAGCTGTGCTCTGTGCAGTTATGCGGTGTTAGGTTTTTATACAGCATGTGCTCGCCATTTACTTGTCCTCCTGGCGCTTTGGTGCTCAGCTTGTCTGGACTTGATGGGAGGCCGCATGGAAGATCTCCGTAGGAAGGCCCTACACCAATGAGTAAGCACCGTGTGGGGATTGTACAGACACACTCATGAGCTGTACCTCGGGTGCCAGATAGTGTAGGCGAGAGCCAGTGACAGCGAAGATGCCTCTCAGATAACACAGTTCAGGCTGGGTGCTAAGACAGAAAGATTTAGCTCAGGTTAAAGACTATAATGGACCTTGCTTCCACCCCACTATACTTACAGTTCCCATACTCCGTTCAGTGTTGGGTGAAGCATCGGGCCTCGGAAGCCACTGGCTCTGCAGTTGGAAACCCTATATATATTGGCTTGTCCACCACGTGAACAAAACACAACAGGCACATCCAACATGGCGCCTGCTCGGCAAAGCTTCACTGCCTTCAACTGTGGCTCCATTGAAAGCACAGAGGGAACCGCTGAGGATGGCAGGTGGTTTTCCATCAGAAAGGGGGAGGTGAGGGCCACCACCAATCTGGCAAACCACCCCCATTCTCTCAAAGACCCCTGGGTGCCTGATTTAGAGTTTGGCAGATGCAGTCATCTGTCTTAAAGGGCAGATGTTCTGTTAGCCCTATGTAGAGTGACTAGGAATCTCTCTGCTCTATACATGACAGCAATACTGCAGTTTGTGGCTGGTGTCCTGCATCCACCAAACTCTAGATTAGGCCCTAAAGCCTTGAGTATTAAAGGCAGACCGCAGGTTACACAGAATACACAGAGCAGGATACGGGGCAGAAGCGACATCCCACTGGTCACACCAGAACCTTCCCTTAGATTACCCCGATAGTACTCTGTTAACTTAGGTGCCGTGCATCAAAAAGACACCCCATATCACACAGGTCTTAAGAACGTATGTACAGCGCAACGTAACTATCCACAGCCCCAGTTGACACACCTTTTACTTGTCCTCACTATGATCCAGAAGGCACCCGACAGCTGGTCGATGCCCTTGTTGCCTAGTTTTGATGAATACATTTATGGGGCACTTGCTTGCCTTCTGTATTGGTACCGAAATGTGAACTTTGGTTTGAGAAGGGGCAGTGTTTGCATGTGACACACTGCCCCTTTGGTACACTTCAGATTTCCAGAAGGGAGAAGATATTCTATAACACAAACCCCCTTTTCTGCGCAGAGAGCGAGACCTTCGGATGTCCCCGTATAGTCCTGGCACTCCACGGCGGTGGTGCTGGGACAGCGCTAGCGAAGGCATCCTTTAGTAAACTGGTTCCTTTTCTGAATTCCTGGCAGGCGTCAATACTGACATTTTAAGTGAGAAAACTATGTTATTGGCTAAAAATGCCTTTGAATTGCCCGGGTGACTTTTGGTTTCGCAACTGTGTTGATTTGAAATGACAATAGGATACAAAGAAAATGGATAACCTGAACTTACTTTCATTGCTATTTTTGTAACAAATATTTTTATTTACCTCTATTTTAAAACATCGTTTGTGATGTAGCTTCTTTCCTACATGCCTGCATTCCAGGGACAGTGTCACGAGGTTCAAGGGCAGTTTGCAATCAGGGAAAGGAAAATAAACGTTAGGGGTCTATGTTAAAATATTTCCCAGCCGCTGTCAGAAGACTTTGCCTGATATTTTAACCTGCCTTTGAAAACACAGCAAATGATGCAGAAGAAAAGCACTCCATGGGCCTCTTTTATTGTGGTTTTGCTTCATCTGACGTTCTTCGGGGTTACTGTGGGAGCTGAAGCCCCCTCCCCCGCTCTCCCCACCCCCACCCTGGCGCCCCTAGTTCCAGCAGGGCAGCACCACTGAGGCGCCACAAACTCTCCTGCACCATAGGTGGTGCCCACCAGACCAAATGCCAATCTTTGGCTAGAACATGGGCTCCAGCTGCCTATCCGGAATACCCCTTTCCCCACCACACACGCGCACGCCACACACCATACAACAAGACAACCTCATGCACATACACACGCCCAAAGGGATAAGCACGCATACACACACACACACAACATATTCACAGACGTATAAACACCAACAGGGTAGTCTTACATCAAACATCTTGCAATAATAAACACTCAAACTTGAAAACAAAATCATTTTGAATGTCACATCTGAAATACTCCGAGACAATTTGTGTCTTTGAATTCATTGTCGATTTTTTTTTCATTTGAGCAATTTTGAACTGAGTCTAACCAGTTCCTGACGAATTTCATATCATTTATATTAATTACCCAAAAACACAAAGACAATACCGTGAGAATAAACGCCCAGAGGAGCAGTCTGCATGCATTTGTTTTATTTTTGACGATTACTTGGCAGCTAACTGCAGGCTCTTTAATCCAGACATTTTTAAGTGAGAACATATGAATTGCCTCGGAAGGTTCCTTCAAATCAGGAGGTATATAATAGATACTGTGTCAATAAAAAGTAACTTTATAGCTGGGCTACGTATAACTCAGGTTTTTGGCAGCTAAATTTAAACATCCACCCTGCATGGGTTGCATGTATTTATGCACTGGGTCTCTTAGGCATGTGTTACCTGCAGTTCCATTAAATACAAATTGATAGTAAGTTTTAACCAAAGGCAAAGTCCAAGAAAAAGAGTGGAATTTTGCTGAATGCGTTTAAAAAATGTGCAAAATCAAAAATGTTCCAACACGTAAGATCTGTTATATTCACATATTGCTTATACGTAAAGGCTTGACATCGTTTTTAAAATAAGCAGCATTTCAATGAATCGCACCTTTATGGCTGTGCGAGTTAAATCTATCCTCACTTTTTACTGACAGGCTTCAGCTAGTTTATCCTATCGTGCTTGGCGGGAGTGGGTTAGTTTTACAAAAAGAATAAATTACCTCCTCGTAAGTCTTCCTCGCCACATGACTAACAAAGTGAGCTTCAGCTCCACACCAGAACCCTCCAAAGCTTAAAAATCAGCCTCCCATGCGTCCCATCCCTTCCCAATATAGCCGACCCATTACACCTCTGACCACTATAAGACACGGGCCAACCCAATCCTTCAGCCTGAAACTACCAAGCACAAACATGAAGCCGATAGCCAGACAGGGAGGGAGGGATGGGAACTCATGTGGCAAGGAAGACTATACTCGGAGTAATGAAGATTACCGGTAAGAAATCGGGGCATTACCTCTGGCCTTAGGCGTTACACCAATAGGTAGGGAGGAGTGATGGAAGCAGGAGGGGGAAGGGGTCAGAGGAGAGTCCAGGAGAGAGCAGCAAAAAGAAGGAATTGGAAGTGAAGGGTCACAGGAATGTACGCCTGACAGAGCTTTAGAAATCAAGGTACATTGTTAGAGAGATGCCAAAGCAGGCCAAAGACGGAGCCCATGAAAGCAATAGATTACTTCCCTTGCCCTCTTCACAATATCATGAACATGCATCTCAGACAAGCCACTCCCTCATAAATATATTTGCTGGTGTGCCCACAGTGAAGTTTGAATTTGAGATGGGTGAGTTGGGGTTGCTCATTTTCCTTGGTGAGGCTTCAATTGTTTAGGCAGTGGCCTTGGTTTGTTTAGAAGTTGGGCTTAGTTAATTTAAGAAGTGTGTCTAGTGTGAAAAGGAGGTGGTTTCATTTGTGCAAGAGGTGTACCAAGGCTGTATAAGTGATGGATTGGTCCAAACTGGGACAAACCACCCATATTAATACTTCAACTACAGCTTTGCAATAGTATGTAATGTGGCCACAGAAATTACCTCATCAATGAACATAAAGCAAATGTAGGAAGTTTCCTCTTGTTATTAGGCTTTGAGAGACAAGACAGGAGTAAAAGAAGACACAGATTCCCTACACAAACAAACACTCAATGACCAAAAGCATAAAACACATATCAAAGTTTAGAGTCCTACATAAACACCAGCCAGCCTGTGGAGCATTTCCTTTCATATCACTACACCTTTTCAGGAAGGTGTTGGATTCAAAGATCTTCTGACGGCCCGCAAAAGGCAACATTATGCAAGGGGGAGGACACTAGAGATGAGCTGTTATAAATCATTAACAGGGATCACAGCACACCCTAGCTCTGCCATGGATGCACGATAGAGACAGACGCTCAGCAAGTATAAGCTCAATGACCACACACTGGAAACCACAACAGGTTCCCATGAAAAAAGTAGATGCCTACAGGCAAGGCTCTGCAATAAGTATAATGTAGGTGAAATAATTTCCTTCCTTTATTTTAAGTTTTATCAAAAATAGCTCTTGCCAATTGTCTAATTGAGTGCTGCTAAACAATATGAAAAATATAGCACACCAATCAGATCACAATATGTAAATGTAAATGTGCTGGACTTGTAAAGCGCACAGCTGCCCGTAAGCGTCCCGGTGCTTGCTTAGGGAACCCGTCCTGGTATTCCCCTGTGAGAAACCCCGGCAGGGTGTCCACAAGGTGAAAGCCAGGCATCCCGCCGCAAGGGGCCGTAGTGGAGATTAAGCCAGCTATTGCCCAGAGTCGCAGAGTGTGACTCCGTGAGTTGAGTAGGCACCAGAGCGAGAATTGTCGAGTCCGTGGAATTTTTTTAGCCCGAGACCTGCCGAGGCGGGGAATCGAACCCTGGTCCACGGTCGATCTCAGCTTCTGGGTCTGCCGCCTCTAACCACTGAGCCACGCTTCTCCACAACGTACTTCAATCGTGCACAACAGCAAATATCAATATATTGGAAATTGTAGCAGGTATTTATCGAAAATAGCGTCTTTTGTTCCTTTTAAAAGATCAAGAGAGTCAGGGAGACTTTTATTAGCAGTGGAAAAGAATATCACAATCTAGTAGCCACAGCTTAGAAGGTCTGACTTAGAGTACAAAATGTGTTCAGACATCTTTGATCTCATGACGAAGAAGGCAGCAGATGGTAACATGGCCTCCAAGAGAAACGGGGCACATTTCAGAAGGTCAATGGCCCAAATATCCCCTCCATCAATATTAGAAAGCATGAGTGATTGAACAGCCATCTGCAAAGAGGAGGTGGAAAAAAGGTTCAACTTATTGAGGGAGGGAGAGTTGAAGTTTGCCACAATGTTCCTCCATTGTCAAAATTTAATCACAAAGCTAAAATGGAGACCTGGCAGAGGTGACCAACATGACTGGACAACCAGAAATGCAACGCTATGTCTATCCTACCAGAGTAGATATAAGAAACTCTGTTTTGAATGAGCTGAATTAAGACCGTATGTAACCATCCATGCTCTGTACTATGAGAGGCAATTTCACAGGTGATGGACGGGAACATCCTATTACATCAATTGCTACAAGTGATGAATGGTGTCATCAAACTGAAAGACTAGATCTCTCAGTGGCTGTAAGTAATAACTGAACAGTTAAAAGTAAGAATGGGTCCCTGGGCTATCACGCAAAGTAATTGATATAGGAGAAGACCTGAAGGAACTTACGTGGATGCACCCTTATCTGTGCCCTTGCTTTGGTAGGCTTGGTTTGGTAGAAAGTGGTCTTTGTTCTTTTGAATATCTGTGCCTTGCTTTGGTAGGCTTGGTTTGGTAGAAAGTGGTCTTTGTTCTTTTGAGTATCTGTGCCTTACTTTGGTAGGTGTGGGTTGGTAGAAAGTGGTCTTTGTTCTTTTGAGTATCTGTGCCTTGCTTTGGTAATCTTGGTTAGGTAGAACGTGGTCTTTGTTCTTTTGAGTATCTGTGCCCTGGTTTGGTAGGCTTGGTTTGGTAGAAAGTGGTCTTTGTTCTTTTGAATATCTGTGCCTTGCTTTGGTAGGTGTGGGTTGGTAGAAAGTGGTCTTTGTTCTTTTGAGTATCTGTGCCTCGCTTTGGTAATCTTGGTTTGGTAGAAAGTGGTATTTGTTCTTTTGAATATCTGTGCCTTGCTTTGGTAGGTGTGGGTTGGTAGAAAGTGGTCTTTGTTCTTTTGAGTATCTGTGCCTTGCTTTGGTAATCTTGGTTTGGTAGAAAGTGGTCTATGTTCTTTTGAATATCTGTGCCTTGCTTTGGTAGGCTTGGTTTGGTAGAAAGTGGTCTTTGTTCTTTTGAATATCTGTGCCATGCTTTGGTAGGTGTGGGTTGGTAGAAAGTGGTCTTTGTTCTTTTGAATATCTGTGCCTTGCTTTGGTAGGTTTGGTTTGGTAGAAAGTGGTCTTTGTTCTTTTGAATATCTGTGCCTTGCTTTGGTAGGTGTGGGTTGGTAGAAAGTGGTCTTTGTTCTTTTGAGTATCTGTGCCTTGCTTTGGTAATCTTGGTTTGGTAGAAAGTGGTCTTTGTTCTTTTGAATATCTGTGCCTTGCTTTGGTAGGTGTGGGTTGGTAGAAAGTGGTCTTTGTTCTTTTGAGTATCTGTGCCTTGCTTTGGTAATCTTGGTTTGGTAGAAAGTGGTCTATGTTCTTTTGAATATCTGTGCCTTGCTTTGGTAGGCTTGGTTTGGTAGAAAGTGGTCTTTGTTCTTTTGAATATCTGTGCCATGCTTTGGTAGGTGTGGGTTGGTAGAAAGTGGTCTTTGTTCTTTTGAATATCTGTGCCTTGCTTTGGTAGGTGTGGGTTGGTAGAAAGTGGTCTTTGTTCTTTTGAATATCTGTGCCTTGCTTTGGTAGGTGTGGGTTGGTAGAAAGTGGTCTTTGTTCTTTTGAGTATCTGTGCCTTGCTTTGGTAATCTTGGTTTGGTAGAAAGTGGTCTTTGTTCTTTTGAATATCTGTGCCTTGCTTTGGTAGGTGTGGGTTGGTAGAAAGTGGTCTTTGTTCTTTTGAATATCTGTGCCTTGCTTTGGTAGGCTTGGTTTGGTAGAAAGTGGTCTTTGTTCTTTTGCATATCTGTGCCTTGCTTTGGTAGGCTTGGTTTGGTAGAAAGTGGTCTTTGTTCTTTTGAATATCTGTGCCTTGCTTTGGTAGGCTTGGTTTGGTAGAAAGTTTTCTTTGTTCTTTTGAATATATGTGCATTTGCTTTGGTAATCTTGGTTTGGTAGAAAGTGGTCTTTGTTCTTTTGAATATCTGTGCCTTGCTTTGGTAGTTGTGGGTTGGTAGAAAGTGGTCTTTGTTCTTTTGAATATCTGTGCCTTGCTTTGGTAGGCTTGGTTTGGTAGAAAGTGGTCTTTATTCTTTTGAATATCTGTGCCTTGCTTTGGTAGTCTTGGTTTGGTAGAAAGTGGTCTTTGTTCTTTTGAATATCTGAGGCCTTGTTTTGGAAATCTTTGTTTGGTAGAAAGTAGTCTTTTTTCTCATGAATACCTGTGCCCTTGCTTTGGTAGGTGTGGTTAAGTAGAAATTGATCTTTGTTCTTTTGAATATCTGTGCCCTACTTTGGTAGGCTTGGTTTGGTAGAAAATGGTCTTTGTTCTTTTGAGGATCTGTGCCTTGCTTTGGTAGGCTTGGTTTGGTAGAAAGTGGCCTTTGTTCTTTTGAGTATCTGTGCCTTGCTTTGATAGGCTTGGTTTGGTAGAAAATGGTCTTTGTTCTTTTGAATACCTGTGCCCTTGCTTTGGTAGGTGTGGGTTGGTAGAAAGTGGTCTTTGTTCTTTTGAGTATCTGTGCCTTGCTTTGGTAATCTTGGTTAGGTAGAGCGTGGTATTTGTTCTTTTGAATATCTGTGCCCTGCTTTGGTAGGCTTGGTTAGGTAGAAAATGGTCTTTGTTCTTTTGAGGATCTGTGCCTTGCTTTGGTAGGCTTGGTTTGGTAGAAAGTGGCCTTGGTTCTTATGAATACCTGTGCCCTTGCTTTGGTAGGTGTGGGTTGGTAGAAAGTGGTCTTTGTTCTTTTGAGTATCTGTGCCTTGCTTTGGTAATCTTGGTTAGGTAGAACATGGTATTTGTTCTTTTGAATATCTGTGCCCTGCTTTGGTAGGCTTGGTTAGGTAGAAAATGGTCTTTGTTCTTTTGAATACCTGTGTCCATGCTTTGGTAGGTGTGGGTTGGTAGAAAGTGGTCTTTGTTCTTTTGAGTATCTGTGCCTTGCTTTGGTAGGCTTGGTTTGGTAGAAAGTGGCCTTTGTTCTTATGAATACCTGTGCCCTTGCTTTGGTAGGTGTGGGTTGGTAGAAAGTGGTCTTTGTTCTTTTGAGTATCTGTGCCTTGCTTTGGTAATCTTGGTTAGGTAGAACGTGGTCTTTGTTCTTTTGGGTATCTGTGCCCTGGTTTGGTAGGCTTGGTTAGGTAGAAAATGGTCTTTGTTCTTTTGAATACCTGTGCCCTTGCTTTGGTAGGTGTGGGTTGGTCGAAAGTGGTCTTTGTTCTTTTGAATATCTGTGCCCTGCTTTGGTAGGCTTGGTTAGGTAGAAAATGGTCTTTGTTCTTTTGAGTATCTGTGCCTTGCTTTGGTAATCTTGGTTAGGTAGAATGTGGTCTTTGTTTTTTTGAATATCTGTGCCTTGCTTTTGTCGGCTTGGTTTGGTAGAAAGTGGTCTTGTTCTGGTAGAAGGTATTGAAGCAAGAGATCACAACAGTTAGACTGTGCCCAGCTCTTTGTGCTACAGAACAGAGGCCCTGGTCAGCTTTAACACTGCAGTACAACGAGGCCTGGAGGATGAAGTCATTTCTCAGCTTTTCTTGGCAGAGTCTTTTATTATTTACAATATTTACTTCAGGGAAATCTTGGCGTGTGTCATATTTATCTTGCTGAAAAATGGGCAGTAAACGCAGATCAGCTCACAAACAAAGCCGTGCGCTGTGCTGCTAATTGAGCCGCTGAAGTGTGTAATTCAGACCCCTCTGCTCAGGGCAACATCAGTGTGATGCTTTATTAAACCGCTCAAAACAATATCTCATGCTTATTGAAATATTTTGTGCTCTGGCAAACAGGAACGCCTGCCGCTCTCAGGACATGCAGCGCTACAGAGGTAAGTCAGCATCTGCTATAGGGGACAGTCTGTCACTTCAGCTGAGAAATATTCGAAGATCTCGGGGTGCAGGTCCATCCATTTAAACCTTGTAATTAAGTACTCTGCGTCTCTCATGGTGCGTGGCATGACGGCGTCAGTGGTCACTCCGTCTTATTGAAGGAGGAAATCTGCAGTGATGCCTTGTGAAGACACAGGGCTAGATTGGCATTTTAGTGGATGGGTGACTCTGTCACAAACACAACGCATATTCCATCTGCTGTATTACAATTGCATTACATTCTATATTACTTATAAGGCAGACAGGATATCTCTCCAGTGAGAAACATAGTTTACAACGCACGCGTTACAACGCCTGTCATTGCAATGTCTTTTTTGCAGCGCAAAATCCATTGCAACGCATGTCATTACATCGCATAATCCATTACAACGCATTACCCAAAGTAACGCCCCAGCAGAGTTAGAATAGTGATTGCGTTGTAATGGATTATGCGTTGTAACAACATGTGTTGTAATGGATTCTAAGATGTAAAAATGCGTTGTAATGACACGTGTGATAACACGTGCGTTGTAAAGTGTCATATTCCTATCCTTCACGTTTGTGAGGGAATAATCCATCCGCCAAACTCTAAATCAGACCCATAGTTTGATGTTGTCCGGGAGGTTTAAATGCCTCCATTATCCTAAACTTCACCTCTCAGCCACATTTACCAACTAAGCACATTTAGAGTCTGGGAGTTCGGAAGGACTGCTAGTAATCGGCGGTGCTCCACCTTACCAAACTCACAGGTTCCCTGCTCTAGTCCAGTAAGTGTTGGGTTTCCAATGGCCCTGCTATCGGAAACGTCTGATCTGATGGCCCTATTGCCTATTTAGAAAGGGGCAACCACTGCTATATCTACCTGCACTGGGCAGTCAGGAGAGGCATGGGGGTCCGGAACAGAGAAATCACTCAATGGTCCTCGTGCGTAGGGAGACAACAGCCTGTGCATCGGAATCATTGTTTTTTTTTTTCAAGAGCAAACTCCTGTTTTGGGACTTTGTTCTAGAAAAACAAAAAAGTGTGGCGAGCAGACACATCAAATATGGTGCCTGCTTGGCAAAGCTTCATTGACTTTAATGGACGCACAACAGCAGCTCCACTGAAGGCACTGAGATCCCTCCCTGCCTGCCTGCCTGACCGGATCTCTAAGAGTAGTTGGTGGTCTTTTGCCCGGAAGGGGGAGTTAATGGCCTCTGCTGACCTGGATTCTTGATGGACCGGATCTTCCATTGTATCTTAAATGATCCCCTGGGGATAAGTTATCCTTTTTTTAGGTCTCGCCTGTCGATGCGCATGCGCATCGAGCAAGCGAGACTATGGGGGCTTATCCACTCTTTGTCCAACTTGCAAGGAATCGTGGCGATTCCTTGCAGTGCCCGTGACTTTTAAGCTCAATGCGCAAGTGCATTGAGCTTAAAAGCGCGTGCACATGCCCCCAGCCGCCTGCCTTGCCTACTCTCCCGCCCCCTCACTTCTTGATTGCACGGCCGCTAGGCCGTGCCTCCCCTACTCCTCCTCCTACTCTCCTCCCCTCGCCGTCTGTTCCCGCACTCCTCCCACACCCCCGCTCCGCCCCCTCCCCTGCCTGCCGCGTCGCATTTCTCGAAACTGGTGAGTCTATGTCTGTGACAGGAGGAGCCACGTCGTCTGTGTGTCTTTGTACCCACAGGTGTCCAGAAGTTTGGCCATGTTGTTTTTATGTCCTCGGAACCAAGGCCTGCTTCGATTCAGAGATGCTCGCGCCTGCCTTGCCTACTCTCCCGCCCCCTCACTTCTTGATTGCACGGCCGCTAGGCCGTGCCTCCCCTACTCCTCCTCCTACTCTCCTCCCCTCGCCGTCTGTTCCCGCACTCCTCCCACACCCCCGCTCCGCCCCCTCCCCTGCCTGCCGCGTCGCATTTCTCGAAACTGGTGAGTCTATGTCTGTGACAGGAGGAGCCACGTCGTCTGTGTGTGTTTGTACCCACAGGTGTCCAGAAGTTTGGCCATGTTGTTTTTATGTCCTCGGAACCAAGGCCTGCTTCGATTCAGAGATGCTCGATCCCAAGTGTTTCTTCGGAGCCAATGCGGGGTTAAAGTTTGTTTGGTAGGGCTGTGACGTACCGTGGCACGGTGGGGAAAGTGTTTGCAAGATTTTCTTGGCACGTGAGTGAGCGCAACACTTCAAAGTCAGTCACATCAGCAGATGTTACGGGCACCCAGAGCTCACAGCCACTCTCTCTGCCCGCCCGCTCTCCACTCCATCAGGCAGCCAGCTTCAGGAGAGCAATCTGCGGGGTGCCGCCATTTGGTATAGGGTAAAGGCTCAGGCGCCAGCATCTAAAAGTTATATTTAAACAGCCCCCTCTCGCAGCAATTGTGTACTTGCAATGTGTAGATCTGGCGCTCGAGGCAGCGCTGTCCGCCAGCCCCAGGCACCTTTGCGTGCTTTGGTTCGTTCTCCGCAGTTTCCCACAGCTGCGGCCTTCAGTCTCGCTTTCCGCCTCGGGCTCGATTTTAGCAGCGAGATAATGGTGCTCGGCTGCGGCTGGTTCAGTGTCTCCCAATCGGGTCCCACCTTCCTCCGGATCTCGCCCAGCGGGACACTTTTCGCTCCGTTGCTTTTCGTTCGTGTGGCCACCAAAGCTTACCCCACCGTGTAGAGTGAACAGCACGCCAGTTACAGCTTGTATTGCAGGATAAATTAAGAGGATTAATCCCCCGGTCGGCGGAGCTCGCTCACATGGCGGCCATCTCGCAGCTCGGCTAGCCACGCCCCCCCAATGAATCACCGAACTTAGTGGAGAATGAATCAAAATAGAGTGGGACATCACAAGAAAAACACACTCACACTCACGCAACGTCACACACCCGAAGCCTCACACCCCCTCACTCACACTCACCCTCACACCCCCTAACCCGCACACCGCCTAACGCGCACACCCCCTAACGCTCACACCCCCTAACGCTCACACCCCTAACAATCACCCCCTAACCCTCACCCCCTCACTCTCACCCCACACCCTCACCCCCTCACCCCTCACCCCCTCACCCTCACTCCCTCACCCTCACCCCCCCACCCTCACCCTCCACCCTCACTCACCCTCAACCCCTCACCCTCACACCCTCAACCCTTCACCCTCAACCTCTCACTCACCCTCAACACCTCAGCCTCACCCTCACTCACCCTCACCCTCACTCACCCTCAACCCCTCACACTCACTCACCCTCACCCACCCTCAACTCCTCACCCTCACTCACCCTCGACTCCTCACCCTCACTCACCCTCACTCACCCTCACCCACACTCACCCTCCCTCAACCCCTCACCCTCACTCACCCTCAACCCCTCACCCTCAAACCTTCACCCTCAACCCCTCACTCACCCTCACTCTCACTCACCCTCACTCAGCCTCAACTACTCTCACTCACCCTCAACCCCTCACCCTAACTCACCCTCACCCTCACTCACCCTCAACACCTCACTCACCCTCACCCTCACTCACCCTCAACACCTCACCCTCAACCTCAACCCCTCACCCTCACTCACCCTCACTCACCCTCACTCACCCTCACTCTCACTCACTCTCACTCACCCTCAACCCCTCACCCTCACTCACCCTCACTCACCCTCAACCCCTCACCCTCACCCACCCTCACCCTCACTCACCCTCAAACCCTCACACAGTGCAATAGGTCTCAGACCATTTCAGTTAGAGCTTTAAGAAATGTTTATGGCTTTTTTTATTTGTAATTCTTTAGCATTGGCTACAGGAAACAAAAATGCTAAACATTTACAAAAAAAACCCATAAACAATTCTAAAAGCACTAACTCTAATGGTGCGAGACCTATTGCATTTCCAATGCTTGTTTAGTATAGGAAACCTTCTAGGAGCATTGCTAATGCTGAAAACATCATCCAAATCAACCAGGTGAATGGGCTGACAGTGCTTGAAGATAAGAGTCAAGTCATTTGAGGTGCAACAGAAAATGATGCTTTACATCACAAGGCAAGCCGCTAAATTGGGCATGGCAAAATGTAATTCTGTCTGCTGAGAGTGACACAACTCATTTGTCCTCACCTTAGAACATAGAGTAGAGAAAGCTGACCACTCCAGGTATTAAGGACAGGCAGATCTCATGAACAATTACAGCAGGGTAAGGAGGGCGTCTGTATCTAGATAGGCACTGTGACCCTAGCGAGATCAGATGAACGTTTACAACACAGTACACAGAAAGAGGGCACAGCATCTGTCATGGGTGGGCCAATGCCAGGTAGGTCTGATTAACATTTGCAGCAAATAAGGAGGAAAGGGGGGGTGTTCAATATTCCGCAGGTGTGTGCAGATCCCTGATAGATCTGATAAAGATTTTCAGCAGAGTAGTGATGCAGTGCGTGCATGGTTGTGGGATGCCCACCCCACACACACTCCATCTGCACGGCACAAGGTGTACCAACGAGCTCTTTCCCGCCATGCATCACTGTCACTTTGTTCAGACTTCGCCGACTTTCCCGCCTGACCCTGTCCTGTTTATTTAAGATTTATGAGCAGGCGTCTTGTGTTGTGAAACACAAGATGTGACCCGTGGGCAGCCGATAAAACATAAATATTACATGGAGGCAGGAGTCAGAAAGGCTTGCGCAGCAGCAGGCGGCCACAGCTATCGACAGGTGGGCTGTCGTCTTCAGACGGGTTCATTAAAGACAAGAGTCCGCCACGTGCAGCGCTGTGAGCTGGTGAGTGTTGCAACGAGGCCATTGATTATGAACCAGTGGCGTGCTGCATGAGTGCACGAGCAGTGCTAGGCAACGGGCAAGGTCCCGCCCCTTTCAAAATGGCTGCTAAACTCTCCTTGACCCGGTTCCAGCTTCCTTTCACAACCCAATACCTGCTTTATGTAATTTTTGCCCTTTTTATAAATCGATTTTAGAAGTTCCTGCTAGAAACGTGTATACATATTCTTTGTGTTTAATCTGTGAGGTTTGTATATCCTTTTCTGATCGTTTTCCCTGCTTCTTCCCTGTTACTTACTTATTTGGGTTTACTCTTCCGCATACATGCCAACATTTCAGAAGAGCAAAGTGGGAGATTTGACATTTTTTTTTTTTTAAATCGGGAGAATGGGGCGTTTAATCGGGTTACCGTCATGTATAGGCTTTGGAAGTGTGCTGCTGTTTAGAAGCATGGAGCGCAATGACAGTCAGATAGAGGGTGGGTGCAAGTGCTGAACACTGGCCTGGCAGGTTACTGGCAGTGTATACCCACCCCCTCCCTCTACCCAACCCCCGCCCTAACAACTTCCCGGGCACACACACAGCCGTCCCCGAGTACTTCATAGGTCTTTAAAAGCCCATTCGCTTGTTAATGAGGCATTGCTGGTTTTTCAGTCCTCCTAGAGCCCCTGTCTGCTACTATTGACTATTGCTGGATGTTACACAATACCTACCAAGCCCTGTCAGCTGAAACCCCCGAGGAATCGGGTTTTTGCTTTCAGGAATCGGGAGGCGGGAGACTAGCCTTCAAATCGGTAGTCTCACGCCTGAATCGGGAGGGTTGGCATGTCTGCTTCCGGGAAGCAGAACACTATAGGTAGAATGAAGGGACTGCACTTCAGGCCCTTGGACACGCATGTTCACCCGTCAGTATCGTCATTGTACTTACATAAAATGTCTGGGTGGGACTTTATTATGGAACTTGGAAGACCTGTAAACTATTCACATCCTTGCAAGGCCAGAGAGGATATCCTACCAGTCACTGACCCTAAGTGAAAATAAGTAAATGCTTCATCCTCCAGTATGCAGGATGGGAAAATTGGGAAAACCAAATTTGAGGAATACCAAACGTCTAGACAAATCCACTCCTTTCCGTTCACCTCAGACCAATATTTTGCACAAATGGTCACCAGCTATGGAAGTACAACCCGCACTATCAAGTATGTTAACACCGCAGAGCCATTTGTACTACGAAATATTTAACGATGAAGCAGATGAGCAGGTACTGCGCAGTTAGCGCATGCCTCAATCAAACTTTCATACGGCTAGGGAATCACACATGAATAAAATATGCAGCGCGGACAGAAGAGCTGGTATCTGCCAGAAACATTAAAGACCCGCTTCTGAGTTAAGGGAAGATTGTAGGTCAGTTTGAGATTTATTTTCATAGTCGAGTTATAGTGCATTTACATCATGCACAATTCATACTCTTCTACTGCCAGCAGGGGAAATGAGCCTTAAAGGAAAACTATTTGTATTTCAGACATTGAGCTGTTCTTGAAAGCAGCTATAGTAGATATATCTTGGGACACCTGTTTGGTGGAAATAGATTGTGCTATCACGGCCTAGCCTCCAAGTGAGGATCAAGTTTATGGTGCCTGCTTACCCACTACACGGTGCTACACATTGCTAGATCACCACCCCAGCTGATGTAGAAAGTCACTGGTTCAACATCATTGAATTCAGTGCAGCTCATGGTGGCCTCTCCATCACTGCCCGTGGGTTCATATTGCACATCACTGTGTTGTACATCATAGGTTCAACAACGCTGCCTGAGTGTTCGTGCAGCACAGAACTTGCCTGCTAACTCTGAGCTCAGTGCTGCTAATTATTAATTCACTCTCATCACTAATTATCTGGGTGAGGTGCTTGCTGGTCATGCAATCAATGAGCACACTTGGCGACTGCAACAGGTTACTAGAGGGAGGAGAGAGTAAACACAAACAAAAGGAGCTGGGATGGACACATCGTGGGGGAAAGGCAAGGAGATATCTTCTTGGGCATCAGTATCACTCCGCTATCAGAATTACGCTCTGCTGGCACATGGTTAGGCGTGAATTAATGGAAAATGTGGTAGGGAGGGTAATGGGGCAGGTAAAATCTGTTATGAGGTGGAGTTAGTGATTTGCTTGGTGGCCGGACATTTTTGCGAAGCATTTGAACTCTAATAAACAGACAAAAAGGGAAGGAGTGGCTACCAGATAGTTGACAAAATGTTGGATGTACGCTGTGCCTTCAATTCATAGGAACACCTTATTGTCAGATGCCTAGAGCATAGTCAACCCCTAATTCCAGATAATGCCACTTTGGGGGGAGGCATTAATCAAGAGTGAAGAAAAGTCTTCACTTTAAATTGCACCACAGAGAAGATGATGTGGTTGGGGAAGTGCTACCCACTGCATCACTTTGGGATCTGTCAGTAAGGCGTCAGAGGAACATTCTGAGAAGCTTCGCCATCTGCATCAGTACCCTCTTCCACAACCCCTTAAGTTCAAATAGTCTTTTAGCACCTTCATTATGACACTGTGATCATTGGCCGAGGGATCGAAGATGCTGAAGTCTGCTATCTGAATTAGCCACAGACATTTAGAAGTCGATCAAGGCTGGCTGAGAAGACAATTTATATGTTGTGGTAGGAGTGGTATTCTGATTGGCAGAGGTCATGTAGCTCATTGTCCAAAATATTTTGCTAAAGCAGGTTACTAACTGCAATTCAAAGATTTATCAAAGAAGTGCAGAGGAGTTGTAAAAGGGAAAGTTGTACACTGGCAAAAAGGCTATTTCTCAGCTGGGACTAAGAAAGGCTTCTTAGTCCTCTGGGTTACTAGCGGCCGATGTATAGCTCAGGCACGTTCTACAAGTAGAACTGGTTCATGAATTCCGAAATATGGAGACTCAGGGTAGGAAAGGGTGTTTTATGTTTTAAACAGCATAACACTTTAACTAAAGGAGGGGGCTCCTAGTCTCGGATGCAATTTAAAGTTGACTGGGGTCCTTGCAATTAAAATCTGAATGTTAGGACTCTTATGCAACAACAAGAGATGTGTCAACTGTACTGTATATTAAATAAATAAATTAAATAATAGCAACATTAAACAAACACCTACCTCAGTCTAATGTATCAGTAGACCTATGATGCTTAGCTCTGAAGCACCTGAAACACATCCACAAATATTCCACTCCTAATGTCAATCGGTTTGCCGGGATTAAAGCGTGCAGCCGTATGATCCAGTTGTCACATGCTTCAGTTTTTTCATTTTTTTTGTTTTTAGCTGGTCCCCTGTTTGGGCCTAGCCAGTGGCATTTCATCAAAGGAACCCTACAATATCAGCTCAAGGGCTCCCCTACACAACTTTCCACTGCTAGCAGGAGAATTGAGCCCTCAACATTGCTCCCTATGACCACTGAAAATACTTTATGCTATCCCCTTAGGAGGCAGCTGATATGTAGTTGGCAGCAATTTGCATACTTGAGGTTATATCCTATTCTTACTGATCTACATGGTGCACTCACTCCCAGGATAAAATCATGCAGATGCTCATAAAGTGAACCTGTTCTGCCCACCTTAAGTGTTCAAGACCTGTCTGCAGAGAAGGAATCGGTATCCGAAGTACTGCATGCCGCTGGAGGAGGCCAGCTTTGTGAATATGGCCATGTCTTTTATCTACACTGGTTGTCTTGCCTTGAAGAAATTAAAAAGTCCCACCCAGCCAAACCTCTCCAAATAATTCTTAAAGAATCCTGTGAACAGTCTCTACAAAAAAATGTTCTTCTCATGTCTGGCTGTGCAACTCGCACTCACACCTCACTTCATCCTAAGTCAGATGATGCAGATCATCATGGAGGAAAGCCTGAAATCCAACCGGTAGAGCAATTGACCATTGTTCCTGATATAACTGGAGCTGGCCATATGCCCTGACAAGAATAGAAGTAAATTATGCCATCTATGATCATAGGTGAGTGACCAGTCAGGCAGGATCAGGAGAGCCAAGAACAAGACCCATCACAGGAAGACCCTTCCAGTCAATAACTTAGAAAAAATCACCTGGAAATGCTTTTGCTGGTTTTGAGAATAACGCTTCTGAGGCTGTGTTTATTACAGCAAAATATACAGTTTGCATATAAAATCATCAGTAATTCCAAAACCTGTACAGATACCTAGACATCAAATCTCCTAAACTTTTCTCCAACTCAGGGTCATGGTTGACAACACAGCTGGTCCTTCCACCATTAGAGAATTGAAATGGGTCCCTAACTAAAGGACAAATTCACCTGCTACCCACTACCAAGGAGCCGGGCCAACTAGAAAGCTGACCCGAAAACCATCCGTCCAGAGCCAACCCTTAAAAGGGATCTTCCTTGAAGATGGGCCATGACAATGAGCCATAACTTGCCTCCCTGGCGCAAACACCATCTCACCACCTCCCTAGAACAGCACTACAGACTACATGTGAAGGACTAGGGAGAATTGCAGAAGTGCCCAGCCCAACCCCCTATTGTTCACTGGGGACCACTAGAAATTGTTGGGGCAAACATTGAGCCAAATCCAGTATTCTCCTGACTTTTTAGAATGTCATTTGCCAAGGTGTATACATGCCATGTGACCAACTATGAGTCCAACCTGCAAAATGCATCAAGACTCCAGGAAAAAACACCATCCATTTCCCCCACCATCAATATTTCACCAGACAGGGTTAACTTGAGGAATGGGTGGGTGAGGGAACAAGATGTTTGAGGGGTGATTCCAGGAGGCAGCTGCAGGGCTCCAGACAGTGAAAAAGAATCCAACACCGGCTTCTCTGCTTACACTGAGCAGACCAGCACCATGCTGCTACCCCTGCTGGTCTCCGTAGCGCCCTGCCAACCAATCAGGGTGGGACACAGATTTTGCAGGGCTTTTGCTGAGCTCCCAGCAACGACCAACATTCTCAACATGAGTGCAGCAGGGGATCCCCTCTGTTTCAAATATTTGAAGCATTTCTGAATTCTAACTTGGACCTCCTTTGAGCCTATACTGGTGATTGTTAGATAACAAGTTATGTGTTGGGCATTTCATCATGACTGGGACTAAGTCAGAGGAAATCCACCTGAGGCCCTCCCCATGTAAGCCTGTCTGCTGGTAACCCTCCCCGGCACTAAGAAGACCCATTGTGCACCGTCAGTCACTAGACAACTAAATAAAGGACTATGGTAAATATATCACCACTGACAGACTAGTGGGGAGGGGACATTTCTTCCTTTCAGAGGAGGACAGGAACAGGAGACCTATGGTCTGATGAACTGATTGTGTTTTAAACTGAGGGTGGTGACATGCTATATGTCTGTAGAGCTTGATGACTCCGTTACAGCCTTATAGTCTACGTTTGTGAGGAAATATGGAAATCCAATACAAATTATTATTAAACAAGAGGACCCATTGAGGTGGTCGGCCCCAGCACTCTTGTAGCAATAGACACCTCACTTCACGTCATTTACCCTGGGACACATCACTACCATATATCAGAGACCGCACTAACCAACCTCTTATGAGCCTCAGACCCTTATTCTTTCTGTAAAGTAGCAGGTTTGACTGGGCATTGAATAATGTATGTATTGAATTTCCAAACCTGCCATCACAGCCTTAATTGTTTGACTCATCACCCTCGGAGAGGCTAGCTACAAGGAAAGTAACTTGGTTGTCAAATTGGAGTACACATGTGCCTGCGGCTTCCTTCCTGTGCATTATTCATTCTTTAAGAAGTGGTGTGCACGAATGTTTTCGTCTTCAGAGCTTAAGGCCCTCTAAGCTCCTACAGTTTACACTCACAACGAGAGAACTCAGAAGTCCTCTCAATGGCAGAACCTCAGAACACCCCCAGATTCGGAGCTGCTCCTCAAAATGCCGTCCTTCGAGCTCCAAAACACAGCTCCTCCTCGGCCTGGTTTTACTTTAAAACAAAGCACTGAGAGAAAAAAGACAAATGAAAGGCAGGCAACCAAGCAAAGGTGAACACACACGAACCCAGGAGTGTGCACTCAGCAGCAGCGCAGCGCTGAGCAGGGGGGCGGGCTATAAATATACCCTTATGCAGCTTCTTATCTGGCTTCAGAAGGTACTTACTAAGATGATGAAGATATGATTTTTAATGATTCGGGGACACAGCCCTTGCGCTCTTGAATAATGGCGCTGTCGCTCCCCGTGCGTAGCTTGTGCTCCCGTCGGAGGCAGGCACATTTGTCACGGGAGGGGAAAGGTTCACGCCGCACGAGGGGGTAACCCGCCGATGGTACACGGCTGACGATTAGCCCCCTTGCTGTTGCACATGACACCGTGAAGGACTCCAGCCGGCAACCTTAATGCCTGCTTCAGCATCTCGCTGGAATTAATGAACGCGCAGCATCCCTGGCACAACATCTCAATCACCCCTGAGCCAGCTGCGCGCGGATGCGGCGTCGCGAGGGGGCGAGGCTCGGCCACCTTCTCACAGCAGGGGGGGGAGCAGGTATGGGCTGGTCAGGGGCACGGGGCACGGGGCCCGGTGGTTTATTCCAAGCCGAGTGCCCCTGGCCTCGGAGTCTGCGGAACAAATGGAGAACATTCTGCGTCTTCACCTGCTGAAGCCGCAGCCACGCATCTGGCCCAGAAGTTAAAAATAAGGAAATATGCATACATTAACATACCTAATGGACGGCCCTCTCCATTTAATATGCAAATTCACTGAAATATTACTGAATGCCGTCTGTTCTGAATGAATAAATTTGAATTGCAATTAGAATAATCCTTTATAATTAATGAAAACTGTCAATTTTGGTTCATAAGTAATTTGATTAAGAGGATGGCGGGACACTTATGAAGTTCACTACTGCGGCACAGTGTGGGGAGTTACCAGGAGGAACAGGCGGTGCAAGGGCCCCTGCCCCCCCAATCACAGTGCTTGATTTACTGATCGCGCCAGACAACAGACCCTTCCACAGGGGCACAGTGCCAGGCATTACCACTCTAGTGTAGACCTAGCGTGATTGATGATGGCGTCCACAGAGATGATGGCAGGCAAGGGTCAGGGCCAATCAGCGTAAAGACTGCCCACAACCAGCTCTCATCCTCTGCCTCTCAGTCATCAAGCCATTCCAAATTTCGTTTTTGAAACTGGTATCAGAGGGGACCCTCTGCTTTCCATCTCCTTTCATAGTCTTGCGATAGTTAAAGAAGATCCTATGCCTGATTCCTCTCAGTCCAGAGAACTGTGGTCCAGGCTCTTGGTATTTCAAGACTGGACTACAGCAATGCCTTCTATCTGGGAGCAGATAAGTCGACTATCCCGAGGCTGCAGCTGGTGCAAAACGCAGCAGCAACACTGCTTTTTCAACTGCCTAAGTTTTCTTCTGTGTCAGGGTGTCTACAAGACTTACACTGGTTAACGGTGTAGAATCGGGTGAAATTTAAGGCGCTGTGTTAGTTTAGAATTAAATCAGGTTAGGCCCCAAAATACCTGCAGGATTTGATGCAGCGTCACATTCCGCCTCGTGTGCTCTGCTCAGCAAATTCACTTTCTTTTCCTAAAATCAGATGGGCCCATATGAGAGGCTGGTCCTTGGCTTATCTGGGACCGACCTTATGGAATTCCTTACCAGCCTCCTTGCAAGCTGAGACTTCTATGCTCGCTTTTCGCAAGGGTCTAAAAGCCTGGTTGTTCTTACATTTGTTTTCTTCATAACCTCTTTTTTTCTGACCTAACCTGTCTGGCGTCGGGAAACCCTTCGGGGTAGCTGCACGCCCTACAACTTTTAAATAATAATAATAGCAATCAGAATCAAATATGAGATTAATGGTACACAATAGCTGCAGATGTATAGGCATACCAGTGATACGTACGTCCTCACTAGTGACCTCTGAGCATCCTGTGAGCCACATACATGTAGTACTTGAGGTATAAATGGAACTTCATCAAAGAAGAAGAATTAGCTTCTGGAGTCCGAGCCTAAAATCCTCCGTTTATTAAGACATGAGGTAACCTCTATCATTATAACCTAGCGCAATCATCTGATCATTCGAAGATCAAAATTTTATCTTATGATCCCGCCCTTCCACCTACTCCATAGTAAACAATGGCAAACTGTATTCACACACAGAGAAAAAAACACTCAATAGATTCACTTTAACACTATGAAGACACTCAGGTACAAATTCATTTTCAATATAAACAACCTCTCTGGTGGTACAGAAGTGGCCCCTGCATAGTCCTGGAGAGCAATCACTAGCCTTATGCTGTTTTCCTGCAGGCTATGTGCGAATTCGTTTTTTTACTTAGTGCATACAACAACACACATCTTCACTGAGGGCTCTACTGTGTACATGGACTAAGACACCAGAATTTAGTGCTGGGGTCAAAGACACCCAAAGTGTGCCCCTCTTTTTGACAGTGACTACTGTCCTCTCCACTCAGGCTGTGTAGACTAGCAGTGGTGGCATCGTTGATTCCAGTGAAATGGCCAGTAACCTACAGACGTTGATTTTTACTACCCTTTCCTGTTTAAAAAGGTCTATTAGTGGCTCTTAACTGGGAGCTTTATCAACATCAGCATGGGACTATGAACACTTTGTGTGTGTGTGCTGCTGAATGAGTGTGGAGGCAGTGCGCGTGCTTGGTTGGGTGGAGCATGGAATCCATCTTGGTCTCTCTTTGTGTGACTGCCAGTGCAAAAATGAGGGTTCTTGGGTGAGTGCTTATTTGACCTGGGAGCCTGCACTAAAACACGAATTATATTCACTCATAGCTTCATGGTAGCTGAGTTCAGTATTTGGCAAGCTGTCTGACATTCGACAGTGTGTCATTTACCTTTGTGAATCACCAAAATTCCTGCTTTCATCTGCTTTACACTTTATGTGACAGGGCTGTCTGGAAAAAGACACACATAGACCCCCTGAACCTCTGAACAGGAAAGGTTTCCCAAAGAACTTCACGGTATCATGCCTTGACCCTGTTGTGGGCATGCAGTATCTCATTGGAGAAGACCTACAGATTTTGAATAACCCACAGGAGCTGGTCTGTCAGTCTGTGAATAAGTACTGCAGTTGCCCTGCTCAGGGTGCCAGGACATCAACCAAAGAGGAATCACATGTAATTGGGAAGATTCCTGTGTCCCTTGGCCGGGGTCACTGATTGCTGGCTTCTTTCCAGACTGATACCTGCTAGGAGTGGTGTTTGACTCTCCTAAGTGAAGGATAACTAAATGCTGTGGAGAAGGAGGGGGGTTGGAGCATGCCCCTGTGAGCCACGCCTAAAAGAGGACTCATCAACCCTGTTGCTCGATGGCCTACACTTGCCCCAGAGGCACAGGTTACAAGACCTGTGGGGCGCTAGTACTACTATCTATCATCATCATTGCATGGAGCATTGGGGAATGATCAGTGGCACCAAGTGACTGTGGTGAATCCCCTTTGTCCCTCGCCTGTAGCCTACTGCTAGTTACCCCCAACTAGACCCCGAGACTGCAAGAGGCCGCTCTTTTGGCCTGAAGGAGAATCAGTGGGCACCTAGATGAGGGTAAATTGAGTTTGGCTTTGCAAACAACTTCCAAATAGGTGCAGTGGTTTCCGAACAAACAGCTCTTCTAACTCCTTCTTGTGTGCAGCTGTGATTTCTGTCTATTTTTATGCCCCGCAGTGCGGGCACCTACTGGTGTAAAAACTGTTTTCCCCCGGGCAGAAGGGTATGAGTTAAGCCCCCATTTGGAGCCCTGGTGCTGTAAAATTAAAATCTCAGTAAGAGGTTTGCAAGATATCACCCTTTAAAGTTCTCACTAACGGTGGGCTGGGTATCACAGTGTGCCACCACTGAGGAATATCTTTAGTGCCATGACTCCCTTCTTTCTGCAGAGGGTCAGGACTCTTTCGTTCTGGGTGGCCTCTTCAGCCCCTTTAAGGTAGGGCATATAAGGTTTGGCCACATAACTTCTGCTAGAATGAGTTGGAGCCTCATAAGCACCTCCGAAGCTTGAGAGGGGTGTGCAGCACTCTGAAAATCATGAACTATTGGTGGCTTCGGTGGCGGCTGCTCTCGCCAACTGTGTGGCCTCACCAAAGCAGACTGCACGTATGTGTACATGACTGTTGAAAGACAGCAGGCAGGTCATGGAACCACAAATTGGCCAGTGCTTGCAAGCACAAGTAAACCAAACAGGCATTGACTCAAATAGCTTAACCTAGTGCCAAATACAAAAATAAGAGGGTTCGCATTGTGAACCCTGTGTCAAACCCCATTGGAAGTGGAGTAGCATAATGAACCTGGCGTACAACAGCATAGGGAGGGGTTTTACAATGTCTAATTTTGTGATAAAAAAAATTACACAGATCTCTAGCTCAGGAGGGGCTAGAGTCATGCGGGAGATGTTGCCTTGCACCTTTACATTAGTGTATGTGTAGTATTTAGCTCTGTGCATAGATTGAAGTGCTTGTTCTTTTTTTCATATAAACAACTAGCTAGATAATGCTCATTTATTATTTATTTTATTCATGTGCTGTTCTGTGCTTTACTGAGTTCTAAATGTGTTGCCTTAGAACCTCCCTGAACACGTCTGCTATGTTTCCCTAACAAGGGGACGTACGTGGTGCTCAGTTTGTGGTCCAACACTAAGGTGAGGATACCAAGTGGAAGATTCCACTGTCACATATATCTCCATTGGAGCCCAATAACCTCTGATCGTTTTTGAACCACTGAAACAGGACTCACGCACAACATGCATCAGAACACAGCATACGCTGAGCATGAGTACAAACACCTGCCATGCAGAGAAACAGGCTAACTATACAACAACAAACTGACCTATCTCTTGTCGAGACGCATGCTGACTGTAGAGCCGTGAATCAGTATGAACAGAAAACATAACATACACACTTAAAATACAAAGACACAGTCAATGCACTTTCAGCACAGACAGCTGAACACTCAACACAGAAAGACACAATCTCACTCTGCACAGAACCACAATACCATACACGGACACCGAGTCACCCTTACAGACATACAATCGCCATACATAAACATATATTTACCATGCACAGACACACACTTGCCATAAATAAATACATATTCTCCACACAGATACACTTAACACAGACAGTCACTTTAAATCAACAAAAACACTAGGCACATGCACAAAAATGTATTATACGTTAGCACACAAACAGGCACTCGCTGTAGAATCCAATGCAGATACATTTCTCATGAGTAACACGCTCGCGAACCATCCGCTTACGATACAAACAAAGGCACCCACCATAAACAGTAACACACAGCATAAACAGACACATGATCACCATACACAGAAACATGGTTACCATGCAGACATATAATGAACAAATACACACTTGCCATGAACATCAACTTTGACCATACACGCAGTATCTTTCTCGCTCTCACATAAGTGTACCAAGTACCTGCACTTCTATGTTTCCATTTCAAGCACTGAGATACACCATACAATGACACTCATGCTACACTCAAACCTTAATGACACATTTTATCATACACAAGCACACCCATTCTATACAGAATCCCCCTGACCCACATACCACACAGACACCCACGCACAGACACAAATTCAATTTACACAAGCATAAAAACCTACAATCTCTTTAACCGTAAACACCGACAATTCGTAATTCCAGCGAATTAACAGAAAGTTGTGTATTGTATCATACTTAGTCACACGTATATATACTTACATACAAAGAGAAGGCAATATGCCAACACACAAAGAGATGCACGAAGACTGAATGCCTTTCGAGAATTCACACACTGTTTAAATACAAGTTAAACTTACAAAACTGATACACAAAAGATAGATTCATTGTGACAGTTATAGAAGCCAAACCGACGCACAGTAAACTCTTCTAGAGAAATGCAGGTATCCCATGACCAGGTATAAAATACGTAGAAAGAAGCACACGTGAAGTCTCCTTATAATACATGCTTGGGAGTTCATATACATATATACATGCTTGGGAGTTCCATCCGTATGACTAACGGCAACATTGCACCCTTTGTCAAGCATGGCACGCACCTAGCATGTCTACTTAAGTCTCCTGTGGAACCAATTCTCGCCAGTTGTCACCACCACCTCCCGTCAGGCTCAAACACCACAAGCTCAGCACCAACACCACCCCCTTTCCTCAGACATCAATAGTTCAGCACCAATACCACCCCCTTTACTCAAACACCAACAGTTCAGCTTCTTTTGTTACTCATGACACGAAACAACAGAGAATTACTCGTGCAGTCACCCATGACACACTGAGACAACACACCCGCTCTTGCGGTCACTCGTGGTATCCAGCGAGATGACACACTGCACAGCTCACGCCAGTCATCCATTACACACTGCGGCTAATTTTTATATATTTTTTTATTTAATGCATTTTTATATAGCGCAGACTTTACCCGAAGGTGTCACAGCGCTGTACAATAGACCCAGTTACGTTACATGAGAGAAATGGTACAAAATAGAACGTTATAAAAATAAACAGGAGACTAGAAGAGGTAGGGTAAAACCATAGAGGCAATAACACAATATCAAACACAGCAATCAAGGGTAAGGAATGAACAAGAAAATGTTACAAATTTACAATGATGAACTAACTTCCTAGAGGGGTCTGAGAATGAGGGCCATCACTCAGCACACGACCCCAATCACTACTCATGGTGCATGGTGAGGCACACAGAGCACAGCCCCTCCCACCCTTTCTTAGCACGTGACACAATAATCAACACTAATACACACCAACGCAAAAAAACAGCCGCAAACGTAGGTCTTCGTCGACACAACACACTCCACGCGTTCATCAAGGGCGCGCGCGCGAGCTTACGTCATACGCGGAAATAACGCGCCCCACACAGCGGCCCCGCCTCCTCCACTCACCCCATCACACACGGAGACAACAGACTTAGCACCGCTCCCTCCAGTGACATGCAGCCCCCTTCATTTGAATTCAGACCCCGGACCTGCAGCATGTGAGACAGACACAGGCTTAATAGCTTTCCAAAGTCTCCTGTGGCCTCCCTTCCACAGCCAGCTGCCACTGAAAATAATTAATACCCTTTAGGATTCACATCTGTTCCTATGGTTCCATGTCAAGGTTTTTAATTGGGCTATTTTGGCATTTGGAGACAATAGCAAGGTGAACTAACCTTTCTTTAATATTACCGAGGTCACCGATGGCCCTGCCAACAGGTCACCGGTCGGGTTCACAAATGAGTCATTTGTATCATCTAATGCAATCTGCGACTTGCAAATGACACTGGCCCCGCTCGCGCGAACTCGGCGTGGAGGAGCGCACGTGATGCCGGGGGAATGAGTCATTACTGGCAGGGCGGGGGCAGTGGGCCGGGCCTCGCGCCCGGGGGGGTTGTGCGTGGCACAGCAGAGTGTGACGAGACTGTGAAGGCACGGATAAATGCTAGGGTAGCGAAAGTGACCTTACACACATTTCACACCCGATGGCATAACTGGCTTAAACCCTTGTATTGCCCTTTGCCCCTCAACAGCCGCCTACCTGCTGATGATGGGTTAAAACAGAAGCACGAAATGGAGAATGCAAAAAAGTAAACAAACATTTATTTTATTTATTTATAAAGTTTTATTTAACCGGTTCCGTGCTGATGACGGAACCGCTCCGTCATCAGCCGCGGTGGCGCTGTGCTGATGACGGAGCGGTTCCGTCATGGCCCGCCCGACGCGCCTGCGTGGCGCTGATTTCGCGCCTGCGTGGCGCTTTCTATTGAGAGGGCGGGGCCATGACGGAACCGCTCCGTCATGAGCACAGCTCAACCGCGGCTGGTGACGGAGCGGTTCCGTCACCAGCATGCGCCCGCCCCCTTAGCGCTGCGGTGGAATAGCCGCCGCAGCGATGTGGATAACGCAAACTTGACCCCAGAGGATATCAGAGCGCTTTACAAATAGTTAGGAAAGAAGACACAGGTATCACAAACTTCAAACATATGCTAACAGTACACAGGTGTAAATCAGGAAAAAGCCAAAAAGTTAATAAACAAGGACACAGCAGGAGAGTAATAACCATGGGTGTGGACACTGCGTCCTATCAGTGCCCGGAGAGAAGAGCCAGTGGTTCCAGGGTGGCTCTTAGAGCACTGATACATTTTTAAAATGTATCTGGCATTGTCATAATTACCCGCGACACGGAATACCAAGGGGAACGCTCAGCTCCCATGGCCAACATGGGATTACAGCAGCAGTCACCCATGGCCATCCTTGATTGACGTCTATGGCTCTGGGGGCCTGTGAAGGCCGATGCGAGAGTAGACTGTGGATGGCACTATGAGAGACAGTACTGGAAGGCTTTTGGGAGGGTGGCGGAGAGTGGTGTGGAGAGGGTGATGACGGAAGGGCACTATAAAGAACGCTGCGGGTGGCTGTTGACTGAGCTGCAGTTGGGGAGCATAAATGGAGGAGGTTGTGGACAGAATTGTGGCTGTCACAAGAGTTGTACAGAAGGGAGTGAAGGGGGCTTTGATCAGAACTTCAGGAGGAGGATGTAAAGGGAGCCAAAGTGGACGTGGAACTGGCTGTGAATGGGAATTGACAGGATTGGTGATCTTGCGTGGAGTATGATGGGATTGTCTGGAGTTGGCCGTCAGAAAATCCTTTTATACAACACTGTTGCAGCATCTGGCAGCATTTACAAAAAATTCATGTTTTGCGATTGCATTTAAGTTGGAAAACATAAATACATATTATAAGGAATCACTGTTTGGAAGAGATGCCCTAAACAAACCCCTTCCAAATAGTGAGTCCTTCTGATTTTCTAAACACATTTAGCGATTCAGTAACTTGTTACCAAATTGATAAATGGGTTTAGCAAAATTGATAAATGGGTTTAGCACTTTCGTAACCAGCATTTCCTTGTCGCAAACCCTGCAACTTACGGAACCGTATGGTTTGCGACAAGAAAATTAGTTAATGCATCCGGCCCAGGGCCGCTAAATTAATTCTTGCATGGAGCCCCAAATATTGTTTTAAATGGCACTGACTGTGTTAACTCAAAATGAATATTCATCAAGATAAAGAGTAAAGCTTGTTTTATGAGGTGAAAACAAACTAATGAATCAGCCATGGCTCAATTAAGTTGCAGAGTTCTAAATGTCCAGCCTTGTGGTGATAATGGGAGATCACTGTTTGGATTGATGTTCAATGAGGATGTCGGAGAAAAAGTCCATCAATAAGGCCAGCCTTGATGTGTGAGTTCAGTAAATCTCAGAAAACACAGCCCTCAGTATAACTTCGTGGCAATTGTCAATCTCTCGTCAGCCTCAGGATGGAGCAGCAGAGAGCCTGTGGTGTGGGTGGTGGTACAGTTGTACACTTTGGGTGGACTTCCAGACCATGTGAGCCTAGTGATGTGGTGCACCAATGTCAAAAACACGGAGTACATTGAGTGGCTTTGCTGATTACTGAGAAGACAGTGAGGTAAAAACACAGGGAAGATTGGAAAACAGCAAGAAAAGGCAACCTGTTGTGCAGGTCCGTGGCTTACATCCTAACACAAGCTGGAGGAATGATAGGGGTTCTTACACGTGCACACAGAATAACCAGATGAATATTTAAAGTCACCCCATCTCCTCGACTATATCTTTATGTGCATTGTTATCCAATAGCATGGCTGTATTATTTTACTACCTGGTCTTTAATGTTGACACCCTTTAGTTAACTAAATCCCAGAGTCCGTCCTACAGGCTATTGATGTAACTGGTGCATATATTTTTTACTATCAAGAAATGATATGAAAATTGATCACGACAATATAAAACGTAATGTCATGAAATGTATATTCCATTAACATACTTCTCACCTTTTACTTTTAAGTTCAGAGAAAGTTTTATTAAGAGAATAAAGGTGTCAGTATACAATACATCAAATTAATCACAGGTCATTACATTACAAACTCACTCCAATAAGAATACATGAATTGGATTAACGGATGGGTAAAGTGAAAACAAAGTTGTAAAAAGGATATATAATTAATATTAAGGTAAGAAAGATGTACTTGAACCAGCTCTTTAATCACATTTTACTTGAATCAGCTCTTATTTTAAATAAGCCAGTCCCACGTTATCCCTAGATTCAAATGCTGTTGTGCCTTCTCAAACATTTCTGCTTTGCCAGGGATTTAAATAAAGGAAGGCGACATGGGAACGTGCATTTCTACATTTTCCAGACAGTGTACAAATACAGAAACGTTTAGAAGACTAGTGTTATCTCTGTGAGTTGAATATGCTACTAGCCACAGAGCAATAGAAACACAATAAAAACGTTTCAGCACTTGCTTCTACAGAAGATATTTTTCAGAAGATCTTACTAACAAAACTGCTGACTGATGTTCCTCCCACAGAATTTACCCGACTCACTTGTATCTTTTGCCCCATCACCATTAGAAAGACACCTTGCAGCTATAGTGATGTCTCTGGCTATCAATCAAGTGACGTAAGAACACCAATGGGACTTGAATTAAGAGAACCTGATTGATTTGTTTAAGTCACTGCTAAGACAGAATAAAAATGGCCACTGACCTGGACACATAGTGACGGGGTAAGTATTGCAGCTGATGGGGCACTCTGAATTCTGAAAGTCCAAAATCTTTAAAGGACCTGAAACACTCGAGGGAGATGAGTTTGGCGTGGAAAGAGCAGAAAGCAATTTCACAAGAACACGCAACAGTTCTCCCTACTGACCTAGGATATGTAGATACCAGTCCCATAATGGTCAGAGAGGATTTCATGGTCTGGAGATTGATGTCAGAAATAGTGTCTTATATATGTCACTAAAGTGAATGAACATTGATGCTCAGATAGTGGTATCAACTTTCAAAATAGAATTCCTCATTAAAAAATACATCTTAGCTCACTAGTACTGTTAAAATTAGGCACCACAGAGAAAACCAGACGTTTCTAGCACTAACAGCTTTCACACAAAGACGTGCGCTATCACACCCACATAAATAAGTGGGCTGATGTCATCCAAATGGGGTAATATTAATCTATGGAGGTATTCACAATCCATTCCATCAGGTGTGCTCATAGAAGGGGCTGGCACATTCCTATCTTAGGAGCTAATCTTATCCCATGCATTTTTCAACATCAGGAAAGCTTCAGAGCTATCAATGATGCTTAAGCTCTATATAATGGGAGTTTTCAGGAGAATTTAGTGGTTGCAAAAGCAGGGATTCTGCTGGTTTATGAAGAGTGCCACACTCCCAGCTGAATGTATCATTCTTTTAACATTTCTTACTCCCACAACCTAACTATTTTGTTAAGTACGGCAACAGATATGGAAAGAATTGATTTTGGGATATTATTCGATTTCTGCATACCGTGCCCCTTGGATTCAAGCGGGCAGGAGCTCTGTGTCTTTTTTCCCCTAATGCTCACAATCTCTAAATTCAGGCCTCCCAGGACACCTGGAGGATGTGGCACCTCAGTGTTGCAGCTGAAGTTTTTGATTGTTGTCAACCAAATTATCTGGTCCTGCTAGATGCCCAAAGGGACTGGCACCTCCTGGTTAGAGACCACCGAAAGGGATGAAATGGCATTGACTCTCAGTTACTGACAGTCTTGGTCACCGTTTACAGTTAGGGTGAGGCATGACTTACGAGACAAGGAGCCACAGCTATGTGTTTGTGAGAGGCCCGTACAGTCAAGGAGAGGGAGGGAGAAAGAGAGAGAGGGGGGGGAGATAGAGAGAGAGAGAGAGAGACAGGTGGTTAGGGTAGCAGAGGCAACACAGGGGAAGGTGGCTATGAATCGCTAAGAAACAGGAAAGTATTGAGTATGCAGATGCAACACAGGAGGGTACGCAAGAGCAACAGGGAAGGGCTGGAGGGAATGTAAAGGCAAGAGGGGGGAGGACGGGAACTAGAGCAACACACATGTTGGAGGAAAGCAACATGAAGGTGGGGGCTCGAAAACTCACACACTCTAATGGAGTGCTTAAGATGAAAGAAAAAAGTAGTGCATTAAAAGCAAGCAGTAGAAGCAGCAATGACAGCCAATCAACAACATTGTAAAGAGGTGATGCTCCGAGGGAGGGACAAACACAAGATTGACATGCTAGGAGACCAATAAGGAGCAGGCAGATTAGAGTGACAAAGAAAGCCAACCAGTGGTAAGCAATAGGTGGTTCCAATCCCCTCTGTGCTCTTGGTAAGCCACAAATTGCTTCACAACAGACAGTAAATGCCCTGTCTAGTAAAATCAATAAACAAATCCGTCTCCCTTGCTATGAGTGGTTGGGTGTGCTTTGAGTATGAATGTCAGCCAGTGTGTCAAAATTATTGTTTATTCAGAAAGGGAGAGAGTGGGGGGAGATAGAGAGGGGGAGGGTGTGTGGTTTGGTGTGTTCCTCTAGCTTGCAGTGTCCCTCTTTGGCTGTGGCGGCTCCTCCGTTAAGGCGGAGGAGCACCGCCCCACTGCTCTCTGAGCAGTGCAAAAAAGGAAAATAAAATTAGAATAACACGTTCTCCACCCGGCTGTGTTGCACAGCCGGGTGGAGAACAGTCCCAGGCTCCCAGACTCTGTCTGAGTAGCGAACCAGACCAATAGGGGAGTCTGGGAGCCTGTGTGCTTCCGTGCATCGACCGAAGAGGACAGAGGAGAGGCGACGGCCGGCAGGTAGGTGAATTATTCTTTTTTTTTCTACCCCATCCCACCTGTACTATTCCATGAAAGCCGCCACTGCTCTTTGGCATCTCCATCGATGATATCTGATGGACCCGCCCATACAGGAGCAACCTCTGACAAGATGGGACCTATTTTTGGAACAATGGTAGCCGCTTTTGATCTTGGCATGGTGCAAGTATCCTTGGCATGATGGTGTGCAGCACAGTTATTCTTTGTTGAACTATTTCGAGTATTCTATGATCGCTTGACTGTGGCTCCAGGGATTGGAGTTGTGTGGACTGCTCAAAGTTTAGGACTCGGCTGCCACCAGTGTAGCAGAGACAGCTCCTCCACCACACCAGCAGTTTAGAATCGACATTAATGATGGGTTTGTTGATTTGCTCCTCCGAGTCCGCCCCCATTCATTTTGGCACACTTAATTATTTTATTTATGTAAGATTAAATTACAAACACTGCTGCTTACTCCTTTATGATATGCCTACCAGTGCCTTCTTGGCCTAAGAATGTGAACATTTTCTCTCTTCCCTTGTAATCTGTTACTTAACTGTTCATTTACTAGAAATGGCAGAAAATGAAGTGAATGAAGAAGTAAAAAAAAATATGGCATATATACTGGCAAAAATATAGGCCATCAGGGGTGGCTTCTCCGCTAAGGCAGAGGAGCGTCACCCCACTGCCTTCCAGCACGACAAAAAAGGAAAAATAAAATGATAATACCGCAATGTTATTATCATTTTATTTTTCTGTACTGGGGCAGTTTTGTGGGGCGGAGCTGGGCTGCGCAGAGGGGAGGAGTGGTGATACCCTCATAAGTGCACATAAATATTTGGCCAGCCCTCTGGGGCCAGCCAAACATTCATGCGCACTTAGCATGTTCTCCAACCAGGCTACATTATAGCCTGGGTGGAGAACATGCCCAGGCTTCCATTCCCCATCTGAGCTCCGAACCACTGCGCTCAGACTAATCACAATGCTGCAATGCAGCATTATGATTTGCCTAGGAGAGCCTGGGAGCTTACCAATCACAACGCTGCATGGCAGTGTTGTGATTGGCTCAGGGGAGCCTATCCTGCTTCCGGTTCCAGCAGAAGCCAGGAAGAGGACTGAAGAGTGGCAGCAGCCAGCCAGTCAGCTTGCCGACAGGTAAGTGATTTTTTAAATATTTTGTTTGCCCTACTCCCTTACCCCTCCACCCTCACCGTCCTACCCCACTACTGATTCGCTGAACCAGCCGCGACTGTAGGCCATATGAAATATCTTGCTCAGAATTGGGTCACTACCAGTAATGCCTATGGCTTTTTAGCAATTTCTTGAGGAAACAGTGTTGAGAATTTGCCTTGTTCCTTCAAACTTTTATTTGGGAGGATAAACCCTCACAACCCTTAATGAGAATCGCAAGGTACAAGGGTGCTTTGCACACTATAACAGTATTAGAATATGTTGTGTATGCTCCTTGAGGTCTTGCGGCTTTTAAGCCAATTTATGTGCAAACTGTGTTCTAAAATGTACAATTTTGCAATATTTAAAAGTGGGGAAAACCAATGTCTTTGGGGAGAACCACCTTCTTCACGCATCTTGCTCGCTTTTCATGGTCTCTGCAGATCACCGCGAGTAATTATGTCCCATCATATTCACTAGTTGCTGCCCACCATACTGTCCTCTGGTATGCTTTTCACCTCTGCTTCTACTCTGTCCCTCACCCCTGTCTCTTCCCTCCCCAGTGGCGTAGCTAGGCCTTATGCCGCCCATGGCGGCCCCTGTGTTTGCCGCCTGCGGAGGCTGAATGTAAGACTGGGGTAGGGGGGTGCGCTGGCGATGCCTGCCTTTGACGCCCGCAATGGCTGCAGGTAAATGCGGAGGGGGGTGGAGGGGGAGTTGGAAGCCACCGCCCCTAAAACACGTGCCGCCCGGGGCGGTTCGCACCCCTGCCCTCGCCTTGCTGTTCCACTATCCCTCCCTTCTTTCTTGCCCTTTGGTATCCTATCCTTCTTTCCCTGTCCTGCTCTCTTGTACTCACCTATCATCCTCACTGCCCTCTCTTATTCCTTCCCCGCTCTCTCTTCTGCTTTATCTCATACTCTGTCTCCCGGCCTGCCCTTCCCTTCCCTCTTATTTCTCCCCAGAATTCCCTCTTCCTTTGCCACGCCCGCTCTTCATTCCTCTCCCTGCTCTTCTTTCTTTGTCTTCATTCTTTTCCTGCTGAAGCTCAGTTGTTTCACGGTCTCCCTGACTGATAACCAGTGCTTGAAGTGGAAAAATAGAAGTGCAGGTACTCTGTACCAGTGCAACTGCTCGTTTTTGAGAAGTGCCGGTACTCGCTAATTAAAAGTATTACGTTTCTCTGGAGAAGTGCAGGTACTCTCCCTCTCAAAATAAAAAAGTGTCGGTACTCCTCCTCCGTACCGGACAGTACCGTCCTTTTTAAAGCACTGCATAGGGCTCTGTAGTCTCTTTCTCATAACTCTCTCTCCGCAGACGGGCCTCCTCGCCTCTTCCCCACTCCCTCACTCCCTCCTGTGCTCCGGTGCGGCCCTCCAAGCGCCTGGTCATTGAATGGCCCCCCTCTCCCCCGCGCGCCCTGGCGCTGTCCGGGGCCCCGCCCGCTCCCCCTCCGCTGGCAGCAGCTATTGCCTATAATGAAGGGATTACCAATTTGCGCTCCCCGGGTTGGGCATCGGGCGGCAGTCTGCTGGCCGGGCCATCTGTGCCTTGACATGTATCGATTCCCGCCGGCTCCCCATCTGTCCTTGACACCACAGAGCATTAGAAGGTGCAATCAGCTCGTTTCTGGGCCCCCTTCTCACTCTCCGAAGACGGATTGGAAAGCAAAACCAGAAAGAAAGAAGGCAAATCCACAGGAGAAGGAAACGGTGGAACTCGCGCAAGAAACGTCAATGCGTTTTATGACTGTAAACAGAACGAATTCTCCTAGCGAAGCAACCAATATGGAAAGAAAAGGAAATATATACTGTAAGAGAAGAAAACAAACCAGCGTGTCACCTACCCTAGTGACAAAGTCAGTTACACGATGCACGCGCCGAGTTGATCCACAGGGCACAGTCTCTAAACAGCTGACAGAGAGCCAGAGCCCATGCTCCAGAAAAATAAATGTGAATTTAGAGCATCGTTCATCGAAAGCACCACAGACTGGGCAGCCAGGGTAAACAGCGGCTCTGGGTGCTGCAGGTGCAGACTGGCTGGTGACAGGCCTCACCCACATGTTTTCACCTGGTGGCTTCTGATCCCACATACTACTCAGGTGCTAAGTTCAAGCAGCGCTCTCAGACGGAGTTTGAGACTCTCCCTGCCCAATATCCATTCATTCATCCATAAGGGCCACATTTCCTGGTCTGCATATGGGGTGACGCCTTAATTTCTGACAGCTTGGCCTCTAACCTTTTTGCTGGGGTGGGACAGCCTACCCATGCTCCGCTGTTAAACAGAGGGTAGTTCTCCTAATAGACATGTTTTTCGTGCAAGTGCGTTTAATGAGTTTGTGCAATGCATGCATGTTGCTGACACCCAATAATGGGGAAATGCTTGGGATGTTGAGCCTTCCCACAGAAGGGTCACCCTATCTATGCAGCCAACCTCAGCCCCCCTGAGCCAGGGAATGCAATGTTGGAGTTGATTATGAGCAGTCTGGTTTGGGTTCTTCCCTACGTGCTGAAGAGCTTGTATACCTCAGTGCAAGGAGGCGTTTAGCTGGCAGGTCAAAGATCCACCAGCCTGACCTAGTGCACACACTGTGACAGACGTCTGAGTGAAAATTGGTAGAAGCTGTAGTGGAGGGGCAGCCCTAGCAGGTCAAAAAGAGTGCAGCGAAGCACAGGCGATTAGACTAGCATATGTCCCTGCACCAACAAAAGAACGTTTATCCCAACTTGCCTGCAGAGAGTCCCCCTTACCACAGAAGATATTGTCCACTTTGCGGGAGCCCTCCTCTTTTTACAAAAATATTTGAAGATACTTATGGCCCACGTTGATGTCTAGCAGGTGTGTTATTGAGGCTCAACAAGTGGTATTCCAGTTTTGGACCAAGAACATCTGTTGTCCTCTTTAAAGAAACACATAATTGTTAAGTCGTTGACACCATCATCTCCTATCAAAAATATATTCCCGGCAAGTAAGGACTAGCCAAGGGACTCCTTTTCCAACCACAACTTGTAGACCCAAGATATAGTCATTTTTAATTCTTCCCTGTGGCCCTAATCTTAGGCAAGCTAGTTCTTGTAAGTATAACGGGTATGCCCAGACATCGTCCCATGCTCACTGGACCTTAGGACTCATGCTATATTTCACTGATGAGGCCTAATTAAGCAAAACCAGTCTGGGGTTGCTTGTGTTCCTGTTCAGAGGAACATTTTGGAGCAAGACAAAGTTTGATTTTCAAATGGCTGTTTCCCTTCTAAGGTAGCAAGGGGGCAGAACAATTATGAACTGGGGTGTGGCCTGCGTAGTTATCAATGGCTGAGATAAACGCATGCATTCCACCCACCACTTTTTTATTTTGCTCAATGCAACGCCCACACATGAATCCTGTGCTTACTGGGTCATAGGACTCAAGCTAAATCCACTGATGAGTCCTACGTTGGCAGAAAGAGTTCTGGGGTTGACCTGGAGCAGTTCGGGCTGGACTGTACCTATTGGAGCAGGACCAAGGCTGATTTGCACAGTTGATTCCTGCCTGAAGTGGCATGGGGTGGCAAAAAAATAACAGACTGGAATTCAACCCATTATTTTTCTGTTTTTGTAAGTCTGATGCACAGAGAGGCTTTAAAAAGTATATCTTATCGTGCCCTTCTGCTCTTATGACAGCCATACAACAATGTGTGCCATTTATTTATTTTTTTGCAGAGTTTTATATAGCGCGAACTAGACCTGAACCGAATCAGGTATCAGAGCGCTTTACATAGCACCAGTTACGTTACATGAGGACGGACACACATTCATTTTAGGCAAGGGGAGGGGGAGATTAAGTGATTTGCCCAGAATCACAGGAGGTTTTGGTGTCGTTACCGAGACTCGAACCCAGATCCCCAGGTCCGAGGTCGAGCGCCCTAGCTGGTAGGCCAACTCATCTCCCCTAATTATTATTATGTTTTAATAGTTATAAAGTTAATTGTTTTTCTTTTCAATTAATTGTCAGTTTCTTACTGGAATACTAAGTCGTCTAACTCTTATATCCTATGCATTTATTATATGAACTGTGTAGACTGTAAACATTTCGAGTGATATCTCTATTTACATTGTTTGTCTAGTTTTAGTGTGAGAGACACAACCTTTAGTTTGTAGTTTCACCAGACGATACAGCCCCTCAGTACTGGACAATGTTCGTTAGATGTGGGGTTTTTTGTGAGTGAGACAAGCCAGATGTGAGTGTATCTGCCTGTAATGGTGTAGGGCCCTAGGCCCTCATGCATACATAATCACGACACAGACACCATTAGATACTGGGTAGAACTGGCCCAGGGCATGTGCGCCCGGCTGCTTTTATTATCAGGGTCACATGTCCAGTGACGCCTTTGTGGATGGGTGTGGGGTGGGGTGTAAGCCAGCCCTCTGGGAGTGACTGGTACAATAACAACTAGACTCGTGACCAGCAGGTCACTACACTGCCCGAAGGTCTATTCTGTGCAGAATTGCTCTGTGGGACGTTATTCAGTCAGGGAAGAGTTAGTATCTGGCCAGAGCAGTTAAAAGAGGACCAACTTTTCAAAGAACACTTTTTTCAAAAGATCTTGTAAAGAAAACTACAGCAATTAATATCACCAAATGAACAGCAAAAAAATTAAGAAGATTGTGTTTAATGCTCATAATTTGTGGGCGATGATTGTCTTAGGTGCGTCATATCACTGCGCCAGGAACTCCCGGGCTCTTCACAAGCAAATCCCTGACAGCTTGTTCTGACGTCAGCAGAGGTTGCTGCGGGAGTAGCTGGCATGAGAGTAGGGTGACTAACCGTCCGTAAATTTCACGGACCGTCTGTAATTTAGTTCTCACATCCGTTGTCCATGAGGATCCCTTTTAAGGACGCCTTTTGTCCGTAATTTTGGGCATTCCTGGCAACCGCACAGTTCCCCTGCATGAAGCCTCAGCTCCCTAAAGGAGCCGCCTCACACTCCTCTGTGCTCAAGAGCAGCCCCACCCCACCCATTGTCATTCTATCCACGACTGATTGCCACAAACAGAATGTCAATGGACCAGTCTGGACTCTTGCATGTGATGGCCTCCTACAGCTTCGGTCTAGGGCAGGGCATTCTGTCCGATGGAAGAAACGCCAGCGCTGCTACCTGAGAATCCAGTTCATTCAAAGAAGGCGGTGAAACAAGTTAAAAAGAAGGGGCTAGAGTTCTTTCAGTCTCATCATTGCAGAACTGGTGCTTTTTCAATATTATATTCAAGGAAGCCATGGTTGCTGCTTTAATATTTTGTGCAACTAACAACCATTGACAAAGCCAATAGTTCTGGCTTGTGAAGGTGTAACGTTACTTGTTGTTTTTTATATCCGGATACAATGACAGAAGAGGCTAAATACCAGTCGGGCAGCACACTATGCTAAGCACAGATTTTTAGTTTAGGTGTTTTAAGCCACACCCTTAATTACATCAAATACCCCCTTTGGAGAGACCACCAGTTTATTCATCTCACTTAAAGCCCTGAAAACAACACCATGTCACAGTCACCTCATGGCCTGGCACTGTCCATCATGCATGATTCATGTCTTCCAAGGTTTCAGACTGCCTATGTGCAGGGGCATAGTGAACCCTAACCACACCCCACCCCTTGCTTTAGGAACTACAGCAAGGGGGGAAATTCTTGATGGGCCTCTTCCGTCTGCAACTCTGCAGACAAAGGCTCAGCTGATAATTAATGTGAAACGGTGGATGAGTGGGTAAGTCAAGGGCTGGGTGGGTGGGTGGATGGCTGGATGGATTAGTGAAAGGGTGAATGGATGAATGACAGGATGAATGGATGGATAATGAGAGAATGAATGGATGGATGAGTGAGTGGATGAATGCGGGAAAAGGTAAATAGATGGATGTATGGGTGGAAGGGTAGATGGATGGGTAAAAGGGTGGATGGATGAGTAAAAGGATGGATGGATCGATGAATTGATAAGTGAAAGGGTGGATGGATGGATGAGTGAAATGGTGGATGTAAGGATGGACGAGTGAATGAAAGGGAGGGTAGATGGACAAAAATGGATAGCTGTGTGAAGGAGTGAAAGGGTGGATGGATGAGAGAAATGATGGATGGTTGAGTGAAAGGATGGATGAGTGATAGGGTCAATGGATGGATTCATGAGTGGATAAGTAGATGGATGGATTGGTGAATGATGGAAGGATGGCTAAGTGAAAGGGTCGATGGAGAGAGAAAGGGCAGATGGATGGATGACTGTAAAGGTGAATGGGTGGAAGGATGAGTGACTGGGTGGATGGATGAGTAAGTGAAAGGATGGTTGGGTGGGTGAAAGGGTAAATGGCTGGATGGGTGAGTGAATGGATGGGTAGAAGAGTGGATGGATGAGTGTACTGATGGATAGGGTGAAAGGGTGGATGGATGGATACTGGATGGATGAGTGAAATGATGGATGGAAGGATACATGATGGATAGGTTTGCAAATGGTTGAATATGTTTGGATATAGATGGGCTCACTTATATACTATTGCGCAACCTCCTCTGATGTGTCTGTAAAACGTACCTTTTGTCCTGAAGTTTTGTTCTGAATTTTGACCTCCTGTCTTGAATTTTTGTCTTGAATTTTGACCCTTTGTCCTGAGTTTTTACACTCACCGTCCTGAATGTGCACCCATGCCAGTTGGTCACCCCACCTGAGAGCCTCTGTTCAAGGGGTACCATGAACGCTACCGGTCTCGGAGTACCTACAAGACGTGTTCTGTGCTGGCTACAAGCCACGGACAATTTGACCACCTACGAATGCAGTAGGCAGGGCTCGAGTCAGGGTACCACGCGGGTGGACGGCGTTCCCCCACTTATTTTACCAGGAGCTCGATTACTGGAGCAAATGGAGCCATACATTCACTCTTTGGCCTTTCTGGGGCGAGATCGGAGCTCATTCAGAATGCTGCTCACGCGCTGGCTTCTCTGATGCAATCGCATCTGAGGGGTGAGCGAGGGGAGGCAATGAGTCTGATGGTGCAAGCCACCTTTCGTGACGTCACTTCCTGTCGTGACGTCAGCGTCCCCCTGTGAGAAGTTGGCCTGATATATAATGTTCACTATTCTAGTGAGCACTTTGTATCAGTCCAAACAACCCTTATTGATGATTGGTTGTAAGTCAACCTTATAGACCAGCTATCCTAGTAGCATGGATACGAGCAGTCTAAGGCTAAGACTCTAGAGGGCGTGTTAAGCCAGCTGTTTTACCATCACATTACCCCTTGAACACCAAGTGAAAGGACACCACACAAGTTGTTATGAAAATAAACAGATATTTATTTATAACAAGACTACCCTGGCTCTTTATGAGACAGGGAGCTAAGCACACAACAAAACTCTTAAGAAAATACTTTAAGTCGCACAATTTACACAAATGCCCGAGGGGCACGAAAAACCATATACTACAAAAGTGGAATGCGAAATTACTAGCAGGTAAGTACTACTCTCATAGGCTTTGGTATCGCTAGGACTGGACTACTGAACCTTTAGATTGCTAGCAGGAGACCTAGGGACGTCGTGTGCAGAGTGGGAACTCTCACGCGTAATGCGGAACAAAGTCTATGGATCCTAGTAAATGCAAAGTTAGTGTTTTCGGGCGAACCCGACTAGGTAGGTCAAAAACGAAAGTGGATCTAGACACTTAGAGAGTGGGCCTACGCTGGAGCACCGGAGTACTCGGTTTACCTAGCCCAGTGGCTGCGGCTGCATAGGGTTCAAGTGTCGTCGGGTTTCTTCGTTGATGAACCAGGAGCCTGAAGAAAGAGTTGCTGGCAGGCGGCCAGTGAAGAAAAGTTCGAAGAGATCCAAGCCTGGATCAGGGAAGAAGAAGACCTGAAAGCAGAGGGGACCAAGTTCTGAATCACTAGCCAGTGATTAAGTGGGCACCAGGATGGCACCGGGCGAAGTCACCGCAGTCAGGTGAGTGGGCGCTGCTGGGCTCTGCAGTCTCTCAGACCAGGAGGCGTTGTCGGCGACCAGGATGGAGGTGCGAGCTGTCCCACGAAGGTTCTTGCTGTCGACGTTGCTGGACCCAGGATTGGGGCAACAAGTCTTGGCAAATGTAAGGCCCACGCGGTGGACCTAAAATGGCGTCTTGAGTGGACCAGGAGGGTCCAGGGTGCTTCTCTGATGGAGGGAAGCAAGGGCCAGTCTGGAGCAACCAGACCAGCAGTGTTTGTCGTCGTGGAGCGTCGTGAAGGGGCCACTATCCAACGGGCAAGCGACCTGGACAACGCGGTGAGCAGCAGAGAGCAGAAGGGCCCCACGCAGATCTCGTGGATGCAGGGGGGCTGAACTTCGGTGCTGGAGCTGCTCAGGGTCGGGGCTTCTCTTACCCCAAAGCACTCAGTCGAGGGTCACTCGGGAGTCGTGCTGGACAAGCGTCGTGCAGTTCTGAAGATGGCCGGTCCCTCGAGGTCTCGTCACACCCACGGATCACAGCTGGGCTGATGATGTAGGTTGAGGTCAGAGGTGCCAGGGAAGCCGGTTCTCGTCGTGCTGGAGCAGTCTTGATCTGAAGGAGAGACTGGCAACAAACCGCGATACTTGGTTGGTGCCTGCTGCTGCAGGGTGACTACTCCTTAGTCACAAGGGAGAAATCTTGAGAAGAGTCTTGAGTTCCTTCTTGTAGAAAGTTGGTTCAGGATTCAAAGATGATCTGATTTGGAAGGGGGCCAGTTCCTACCTTTATCCTGCAAAAAGGGGCTGGCACGCGACTAAGTCCTGCCCTATGGGTGGGACTAGGAGGGGGGTGGTTACACCCCTCTCCTTTGGCGGGCTTTCCCCAGATCAGGGGCTGGAGTGCCCCTGGAACTGGTTCCAGCCGGCCTATGCATAGTGAGCACCGGGGTGCCACTTGCAGTCACCTTCCTCTAAAGCCCTGCCTACCTAGAATACACAAAATCCTGTCTGGGACGGTGCTGGCACCGCCCCTGGCAGGAAACCCTTTGTCCTTGCCTCCTGGGCTGGGAGGACTCCCAGCAGCAGGAGGGCAGACTTGTGTCTCGGTGGCAGCATCCATTTTGTGGAGCTAAGGCTCTGTCTAACTTTAACCGGGGTTACAGGTTACATACATGTCGTGTCCCTCTAGAAGGGTGGAATGCTAACCCCGTCGCCAGAATTGGCGAGGGGTTAGTATTCCAATTCGTATGACACCTTACTCGACATGTTTTGATAAAGCGATACCAGAGTTGGCATATAACCGCGAGGATTATAATGCACTTAAGAGTATATGGTATGCGATATCATGGAAACGGCTAAGGGATGGATCCCGAAAGCCGCAGACAGGCTCAGCTCATGCCAGAGCACTATCTCACACGATTCCAAGCACTCTGCCTTCAGGATTGTCAAGGCCTGCCATAGGAGTGACTGATAGGAGATCTGTGTGTCCATTTTTAGGGTTAGATATAGGAATACTATATCTAAAGCAAAGGGTGTTTACACCACCTTGCCCCAGCTTTTGTGCAGCCAGTTGTGTCAGATTTGGATGGCCAGCCAGGGGTGGCATAATACATGCTGCAGCCCCTGGTAGGCCCTGGGTGCACCTATGCCCTGGGTACCTAAGGTACACTGTACAGGGACTGATAAGGTGACTCAGTATCCAATTAGATATGTACCTAAGGTACATGGAATCCATTTTACAGAGAGAGCAGTGGGCCTGGGGTCCTGTATAGCAGTGCCCCAGGTCAACTAAGTCAGAAAACCAGCAAAACACCAGGCAAAAAGTTGGGGGCAACCATAGTCAGGGATCTACCTTCCTACATAACCCCCCCCCCCCCAAACGAAATGAGATAAGGCTATCTTTGCCAGGTAAGCCTATATTGCCTGAGTGGCCATATAAGGAAGTACCAGCACTGGCATGGTTACCCCCTATCTCATGGTCCACTAAGCAATCCCTCACCCTAAGGGTGTCTGAGGGTCTCCACCATAGGGAATCTCTACCTGTGGTGTGTTTTGGCAAAGTAAAAGGCTGGTGCTGAGATGGAGTACTGAAGTGAGGCTCCACTAATTTTGGGCTCAGCTTCCTCCTATCATTATCCACCATAGAGGCCTTTCTTTCCAAGACTGAGTTGTGTTGAGCTCTCAGGGTCAACCTCTGGCTACCTAAAGCTGGAGGTTGGGTCCCTCTGTTTGGCTTACTGGAGGGACAGGTCAGGTTTGGGGCCCTCAGGTCCCAGGTTTGGCTGTGCCCAACAGTGTCCATCTGTGGGAGGTCCCTAACTAAATTTAAGGGGGATCCCTCAGGAGTTGGTTTTATTTTCACTTGGCTAGGATTACTAGCTTCAGTGCCCTTAATCTGCTGAATGGGGGATTCTTTTGGACAGGGGGCCCTTTGGGGTCCAACACTGGCCTCCCTGACTTCTACAGCCCTGGGCTGACTGAGGCAGGGTAGAGAGGGGCAGGTTACCTGCTCCAGACTGGGTCCCACCTTGGAAGGGTCCACTGACATCAGGGGTTCTGCCAGGCTAGGCCTGACTACCTCTGTGGCAGTTTCTTCACAAGGGGTCAGATCAGTTCCCTGAGGAGGCTGACCCTTTCCTAAAGTCTGGTGGGAGGGAGATTTCTCTTCCTCCTCACTGCTCTCTGTCTGAGTGGAGTGATCCATAGTTTCAGGCTTCACAACACTTTCATCTGTCTGAGTTTGAGCTGTGGCCATCACAACTCTCCCAACCTTTTCAGGAGGGGACTCAGTTTGGGTATGGGCTGTGACCATCACAGCCCTGCTAACCTTTTCTGGGAAGGAAGCTGTCTGAGATTGGGCTGTGACTGGCACAGCCCTCCTGACCTGTTCAGGGAGGACATCTTGGACTGGGGCTGTGGCTATCACTGCCCCACTAACCTTACCATGGAGGTTCACCATTTTAAAATGGGTTTCTTGCTCTACCTCAGCCCAGGCTGAGAGCTCTAAATCATTCCCCAGTAGGCAATAATCTACAGGCAAGTTTGGTGACACTGCCACTCTCTTGTGGCCAGTGACACCTCCCCAGCTGAGATTTACCACTGCCATGGGATGATTTCTCTGTATTCCATCAATATTGGTCACCTGGTATGTGGCACCAGGTAAAAGTTGCCTTGAGGGGACTAGACTCTCAGTCACCATGGTGATGCTAGCCCCTGTATCTATATAGGCCTCAACTTTTATACCATTGATGAGGGGCTCCTGTCTGTACTTGCCCAAAGTGTTGGGACAAGTTGTGAAGTTGGCAAACCCCATGCCAGTCTCACAGACAAGAGTATCTAAGTTTGGGGACCTGGTTAGGCCAGAGTCCCCAGGAACTCCCAAAGTAAATGCACCCAAATTCTTGGGGGCACTCCCACCACCTGGGGGATTACTACTAGTAGTAACAGGAGGTTTGGGAATGTTACTTGGGGGTATGTTCTCCTTATTGTTGTTCTTTGGGTAACTGCTGTCAGTTTTTAAATGACCCACCTGTTTACAGGGATAACAATAAGGTTTCTTCTGGGCATTGGAAGGATTCTGGGACCCACCCCCCTCAGAGGATTTTTGGGGCCCTGATGTGGTTTGATCTGCAGATTTATTCCCACCCTTCTCTTGAGGCTTGGTTGATTCCTTTTTCTGGTCACCACCTTGGTTCTTAGGCCTAATCCTGGTTCTGACCCATTTGTCTGCCCTCTTACCCAATTCTTGTGGAGAGGTCAGATCAGAGTCTACCAGGTGCTGGTGTAATAACTGGTTCTGACAATTATTTAAGACTTGCTCTCTCATAATAAGATTATACAATCCTGTGAAGTCAGTAACCTTGCTACCCAGTAGCCAGCCTTCCAGAGCCTTAGTGGCACAATCAACAAAGTCAGCCCAATCCTGAGACTGAGTTTTCTGGGTATCCCTGAACAGCAACCTGTACTGTTCAGTGGTTAAGCCAAACCCATCAACCAGTGTATTTTTCAGGACTTGGTAATTGTTAGCATCCTCAACTCTAGTAGTGAGGAGCTTATCTCTACCTTTGTCATCAAAGGAGAGCCACAGTATAGCTGCCCACTGACTTTGGGGGATGCACTGTACAGTGCAGGCCCTCTCCAAAGCAGCCATCCATTTCTGGATGTCATCCCCTTGTTTAAAGGGGGGCACTATCTTTGTCAGGTGTTTAGTATCTAAACCCTTCTCTTTTTCTCTTGGGAGATTGCTGCCACCAGTGGGAGCTAACCCACTCATCTGCTGCTCTCTAGCAAAGGCAAGCTTCTCTTTGGCCAGGGCAAGTTCTTCCCTTTCAATCCTCAGTTTAGCTTGTCTCATCCTTGCTTCATGCTCTCTTCTCTGAGGGGAAGTCAATCTCCTCTGGGGAGAGTTCCTTCTCCCCTGAGAAGAGGCATTAGAGCGCAGAGATATACTGGAGTCCCTAGAAGGAGATCTACCTCTTCTAACTCCAAGGTTAGGCCTCATTAGGGTCAGTACTGGGGGTCCCCCAGATCCTTGCCCAAGTAGGTCTAAGTTGGCCATAGTGAGTCTGCTGACTAACTCAGGACCCTTGTTTGCCTCACCCTCAGAGAGTTCCTCAAGATCCTCCTCCTCAACTGCATTTACAGTGTTGTGGAGGTCTGGATCCCCAGTGGTACCCTCTAAGGCTGGCATATTCCCATCTAGCTGAGAAATCTTTCTCGCATCATATGTCTCTAAGAGACCTATCAGAAAGGGAAAGGTGGGGTTAGACCCCTGTTTCAGTTTCCTGGAGGTACACACTTGTCTCATCTCCTGGAAACTGAGAGCTGCATATCTTGAAGTGACCTGTGGAGGGTCAATAACCACAAGGGGAGTCTCTGAAGACTCTCCATGGGTAGACATGCTTTTCTAGTGAGGTGTAAGTGGTGCACTTACCTACACTATTTGTTTGCCTACTGATCCCTTGCTAGAGTTGTAGTTTAGGGTGTGCTAGGCCCTAGGAGCTACAACAGCTGGTTCAGTAGAACTCAGAGTATTCTAAGCTAAGTTATATGTACCTTTAGTACTTATGTGATCTTTCAAATGATATTCTTAGGATATGTGTGGTAAAACAACAGCAAGCTCAAATCCCAACCGCTGCTCACCAATGTGAGAAGTTGGCCTGATATATAATGTTCACTATTCTAGTGAGCACTTTGTATCAGTCCAAACAACCCTTATTGATGATTGGTTGTAAGTCAACCTTATAGACCAGCTATCCTAGTAGCATGGATACGAGCAGTCTAAGGCTAAGACTCTAGAGGGTGTGTTAAGCCAGCTGTTTTACCATCACATTACCCCTTGAACACCAAGTGAAAGGACACCATACAAGTTGTTATGAAAATAAACAGATATTTATTTATAACAAGACTACCCTGGCTCTTTATGAGACAGGGAGCTAAGCACACAACAAAACTCTTAAGAAAATACTTTAAGTCGCTCAATTTACACAAATGCCCGAGGGGCACGAAAAACCATATACTACAAAAGTGGAATGCGATATTACTAGCAGGTAAGTACTACTCTCATAGGCTTTGGGATCGCTAGGACTGGACTACTGAACCTTTAGATTGCTAGCAGGAGACCTAGGGACGTCGTGTGCAGAGTGGGAACTCTCACGCGTAATGCGGAACAAAGTCTATGGATCCTAGTAAATGCAAAGTTAGTGTTTTCGGGCGAACCCGACTAGGTAGGTCAAAAACGAAAGTGGATCTAGACACTTAGAGAGTGGGCCTACGCTGGAGCACCGGAGTACTCGGTTTACCTAGCCCAGGGGCTGCGGCTGCATAGGGTTCAAGTGTCGTCGGGTTTCTTCGTTGATGAACCAGGAGCCTGAAGAAAGAGTTGCTGGCAGGCGGCCAGTGAAGAAAAGTTCGAAGAGATCCAAGCCTGGATCAGGGAAGAAGAAGACCTGAAAGCAGAGGGGACCAAGTTCTGAATCACTAGCCAGTGATTAAGTGGGCACCAGGATGGCACCGGGCGAAGTCACCGCAGTCAGGTGAGTGGGCGCTGCTGGGCTCTGCAGTCTCTCGGACCAGGAGGCGTTGTCGGCGACCAGGATGGAGGTGCGAGCTGTCCCACGAAGGTTCTTGCTGTCGACGTCGCTGGACCCAGGATTGGGGCAACAAGTCTTGGCAAATGTAAGGCCCACGCGGTGGACCTAAAATGGCGTCTTGAGTGGACCAGGAGGGTCCAGGGTGCTTCTCTGATGGAGGGAAGCAAGGGCCAGTCTGGAGCAACCAGACCAGCAGTGTTTGTCGTCGTGGAGCGTCGTGAAGGGGCCACTAGCCAACGGGCAAGCGACCTGGACAACGCGGTGAGCAGCAAAGAGCAGAAGGGCCCCACGCAGATCTCGTGGATGCAGGGGGGCTGAACTTCAGTGCTGAAGCTGCTCAGGGTCGGGGCTTCTCTTAGCCCAAAGCACTCAGTCGAGGGTCACTCGGGAGTCGTGCTGGACAAGCGTTGTGCAGTTCTGAAGATGGCCGGTCCCTCGAGGTCTCGTCACACCCACGGATCACAGCTGGGCTGATGATGTAGGTTGAGGTCAGAGGTGCCAGGGAAGCCGGTTCTCGTCGTGCTGGAGCAGTCTTGATCCGAAGGAGAGACTGGCAACAAACCGCGATACTTGGTTGGTGCCTGCTGCTGCAGGGTGACTACTCCTTAGTCACAAGGGAGAAATCTTGAGAAGAGTCTTGAGTTCCTTCTTGTAGAAAGTTGGTTCAGGATTCAAAGATGATCTGATTTGGAAGGGGGCCAGTTCCTACCTTTATCCTGCAAAAAGGGGCTGGCACGCGACTACGTCCTGCCCTATGGGTGGGACTAGGAGGGGGGTGGTTACACCCCTCTCCTTTGGCGGGCTTTCCCCAGATCAGGGGCTGGAGTGCCCCTGGAACTGGTTCCAGCCGGCCTATGCACAGTGAGCACCGGGGTGCCACTTGCAGTCACCTTCCTCTAAAGCCCTGCCTACCTAGAATACACAAAATCCTGTCTGGGACGGTGCTGGCACCGCCCCTGGCAGGAAACCCTTTGTCCTTGCCTCCTGGGCTGGGAGGACTCCCAGCAGCAGGAGGGCAGACTTGTGTCTCGGTGGCAGCATCCATTTTGTGGAGCTAAGGCTCTGTCTAACTTTAACCGGGGTTACAGGTTACATACATGTCGTGTCCCTCTAGAAGGGTGGAATGCTAACCCCGTCGCCAGAATTGGCGAGGGGTTAGTATTCCAATTCGTATGACACCTTACTCGACATGTTTTGATAAAGCGATACCAGAGTTGGCATATAACCGCGAGGATTATAATGCACTTAAGAGTATATGGTATGCGATATCATGGAAACGGCTAAGGGATGGATCCCGAAAGCCGCAGACAGGCTCAGCTCATGCCAGAGCACTATCTCACACGATTCCAAGCACTCTGCCTTCAGGATTGTCAAGGCCTGCCATAGGAGTGACTGATAGGAGATCTGTGTGTCCATTTTTAGGGTTAGATATAGGAATACTATATCTAAAGCAAAGGGTGTTTACACCACCTTGCCCCAGCTGTCGTGCAGCCAGTTGTGTCAGATTTGGATGGCCAGCCAGGGGTGGCATAATACATGCTGCAGCCCCTGGTAGGCCCTGGGTGCACCTATGCCCTGGGTACCTAAGGTACACTGTACAGGGACTGATAAGGTGACTCAGTATCCAATTAGATATGTACCTAAGGTACATGGAATCCATTTTACAGAGAGAGCAGTGGGCCTGGGGTCCTGTATAGCAGGGCCCCAGGTCAACTAAGTCAGAAAACCAGCAAAACACCAGGCAAAAAGTTGGGGGCAACCATAGTCAGGGATCTACCTTCCTACACCCCCCACTTCTTATTTAGGACTTGTGCCCTGGCAGTAGACCTGCCGGCCTTTCAACAGCAGGGTAGGAATGACTGCATGTCTGACTCAGAGCAGTGAGTGTTAGCACTGCTGTGGGGCTTGGCGGCCCTCAGGCGGCTGCGGGCCTACCGTGCTCTAAATGAGCGCGGCGCGAGGTGAATAGATGAGATCCCATAAAATGGATACTGTTAGTGGTGCAAGGAGCGCATCCTCGAGCGCATCCTCTGAAAAACGGTTCTGATGTGTGGGCGCCTCCCTCCCCTACTTATCACACGCACTTCCCGCCTCTCTTCCTCGCGCTGACGCCCCCACCTTCTATGAACAATGAGTGGAGCTTTTCTCAAAGAGTCCCATTCCCAGTGTCCCGCTCCCTCTCAGCGTCGCTCCGAAGACGCCATTAATTGAGCTATAACCTGCCAGGCTGGCAGCTGCAGGCACCCGGGGCTGGGCGCGCGCGCGTCCACGCACCGCGACCGGCACCCGGGTGATTTACAGCCTTTCAGGAGGCTTAAGTGGGAACCTCGGCGAGAAGATTTAAGTTAAGTGACTCTTCTGCTGTCCGGAAGCTCGTTTATTATTAAATTAAGTTTTCATTTCTCTTTTGCTATAGAGGGAGGAGTGAAAGGCCTGGCCGTGGAGAGGGGAGATTGGCAGTCACGTGACCTCTCATATGTAGAATAAATACATTTGCGACAAGAGGATAACAAAAGCCACATTAGGGTTCTTCTACACCGAGGAGAGTGCTCGCGATACAAAGGGAGGTGTCTAGAATAAATGCTAATGTGCAGGTGTAGTGAAGGATACAGCAGTCTTTTTAGAATAAATATTCATGAAGTTTATTTCACAGGTAATAACTCCACCCAGACACGGAGCGTCCGATCAGCGGCAAGCCAACGGTTACAATGGCCAACTGTAGATCAGCCGTCCATGCACGGGAGACAACATTTTCATATAACAACAAGTATCTCTGTGGGTTGCGGCTCGTGATCTTCACGAGTCGAGCCCCATAATTAGAATGGTCATACGCCGCGTGAAACATCACGCGGCGTAAGACACGCGAGTTACATTACATCACCTTCCCCCTTACAACAGCGAACAATAAATAATATAAGTAACATTCAGAATCTAACAAATTCATTATATCTTTCTGGTATTCTGATATGTCTGCCGCTTTGTGTAAAATAATTATTTTTGTTGAACGATACCTTGTGCTGAAGAAACGTCTCCCGTCCCGATAACTATCACACGGAACCTGAAGCAAGTGTGAAGGACGGAAATCCAAAGATAATATTCGTTTCAAACAGCAGATTGAAACCATCCAATAGGCGAGGTTTGCTCATGAAGTAAGTTAAACAAACCAGTTAAATGAAGGGACGTCTCTGAAACCTTCAACAGCCTATAGGATCGTGGCTGACTTGTGAAGACCTTGTTTCTTGTCAAACAGGAAACACTTGTCGAAGACGCTGACATCGGACATCGGAGGTGCCGAATTGGAAAATTATTTGAAATTCAGCGTAGGTAAGGTGGAGTTTCCCGATCGTCGCCAAAATGTAGTGAAGGATACAGCAGTCTTTTTAGAATAAATATTCATGAAGTTTATTTCACAGGTAATAACTCCACCCAGACACGGAGCGTCCGATCAGCGGCAAGCCAACGGTTACAATGGCCAACCGTAGATCAGCCGTCCATGCACGGGAGACAACATTTTCATATAACAACAAGTATCTCTGTGGGTTGCGGCTCGTGATCTTCACGAGTCGAGCCCCATAATTAGAATGGTCATACGCCGCGTGAAACATCACGCGGCGTAAGACACGCGAGTTACATTACAGCAGGACCACTAGAATTATGCCACAGGAGAAAGGGCCAAATTAAGCGGCAGGTTGACAAAATTATGCGGCAAGAAATGCCAAATTAAAAGGCACAGTGCAGCACAGTTTACATTAGTAATACTTCTTTATGTCATTGTTTTTAAACTTGGTAACACTGTCTGGGCATTGGTTGCAACCCATTATTACCAGTATAATACCCAAATATAGCAATAAGCAACAGACGCTTGACCAGTCCAGCTTTGCAAAGAGCATTTCACTGTGTGGCAACACACTTTGCTGCATTTTTCTCATTTTTGAACCGTTAGAGCTAGAAACTAGTTTTTTTTTTTGCCAAAATGTGTAGCTTGGATTATGTGGCAAATGCGGTAGATCTATAAATGTGCGAAAATTGCTGCTGCCGCACAATCGCATAATTCCAGTGTCCTAGCTAATGTGTGACTGGGGCACTGGAGTGGGCCTGGAACCAAGGGAAGTGGGTGGGACTGCAACAGACTAGAGTGAGTCTGGGAGGGCGGCACAGATGAGTGTTCCTGTGACACAGAGTAAAGTGCCTAGGTGGGATACAGAGAAGACTGTGACTAGGATATATCGAGGCGAGATGGGAAACCGAAGGGTGTGTTTGAGAATGTACCTATATGAGTCTGCAGGGACAGTGGCGTCATGAACCCCCAGCTTTTACAGCTTAAGAGGTGTGGTGTTGACAATCATAGTTATTTATGACCCTGTCCTGGCTGCTGCCCTGCAGACAAAAGCTTTTAAAAAATCAAAAGTAAGGCAAAACGATAAACTATACAGAGATCGGGATTTAACCACAGCAAAGAATTTAAGAGAAAAACAGAAGGAATAAAAGATTGGAAGAGAGGTTTGGAAGGAAGAGCAAAAGGACGCACATATAAAAGTAAGGAAGCAACTGTGGATGAAAGGATGAATGCAAGGATAAAGGGACTGATGGGTGGAAGAGGAAGATGGGTGAAAGAAAGTGTCCGTAATGATGAAAGGCTGAGTGGATGGATGTTTGGATGGCTGGATGGAAGGGTGAAAAGATGAATTAGTGGATTGATAAAAGGAGAGTGAATTGGTGGATGGATGAAAATGAATGGATGGATGAATGGGTAAAAGTATGAAGGAATGGTTGGAAGTGTGAGTAGAAGGATGGATGCAAGACTAATGATGAGAGTAGATGGATGGAATGGTGAAAGGAAGGATGTAGGGGTGAAAACATGAAAAGATGGATAGATGGATGGATGTATGCCAGGCTTAAAAGATGAGAAATAGATGGACAGAAGGCTGGATTAAAGGACCTCATCTAGAGTGGGTAGAGTTTTCTCGCTTTGCTCACCTTAAGGCGTTTGAGGGATGGATCGATGTGCGGGGTATTTACATTTTCGGGCTACTCCCTTGTGCAGGGACCCAGAGGGGTGCGTCTAAGATTGGAACAGAGATGGGTTATCTGGGACACACATGAGTGTCTGAGAATAGATAATCGTATTGAGTAAATGACATTTATGAATACACTATGCCTTTTTTAAAGAAAAACTTGGATTTTCGATGACATTGTTTTAGAAGACGAACTTAACGGCAGAGTTATACGAGATGAGTTTTAGCTGCGAATTCAATAACTTTCAGTGATGAGTTTGTTGACTATCCTCAGCCCCTTGTTATAATGGGTTGCCCGCACTCCATGAAACCAAATAATGGTCTCTATGTGACACGAGCAGTGTACATAAGTTTGCAGATAAACCCCCCAGGTTCTGTGCTTAGTAGAGAAGCGTCCCCAAAAGTGGGAATAACCTCTTGGAAGGAGGCATTGAAGTGCCAGTAAAAGACACAGAGTTACACAACACATACAAAAGATATGGACTCTAGTTATAGACAGTCAGCGTGTTTAACTGCTAACAATGCAGTGTGACGAAAAAAGGAGAACCAACTGCATGAACTAACATTAATGAAACGTTGTTAGAGATTAACCAGCATCAGATTTACATACATTCGTAAAATTAGTGCTAAAGACTGTATCAGTGTAGTCTGACTGTTATTTTTGAATATGTTGTACCCGAACCACCAAAAGACAAATATATGTGAAGGGAAGGCTGCAATTACGGTCTTCAGCTTTATAGTGCCTGGCACCAATTATGCTACAAATACACTGATTATTTGGAAAGATGAATGGTGCACTGAATAATAACAAGAAACATGGACAAGATTTCTGCAGGCAAACACATCCCCACTTCTTAGCAAAGATGTGGTGTTTTCCTGATACTTATGCACATAGAATAAAAAAATAGGCGCCAAATTATTCATAATGCTATACTTACTTGAATCTTTTAGGAGCATCTTTACTGAAATGTTTCCCACTGTTGAACATTGTTGTTGCAAATGTATAGGAAGTCACCAAAAACTAATTGTCAAAAACGCTGTAATTTCCTCTAAAAACGTAAAATGAAGCATCAGCATTGCTTTGACAAAAAGCCAAAAACCCAAATGACATTCATCATTTATGTTGAACAACTCAACCATAACACCCCCCTCCAATGCACTGCTCATGACCTAAGATACCATGTTAATTGGCTGGAAGACTGCCCTACAGGAACCCTCGGTACTACACCGCTGCCGGCTTTCCTTGGGGCCACCGTAGGAAAGGCCACACATGATGTGTCCCCTGAGATTACAGAGGAATTTTTATTCTTTCTTCTATACAAGTGCCCACTGATTATTATAGACTGTTCAGCACCACTAACACCTTGTCATGGATCTCGAGATAACTAACTTGCATGCTAGCTTGAGTGTCCCCGCAGCTGAGCAAAACCCCTCACACGAGGAGGGACCAGTCAGCATGTTCAGAGGTGTGAGTCCAAAGATACTCCCTCACTGTTGAGACCTGGCTCTGGATCGAGTTCCTCCAAGAATGGGATTGTCGTTGAGGCATTTGGCTGTGTAAAAACATGCAACAGAAATAAATGTTCACGTACGCAAGACTCAGTGTGCCCCGGCAAGGAAGTTCCCTTCAACATGGAGGTAAAACTAGCACAAAAGGACTCCTCAGTTTCTATAGGAAAAAGTGAATCACTCACTTTCCTGTGGAGTAAAATACATGGCCAGAGTCTAGGCACAAAGGTATATGAGAGAGTCATGCCAGGTATGGTGCTCTACTACACAGACCCACCTAATCAGACATCACAGTCCGCCCGGTACCTGAGTGCCCCTGTGGCCAAAGTGAGACGGTCTGAGTTTTCATAGAAGACGTACTCTCCAACAAGCCTCCCCATGGTTGACTCGGCTAGCTTTGTCCAGCAGAGTATCACTTCGTTTATTTCTAAGGACAATACACTTATAGGTAGCATGCGATTTTAAATATGCACATAAGACATATTACAACACAGACAAGTTGCATGCAATATATTTCAGAATTTTCATAGGATGTTTTTCCTTTATTACCATGTTATTCTGTGTGATTTTGTGGATTTTAATTCTGAAATAACTTTAATCATGGACTGACATACTGCAGAGGCAAGAAGATTGATGCGCCATAGGGTTTAAGGGGAAATTTACGGTTTACCGGGCACTCTGTGGGGCTCAGTTGGTTTGGTTTAAATTTTTACCTTAATCATATTTTTACTTTTAATGTAAATAGTAATTGCTTGTTCTTTCTTTGCAATGCTTGACTTACAGGAATGTGCAAGCCCATTATATTCAAGGATATTTTTCCTCTTTCTGCTTCCGAAAAATAGACCACCTACTTTTGCGAAACATTTTCTACTTCGTTGTGCTGCATTCACTCAGCCTGACTTTATTTAATCTAGTATTTTCCTGACACTAGACCACACTTCTGTCTATTGATAGCATCTCCAGAACGCCACCCTAGAGGGACACAGAGTGGGTGCTTGGCACAGAGAGGGGGTCCCTAGGGCACTGAAGGATGTGCACTTAAACCTTCCGCTGTTCTCTGATGTTTTCTGAACACACAATGTCCCCAAGTACCATAGCAATGTAAGATGAGATGTGGTCTGCGTAAACCTGCAGTAAATTGTGCCAAATCCCCCACAAAAAAAATTCTCTACAATTGTGGATACAAACCACTCCAGTTCCCCTGTGACTTTGCCACTTACACATAGTCACAAGAGCCAGGCCTCTATAATGAGGTGAGCAGCCAAGAGCAACTCGCTGCCTAATTAGTAAATTATATAGAAAATAGCATCCTGCTAATTAAGGGGTATTATGGCAGTGCTGAAGCAAGGGATTCCATTACCAGTCCCTAATGTTTCAGCACAAAAAGAAGCATTCCTAAAATGATCAATAAATGCTGCAGATTATTAGACGGAAGCTGCAGGTGGCTGATTCATTTGTTTGATGCAAACTTGCTGTTTGTTTCACGTTGTTTAATCTGAATTTGTAGAAAGGAGGAAAACAAATTGATTAATTAGAGTCTGCAGCCGTGTAGCACCGGCAAAGGAACCTCCCCTTCACCATCCCCCTTGCCATCTCCCCCCTCTTCTCCACATCCCTCCTCCTCTACACCCTCCCCCTCCATTCTTTGTTTGTTCAAGTGCTTCCCTGCTTTTTGCCTGCACCAGCATCAAAGTCAAGAGCAGGAAGTTTTAATTAAGTGACACTAATGAGGTCGTTGAAAATGATACTTCAGCAATCCAGCATGCTGTTAAATGTGTTGATTCTATAATGTCATCTAAGGTGATTGTTTTCACAAGGTAGAGATAAGAACCATTACCATAAGTGTGGCGCTTCTGGGCGTGTGTCCTCGTGGATCTGCACCCCTCATGCTCTTTCAGACTCCAGCCAGCAATTGTCTCACATCCTCACCAAAGCCAGAGTCCTAAGGTTCGGTAGAAGATGTACCAATACTCAGGGCAGGGCCGGACTGGACGTAGTGGGCACAGGGCATTTCCCCAGTGGGCTGGAGTGGTGGAAGCCAGTATTGTGCTTGTGGGGGGCGGTTTTGCAGCAGTGCTGCAATATTGGCCCCCTGTAACAAAAGCGGGAGCGGTGCTTCTTGCTAGCACCCCTCCAGCTTGCTTCCCTCCTCCCAGGGCCGGTCGAGCAGCAATCTGCCAGTGCTGGTTGCTGTTCCCAGTCCGGCCCTGACTCAGGGTCCAAGTCTTTCAAGACCAGTTTGATGCACCCTTTATTAGCTGAAGAATTACTGCAGTCCAACTACTCCTTACCCTACTCATCTCCCGGAGAGTTGCGGTGAAAAGTGGTGAGTCACAAAAAACATTTTCCTCTGTCTTGCCTTGCAACTGGAGCTGGGAGGACAGACCATGTGCTTTGTGGTGTATGCTAGGAGTCCTGCTAAATCAATCTCTCCTATGCTGAATGAACACTTAAGTGGGTAAATAAAAAATGGATTTCCAATGGAGTTCTCGGGGCAGTCAAACAAGATGAGAGCAGAATAAGAAATGAGAATCAAAGCCTTGAATTTACATCTATATACATAAATGGAAACTCGGGATTTGCATTCTGAGCCTGATAGTATGAGGTGACCTAGTGGTATTGGTCAGAGAACTGCCTGTTTCTAGAAACAACAGTGCTGATAACTGACTCCACTTGTCTGTTAATGCTTAAAATACAAGCTAAGGTGGGGGCAGTTACAGTATTATGAGATGGCAAAGCATCCACATAGGAACAATTTAAGCCTCAGTGGAAAATAAGGAAGCATCATAAATAACCAGGGCCACTGGAATAATGTAATTGGTTGTACGGCATTACAACGCGGGCTTTTACCCCGCATGCCATTACAACGCAGTTTTTACAACGCAAGTCGTTACAACGACTTGCATTAGGGGGCGCTGGCTAGTGGAATAGTTTAATTTTCTATTCCAACTCCAACCCACGTTAACAGTAGGGAAGGTGTTGGATAGCAAATTAAACTATTCCCTATCCTCCAGCGCCCTCCAGCGCAAATCGAGGTAACGACTTGCGTTGTAATAGCAGCGTTGGAATAGCAGTGCGGGGTAATGCCCGCGTTGTTATGGATGTTTCCCATGTAATTTTGCGGCTGCAACATTTTCTACATACTTATGGATTTTCTGCATTTACCACATTATTCATCATCTGCTGCATAATCTGTAGATTTTTCCAATTGTTTTTGTAGCTGAAACAGATTAAAAGTTTCTAAAAACACAGCAACACGTTGTTGTGCAGTGAAAGGCCCATTGCAAAAGCTGACTGGTCTGCTTTTTGTTGCTTATTGAGTAGTTAGTGTTTAACTGGTACTACGGAGGTGAAACCTTTACCAAGAAGGAATACCATCACAAAATTTGACGAGGTATGCTACATGATTTGCCTTTCCTTGTCACATAATTAAGTCAACCCTGCCACATAATTTTTCCCTCTTCGGCGCATAATTTTATTGGCCCTGGTGATAACCAATGATAAAAAGTGAATGAAGGATGTTGGAAGTACTCGAGTATCTCAAAATGCTAATGCCAATAGTCAGTGCATCAGCAGTGAATTTGGTCCATATTGCAGTAGCTGATTTCACACTGTCCCTGAATTGGCTGTTGGAACCTTTAACCCATTCCACGAAGTTTAAAGTAACTCAAGTGTCTTCTGACTCCAAGAGAACGGTAACCCAAAAGAGAGGTGGGGTAAGATGTGTGATAATACCGATTCTAGTCTAAGTATCTGAAACAATCATCAGATCCCATTCACTAAGGAAAACAGTTAATAGAGCCACCTCTGCTCTCCTGTCAATCTGCCCAGATTTTTACAGAGAACTGGGACTCAATCTGTGCCCATCAACCCAACATCTGTAGTACAGGCACTGGTGTTGGATTCAAATTGAAGTAATATATAATCGCGTGCTGAGAGTATGAACCAAACACATATTTTACAAGAGCAGGGATAGCCAAGAGCTCTCCTGAGCCAGTTATCTAAACGTGTGACCCAATGAAATAAACTGCTCAAACTACAGCTGGCGACCAAGCAACTGAAGTGAAAGATAGGATTTAAAAGAAGCCACATTGCTCTGACACCCAGGAGATGCAATGCTGAGAAAGGAAGCAGGAGAATAAGCCAAAAACTGGGATTTCTGCAAATTGTGTTCCAATAATGCACGAATTACCCATTAGTTATCATATTTCTTGGCCCTTTCGTTTATGCTTTTTCTCCCTTTGTTATACATGTTCATAATAGTGCTTTTTATTTGAAGCTGCAGATCGATTTTAGCCAAGACTGTAGCAATCTTTTGACTAAAGTTCACCAAATTCCAAACACCTTTTGAGATGTCACTCGTCAAGGATTTCATAGTTTAAAATACAGTACTTAATTTCATATTACATCGCTGAGTTGGCGATGCAGCAAACGCAAGGTAAATAGTTTTATTTATTTAATTACTTGCTTTACTCGTGGACGTCGTATGTCCGACTCCACTATCCCCACACCCTGCCCCACCCCAACGCCCTGCAGTACTCCCACTGCGAGCCGCCACTGGCCGAGACACCCCTTTCCCTTTGTTTGCCCCAGTTCCGCTTGTCTCATTCCCCTGTGATACTCCAACGCACTTTGGAAACGTCACACAGTGCCTACGAAATTACAAATAAATAAACAACGGATGCACTCGGCACTTTACAGTCCCACAGAAAGCAAACAAATGACACCACATATTTATTACCTTGCTAAACATTACTTAAAACAAATTATTATTAAACTCAGCCAGATGTTCTCTATCTCCCTGAAACATAGCAGCATCAGCCAATGTTCTTGGCTGAGTGCACAGCATATTGTAATCGACAATGAAAGGTCGCCTATATCTATGAAAGCTTTACTTTGCTATTTGAATGTGCCTTAAATGGGCTAAGAGGGCATTTAGGTTTGCTTCTGGAACACAGGGAAAAAAAATCAGTTAATTTTGGGAAATTAAGCCTTGAAGTAAATTTCAAGTCCCTTATGACTTAACACATTATTGCCAACTGCATGGAAGATTATAAGGACCAGTGATGTATACCCATTTCAAACATCTGTAACATAGCCATAAGCGTTACTATTCAATGTAGTGAAGAGTTCTCCAACTGTACTCAGTTCCCCGCACATTACAATCTAAATAACATTTCATCTTCATATATTCCTGCAGCCCCTCATTAAATTATAGGTCTCCTCCTGACCCTCTGTTACAGCACATTCTTTGGCACTTGCTGCCACCAAACTCCTGGGGTAGGATTAGTCTGTAGGAGAAATAAATTATCTACCAAAAACAATCGGTACTATGTCTGAGAAATGTTCCCGTGCCCTTAACAATGGCGACTAGGTGACAGAAAAACAAAGCACCCTGGGACATCAAGAAATTGAAATTGTGAGTTCTAGTTGCCAATTAGCCTGTTTTTTTCCTCAGTAGCCCCAAGTTTTAACAGTGAACCCCGAAAGGATATGAGGCACAGGTGTAAACATGGATCACATGCTCAGGAAATGACCAGAACAGCACAAAGCTTGTTTCCAAGTTCCAACTGACATGTTTCAACCATACACCTTGGTGTTGCATGCATATCAAAGCGAGAGACAAATTACACAGCATTAAAATCAGGAATGGTCAACAGTATGGAAAGTGTTTAGAAGAACACTAAAATCTTCCACACATGGTGAAAAGAGATGATCCAATAACCCCATGCAGCAAAGAAAGTGGAAGATTCATATTGCACAATACCCAAGGATTAGGGTGTAAGGGATGATCCATTCACTTCGTGCATTCCGATCGGTCCTTGAGTAAGGAGGTGGAGTGGTCTTCACATTAGAATAAGTGACAAAAAATACACATGAAACCAAGACTAAAAGAGACAATTCAATGGAGGTAGAATAGTGCAAAATGGTTAATGTTTAACACATTCAGGGAAAGAGGAACCAACTACAGGATGAATTCTTTTTTGGCTTCACACGATGTCGTAGAAATTCTGCCCATAAGCACTTTCTGCAACAAATAAAGATGACCTCTCTAGATGTCAAGCTGAAGTTACCACAAAGTTTTGGAGTGCTGTTTACAATCTTTCCCTCGGTTAAAATAGGATTTCCTTGTGCAAAGCCTTCCATAGTTCCTTTCCTGTCATTTTCAGAATACTTATGAGCACGATATTGTACCAATATTAAAGTTTAGCTTCTGTCTCACAGCTTTACATTTGACAAAGTTGCTACTTATGCATCCTCTATCCGATGTTGTACGAACTGAAGCCGCAACATTCAGTCAACTGTTCGATTAATTAATATTCCACTGAGTTCAAGTTTTTCTTAATGTTATTGAATTTGATTGAGCGGTTGGGGGAATACCTTGGAGGGGTTTGATTAAATGTTGATGCAGCTTGAAGGACAGGTAAGAATCTTGCAAACCCTTAGTATGTGGGGTGATGAGCTCCATATTGGGCGTCTTCAGTTTCCTTGGGTACATGTTGCCAGGATTATAGAAATTTTTGGATTTATTTGCTGACTTATAGGGAATAAGAACTTGGATGTTTGGAGACTTATTGATATTTTTCCTTTGAAAAGCCCCAGTAAGTAGTTTATTGTACCTTTTTGTAGGTAAAACAATTGTGGAATCACCTCCTTTCTGGTTATGTGATTCGCTATGGTAGCTCTCCGTTAAGTTTTATTGAATCTCCTTCAAGTTTTCCAGATTGTCACCTGGAGGGTACAGACGGGGAGAATGAAGCAAGGGGCAGCAAGCGTGCTTTGGAGGCAAAGAAGCAACTGAAGCAATGTGACTGAGCTGTATACAGGGATTTCAACCACCTATGTATTTACGTTGCCATGTAAAGAGGTGCTTCAGGTTGAGTTCAGGAACAGGCATGATGTGAGGGCTACAGAATGGGTGAAATACAATTATGGACGTGGCAAAGACAAGAGAACAGAGAATCACCGAAGGAGCCTCCTAATCCTGTGGGCTTTAGTTCTCCTTTGGGAGGATATGGCCTAGAATTGAGTGAAGAGAAAGGTTATGTCATACTCGGTCCCTCCCATGGTAGTATTCATAGAGCATGAATACAGAGTGCATTAAAACTATAAAAGCCCTATATTCGCTTTGTGTAAGGCCGGATCAGTCTGGCTTCCTTTCACTGGCCCATCCCTTTGTTAGATGGGTCCAGGTTATCCTTTATGCTGGAGATGTTTAGTTGGCTCTCGGCACAGAAATGTTAGAACCTCAGGGGATGTGTTTTAGGTCACTTCTGTATGATAAATCCGGGCACGTACCCTGTGCTCCACGTTTATCCTATAAAACCCTTTCAGAAAATTGGACAAGGTAACCACTCTGAAACAGAGAGTATGGCACACTGAGAGTTTGTATATGAAAGTGAGCAAAGTTCTTCAGTGTGGGAGCGAAAGCTAAACTCCTGCATCAAAAGCATTACCTTTCCCTACACTATCATTACTTACTGTTCCGTTCTCAATAAATTTGCTGGGTCGTTGCCTCTAACTTCTGGATTGCTATGTGCCCTTTGACCTCTGAAACTACTGCACTCCCACCAGAAGCAATAATATTAAACAAGACATCAGTATTTTTTATCAGTTGCCCTGGACACCATATCATCAAGAGCACTTCCTATTTGTTACCGTCACCGACTGACTCACCAGAGGACCTCTTGCGCCAAGTGAGAAGCATCACCATTTCTAAGCACTGGCCCAGAACATGTCCTTGGACACAGGTCCTCCAATTCCTTGCCAGCTAGGCCGGAGATAAAGTTCTCTATTACTGGTCAGTCTGTACATCTTCGGACTCTCTCTGTCCTCATGTGTGCAGTGCCAGGCTGATTATCTTCTCAAACACTGTAGCATAACTCTAATAATCTTTAATCAGCCTTTCTCAAATGTCAGCCTCATAGTGTGCGATTTCCCCACTGCACGCCTTGTAGCCTCACATCGCTCACATAGGCAGCGGAATGCGGGTTTACAATGACAGGAAAATGGATTCCAAGGACTTGTGTAATTTTTCCAGCTAGTGTGGAAAGGGCTTGCTCGGATACACCAAGTGGTCATTGTTCATGTATTCAGTGCCACGCGCTCCATCCTAATAAAGGTCACATCTCCTCTCACACTTGTACGGTTCTGCGCAACACGAGATCACGCAGGGAAGAGACACAGGGCTCAAAAATCCCCCTGTAGAAGGTGCTGCAAGATAACTATCACATTTCAAAGGGCTCCCACACAATAAGTGAAAAAGAAAGGAAGAAAGAGAAATGGGCGCTTTTGTTAATCAAAAAGCCTGGAAAGACTAGAAACAACCTTTTTTTGTTTGAGAAATCATTTGGACAAAAGTCAAGAGATTCCCGCCCTGTCGATTGTGAAATGGAGATGCGGACATTATAAGCTCCGCATAAAGTGGGCTTTGAAAAGGGGAGGGAAAGTAGGCCATGTGTTGTCTGGCTATCCCCTCGAATCATTGCGAAAGCGTTGATTTTTATCCAAAACCAGTCTTCTGCTCTAGTTTCCTCTCCTTCATTATGGGTAGAACCATAATCTTTGTTTTCGAATTTAGTTAAAAATTAAAAAGTGCTCTGCAATTAACTTGTCATTAATGAATAATTAATTACAGCTGTAGCAGCTTGCAGATTTTTTCTTTTAAAAAAAAACTAAATTATTTAAACAGAAAATATAATAATGGAATTTGCATCATGCATTCCCCACTCGCTGCAATTCCTTCCCCCTCCCACCCTATGCTTGATCCTATTCCTCTCCTACCACAACACTATCCTCACTTGTCCTGTCATCCTCTTATGCCCCCATAAATAACTAGTTTCCCTATCCGATCACAGGCCCTGCACCCCATCACAAAGAGCGCAGACTTCACCCCCAATAAGAAACCTTTCACTCTCCAGCCAGGAGTGCTTCTACCCACAATATGAAGGCTTGCCACCAGTTCCTCCTGGGCCCAGGTTCATGGTGGTTGAGAACGAGCCTGGGTGGGTCTGACCGCCATGTGACAGAGGGCCCTAAAATACAATTCAGTGTAGTTTGATGCTCCAACATTTTCAAAATCATACGAAAGGCTGTTCTGACATGATACACTCTTTAGCTTATCCTGAGGGGCTAGCCAATCCACCTCAAGCATGTAAGTGGGAGATAATATCTTAAGGCCACTACCACTTGGTGATTACTGAAAACGGGACAGCATGGAACAGGTGGCGCTATCAAGAAGTTACAGACATGCTCATCAGAGGCCTCCAAAGTAGACCAACAGTTGAATAAATGTACACATAATCTACACCCCACTACACAAGACAAGGAGCGGTAAAGGCACCACCACCCTGAATCTCTGTATGGTCCAGGTAAGAGATCTGCTCCATACCCTTCAACTGACCTCCACATACAGCCCTGCCCTTTTTGACCTAAGTCCCGGTGGGATGGGTTAGCTTTCTGATTCCAGCAATCTCAGAAGATAGCGAATAGCTTTCAGTCGGATATCCATAATGGGGAGGCGGGCCACACGATGGACATCAGCTGACAGAGCAGAAGTGAGTGCAACACTCTATAGAGACACAACAGAGTGTGGTGTATCTCAGTATCCTAGGAGTATTATGCAGTGATCGCCCGAGCATGTGATAGGATGAAGAGGAAAGGCTAAAAGGAAGAGACGGTTGAGGTGACAAGAGTTCTGCTGGAGTTCAGAGTTCAGGCAAAGGGACCCAGTTGAGGTGGGGGGGATTAGAACTGAAGTGACAGAGTTGAAGTCATGAGCCAATGTGACTAGGCAGAAGTGAGGCAATGGTCCAGTTGGGTCCGCGAGACAGAGTTGAAGGGAACAGATAAATAATGTTGAGCCAGGGCCGCAGCTGGGGACCTTTTACTTATCAGTACTTTGAAGAACAAAAAAATGCTTACCCAATATGTCCTCTTTCGGGGAAGAAAATTCCTAAAGTAAAATTACACAGAATCTTTAACCAGCGATGCCTTAATCTGAGAGGCTCTCAATCAATATTCTCTGACTCCAAATTATAAAAGGGTTCTGATCAATCAGAATGTAAAATTTCTACCCCAATTTGGAAAGCTGCATTTGCTACGTTTAACAGCTCGACTTTCTTTGAGGCTAAAGTACCAAATATATTATTAATCAAAAGTGAATGAAGAGCACTGAATTGCAGAGAGGGAGTCCGCCGTTTTACAGTGCGTTCAGTGGAGCAAACCTGCTGTGGTGGAAGTTAATGCTGTGTGGTTGGATGTATATACTGTATATCTCTGTATGTAACATGCTGACAGTTGCGGGCAGGAACAGAGTGATTTGGGGAAGTGAAAGCACGCTTCCGTCTGCGGAGGGCAGAGCAGGTGCACAGAGCCCTTGTTTCCGGATGAGTGCACTGTCTCAGGCAGCCTTGCGGGTACAGCTGTGCACTCTTTGGAGCACGTGCCTCTCAATGCATGGATGAGCTCACACCGCGCCGCGTACAACGACACGGCGGAAGCGACGTGAACCGACCTCACTGTGTCTTTGCTACTCATACAATAAAAACAAACATATCAACAAAGAAACTACGCGTTTTAGGAAAAAGAAACTGCTGGTCTGGCTCTGCCATTTGTAAACAGATATACAATGTAGTACGAAATGTCTCAGCGCATAAGAACATTGCTTTGGGAGTAAAGTCCAGTGGATTGGGATCGTTTTATGGGGTCTTGCTTTGGGAATGTATCTCTTGTTTACAGAGTCCTGATTCCTTTAGCAATGAAATCAAGGGTGTGGTCTGTGTTTCTTGTCATCCATTAACTCTATGGCTTTTTGGATTCTGTATTTTCTTTTTCAAAAAAACGTTGTTGGATTAGTTAAAAAAAAATGACACAATAGTAGCCAACGCAAAATATTGAAATCACTTGTTACATTAGCTCATACAATGACATCGGATGGATGGTGTCTGAAGTGTATTATATAAAACAGTGGAGGAGCAGAATTATAACAAGGAAAGTAAGGGAAGGGGAAAGGGGGGTGTCCCAGATTGAGTGTGATGGAAGGCTTGAAGTAGCAAAATATCTTAGGAGGAGAAAGGCAACTAGAGGGAGTGATTCAGGTGTAGCTACTAATGGTCAGGCCAGGTCTACTAAGAGGGGTGGTAGATATCAAAGAGCAAGGAAGCCCCTGTTCTGCGTTGCACGGGAGTTTACTGCGATGAGGTTGTCTCGTCAATATTTCATTTAAGGCCTCCAGACACGTATCCCATAGAGGTGGCTAAGGGGTGTCGAGGGAGGTCTTCGGCCTCTCTCTGTAACACCCTACATTCTGCCTCAGCCCAGCACAGCAGGGCATGGCTCCATGAGAGATGGGAGGGAGGCGTTTTAGTTTTGAAATATGCATTGATCACATGTTTTGAAAGGAGGAGGTTAAGACTGGCCAAAAGAGAGGCCACGTTATCTTTCTGGGATCGCTTGTAGATATCCAGGGCAATTGATGTCCAGTCTGGGTGGGGATGGGGATAATCATGATTTTAGATATTTTGTCAATTATTTGAGCCCAAAAGGGACCTAGTGATGGCTAGGTTCAAAGTAAGTGTTAAAAATCTTGTTGGTCAAAGGAGCTACGAGAGCAAACTGGACTCGTTTGTGGGCAGCATATGTGGATGGTAGCAAGAGCGACTGTTTAAATAAAGAAGTGTTATCAGTTTGAATTTGGTATTTCGAAAGATGGAATGTGGGAGGGCTAGGGCCATTGACAATTCTTTGTCATGACACGCTCTACTCTGTTTACCACTTGGAGGTGCGATAAGGAACATGTTGTATCGGGTAACAGCCTTATAGAATCAGAGTTATGCCTGCAACCATAGCTATTAGTAAGGAGGGCCTAAACAAAGGAATGCTGTTCCGACTCGGTGTCAGTTATGGACAAGAACTTACAGAGGTTATGCCAGATTTTACAACATGTTAGGAAATGCGCTCTATGGAGATCAGAACGAGCAACCAACTCATCAAATACCCTCCTTGAACAAGTCTCCTACTGTCATTAAATATGATGCATGCCATTGGGTGAGGGCTGTATATCCAAGGGAGCCATTTGGTCCCAGGAGGCCCTGCAGGTAGCTGGATTCAGTATACTGCATTAGATTTATGCAAAGTGTGCACTGGGATTTGAATTCTTTGGGTCTCTTAATTCGGTTGTGTTAGTCAAATGTACTCCATATCGAACTCCTGGGCAGCAGGAAATAGTATTTTTTTTATGTATGTTGAACTAATAATTAACTGTTGTGTGGTCATCTCTAAATTAGCCAGACACTGCAACCTTGTGGCAAACTGTCAAAAGCGCAAATGTGAACAAGTAAGTGCTGGTGCCAAGCGCCGGAAACCACTGGCTCAAATTAAGCACTGCTCTTGAGGCTCCCCTTTTTCACATCCTTTCTACTTAAAATCCAGCAGAGACTGGATTCTCTGCTCTCTGCTCTCAAAGATTGTGGCACAGAAATCTGGAGCCCTCATGGAGGTTCCTTTCCATAGATTTCTCACACACTTCCCCCACTGCACACTCCCCGTCATTCGCCCTCTTTTTTTTTTTGTCCTATTGAGACTCCCTGCAATTTGTCCTTTCTGGGCTTTCAACCTTTAACCTAGCATTACTAGATTATATTTCTCTGTTATTGGCGATTCAAGTTTATACTTTATGGTGCAATATGTTTTGGCACTTGCAGCTGGATTATTGGAAAATAAGGTCGCCGGTGCAGTCCCAAGGTACTTCAGCCTGTTTGCCCACTAGTTACTGCCATTTCCACTGTGTCAATGTGTCCCTAATTGTCTGGGTACTTTAAGCGTCAGCTGAATAGAGGTGGGAGTGTGGTTAGCGTTACTTGATGAACAGGCAGCCTGGGCAACTAAACAATGGATCTATTCTGGAACTAGATGGTCCGTGAGGGGATCAATAAAGCAGGACCACCAAAGTAATCTGATTGATACCGGCGACTTGTCTGTCTCAGCTATGTTTTCGAGTGCCCACGCACTGTACAACTAAGTAAGCGTGCAGAGCCAGGCAAAGCGGTAAACTCCACAGGGTTGAAGGTGGCAAAGTTTTCTCATTTCGGATGACTTTGCCCTGGTAAAGCAAATTATCTATGTCCTGTCTTTGGAAGGAGTGACAATTTCCTGCAGCAAAATGTCCCAAGGGCAGGACATCTTGCATCAGGGAATCATGAGCCTGTACCATTACTCTGGGATACATGTATGAGGTGATAGGGGAGAGCAAAAGATGGATGGAGTGCGTGTGGGGAAAGGAGTAGTCAACCGCTGCTCATCAAAAGGGCAAAGGAGGGTGACAACAGCAAGGTTGGGGAATGTTTGGTGTAAGTGGGCTCTGGACAGGAGTCAGGACTTAACTTTAACTGGGAATGGTGAGGCCTCAATATGGGGATGACTGCCATGCAGCGCAAGTCCTCTTATCTTGGCAACTAGAACGGTTTCCAATGCCGTAATGGGCCACAAGCGTGAAAACAATGCCCTGTTTATTAACCTCTAACAGATTTGTTAAAAAATGTGCGAAGAAGCAAGTTGGTAGATATTTCAGGTCACATTCCTTCAAGCAGAAAGGGCTAATAAAGACTTACGTTAAGCAAAATAACGCTAACACATGTGAATGCTCCTATATTTCAGTATTTAATTATAATATCCTCTATACTTAAATGACTCTGCTCGGGCAACCTGTATAAATATATTTTGATGTTAGTTTCAAGAAATCTGTAGGGTTTGTTAATCACATTGCTTTGAAAGTCGTGTTGTAATAGGTACTGTATTTTTAGGTTTGGCAATTCTGACACAATAAACTTTGTGCTAATCAGAAAGAAAGCAATACCATCTGAAAGCAGAAATCTTTCAGGCACTAATGTCAAAATCCCAGCAAGCGCCTTAGATCATCACTGAGCCCCGCTCCTTCCAGTAGAGCCATGCTCATACAATGTTTCTTAAATACCCCGAATGACGAACATGTCACTTTCTTCATTTATTGTTGTCCCCAACCCATAGAAAAGATAACACTGCTTTAAACATAGAAATCTCAAAAGTAGTGAACAAGCGGCAGCCATTTAGCTGAACAGATGTTTGACCCTTTTGCGAATGCTAGGCAATGCTTCTCCTTTACACGTTTGAGGTACGGAGATGGAAGAAAGAAAGAAATGTTGGGAAGCAGGAGAACTTGTTGCTGCTGAATGGTGACTGGCATCTGACAGAGCACAGCATGTCGCCTAGACGTGGACGCAAATGACAAGTCTCTCTTTGTAAGTCATTGGTTTTTAGCCACAAAAGAACAGCAGGAACACCCCGCGGTGCAGATGAAAGGGAGAAAGAATGAATGTGTCCTCAAAGCCCGGGTGATGCTGGTGGCCCTGAAGTTTCGCCTCTCTCCTCGACCAGACATGAAGGATCATTGACAGTCATGTGTCCTGCTTCCGGGGGATGGTATAAGGTAGGATCCATAGATCACTGGGGAAGCCAGGATGTGGGTTGCAGAAGTTATTAGGGAATGCCACACATAGATTCAAAGATCACAGGAGATGCGAAGGCAAAGGGACCCTGAGATAAGTGGGCAAAGCCAAGCCATAGTATCCAAACAAAATGATAGGCTGCATGAATAAGAGACAGCTATGGGAGAGAAGACCAAAGACCAGGATCACTAGATCAGGTGGGGATGTCTTGATATTCAGAGATCCCTGAGCAGGAGGATATATCATAAGGAGTAGGTTCAAGAGATTCCTGAGCTGGAGAAGGAAGGGGAACAAACATTGGGCCTCCGAGATCACTGGGGAAATTGAAATGTTGGGATTCTTGAGCTGGGAATGCCAGGCCTTATTACACTAGTCTTATTCAGCTTGGAGAGATCAAGTCCTGGGATCCAGAAGACAACAAAAGAGTGTGACAAGCAACCTCCACATCAGTTACTTTGAATTCTGCGTCAGACTTCAAACCATTCACTGGCAGAAGTCTGACCTACCTATCACAAGAGTCATTCGATCAAACGACTCTGAAAGTGCATTACATGGGATTTCGGAACTGAAGTGTAGAAAGTGAGCCGATTGGGGCGATACTCAAGACACCCTTTTGCAGGAAGGCTGCAACAGGATCCTGCGTACAGGTGAAAGTTTGGAATGTAAACCGTGCAACAAGGAACGAGAAGCAGAGCTAAATGGCACAGCAAATGTTCTCTGTCAGGACTGCATTCAGGAATGAGGAATTGAGGAGCACTCATGTAATTTTAACACATTAATCTAATCTAATCCAGGGGTGCTACACTACAATATTGTGTTTGGCTAACACAAAAGTGAAGAACAAAGGGGTTAAGTAGGATAAACCTACTTGTAGTGTGCACTGTTCCTATGGGAAAAGAAGCCCTTTTCCAACAATTCTGTTCCAATCAAATAATAATTAACATGTGACTATACTGAATTTCACTTTCAATTTTTGATTTTAATTCATGTGTTTGTTGTTCAACATATTGTATAACAATTCCTTATTGTTTTTACAGAAAAACATCAAAGATACGAGACATAACAGTGGTTTGTATTCTCAAATTTAAATAAGTTGCAAAACAGATATACTATTTGGTCGTATCTTTGTTGAATAGAAAACCATGATCCATAGTAATTATAGTTCAATAGACTCAATTTTCTGAAGACATGGGGCCCAATGCATTTCGGGACCTGAAGGTACCCTTCTTCAGGGGAAAAATCCTTGGCTACTGTGTATAACTTGTGAGGTGAATTCCTATACTTGGGTTTAGAAACCTTAACTTTCTCCAAGAAACGGGATGTCTGCCTAACTAAGTCGTTGTGAATTCAGATGGTAGAGATGAACTTCTTATGCTCAACCCTGTGTATTAACGTTGTTGGATCACGAGACTGTGCCGGTCAATATTTGGAAACTGCAGATGTCTCCCTAGTGTGGCGACGGAGTATGAGATAACGCTGAGATGAGTAAAAACGTGCGGCCAAAACTTGGTTTCTGCGGAATGCCGAATCTCCAATGCTTGTGGCCAAAGGTTTGGGGATGTATCCGAAGTGTAGGACTCGTGCTGCTCGCGGTTACGGGATGTTATCACATCACAGTCTCCTGCAAGTTCGGGAGGTTTGCCGAGCTTCGATGTGTGTTGACTACGGATGACTAAGGACTGCATTCAGGGACATACTGGGAAAGCTAAGTGCAACTCTGTTCGCTCCTGTCCAAGAAGTACTGGGGGAGTCCCATTGCTTTCTGTGTCTGTGTATCCTTTCATGTAGGATTCAAGTACATATATTCATTGTTATTGTGCCACTTGTTCTTTCAGGGCTTTCAACCGACTAGGAAACCACTTACTGCAACGCAGTCCATTCTGGGTGTCCAGAGGAAATCTCCTGTAACGAGGCCTCACTTGTGTGATGTGTTTCTCTCTCTCCAGTTCTCTACATTTATTCACTCTTTCCATGTTTTGAACTGATTCTTGGGGTTATTCCACTTCTCTGGAAGTCCTTAATAGGAGGTTGATGGATTTTCATCTGCAATATTACCAAAAAGTGCTCCCATTCAATTAATACATTGAGACTAGCAGGTATTCCCCTTTGTGCCTTTAATTCTAAGATGATTTCCAGTAGTGATATATACTGCACTTGCACACACGAATTTATTTAAAAAAATGTTAACTCATTTATTTAAAATGTTAAAATTTAAAATTGTACTTCTTTCAGGCATGAATCTCAATATTTAACATGACATTACATCAAAGTTTTAACATGGGATTTCAAACAACAGTTCACATTTCGAGACCCCCCAAAACAATTACGATTCATAAACACATCACAATAATAATACACAATATTCAAACCATATGCTAAAAAGCAATCATGAATATAAGTAACAGTTTACTGTCAATATACAATATTAAAAAACGAATGATAAAAAACAGTCATAAATATATTTCAAAGTTAACTGATAAATTAAAAGTTCATGATTGATTTCTATCATTTGCTTTTCAAATATTGTGTTTTATTATTGTGATGTTTTTATGAATCGTGATTGCGAGGATGTCTCGAAATATAATCTGTTGTGAGAAATCCCATGGTAAAACTTTGATGTAAGATCATGTTAAATATTGAGATTCATGTCAGAAGGAAATAAAATGTGTGAAAAGTTTTTTTATAAATTAGATCATATTTTTGGACTAAACAAAGCTGTGCAAGTGTAGTACATATTACTTCTGAATATCCTCTCAGAACTAAAGGCACATAGGGAGTACCTGCTAATCTCAAGATATTTCATGAAGGGGAGATCGTTTTGGTAATAGGTTTAATGAATCCTGTCCCTCTTGCCTGTTTGAAAGGTTACTCTTCAAATTTGGGAGGATTATCATCTAAATCCAGAGCCTGGCTCTTCTTCTCTGGAACGTGTGTATTCTTCACATTCTCCTAGATGTTTATGTGGCTGGAATAAGCAAGGGAAAGAAATGGGAGAGTTGTGTGATAGGTCAGATTCTGTGTTCTGCGTAATTCCCTTACGTACTTTCATTTTCCCTGTCATGTTCTTTCTCCTTTATTTTCAATTTTTCTACGTTCTTCCTTTCTTTTTGCTTTTTTGTCTTTCTTCCTCTTGGTTATCTTCATTTTCCGACTTTTGTTCCAAGTTCAAATGGGAAATTGAGTTACATAAACCTGTATTCAGCTGACAGGTGGATGGCTGAACTCATGGCATGGTAATAACAGTTGAATACTGTTGCTGCAGGTAGGGGTTTGTCAGTGGTGTGGTGTCAATAAATGCTTTTCCCACTTCCTCCTATTTCGGCTCCACTCATGCATCTTTCCATAATAACAACCAGACCAGCATATAACACTTTTTCTACCAGCAAGCCAATTCCTGCGTTCTGATATAGGAAATTGCCCATCTTTACCTCAACTTTTATAGAGCAACTCAATAGTACATCTACGTGCATGCAATTTAGAAGGTACTATGAATCGGCAGGAGCTTTCACAGAGGAAGGGCTCTGAAATGTCTCACTGCTGGATGTAATCCTTCCCAGGCCTTGTGTCAAGCATTCTCTCAAATATTCTAGGATAGCAGTTCGAATACAGATTTATCTGCTCTCGGAATATTCTGGTGCAGCAAACCTCGTGGGAGAACACATCTCACAGACCAACCTAGGATTCTGTGTGTGGCACTCACAGGAAAGCAACATACCACTCAAGTGGGTTGGGCTATGCCATGCAGGGTGTAAGCTAAAAGTTAATGATACTTGAGCAAACCTATGAAAAGTGCTGACTGAAAGCCTGTCTGTCTGTGTGTCTCTCTCTCTATACATATATATACATATATAAATAAATATATATATATATATATATATATATATATATATATATATATCTGTACCAAATGCCCAAGATCTCAGGAGGGCAGCCGCTATTAGCCTTCCATCCGGATTTCACTTGCACTCGCTCCGTTTCATCGGAAAGTTCATGTTCAGTGCCCTACACGTTTCAAGTCTCCATGACTCTTCTTCTGGGGCGTGGTTGCATATGCATTGTAAAGACGTTCCATGCTACAATTTCAGCTTTTATTGGTTCACAATTGGCCCGCTAATAGGCCTCGGGCTTACACATTTTGCCGCTATGCATTGTGGGATAAGAAGTCCCAGAACGAGTTACAATTCTCTCTTAGTGAGTTAAATGCATATGTCAGATTAACCTGCTTTTATGTCCTTGTTAGTCAAGTCCGGGATACGATTCGAGTGCTTCTTGTGCCTTGGCTCACAGCGCTGTGTCTTTGAAAAAGAACAGTTCTTTCTCACAGCTTCCCTTTCCCACGCAGGTAAGTCACGCATGAAAGCGAGCCTTACCTGCCTCTATGTCTGTCCATGAGGAAGGGGCGCTCTGGCCCCGAAACGCGTCGGACTTTGTTTTAATAATTAGATGGGAGGTTGTGAAGCTGCATGGGGCCAAGCAAAGCCGGATGGTAGGAGTGCCGATGGTGAGCCTCTCTGAAAGCACTTGTGCGTTTGCTCGTTTATAAAGTACACGGTTTGCCAAGACCGTGGGAGGGAGCTCCGCTTCTGCACGCAGTAACCTGGCTGTCAGCATGCTCTTCGTGGGAGAAGACTGTGGTGAGACTACCATTTCTTGCCGACACAGCGCGACACTCCATGTGAAAGAGCGGCTTCTAAACCTGCTTTCATCGCCTACTAAAGGTGTTTAATGTACATTGACAAACGGTGACATGAGGCATGTTACCTACTCAAGGTTTTAATGCTCACTCGCTCTCTTGGACTACAACTACCAGCAATCCTGGCAGTGCAAATACAATGAAGCCACACCCATTTAGGGCGGACCAGTTCAAAAGGAATAAAATGTTTTGAACAATGAAAGCGAGCCTTACCTGCCTCTATGTCTGTCCATGAGGAAGGGGCGCTCTGGCCCCGAAACGCGTCGGACTTTGTTTTAATAATTAGATGGGAGGTTGTGAAGCTGCATGGGGCCAAGCAAAGCCGGATGGTAGGAGTGCCGATGGTGAGCCTCTCTGAAAGCACTTGTGCGTTTGCTCGTTTATAAAGTACACGGTTTGCCAAGACCGTGGGAGGGAGCTCCGCTTCTGCACGCAGTAACCTGGCTGTCAGCATGCTCTTCGTGGGAGAAGACTGTGGTGAGACTACCATTTCTTGCCGACACAGCGCGACACTCCATGTGAAAGAGCGGCTTCTAAACCTGCTTTCATCGCCTACTAAAGGTGTTTAATGTACATTGACAAACGGTGACATGAGGCATGTTACCTACTCAAGGTTTTAATGCTCACTCGCTCTCTTGGACTACAACTACCAGCAATCCTGGCAGTGCAAATACAATGAAGCCACACCCATTTAGGGCGGACCAGTTCAAAAGGAATAAAATGTTTTGAACAATGAAAGCGAGCCTTACCTGCCTCTATGTCTGTCCATGAGGAAGGGGCGCTCTGGCCCCGAAACGCGTCGGACTTTGTTTTAATAATTAGATGGGAGGTTGTGAAGCTGCATGGGGCCAAGCAAAGCCGGATGGTAGGAGTGCCGATGGTGAGCCTCTCTGAAAGCACTTGTGCGTTTGCTCGTTTATATATATATATATATATATATATATATATATATATATATATTCCTCTCAAATGCCCAGAGCTTTGCAAAGGTCACACAAAGCAGCTCTTTACCATCCGGTTTAGAAGCCTCGAGGCTGCTTGCAGTTTTTTGGATCCATTTCTTTTCTTGGTTCCTTGTTTGATTCCCCGACGCGTTTCGAAGCAGAACGCCTCTTCCTCTTGGGGGCTGCACAGAAAAAATGAATTCCTCACCAGTTTTGTCTCACTGATTATTTTATTGAGAACATCGCCTCCATGGGCGTGGCACACAGTTGCCCAATGGCATGATGGTCCGTGTAGTTCTTGGGGTGAGTATTATATAAAAGTTCATTTGAAAGAGGCGTTCTGCTTCGAAACGCGTCGGGGAATCAAGCAAGGAACCAAGAAAAGAAATGGATCCAAAAAACTGCAAGCAGCCTCGAGGCTTCTAAACCGGATGGTAAAGAGCTGCTTTGTGTGACCTTTGCAAAGCTCAGGGCATTTGAGAGGAAGATTAAGCACACGGCAGTCCTGGCCGTGGCAGAGGAGCACCATTTCCGATAACTATATGGAAAGGCTAGGAAGGAAACCCTTTCTTTCTGTGAAAGCATGTAGCTCTAGGCAAAACGAAGCCTGCAGCTTTTGAAATCCAGCCTACTTAAGGATATAATAAGCTTCAACAAAAACACAGAGACAATGAACTTTCAAATGAACTTTTATATAATACTCACCCCAAGAACTACACGGACCATCATGCCATTGGGCAACTGTGTGCCACGCCCATGGAGGTGATGTTCTCAATAAAATAATCAGTGAGACAAAACTGGTGAGGAATTCATTTTTTCTGTGCAGCCCCCAAGAGGAAGAGGCGTTCTGCTTCGAAACGGGGAATCAAGCAAGGAACCAAGAAAAGAAATGGATCCAAAAAACTGCAAGCAGCCTCGAGGCTTCTAAACCGGATGGTAAAGAGCTGCTTTGTGTGACCTTTGCAAAGCTCAGGGCATTTGAGAGGAAGATTAAGCACACGGCAGTCCTGGCCGTGGCAGAGGAGCACCATTTCCGATAACTATATGGAAAGGCTAGGAAGGAAACCCTTTCTTTCCGTGAAAGCATGTAGCTCTAGGCAAAACGAAGCCTGCAGCTTTTGAAATCCAGCCTACTTAAGGATATAATAAGCTTCAACAAAAACACAGAGACAATGAACTTTCAAATGAACTTTTATATAATACTCACCCCAAGAACTACACGGACCATCATGCCATTGGGCAACTGTGTGCCACGCCCATGGAGGCGATGTTCTCAATAAAATAATCAGTGAGACAAAACTGGTGAGGAATTCATTTTTTCTGTGCAGCCCCCAAGAGGAAGAGGCGTTCTGCTTCGAAACGCGTCGGGGAATCAAGCAAGGAACCAAGAAAAGAAATGGATCCAAAAAACTGCAAGCAGCCTCGAGGCTTCTAAACCGGATGGTAAAGAGCTGCTTTGTGTGACCTTTGCAAAGCTCAGGGCATTTGAGAGGAATATATATATATATATATATATATATATATATATATCCTGGAAACTCGAACCACTTCCTGCTTCCTGATTCAGCCAATGGCGGATTAGGCGAGGAAAGAGACACAGACCTCCGAGGTTTAGTGGGCAAAGTATGGTTTATTTTCGAGTGACCCAACACAAGATATATATATATATATATATATATATATATATATATATATATATATATATATATATATATATATATATATATATATATATATATATATATATATATATATATGTATATTACTAATCCTGGCATCTACGAAAGACAGGCGCTGACTCCGTGGGAATTTGTCAAAGAAAGTATTTATTCCAGAATGGCGACCAAGACGCGTTTCAACGGCGAACCGCATTGACCACTACATCAGGTACCTTTAAATGTACACAAAATATATAGTGAGCACTCTTAGTTGGTTGTCACGGGAACCATTCTTGGTAATAGACATAGAAGTTTCTATACTCTAAAACATGACAGTGCATTTAGAAAAAGAAAATCATATCACCATTGTTCTAGACTTTGATACTATCGGCACAACAGTAATTATTACGAGCATAATTCATTAATATTAGTAAACTGTGACATTAAAATACCGCAGAACCCATACTGAAACAATTTGTGGTAGTAACAGTGTTGCTCACGGGCTGTAATGCGTCCATACAAACAAGTGAAAGAGAAGAAATGTATCTGTACTTCATTCTATCCTCTTCGCTGCTGCAATAATCAACATCTCTTCTATCCCATTGAATAGCATAGGGTACAGCATTGATAGAGATGTTCTGAATATTATGTAGATGTATATGTATGACAATATAGCGCATAGGTAATCCTACCCATTTCCATTGCAGTGAGGAAACGCCAATAAGCTCTCAGCATCTAATATCTCCGTACATTCTACAGAAGGGCAGAGGGCAAGAGGGACAGACGTGGAGTACCGCCCAAGTGGGCCTATATACCAGGATCTCTCACTCCTAGGTTGATGAAACTGATGTACTACTGACAGAAGCCGGTCATACGACTGTGTAAAGTGTCACAACTAAGACGTGAAAAAGTGCAAAAGAAAAAATAAAGTGACGTGTGTAAAGGACCTAACGCTCCGGAGTATAGATATATATATATCCACACACACACAGTGCTCAGTTTTGTGTTTCATAGAGTATAATAAAACACAGTCTATTAAATGTAGCATTTTTAAATTTCAAACTTGTCCAGTAAAGAGAAGTGCTTGCGGCTGCTTTTGCGCCAAATCTGAACCCCTGTGTCTTCGAGACCTCTGTACTCGCAGCACATTCCTTCCAGCATCAGATGAAGATGAGGATTATTTTCTTGCCTTCTGTGGCTTTCAGCAAGCGGTCTGTTTCTGATCAGACCCATATGCAAATTTCACACCGTAGTATTTAGTAGCGTAATGAATCCCTACTTTATGTTGTGAGTAATATTTCCTATTCCCGACCCTGTAATGTCCTTTGAGAAGATCCATGTTCCAATTAGACAAGGCCGTCGGCGCTCTGTTAATGAGGAGATTAATCATGGCGATGGGCACCGTGGTGTCATCACAGGTTTTAAATATGATAATCTACAACCTAATGGTGCTGCAGAGCCCTGTCCTAGTGCCAGGAAAGGCAGCGCGCAGAAGCAGCGCCTCAGCCCCCCCTCCCCTCTTGTTTTCCTTCAGAGATACAGGGTACAAGGGTCCTGAACAGAAGCAGCGCCTCTGTCCCCCTTTTGTTTTCCTTCACAGAGACGAGGGTCCTGAACAGAAGCAGAGCCTCTGTCCCCCTCGCGAGGGTCCTGAACACAAGCAGAGCCTGCGTCCCCCTCTTTTGTTCCTTAAGAGACACAGAGTTCAAAGGTCCTGAACAGAAGCAGAGCCTCTGTCCCCCTCTTGTTTTCCTTCACAGAGACGAGGGTCCTGAACAGAAGCAGAGCCTCCATCCCCCTCTTTTGTTCCTTAAGAGACACAGAGTTCAAAGGTCCTGAACAGAAGCATAGCCTCTGTCCCTCCCTCTTTTGTTCCTTAAGAAACACAGAGTACAAGGGTCCTGAACAGAAGCAGCGCCTCTGGTCCCTCTCTTTTGTTCCTTCAGAGACACAGAGTACAAGGGGGCCGAACAGAAACAGTGCCTCTGTCCCCACTCTTTTGTTCCTTAAGATACACAGAGTACAAGGGTTCTGAATAGAACCAGCGCCTCTGTCCTCCTCTTGTGCTCCTTAAGAGACACAGAGTACAAGGTTCCTGAACAGAAGCAGCACCTCTGTCCCCACTCTTTTGTTCCTTAAGAGACACAGAGTACAAGGGTCCTGAACAGAAGAAGTGCCTCTGTCCCCCTCTTGCTTTCCTTCAGAGACACGAAGGTCCTGAACAGAAGCAGAGTCTCTGTTCCCCCTCTTTTGTTCCTTAAGAGACACAGAGTATAAGGGTCCTGAACAGAAGCAGCCCCTCTGTCCCCCCTCTTTTGTTCCTTAAGAGACACAGAGTACAAGGGGGGAACAGAAGCAGTGCCTCTGTCCCCACTCTTTTGTTCCTTAAGAGACACAGAGTACAAGGGTCCTGAACAGAAGCAGCGCCTATGTCCCCCTCTTGTTTGCCTTTAGAGACACGAGGGTCCTGAACAGAAACAGAGCCCCCTCTTTTGTTCCTTAAGAGGCACAGAGTACAGGGTCCTGAACAGAAGCAGCGCCTATGTCCCCCTCTTGTTTTCCTTCAGAGACACGAGGGTCCTGAACAGAAGCAGAGCCCCCTGTTTTGTTCCTTAAGAGACACAGAGTACAAGGGCAGTCAGAAAAAGACCGCCTGTTGGGACCTTGGCGGACGGTCTTTCCAACCGCCACCTGTCCGCCCGCCATGGTTATCTGGCAGGCGGAAACCCTCATTCCGATGGTGGAGGGCCGCTACCGACAGGCTATCGGTGGCGGGCCCTCCACCATTGTAAAGTGGTCCTATATTGCTCCCCTGCCAACCACGTACAGTATTTGCATGCTTGGTGGAGAAGTCTTCACACAACTAGGGTGGAACTTCGTACTTGACAAATCATAGTAGGATTTACAGAAGGTGACTAACTATTTCAACAGTGAAGTCTATTGGCAACCACAATGGAGAAATCTGAAAAAACAGGGAATATTTCTCACTCTTGAGGAACATGACTATACAAAGCCGCTAGGGCATGTCGTCAAACGTAGAGATCCACACAGGAATACATAAATATGAGTCCGTGTTATGGAATTGTGGTCACATGTGCTCCTTGAGGGACTCTCACTGTGGATTCTCATTAAAGACATGCAGTGCCATAAGGGAGCTTTCTGGCGTTCTTCATGAATTTCGACTTACCCAAACGTTCTCTTGATAGTCCACCCCCTGGCAAGGGCTTTGGGTTCTGTATCTTTTCGAGGCACCGCAACTTTTCAGTTGGGACAGTAAATTTCTGCTGCGCCTTAAATAAATAACATCTTATTTTTAGCAATTCTTCTATGGTCTTTTCCTTTCCACAAGCCGCCAAAAATGGAGCTCCATTTAACAGAATCCAGTAGAACTGTGCGATAGAATGACTCTTGTAAACAACGCTAACGAATGGCCACATAATATTTATAGATGGATCCTGAGTGCCGCCTCTAAGCAAAGATCCTGTAATATGTTCATCGAGATCCTTCTGACCGTGGAGTTAATCAGCTGATACCCGCTCCTAATCAGAAGAGCATGCTAATGAAGCCCTTTCCTGAGTAATGCCAGTCAGATAGAGCGCTCAAGAGGTAGTTAACATCTCTTTGGAGGAAGGGAATAACAAGTGTGGCGAGCTCTGCCCGATACATCATTCACGGGCCTCTCCGGCAGACACGTTCACGTACCGTGTTTTACTGTGTCGTCCCGGCGCTGGCAGGGCTGGCAAATTAAACAGAGAACTTACAACGTGGATGGCGATAAATACAAATGGTGGGGACCCGTGAGCTATCCACGAGCTGTGAGCCAGACAGCTCGCGCCCTCGTCATACTGCAAATGACAAGTCAAAGAGCGACTCAGGAGACAACCACGGGAGCAGACTAGAACACCGAAAGAATGGTTGACTTTTGACAATTTGGAACCTGACACAGGAAAGGTTGAATGACATTGGGTCAGCTCCTGAATGGGAAAATAAAAGCCTTTCGCTGAACATATTCGTATATTAGAAACTGGAAAGAAAGGTAAGAATTTTTGCCATGGTAGACATTTTTCCGCTACCCTCGCTTTTCCAACCTTAAAAAAAGAGTGCTGCAGAGGGCCTAGCCTGTAGTCAGATGGGTCTTGTGTCCAACTGGCAATTTGCTGGTCAGGCCCGCCCTTCTAGGGATTCCCGGTGCACTACAACAGAATGCAAGCAAGGTGTATGGCTGCCCTGGTCCTGGGTGCCATGTCAGCACCTGATGGGAGGCTTCTGACGTGATAGTCTCGACAAGGGGGTCCATATTGAGAAGCAGCATGCCCTGGGGATGCAATGACTGGCGGCAGCCATCTTGGGCCTGAGCGAGCTCTGGAGCAACCAAAGCCAGGTCGCCCTGGAATGTGGCGCCTATCTGCCGGAGTGAAGGGCAGCTGCACAGTGGTTTTGATCCTTAGCCATCCCCACAGCAGTGTTTATTCTGGAGGACTTTCTTCTGTATGGCAACAAAGTAAGGGCATATTCCACCCTGCTCAACCCTACCACAGACCCCGCAACTTATTCTGATAGCCATCGCTGCCCCCCCCAGGCATCGCCCAATGCCATTCCCTGCCCCTCAGAAAATGCAGATGGCCTGGAGTACTGTCTCGCCCCGCTCGAGTGACGAGCACCACTTTAAACAAGCTGGGCCTACTACTCTTGCTCTATAGCCCCTGACTAATTTCCTGTGCATCAGCATACTTTTCTCTACCGGTGCATCACTACCTGCCAAAGGACTGACCAGCCCGTGTACCGGATGAACAGGGTCCTTTCCTTCCATCTACACAGGTTCTGAATGGGTGTCTAGCTCTCTTGGGAAGACTTTCAGAAGCATGTCTATGAAAAGACAGCTGAAGCTAATTGCTGGGGGCACCTATGGGCTTGTCCTAACACAGGGCAGAATGTCTTCAAAAAAGGGGAAAGTAGTATCCCCCCTGAAGAAGGAAGACCAGGAATCCCTCTTAGGTGTCCTCCTCTATAAACTCTTGAATATGATAACCTCCTTGATGCAAGCCCCGAAGGCCGACCTAGCATCTGGCCTCTCTGAAGTCACCAAACAAATCCATGTGCTGGGTGACCGAATAGCCATCACTGAGGATGGACCTACATTAAAGGAATGAGCTAGGAAATTGAAAAATTACAGGATTCAGGGGCCAAAATGGAAACTGAAAGTACTCAGTTATGGGAGAAAAGTTCTGACCTAGAAAGCAGGTCCAGACGAGACATTATCCAAATCAACAATATCCAAAAGTTTGATGAAAGGGAAGACAAGACTCAACTCTACGAATTTGTTCCACTCAGTCCTCAAGGAAGTTCAAACTTTCAACATACCCATTATTAGGGCACACAGGGTTGGGGCCACTTGATCCAATGCAAACTCAAGACCAAGAGACATTGTAGCTAAACTTGGTTGCTCACAATGAAAAGACAGGATCATGAGTGCCGCCAGAAAGCCGGATAGAATTCCAGCCCTGGAATATCCAGTGGAGCTAATTCATGACCTCCCCCAAACAACCTTAAATAAACCCCACACATTGGCCTCTGTTAGAGTAGAACTTCCCAGATGGCAAATCCATTACCCATGGCTATTCCCTTTCACCCTATGGTTCCAACGCCCATACCATTCGTATATCGGAAGAAGTGCAGGACATTTTGGGATCCTCATAATAATGCCCTGCGTCCCTGTCAAAGAATGATTCAGAAAAATCATGGAAACCTAAAAAGAAGTGAGAGCAGCCCAAATCAACACATCAAACCACACACGAATGACATGCTTTTGCCACTGCCTGTGAGGCAATGGCAGATTTATGGGGCCCTCTGCTTATCCGCATTCTTGTCAAGGATAATATCCCCTTATCCCCATAGGGAGGAAATCTCTTTGGAGGCTGTCTGCCCCCGGAGTCTTTGTGCTAAGTGTGAACCAGTTTTATTAGCCTGTTCATAAAAATTCTGCCTAAGGCACACCAAGCTTTTATGGATTTTCTGTAGCAAAAAGATAAATTTTTCCTTTAAGTGATGTAGCCTTGTGTAAATAATTCTATGAACCTGTTTCTCTGTGGTGGTTTGAGGCAGCCTTGAAGTATGCCATGCCATACATTCGATTTAAGCAAATAGATATGACATGACATAATATCATATTGGGATATGTTGCTTAAAACAAATGTACTGCATGGCAGATGGACCGGGCTAAAATGGCAAAGTATTACAAGGGTGGTGGTCATGCCCCAAGTTAATAATCTTGTGGAAGAAGATCCTTAGCCACATTAGGGGCGTAATTGGCTATCCACTGTGGCCTGACCCTGCAAGGAGGAGTTGGCCTAACGGCTAGGGCGCTCGACCTCGGACCTGGGGATCTGGGTTCGAGTCTCGGTAACGACGCCAAAACCTCCTGTGATTCTGGGCAAATCACTTAATCTCCCCGTGCCTAAAAAAATGAAAGTGTGTCCTCATGTAACATAACTGGAAAATATGTAAAGCGCTCTGATACCTGATTTGGTTCGGGTCTAGTTCGCGCTATATAAAACTCTGCAAAAAAAACAAAAAACCTATTATTCTGGGTTTTCATCCCATGGGTTATGACCATATGTTGCGTGCGGAATGGAGACTTATTTTCAATATGGTCCTAGCTATGAAACAGTTATTAGTGCAGAGCTGGAAATCCCAAACATTCCCACAATACATGAATAAGTGGATGAGGTATGGGCATTGATATGGCCATTGGTAGCTATGGCGAGTCCAATCTAGGGACTCCATGACATAAATCATAAATTGACAACCAGCAGCAGGTGCTGGTGGACTACTTGGTAGATGCGGGACCTGGTTTAGGTTGTCCCAGGTCATTACTGTTTCTTGAATTCACAACATGATGGGAGAGGCTACTTATTTTCAATTATATTTTATTAATCTTTATGGTTAGCTCCTAGAACCAAAATATGTTTTACCATTCTTAAATTGTTTTATGTGCACTGGACGTCCGTGTTGCCTGAGTAACCTTCAAGCAGAAGAGGGGGAAAAAGGGGTAAGAATTTCTTTTCTTAAAAATGTGTGGCTTCTCTGTCGGGTCGAGGTTTATGTTTGGGTTACTTTTTACAAATGGACCGACTTTTTTGTAATTGTCCTGTTTGGAGATATTTCAATAAAGTATCTTTGGGGGGAAAAGAATGCTGCTAGGTATAATAACGTCCTTTGGGTTCATCTAATGAGAAAGGTGGCAGCAGACGAGCATATGGTAAGGAGAAGTCTCCTTCAAATCGCAGCGCTAACGCATCACCATTGAATTGTATGTACCAATGTTAATGAATAAAATATCCTAATTCTTTCCGACCCAACAAAGATCGGTAGAGTTCCTGCTGGTACTCAATGAACTCAAATGTGAAGAATCAGAAACTCATTTCTCAACTTGGGATCTGAGGGTCAAAGCCGCTCCCCTTCTGGGTGAGAATCCACAATGGCAGCTCAACACATCTCTCAGCCTAGACACAGATTCATACATTTCCCTGCTGATAACGCGCATTGAAAAGTCAGATCTACACCCTTACTAATTGAGAACCACAGTGTCAGACCCCTACCTTTCCCATCCGGGAATCCGCATTTCTCACAGGCACTGCATGCAGCATGGAAAAAACAGGGCTTCCCAGACAGCGATCAGCAGCGGGGCCAGAAGCCACTTCAGTTTGCGTTTCCCATAACGCACTGGGCTTCGCTGAAACTCATTAGTATCACCTGCGTTAATTACAACAGCAAACCAATCAACAGTTCCTGCTAATTAGGTTTTCTTTATTAAGCCTAGAAATTGCCAGGGAAACTAAAGTCACCAGAGGAAATGATGCGAGTAGGGGTGTTCATGCCAAATTAACACGTATACACAAATGAAAAATAAATATTGGCGTCAACTTGTTTACAAGAAGAGAAAACAATATTAATATTCCAAGACAGGTGGGCTTGCAGCATTAATGAGTCATATTAAGTAATATGCCGGAGTCTCCTTAAAAAATGTAGGAGATTAGGAGTCTCCTCTGAATGGTGGAGAAAAGGTAACTTTTCGGCCATGAATGAAGATATGGAGCTCCTTTGGTAAGGACAGCGTACTCCTAGGAATGGAGGAAGACAGGGATGTCCTGGCAAATGGACAAAGACAAGTGACTCCACAGTCACAGTTACAGTGAGGACAGGTGACTCCTCAGAGGACATGGGAAAGACTGACTGCTTGGGTAAGTATGAGCATAGGGGACCCCTTTGGAAGGGCAAGGACATGGCAATGTTCCAGGCTGGGTGACTAAATGCTCAGGTAGGGTGAGGGGAAGTGACTCTTTGACTGAGATGAGTCAGGTGTCTCTTCCACAGGAATGGGGATTGTGCCAAATCTGATCACAGAAGGAGAAGTGACTTCTCCAGTGGGATAAGAACAGGGATCTGCTCTAAAGGTGTGAGGGACAGGTAACTATGTGGAGGGATGAGGGTAGGTGACTCATCTGGAGTGATGAGGACAGGAAACCCGTCTGATGAGCTGAAGACACCTGACCCTTAGATAAAGATGAGGATAGTGGATTTTTTTGAAAGAATATGGTCACAGTAATCATTGAGTTTGAATGAATGACTCATCAGGAAGAATGAGGATAAATGAATGCTCAGTGGGGATGATGACAGGCATTTCCTCTAAATGTATAGAGATAGGTGACTCTTCGAAGAGATAAGTTCAGGTTATACCTCAGAAGTGACGTGGACGAATATTGTCTAAATGATGGGGGCGAGTGACTACTCTGAGGAGCTAAGAACATATGACCCCTCAGTAGGGAAGAGGTCAGGGACTTCTGCTAAAGCAGTGGTCTTCAAACGTTTTTATGCCACCTCCCCCCCCCCCCCCCCGTTGAAAGGAAAATCATCGGACCCCCTTCAGAATTTTTCACAGTTATTCTATTAAATTGTATCTAGTAAAAGTATCCACAGTTTGTGGCTGGAAGTTTTGAGGAATATTTGGAGTTCCTTCCCTTTTGACACATACACCCAGCTAGGATATAAATGACAAAAGATGTTAGTGACGGCCCATTACAGATCATAATGCTTCTTTTGGCCGGAGCCTGGAGCTCCCCCTGGGATCACCTTAGGCCGCCCTTGGGGGGGGGGGGCTGCCCCCCAGTTTGATGACCCCTGCTCTAAAGTATGGGAATTGGTGACTCCACTGAAGCAAAGAGGACAGGTCCCTCTACAGGACCAGATAAGAACTGTTATCTGTTCTGAAAGCGAGGGCACTGTGACTCCTTTGATAGGATTAAGACAGATGTCTGAAAGTCAGTTGAAAAGATACCCAGTGAAAATATTTGTGTACTTTATTAAATGGATTTAGTCTGAGGAGGCTGCGTTATACTGAGATTTCTAAATTAGCACATCATTGGGGTACATATATGTTGTGTTCGCAAGTGCATAGGAAAGCGTTTCAAAATAGAACCAAGATGTAGTTGAAATGTTACACGGTGTAGCTCAGCACCAGTACTGTTCATTGCTAATGTGTGAATATACATTAAAGGACTTAACACATACCTTTTATTCTAAGCTAAATATATATATATATTTTTTTTAAAGAAACTCATCCTGAAATACTTGAAACATTCCAAGTAACAAATATGCAAAACACCTCAACTGCAAAACATCCGGAAAATGGTGAGCTATAAAGAATGTTGTTTCAACAGCTACCAAAAGCAATAATGCAAAGTTGTTTGTGGGGAAAAGTTTGAAACCTCCAGATAAATTAAAGGGAAGGTTAATTCCAAACTGAAATTTGAATCCAGAGTTAAAGCAACAACGGTTTAAAATGGTTATAAAACAATAACCATTAGACACAAAAAGTGTCATTTAAAAGTAAGCAACTTGTCAAACAAAACAACTTTTTAAACAAAATGCATAACTGACCAAAATAAATATATATGAGTAAAATAAGAGTTTATTTATTATACATATGAATGAAATAAATGAAAACGAAATGCAGTAAATTTCTAAGCAACAAATAAAAAAGAACAAAAAGAGGGTTTTACAAACGCACTCAACAAACACACTCACACACAAAAAATTGTATGCGGACCCCTGGCTTGTGTTCACTCCCCTGTGCACCACTGAAAGCCGTGTGCAGAGGGGATTGGTTGCCTGTAGCGGGCTGATGGCCTGTGGTGGGGTGATCATGCCACGCCCTTCAGCCTGCTGTGTATGAATGAAGGTAATACGCAGTGGGTGGATGGCCAGTAGCAATAGGTAGGGCGCATGGTCAACCCCTGATGTGCAACCCCTTTCACTCACTTCCTCACTTTCATGCACTCTCTCACTCACTGTATTATTCATCCATGTCTTCTTGTGTCCTTGACTTTCAATCACTTTCTTTTCCTTCTCACGTACAAAATAAACAACATATATTGTTCACATTTTTAAACTATTGAAGTTGGTTTTGAGAATAACTTTTTCTCATTTAAAAAAAAGTTTTTTTAGCCTGTTTTGTTTTTACTTTTTTGGAAACAAACAAAAACACAGCTTGAACAATGAGAAAAGCACTGGATGAAAACACTTTTTCTGCACATCCTTTGTTATGGAAGCACTTGTTTTCTGCACGCACTCCCACTTTGCTCTCTACAAGAGATGACCTTAGCTCACACTCAGTAATGCAAGCTCATGGCTGCAGAGCAGGGATCAGTATCCTCTTGCTCCTCATGCAGCACATCTGGCAGCCTTTCTCCATGAGGGATGGCATGTTGCATAGCTGAAGACGTCTTCGCCTCTCTTACATCCCTCTTCCACTTTTCAGTATTGCCCTGCTATTAATGCCAAGCATTAAGGTGCTAGTGCACTGAAGATATTCCAAATCTGTATTTACGTCGCCAACCCCTGCTATGCTTCTTGTCGCACAAAGTGCGCATAATGTAGACATTTGTTTTCCTGGTGGAATAGAAATCTTTTTCCAGACAAAGGCTTCTGCTAGCTTTATTGAGCCCTCAGTTTGAACATCTTCTAGTTCCATTGCTTTCCTCTCCATGTTCCTTTGCATTTGCCCTGAAGCTAATGTGAAGGAGAAAAGGTTTTGGCTCCCCGAAAGAGAAAAGCACAGAAACTACCTATAATACCTATAATATATCCTTTGCTACAGAGTTCTCCTGTGGAAGGAGTCAGTGAAATGTGCAAGTGAGTCAAGAACTATTTCAATGTGAAGCAACACATTCACAGGAACCAATCAAACATCTGCATAGTTCATGAAGACTCGCAGACTTTTTGAAGATCCTTAAAAATAAGCATAGGTGGATTCGGCACGCCATAGATTAGCAGTACCTGTTCTGGTTAGCAAGACTCATGAAAGGCTTCAAATGTGAAAACATTTCAATCTTGCACTAAATCTAAGACTTTTTAGTTTGACTGAATTAACCCCTTCTGAACCATCCCTTTAGAAAAAATCATATAAGATTCTTTGCCAATCTGACGGAGTAATTTAATTACAGACAATTTAAATAAAAGAAAGTCACACAATACATTCATATTATCTATTGAACAATAAAAGCAAACAAAGGTTGCAATGAAAGATATAAAAAGTGTTTTAAAGTTCAGTTTAACAGCCTAAATAAAACATAAAAGGTTTCAGTTTAAGAATCTGAAAAAAGTAAAACCCCTCCCCCCCTTCAAAATAAGTCAATGTGCACTGTTGGTTGGCTGCCCTTAGCTGGTATGGCCTCGGACCTAATGTCACTTGTGATGGTATCAATGATGTCGTGAATGATGTCTGTATAATATGCAGCGCAATGGGGGAGCATAAATTAGGATTTGCGCTGTGAACCATAACTGGTTAATTTCTGTGATTTGTCATGTTGCAGCAAGAACCAAAACTCCATTTCTGTGTTATTTGCAGCGGAAAAAAAAAATATATATATATATATCACGTAATATATATCACGTAGCAAAATTGGTAATGATGCACGCTCAGAAGGAAAGATTACAATCACCAAGGTTTATTTTTCGATACCGTTACGCGTTTCGACACTAACGAGTGTCTTGATCACACAAGGTTTACAGTATCACCAGAACGTGCCTAAATAAATAATAAACATAGAAGAGGCATGAAATTCCTACACCTGATGTCATACTTGGCCGCCATCTTGGAGTGGTGGTAACGGTATCGAAAAATAAACCTTGGTGATTGTAATCTTTCCTTCTGAGCGTGCATCATTACCAATTTTGCTACGTGAAATTACGAATTGGCTTGGGGCTCCTGCCGGCTTTGTGCACCACCTGGCGAAGGGATGGATCTCGGAAGGACCCACAAGTATATATATATATATATATATATATATATATATATATATATATATATATATATATATATATATATATATATATATATAATATATTTAATTTAGTTCAATCCTCAAGACTGACGCGTTGCTCACAGGTCAACAAAATGCAGTTCGCCATCTTTTTTATATATATATGTCAGTTTCATTGCATTTCCACCACGTGATTAATTGACATAGAAGACATGCAGGCACCACTTTTTCTTGCAATGAAAAGTCTGTTTTCTAAGCATGCAAGTTTACCACACCTAATTATTCTCAAAAATAGGCAATAATTTCATATGACTGCACAAATACATTAAATATAATTCAAATTCCACGATCCATACTAATAAAACCTCCATAATTAAGATGTTAAAATTCCATTTGAGAGTATAGGGTGTCATAGCTCATATTTTTAACATGATGGGCTTAATACATAATTAGCAATTGGTAAAAAACATGTTACATATATAAATATATGAATAAAAACATGAAGATACTAAAATCTTTAGCCCTTAACTGTGCAAAGTTTGCAATAAGAACATGTAAATATATTTATGTGCAAAGTACTGCCAAAATAAATTCAACCACTCCTACTTCATAAAACTTCCTGCATATATATATATATATATATATATATATATATATATATATATATATATATATATATATATATATATATATATATATATATATATATATATATATATATATATATATATATATATATATATATATATGTGCAAAGTGTAATATGGTAGTATCATTGTAGAGTGTGGGGAGTGGGCATGACTCCCAAAAGACAAAGCTTGCAGCATTAATATAGTATTTATAACATCTGCAATACCTTAGCACAACTATGATGTATTAGTAGCACATGCGTTTTGCAAACAATTACACCCGTTCGCTGGACCCTGGCTGTACCAAAATAGGTAGAAAAACAATATGTTAGTTGCTTGCTACTATATATACATCAATTATGCCATTTGAAATGCTATCAGTAATGTCATAAATTATGTCATAGACACGTGTCATGAGTGAGGTCATGGGCAGGGAATGGGGGGTGCAAGTTAGAGTTAGGGGAATTTCAGTGTTTTTGTTTTTTAGTTCAAGACGTTATTGTTATCACTGGCAAATTCACATAACCATAATATTACTTTAACCTCGGTTTTTTTCAATGATTTTCTAAAGTTTTTGTTTTTTAACGGATCTTTTTATCACACCTAACTACAACGTTACTTTAGCCATTGCTTTTTTTTGTGAATTTCTAGTTTTTTTTAAACATAAAGTAATACTTAATTCCCAGATGTATATGCACCCCCCACAATGCACAGACTTTGGCCGTGCGCAGTGGGGGGCTGGCAGCAGAGCGTGGCCTGCCAAAGGCAACACCTCCAGATATCCAAACCGGAGGATTTTGAAATGTGGGACCCCCTTTTCCTCCGTCCCCACTTAACGGATCACTCCAAATCATTCCAGGAATGAGCTGAGGTGCATGACCTTTTTGGGGGGGAAAGTTTTGTGAGGACTTGTCAAACGAGTCCTGAGTTATTAGCAAACCAAAAAAATGTCTTTCTATGAAAAAGCAAACTTAACTATAACTACCTAGTGATGATCGCGACTAGCTAATATATATATATATTTATATATATATATATATATATATATATATATATATATATATATATATATATATATATATATATATATATATATATATATATATATATATATATATATATATATATATATATATGATCGTGACTAGCTAATTGCCATAGTTAGGAATGGTAATTAAATCTTCCCTTACATTCAAAAGAACTTCGAAATTTAATGAAAAAAGCAAAGACTAAAGTAATGTTATGGCTGGGTGAAAATGTCAGTTAAAACGTAGCATATTATCATGGCCTGAAATATTTATAAATGTTGAACCTTAATTTCTCAAAAACTACTGAATACATTTACACCATATCACAAATAGCACGCTTTCTGTATAAAGATCTAGTTTCTGCCAAATGCGGTGCAATTCAGTTTAGCTGTTTTGGCTAAAATGCTGTTCAAAATTCCTACGAGAATTGGCATGTGGAAAACTTGTCTTTGGACCCCTCCTAGCCGGTTTCACAGCCCCTCCTTGACGAATCATCGTTAAAATTTCCAGGAGGGAGATGAGGTGGATGAAAGCTGGCCCTAGCTATAACTATACAGTGGCGACCCTTAGACGGGAAGAGAGTAGCACTCCTTCAGCAACAAACACCGTTTACTGAGCAAAAAGACCACCAACAAAGAGTTCCAGCCTCAAGAACCTCTATCAAATTATAAGCATTGCCAACTGCTCACAGCCTGTGATGAACTATGTTATTTTTTTATTATTAAGGATATAAGGCTTCTATGTTTGTATAATTATCGGTATCATATCATAATATATTTGGTATAATTAAGTATTATATTGCTTTACCTGTTATTTTACACATTATGCCATATTTACTGCTGATTTTGAATAACGTGTCTGTGTCTATGATGGTTTGCTTATATTTTTTACAGGCATGCTTACAACTTGACAAAGGCTTCTTTGAGGCTGAAATATGTGGTTGTTCGTCTGCTTGCACAATAAATGGCGTTTGTTGCTGTTGGAGTGCCTCGCTTCTTCCTTTCTGAGGAGTATATGGAAAGACTGGAGGCCGTTCCCATGAACTGTTGCGAGCCAGTGCTCTAAAGGTGGAAGATGTTGGTGAATTGTGGCAGTTGCATCTATTTGTATAAATGACCCAGTAGAAGCTGCAAAACATAATAGGATGGATATCCAATGTGTACTTCACTGCTGGTTGAGCCAATGGGGATGCAGGGTGGCTTGCTTACTGACATGATGCTTGACTCCCTCCCTGTGCACGGCCCATGTTACAGACAAGCCTCCCAGTCACCAGGAGCCGTGCACTGGCTTCATTTCCCTCACTGTCAAGACATTGTGTGTGCACTGCAGCTTGAAGTGTAGGATAGAAGTAGGACGTCATGGGTAAGTTATGAACTACAACTCTACCCCACCCCTTCACAGATCCATTGTCATCACACCAGTGTCTTGGGGAGATGTTAGAAATATGGGCAGTGGTGAAGCCACTTGATAAAGACATGCACAGCTGGTTGTGAATAGTGATGACACTATGAAAATACCTGTCCAGACAGCTGCTCTTGAACAACTAGCTGCCCACATCCCTTGCAAGAGTGCCTTGTAGCCACCACATCAAACTGTGTGTGGCTGTGGAACCTGAAGTGGTGATGGCATCAGTATCTGACTGATGGGAAACAACCAAAGGGAACACTCATCAAAGATCATTGTGTCATCACATTCAGCTTAATGCCATTTTAGATGAGATTACCCTTTTAATCTAATTGGTTTTGTGTGCTTCCTAGGGAGCTGGGAAGTTAAAGAGAGGAGATGCAGCAGCATCTCAGACAAGCTCCTTTGGGATCCCATCACTAAAGCAAAAATGTAAAAGTGATAAATGTAAAGATCGGCATGCATAATGAGGTTGGCTAGTTCCAAACGTATAGATATCTTATCTGACAGGGATTGAAGGGGCTCACCGAATCAAGGAACTCACATATGAAGCTATTTCATCACAAAGTCTTTGATTCACAAAACTGGAACCTTTGCCATCGCAAAATATCCTTGGGTATGTGCAAAACCCAAATTGTGATTTAGTAACATGTTACTGAATTGCAAAATAGATTTCCAACTGTATACCAAATCACAAATTGGACAGGGTGAGTTCAGGGTGTCCCTTTCAATTTATGATTCCTTATGGTATGTGTCAATGGTATGCAACCACAACTGCAGTCAGAAACCAATGATAGGTGACAGACACTCCACACTCATCTGCACACCATATGTATATATTTAACTATAAATACATACATTACACAGTTGCAGTCGCCACTGTGTAGTTATAGTTGAGTTAGACTTTCCACAGGAAAGGCGTTTTTTTGTTTTGCTAATAACTTCGCACCATTCGCTAAATTTTCATGAAACTTTCCAAAATATTATCCAGCTACCTCAGCTTCTTCGTGAAAAGCCTTGGGGTGATCTGTCAAGCAGGGTGAGGGATTGGGGTGTACAGCCTACTTCTGATGTTGGACTCCTCTCAATGGATCCATTGGCCAGATAAGCCTGTTCTTCCTAATGCAACAGGGAAAGGTTGTCCTTTGTCAGCTGATCTGAAGATGGGGGCATGGGCGTTAACCCGCAAAACAATTTGGAGCACCCATTTGTCCGAGGTTGTAGACTGCCATTGGAACAAGTGGTGCTGGATCCTGTCACTGACCTCTTGCCCATGATGGTTGGGGCATATAAAAGGGGTTTGGACGCTGTCGCTGTCAGGCAAGTGTGACAGACTGGGCAGATCTCTGGCCTTATGAGGCACAAGGCTTGTGGGAGGTGCGTCCATGGCCACAAAAGTAATAGAGAGCCTGCTGGCAGTGGTGGTGGCTGAGTGGCAATGGACACAGTTGGTAGTCCCTACCATAACCATGGACGGGTCAGGAGGCAGAATAGGGCTTATGTGGGGTATTGGAGAGTCCCAACGAGCGGTGGTGGCCCTGCTGTCCTTAAAGCGCTTGAGCGCCAAATCTGCCTTGTCTCGAAACAGCCACTTGCCATCAAAGGGGATATCCATAGGGGGTGCCAGGACACCTTAGTCAAAGGGAAATCCCTGGGTGTACGTTAAAGCAATTACGTGTTGTATTGCTCTATTCGTTCTATCCAGTCATGCACATTATTTGTCTACAGACCTCAGTATATGAAAATTAAAAATAGATTTCCACACTAAAAATGAACGTTCACAGTCTTTTTATTGTTCTAAAACGTGAAGACTCCTCTTCACACAAACAAGGGTTAAAATTTCAAAGAAAATTTCTTTGAACAAGTACCAAAAGGTTACATAGACAATTAATGACAAATTGTAACATACATGGTCAAAAAAACAATATCACATTCATTAAAATTATATAACATGAGATAAAAAGAGAAGATAATCAATACAAATACAATGCAAAAATACTATTGGATCCTTTTCGCAAACCCCCTAACCTTGTGGCTTTAAGATTCTCCCGCCACTGTTTTTTCTAGATCCACTGGTCTTGCTTTTATATTGGTGGTACAATGAACAATTACAATAATATATGAATATCTGTTATTTCCTTGACCTTGGTTGGATTCTAATACAGAAAAAATGCGTTGACGCGTTTCGGTGTTATTACACTTGAAGTTGTAACACCTTCATCAGAACATGCCGTCTCTTTGGGGTCACCGGCTTCTATACTTATTGTTAAAAATCTCCTGTGGGTGTTATAGGAATCTCCCAGTGGGGACAGCCGTCGGGGAAACCTCCTCCAGACAATCACTGTTATTCTCGGTTTAAATATACCTCACAGATGATATAGCTCCTCAAATACACGAGGTCTCTCCCTTGTTTTGTGGTCTGCTGGGCATAGATCCACTCCTGTCTTTGGTTTGTATAACTATCTTTATAGGAATTAAAATGTTCTCATGAACGGGCATATATCAATATATCTTGACTTGGGAACTGGATATGTTCTGCTCGAGATTCTGGTGTCGCCTCTGCCGCGTTCTTCTACTTCTCTGCCAGGACACCCCCTGAAAAGCCATTTGACCACAATGAGGCATGGTGATGAAGTGCCACCCTCAAAGCAATTGATCTACCTAGTGAATCAGTGGTGTCCAATCTGCAGTGTATTGTGAACTATGCTTCATCTCCGCCATCTGCAATAGCCTGGGACCAGATGGTTCGGCCTCCTCCGAAACCATGGGCAGCACTTGAGCAACCAAGTCCCAAACTGTGTCAAAATACCTTCCCAAGAGGCACAAGGTGTTCACTGACCAAGGTGCAAGGCTCCTCGAAGAAATAATTATCTTGCCGAAGGTATCCAGCCTCTTGGATTCGCTATGCAGTGATGTGGTAGGGAATGCGTCAGTGTTAACTTTGGACGTTGAGGCATACACAATTAGACTCTCCAGGGAGGGGTGCTGGCTGAATAAAGCTGGATCTCCACGAGCTGGACAGTGGCAGTGAGCAATTGTTCTGTGCACAAGAGCTCATGAGAAGGGCATAGCCCCGGCCCCAAGTAGGACATTGAGGACTTCATTAACAGGGAGAAGAGCTTCTGTGGGGGCTACTCTGAGCTGAAGCACCTCTGTCAAGATTTTAGTCTTGACTTCCACTCAGGGCAGCATATGGTCCAGGACCTCAGCCACCACCATCACCGCCATGGCAAATGAAGCCCTTGCTCTATAGCCACACTAGGAGGAGAGACAAGGCCAGTGTCTAGAGAGATCTCCAGACCACAAGCATCAGAGCCAATCTGGATCCAGGAAGAAATCCAAAGGGCCCAACTGGCGCCAAGGGCGAACCCACTGGTGGAAATCCCATGGAGCACATGCCTTACCCATGGGGGCCGAAGGCGCTCCAGAGGGGTCAGGATGCACAAATATGAGGTGCATGGCCTCATAAAATTCTTTCAGATGGTTGGGGATCGGTTTGGGGAATTCTCAGGGGTGCAGAGTTTACTCAGGTTCCACAGCTGAAGTGTGAGAGGGGGCCTATATTTGCAGGATCAGCGTTTCCAAGCCCGATGACTTGGACGGCGAGGTAAAGTAGAAGAACTCTTCGACTTCTCTGATTTTTTTTCTTGTGGTACCTACTCTACCAGGACTTTGAACACAATGATGACCGATGGTCACAATCCTGAGAAAGGGCCCGGGACCTCCCTCTGGAAATTTTTCGTGAGCAGTAGCCCTGCGTGCAGGTAGGTGGAGTTGTTCAGCTCCACATGGCATCATCCTCATCATCCGTGCCAGACGTGACGTACGGCGACACCCCAGTGCCCTGATGCTCCTTTTTTCGCGACTTTTTACACTCTCTGCTCTGGCACGCGCTTTCTCGCTAGCTTCATCCCACCGTACCCTGTAAGACAATCAGACAGAAGTCTATCCCCCAGTTCTAGTGACTCGAGATATCGTTGAACAGTCCTGAAAACATACAAACATCCTCCTAACCTCTTCATTAAGCGAGTGAGATGAGAAGAAGAAGATAAAAACTGTTCTTTTCGTCTCTTTTTTTCACGACCTTGGGAGAGGAATAACATGTGCGACGTGAAGAGAGCCCCAGAGGACGCCCAGGAGGCGCACAGCTGTTTTCATTTTTCGCCTCGCTCTCTGTTACTTCCATAATCAGTTGCCAAACTCCACTCCGGAGCTCTCCAAGTGAGCCACGGAGAGGGGGGCGGGGGTCCACCGGCAGGCTTGAGAAATGATGTGCACACACTCCACTTGTCATTTTCTCCCAAGAAACAAAGAAGGGGGCTGAGCACCGGTGCGCCCTGCCTTTCCAGGGTTAACTGGCATTTCTAATACTTCTCACCTAGGCTGACATGACAGATGCCGAGCCTCCCTCCCGGTGCAGACAGTCTGATGGGCCCGGCTGAGCTGGGGAACAGTTTTGATGCTTCCTACTTATGACATGATTGATTTTCTTTCTGCAGCACATCACTTTGGGATGTGGTGAAGGCTGCCTGACAGAGGCCTGCGTGCCCTGACCTCCACATATGGCCGCCTGAGAGGCTGAAGGCTGATGACGGCAGAAACCTAAAAAATCAATAGGCGCTGTCATTCAGGGGGAGGGAAGTCAGTCTCTTAAAACCCCAATCACGCTATGCGCTGGCTGCACACTGGAGACTCGCCCAGGATGTCTTTTTCGTTTTATTCCTCCATTCGCCTCCTCGTTACCTCTTTACTCCTTGACCTAAAACGCGGTGGAAAACATACCCACACCAACGCCGGGCTCGATCGCCTTCCCTTAATTAACAGGAGAAGCGCCTGGAAACCATTCCCAACAATTTTACAATAAATAAGAACGGACTCTCCCGTTGCCAACACAAACAGTGACCTCATTTTTTGACATTATCTGGAAAGAATTCCTGTTGGACGTTGCTAAAGACATCCATGCACAAAGCATGGGCGTTGCATCACTGCTTGCATTGCTACTTTGGAATGGGTTCATATTTAATTTGTTGAGGCACTGAAAAGTCAGGCTGCTCTGGAGGCCTCTCTGAAGGAGTATAGTCTTTTTTTAAGGCCTCGGGGGTCATTTAGAGTTTGAAATAGAGGGTAAATCACCACAAATTAGTAGTTCACCTGGTCTACAAAGCCTTCTCTTGCCTCGCCCCAATTAGAGGTGGTGGTGGATCCACAGAGTTTCCAGGGGTAGGGTATCTGCTGGCTCTGCTGGTGGAAAACTTTGACCTGGCAGCATGTGTGCTACTGGGGTGCGGGTAGGGCCGGCTTTGGGATAGTGCGACCGGTGCATTCGCGCTGGGCACTGACCTGTGGAGGGGGCGCTGACCTCAGGGAAGGTGCTGTCTTTAGCAATAACTTGTGATTGGAGAGTTATGGGACACTTTTGCCCAGTGGTAGTGAGAGAATCCGAGGAGACAGTCATGGGGTGTCGGTGTGCAAAAAATGATTATTGCACTGGGCGCGAACAGCGCTAAAGACGGCCAGGGGTGCCAGATCCAGAAGCAAACATATTAAGTTGCTAGATTTCCCTTCCTGAAACTACGATGAGAGGCATGGTGGTCTAGATGGGGAAAATAAATCCATGGCACAACTCGCAGAGAGAATACTCCCTACATGTGAGGGTCACTTAGTGCCCACCTTGGAAATGCTGGACGGAGCCAAAACAGTATGGCACCCATTCAGAATTCCACTAAGCCTGAGATGCAGGTGCAGTGCCTCCACTGTAGGCTCAGAGATCCCTACCAAGCAGGCGGGGACCTCTAAGAAGGACAGAGAAACCGTGAAATGCCGACAGGGAACTTTCTGAAAAGAGCAGAAGCACAGCAAACTCTTAAAGGCATGGGACCTGCCAAAGGAGCGAAATTACACAGTCAGACGAGGCAGTTCACAAATGGAACGGCAATTCAAGCAGATGACTGGAGCAGAACCTGGGCACGTTTTGGGATAATGCCTTCTGTGTACATTTAGTTTAGCAAGATAATAAGTGGAAATCTAATCAAGGTTTGAGACTTTCTAAAGCCACATTTCACCTCCTCCTCTTAGGTTGAAAGAGGTCTATTTTGAGCATATGTCTGCACCTCAAGGATACTATAATTGTACTCCAGAATATCAAGTACAAGAATATTGTGGTACACTGATGCTGTGAAACACATCACGAGGGACAAAATATCAAAAGGTAAGTACTTACAGGGAGGTACAGATATACTTTTCCTAACTCTGCATCTGTGTACCTTCATAAAGTATATTGTCGAGGTACAGAGATGTGGAGTTAGGTATAGGAAAGCTGTACCTACTTACCTATTGAAATGTTGAGCCTCAATATTCTGTCTGTGATATCAATGGTCCACGGTATTCTGTAGTCGACATTCAGGATCCAAACTCAAGCTAACAGTCAGGGCAATGAGTACCTGCTGAGAACAGCACATTACAAGCATCCAATGGAGCCCAGGGACTCACCACTGTTAAACATACAACACGCTCACACTCAGAGCACAGAGTTCCATAGCTGATTATTTCTCGTTACAACGCAACGCTGAGCTCAGAGTACGGCGACTTGCAGTAGATGAAATCTCATTTTAAGCTCACATTCCGATCACTGAGAGTCAGTTCGCTATAACACACTAAACCCTCATGGCCCTGCGACTCATAACCAATGACATCATATTGCATACTCACAGGACATAGTGACCCACAGATTAGTGGTCACGGTACAAGTTCACAGTCTAAGCACATGGACATAGAACTGATGACATCACATCACACTCTCTCAAACACAGCACATGAACAACAGCTGTTGTCAACCATGAAACCAGCGTAGCAAATCGCGTCAGAAGGACATCATAAGATAGGCTCTTAACAGATCCAAGTAGCTCACAGCAGATGACATCTTTAAAGAACAGGTTGAAAAGAAGGGCAAAGAGTTTCACTGTCAATATCATTCCATGATAAGCTTAAAAGCAGAATGCAGTATATCTCCTCCTGTTAGAACTAAGACCTGGACTAGTGTAGTGCATCAAGGTGTCTTAGGTTTCATGTGTGTGTTGTGTTTGAGGCGCATTGTTTGTGGCAAATCCTGTTAGCCTTCTCATATGTTACTGAGTGGTCCTCCCAGGCTTCTGCATTGAACTCTTGGGCACCCTACAAGAAAATCAGTGTTCAGCTTCATAGTTTCTATGATATTTATTTGCCAACCAGTCGAAAGTAGATGTAAAAACTGTAAGAACCCCTTTGCACATCACACCTTAGCCACACCAAAGCTCCCTGACCCTTGGTGGAGAGTTTTGAATCCACGTTCACTACACTATGCCAAATCAGATATTGGACAATAATCCTCTACTGATCCTTTAACCTGCTATTCTATTTCTTTTACACGTGCAGAACTATTCGGGAAGTCAGGGGTGCCCTGACACCAAAGCCCGAAGACCTGGATGAGTTTCTGTTGACTAAGCTGGCGTTCAGTTAGAGTAAGTTGGCTCTGATGCAGCTGATGATGGGTAGGGTCAAAAGAATTGCATCGCATGTGAACTACTGGGGATCTTTGGGTCGGTTTAAGGACTATTTCCAGTAGATCTTCCAAATAACTTGAGTCCAGATCCTCGCTCACCCGTTGTTAGTTGATGTTAGTTGGGTTGAAGGTTTAGTTCTGAACCTGCCAGATGCTGGGTGAAATGGCCTAAAGTCCAGGACTTGAGGGCTTCTTTAAGTTTTAAACTCTGGAGTGATTCGTGTGAAACTCATGATCCGGGCATAGAGCGACTCTTTAAAGCAAGTCTTGGAATCTTTTTCCTCCATAATATTAATGTGCATTTTCTCGAAAATGAAGGGTTCCGTGCACATGCGAGCGTAACTGGTGGATCCCAAGCCAACTCTTCGGCTCATATTTGTCATCCACATTGGGTCCGGTTAGCGAGAGGCCAGAGCTCCGGAGTCCTCACAGCTCAGCTTATACCTGAAGAGGACAGCTCTAGCTGCAGAAGGACGGCCACACTGACCAGGCCACTGGTTGGGCCTTCAGCAGCGGGCGGTGGAGCAGCCGGAGGTAATGCAATATTAATGAGTCAGAATGGAGGGCCATAAAAAGTGATAGGTTTTTGCAATGGTAAATTATAAATCGCTATTGATTTTCCCAAGCACTAATGCAGCCAGCTTATTGTGAGACACCAGAGGCAAAGTGCACTTTATCAGATTAAGAAGGAGCCTGGTATCAAATATACATGAAGGGAAGGATGCTGCTCTGAGGCAGCTGAGTCCGTCTTTCGGTGCATCTAGGTTTTTATTGCAAGAGAGAAAGAGCCCATTCCAAACAGTGCACTTCTGTGCGTCTGCCTAATTGCCGAATGACACAAACTACAAACAGCACTCTGCATGATGTGTTTAAACTATTGACCATATGTAGTTTTTTAATTGACTGTATAGACCATTTCTAGCTCGCAAAATGAGTAATCTAAACCATTTATTCTATGCGTATTACAGGCTTTTCCATTTCAATAACTGATGTCTGTGGTCCTTAACTACCAGCTCTCATGACGTAATTCCAGTCAACTGATTTATTTCGACCTTGGAAAGATGAAAGACTGCATGCTTTGTGAGAGAGTACCCTGAATGCTATTTACAGATCGGCACGCACCACCCCATTAGGCTATATTACCAGTTTCATTAATGTCCATTGGCTATGTATTTTACAGTCTTACGCACAAGTCCAGGGTACTTTACGTACATATCACTGTACATGGTTAGAAGGAAGCATGTAGCCAACACCTGAACTATGAGAAAAATACACACACCAGAAATCATTAGTATGTCGATTTGTAGATTGTTCGTTGCCTTAAGATGGCCAAGCTGAAAAAAGTGGACCCGAATTGCAAAGTCAATGAAATTGTAAAAAAAAAAAAAAAAAAAAGCGTTTATGATAAACAAATGGCTGGGTCGATTACACCTGCAAGGCATACACGAAAGGTGACTTTGCAGGGGCAGGTCCTTTTACTTATGCTTAATATTACCCCATGCTCACGTAATACGATGCTTGAGTAAGTCTCATGCAAAGGGATGTAATATCACCCCATGCTCACGTAATACGATGCTTGAGTAAGTCTCATGCAAAGGGATGTAATATTATCCCGTGCTCACGTAATACGATGCTTGAGTAAGTCTCATGCAAAGGGATGTAATATCACCCCATGCTCACGTAATACAATGGTTGAGTAAGTCTCATGCAAAGGGATGTAATATTACCCCGTGCTCACGTAATACGATGCTTGAGTAAGTCTCATGCAAAGGGATGTAATATTATCCCGTGCTCACGTAATACGATGCTTGAGTAAGTCTCATGCAAAGGGATGTAATATTACCCCGTGCTCACGTAATTCGATGCTTGAGTAAGTCTCATGCAAAGGGATGTAATATTACCACGTGCTCACGTAATTCGATGCTTGAGTAAGTCTCATGCAAAGGGATGTAATATTATCCTGTGCTCATGTAATATGATGCTTGAGTAAGTCTCGTGCAAAGAGATGTAATATTACCCCGTGCTTACGTAATACGATGCTTGAGTAAGTCTCATGCAAAGGGACGTAATATTACCCGTGCTCACGTAATACGATGCTTGAGTAAGTCTCATGCAAAGGGACGTAATATTACCTCGTGCTCACATAATACGATGCTTGAGTAAGTCTTATGCAAAGGGATGTAATATTACCCCGTGCTCACGTAATTCGATGCTTGAGTAAGTCTCATGCATCCCTGCTCACGTAATAAGATGCTTGAGTAAGTCTCATGCAAAGGATGCAATATTCCCGCGTGCTCAAGTAATACGATGCTTGAGTAAGTCTCATGCAAAGGGATGCAATATTACCCCGTGCTCACGTAATACGAGGCTTGAGTAAGTCTCTTGCAAAGGGATGTAATATTACCCCATGCTCACGTAATACGATGCTTGAGTAAGTCTCTTGCAAAGGGATGTAATATTACCCCATGCTCACGTAATACGGTGCTTGAGTAAGTTTCTTGCAAAGGGATGCAATATTACCTCATGCTCACGTAATACGATGCTTGAGTAAGACTCATGCAAAGGGATGTAATATTGCCCCATGCTCACGTAATACGATTGCTGAGTAAGTCTCATGCAAAGGGATGTAATATTACCCCACGCTCACGTAATATGATGCTTGAGTAAGTCTCATGCAAAGGGTAGTGAGTGGGCAGGGGAAGACATGGTTTAACTTGGTAGTATGTGAACACCCACAAACGAGTCAGCTAATGACCATTCACAAACTTCTCTCTGACCATGTCCCACCCTGCAATGGTTCGAGATTCACAACAGTCAAGGGCTGGAGTAAATCCATTTCTAAGTTAGGAAGGCCAACCATTGATTTTAAAGAAATGGGTTTCTGTATGGGGGTGGGGAATGTTTGCACTGTGGAAGAAAAAAGAAAGAACATTTCATTGCACAGCAGTGCTACCTTCCCCTAATGCTGAATTGTACTGACCTTTGTGGAACTGTACTTCGCAAAACGATACATTACTTTCCAGGAGTGTGCCTAGAAGCCGAAGTCTAGGCGGCATACCCCCGGAAAATGTAGTCAACACCATAAAAGTTAAAAGTGAAACCAGGAGAAGACAACATTTCAAAACGTTCTTTGAAGGTTTTTCTTGTGAGTTAGGTCCTGTGTGGACATTCATCACATGTGGAAATCTTGCAACCATGGACCATCAAAGGCTCTGGTAAAACCCCCAAGATAAAGAAACTATCCAAACGGACGAGCCTCTATCCTGCCCATGCTTCTTTACCAGTACTGTAGTAAACGCCAAAGGCCGGCTGTTGGAAGTGACAGACTATCACATAACAAAAATTGAAGGCTTCTGATGAAGTTCCACTTTTTGGGCTCACGGCTCCAAATTTACTAATGGCACAAACCAACGAGTGCTCATCAACTACTTTCTTGTCTAAAAAGAGAAACAGAGCATCGAACTGAAGGTGGTAGTATACCACTGCCACCGAAAATGTCATTCAAAAGACTGATCCCGCTAGTAATACCTTTCTGGTGTACCGAGGAGGGAGCGAAGGTGGGTCATTCCTAATAAAGATGAGTTTGTCTCCTCTGAGCTCTTCTGCTTGAAATCAAGGGAGCAGCAAGAAAATGAAAATATCCCACCTCGAACTATACCTCTAAACCACACGAGAAGGCAACGAAAGCAGCCCTGACCATGCATAAGAGACTTCACTTCACCCTCTCATCCATCCTCTTTACATCCATCTGTCCATAAATCCGTTCACCCATTTAGCTATTCATCCATTCATCTCTAATTCCTGCATCATTCCATGCATCCATTCATATATCCATCCATATATCATTTCAGCCGTATATCTATTCATCCATCTCACCATCACTTCACATTTCCATCCAATCACCCTCCAACCATCCATCCCTCCATCGTTTCACCCTTTCAAAAACCCTTTCACCCTTCCCTGTCTATCCATCTTATCACCCTTTCACTCCATCCTTTCACCCTTCCATCCATTCATTCATTCACCCTTCCACCCTGCCTTTCATCTTTTCTTTCTTATTTCCTTTCTCACTTTGTTTCTTCCTTTTACCTTATGTTCTGTCTTTCCTCTTTCTAGCGTCTTTCATCCTTACTTTTCTCCCTCAGGCACAGTGTGTCTGTCCACCACCCCCCTCTCTTACCTCCTATTTCCATCATTCCATTATTTAAATTTCTGTTTCCTTAGTTCTTGATATCAGCCGGTAACCCACGATCATCTGTAATGGTATTTCCTTACTATTCTTTTATTAGCATTTTGTCTGCAGGTGGAAGAGCCCATAATGACTAATTAACTTTGTATGCCCCCGTGGCAGCCCCCGCTTAAGCTGCTTCAGTGGGGAGTTCACTGCGCCCCACTTGCAATGCTAACAGCCTCACTTACTGTCATTTCAAGGGCCCTCCAAAGAGTGTTAGGATATCACCTCAGCACACGCTGTCACCCTCAGCACCACACTCAACGCACCTGAAGAGGCCCTCGAGACCAGCGGAAGAGGCCCTCGAGACCAGCTGAAGAATCCCTCGAGACCACCTGAAGGGGCCCTCGAGACCACCTGAGGAGGCCCTCGAGAACACCTGAAGAGGCCCTCGAGACCAGCTGAAGAGGCCCTCGAGACCACCTGAAGAGGCCCTCGAGACCACCTGAAGAGGGCCTCAAGACCACCTGAAGAGGCCTTTGAGACCACGAGGCCTTCAAGACCACCTGAAGAGGCCCTCAAAACCACCTGAGGAGGGCCTCAAGACCATATGAAGAGGCCCTCAAGACCACCTGAGGAGGGCCTCAAGACCAGCTGAAGAGGCCTCAGCTGAAGAGGCCCTCGAAACCAGCTGAAGAATCCCTCAAGACCACCTGAGGAGGGCCTCAAGACCAGCTGAAGAGGCCTCAGCTGAAGAGGCCCTCGAGACCAGCTGAAGAATCCCTCAAGACCACCTGAAGGGGCCCTCGAGACCACCTGAAGGGGTCCTCGAGACCAGCTGAAGAATCCCTCAAGACCACCTGAAGGGGCCCTCGAGACCACCTGAGGAGGACCTCGAGACCACCTGAAGAGGGCCTCGAGACCATCTGAATAGGCCTTTGAGACCACGAGGCCTTCAAGACCACCTGAAGAGGCCCTCAAAACCACCTGAGGAGGGCCTCAAGACCATATGAAGAGGCCCTCGAGACCACCTAAGGAGGGCCTCGAGACCACCTGAAGAGGCCCTCGAGACCAGCTGAAGAGGCCCTCGAGACCACCTGAAGAGGCCCTCGAGACCACCTGAGGAGGGCCGCAAGACCACCTGAAGAGGCCCTCGAGACCACCTCAGGAGGGCCTTAAGACCACCTGAAGAGGCCCTCGAGACCACCTGAGGAGGGCCTCAAGACCGCCTGAAGAGGCCCTCGAGACCAGCTGAAGAGGCCCTCGAGACCATGAGGCCCTCGAGACCACCTGAAGAGGCCCTCAAAACCACCTGAGGAGGGCCTCAAGACCATATGAAGAGGCCCTCGAGACCACCTAAGGAGGGCCTCGAGACCACCTGAAGAGGCCCTCGAGACCAGCTGAAGAGGCCCTCGAGACCACCTGAAGAGGCCCTCGAGACCACCTGAGGAGGGCCGCAAGACCACCTGAAGAGGCCCTCGAGACCACCTCAGGAGGGCCTTAAGACCGCCTGAAGAGGCCCTCGAGACCAGCTGAAGAGGCCCTCGAGACCATGAGGCCCTCGAGACCACCTGAAGAGGGCCTTGAGACCACCTGAAAAGGCCTTCGAGACCACCTGAAGAGGCCCTCGAGACCAGCTGAAGAGGCCCTCGAGACCAGCTGAAGAATCCCTCGAGACCACCTGAAGGGGCCCTCGAGACCACCTGAGGAGGCCCTCGAGACCAGCTGAGGAGGGCCTCGAGACCATGAGGCCCTCGAGACCACCTGAAGAGGCCCTCAAGGCCACCTGAAGAGACCCTCGAGACCAGCTGAGGAGGCCCTCGAGACCACCTGAGGAGGGCCTCGAGACCATGAGGCCCTCGAGACCACCTGAAGAGGGCCTTGAGACCACCTGAAAAGGCCTTTGAGACCACAAGGCCTTCAAGACCACCTGAAGAGGCCCTCAAGGCCACCTGAAGAGGCCATCGAGACCAGCTGAAGAATCCCTCGAGACCACCTGAAGGGGCCCTCGAGACCACCTGAGGAGGCCCTCGAGACCAGCTGAGGAGGGCTTCGAGACCACCTGAGGAGGGCCTCGAGACCATGAGGCCCTCGAGACTACCTGAAGAGGCCCTCAAGGCCACCTGAAGAGACCCTCGAGACTACCTGAAGAGGCCCTCAAGGCCACCTGAAGAGACCCTCGAGACCAGCTGAAGAGGCCCTCGAGGCCACCTGAAGAGGCCCTCAAGGCCACCTGAAGAGGCCATCGAGACCAGCTGAAGAGGCCCTCAAGGCCACCTGAAGAGGCCATCGAGACCAGCTGAAGAGGCCCTCGAGGCCACCTGAAGAGGCCCTCAAGGCCACCTGAAGAGGCCATCGAGACTACCTGAAGAGGCCCTCAAGGCCACCTGAAGAGACCCTCGAGACCACCTGAAGAGGCCCTCGAGGCCACCCGAAGAGGCCCTCAAGGCCACCTGAAGAGGCCATCGAGACCAGCTGAAGAGGCCCTCGAGGCCACCTGAAGAGGCCCTCAAGGCCACCTGAAGAGGCCATCGAGACCAGCTGAAGAGGCCCTCGAGGCCACCTGAAGGGGCCGTCGAGACCACCTGAAGAGGCCCTCGAGGCCACCTGAAGAGACCCTCGAGACCAGCTGAAGAGGCCCTCGAGACCAGCTGAAGAATCCCTCGAGACCACCTGAAGGGGCCCTCGAGACCACCTGAGGAGGCCCTCGAGACCAGCTGAGGAGGGCCTCGAGACCATGAGGCCCTCGAGACCACCTGAAGAGGCCCTCAAGGCCACCTGAAGAGACCCTCGAGACCAGCTGAGGAGGCCCTCGAGACCACCTGAGGAGGGCCTCGAGACCATGAGGCCCTCGAGACCACCTGAAGAGGGCCTTGAGACCACCTGAAAAGGCCTTTGAGACCACAAGGCCTTCAAGACCACCTGAAGAGGCCCTCAAGGCCACCTGAAGAGGCCATCGAGACCAGCTGAAGAATCCCTCGAGACCACCTGAAGGGGCCCTCGAGACCACCTGAGGAGGCCCTCGAGACCAGCTGAGGAGGGCTTCGAGACCACCTGAGGAGGGCCTCGAGACCATGAGGCCCTCGAGACTACCTGAAGAGGCCCTCAAGGCCACCTGAAGAGACCCTCGAGACTACCTGAAGAGGCCCTCAAGGCCACCTGAAGAGACCCTCGAGACCAGCTGAAGAGGCCCTCGAGGCCACCTGAAGAGGCCCTCAAGGCCACCTGAAGAGGCCATCGAGACCAGCTGAAGAGGCCCTCAAGGCCACCTGAAGAGGCCATCGAGACCAGCTGAAGAGGCCCTCGAGGCCACCTGAAGAGGCCCTCAAGGCCACCTGAAGAGGCCATCGAGACTACCTGAAGAGGCCCTCAAGGCCACCTGAAGAGACCCTCGAGACCACCTGAAGAGGCCCTCGAGGCCACCCGAAGAGGCCCTCAAGGCCACCTGAAGAGGCCATCGAGACCAGCTGAAGAGGCCCTCGAGGCCACCTGAAGAGGCCCTCAAGGCCACCTGAAGAGGCCATCGAGACCAGCTGAAGAGGCCCTCGAGGCCACCTGAAGGGGCCGTCGAGACCACCTGAAGAGGCCCTCGAGGCCACCTGAAGAGACCCTCGAGACCAGCTGAAGAGGCCCTCGAGGCCACCTGAAGAGGCCCTCAAGGCCACCTGAAGAGGCCATCAAGACCAGCTGAAGAGGCCCTCGAGGCCACCTGAAGGGGCCGTCGAGACCACCTGAAGAGGCCCTCAAGGCCACCTGAAGAGGCCATCGAGACCAGCTAAAGAGGCCCTCGAGGCCACCTGAAGGGGCCGTCGAGACCACCTGAAGAGGCCCTCGAGGCCACCTGAAGAGGCCCTCGAGACCACCTGAAGAGGCCCTCGAGTCCACCTGAAGAGGCCCTCGAGGCCACCTGAAGAGGCCCTCGAGGCCACCTGAAGAGGCCCTCGCGGCCACCTGAAGAGGCCCTCGAGGCCACCTGAAGAGGCCCTCGAGACCACCTGAAGAGGCCCTCGAGGCCACCTGAAGAGGCCCTCGAGGCCACCTGGAGGGGCCGTCGAGAGCACTTGAAGAGTGCCTCGAGGCCACCTGAAGAGGCCCTCGAGGCCACCTGAAGAGGCCCTCGAGGCCACCTGAAGAGGCCCTCGAGGCCACCTGGAGGGGCCGTCGAGAGCACTTGAAGAGTGCCTCGAGGCCACCTGAAGAGGCCCTCGAGGCCACCTGAAGAGGCCCTCGAGGCCACCTGAAGAGGCCCTCGAGGCCACCTGGAGGGGCCGTCGAGAGCACTTGAAGAGGGCCTCCAGACGCACTCCAAGTGCTCTGTCTCACTCTCTGCGCCTGCTCTTCCCGGGCCCCCGAGCCTCCACGCGTCCCCGCGCCATGTGTTTATTGACAGTTCATTAACAAGCATCAGACTGCTACAAGCTGTTTGCAGGAGAAAGGTAATCAAGTGGAAACATGCGAACATAAACAATCAACACGAAGAGAGGGTGGCAAAAGCCTATTTTTGGTAACCCTCTTTACCTCCCTGTTCTGCTCGGGGCAAATACGCCATTAAGAGCCCTCCGTCCCCTGCCTTTCCAATACCCCTCCCAGAAGCAGGTGTATCCCGGTTTTCTATCGCTGCACAGCTGTGCACACTCTTTCTACCCCCACCAGAGCCCTGTTTACCCGCTTTCCTAGTCCTTTCATATGATCCGTAACCTGGCTTTCTTACCTTACTAGTACCTTACACACCTTGTCTTTATAGCCATTAGACCCCTGTGTCGCATGACTTTCTATTCTGTCAGAGCCCTGTCCCGCTTTGACCCCAAAGTCCTGCATGTTATATAGCCACAGGAGCTGTGTAGATTCTGCCGAGATACACACAGAGTCCAGTATGCCCTGATGTTACTCCCACCTGGGCTATTTATGCCCTGCCTCATGCACGACTGTTAGACCCCTGCCTTTACATGCAACCGAGCTCCACCTGAGCGCACCTTTCTCCAGTTTGTGGAAACTAGCACAGAAGAGGTGAAAACGAGCATGAACGGGTGAAAAGTAACGTGGAATCGGTGTTATATATATAGTGGAAGAGTGGAAACTAGCATGGAAGAGGTGAAAACTAGCATGAACGGGTGAAAAGTAGCGTGGAATAGGTGCTATATATAAAGGGGAACGGTGGAAACTAGCATGGAAGAGGTGCTATATATTAAGTGTTAGAGGTGAAAACTAGCATGGAAAAGGTGCTATATATAAAGTGGAAGGGGTGAAAACTAACGTGGAATAGGTGCTATGTATAAAGTGGAAGAGTGGAAACTAGCATGGAAGAGGTGCTATATATAAAGTGGAAGAGGTGAAAATTAGCATGGAAAAGGTGCTAAATACAAAGTGGAAGAGCGGAAACTAGCAAGGAAGAGGTGCTATTTATAAAATGGAAGAGGTGAAAACTAGCGTCGAAAAGGTGCTATATATAAAGTGGAAGAGGTGAAAACTAAAGTGGAAGAGGTGCCATATATAAAGTGGAAGAGTGGATACTAGTGTGGAAGATGAGCTATATATAAAGTAGAAGAGTGGATACTAGCCTGGAAGGGGTGCTATCTATAAAGTGGAAGAGGTGAAAACTAGCACGAAAGAGGTACTATAAATAAAGTGGAAACTAGCATGGAAGAGGTGCTATATATATAAAGTGGAAGAGTGGAAACTAGCACAAAAGAGGTTGTGGGAAGTTGGCCTGATGTGCAGTGTTCACTATTCTAGTGATCACTATATATCAGTCCAAACAACCCTTATTGATGATTGGTTGTAAGTCAACCTTATAGACCAGCTATCCTAGTAGCATGGATACGAGCAGTCTAAGGCTAAGACTCTAGAGGGCGTGTTAAGCCAGCTGTTTTACCATCACATTACCCCTTGAACACCCAGTGAAAGGACACCACACAAGTGTTATGAAAATAAACAGTGTATTTATTAGAATCACAACAACCCTGTACTCTTTATGAGGACAGGGTGCTAAGCACACAACAAAACTCTTACAAAAATACTTAAGTTAGCACGGTATACACAAATGCCCGAGGGGCACGAAAAACCATATACTTTAAGAGTGGAATGCGAAATTACTAGCAGGTAAGTACAGTACTAATAGGCTTTGGAATCGCTAGGACTTGACTAGGGAATCGTTAGATTTCTTCTAGGAGACCTAGGGGACTCGGGTGCAGAGTGTGCACTCTCACGCGGGATGCGGGACAAAGTCTATGGAAGCTAGTAACGCTAAAGTTAGTGTTCACGGGCGAACCCGACCTGGTAGGGAGAAAACGACAGTGGATCCTGACCCTTGGATAGTGAGGCTATGCTGGGGCACCGAAATGCCGAAGTTACCTAGCCCAGGGGCTGCAGCTGCATAGGTCTCAAAAGACGTCGGGAATCCTCGTTGCCGGACCAGGAGCCTGGAAGAAAGATGCTGGCAGGCGACCAGTGAAGATAGTTCGAGTTGATCCAAGCCTGGATCTGGAAGATGGATGACACCTGAAAGCAGAGGGGACCAAGTTCGTGACTACTAGCCAGTAGTCAGTGGGCACCAGGAGGGCACCGGATGGTAGTCACCTCGACTAGGTGAGTGGGCGACGCTGGCTCTGCAGATCTCACGGACCAGGAGGCGTTGTCGGCGACCAGGATGGAGAGGCGAGCTGTCCCACGATGGATGAAGCAGTCGGCGTCGAAGTTACCCAGGATTGGGCAACAAGCCTTGGCTAATTCAAGCCCACGCGGTGGACTCAAAATGGCGTCTTGAGTGGACCAGGAGGGTCCTGGGTGCTCCTCTTCGGGAAGGGAGCAAGGGCCAGTCTGGAGCAACCAGACCAGCAGCAGTGATGTCGTCGGGCGTCGTTCAGAAGGCCACAAGCCAGCGGGCTAGTAGCCAAACAACGCGGTGAGCAGCAAAAAGCAGAAGGGCCCCACGCAGATCGTGGAGATGCTGGGAGGCTGCACTTCAGTGCTGGAGCTGCTCAGGGTCGGGGCTTCTCGGACCCCAAAGCACTCACCAGGAAATTACTCGGCGGGCTTGCTGTGCAGAAGTCGTGCAGTCTTGCAGATGGCCGGTCCCTCGAGGTCTCGTCGCACCCACGGTTCTCAGCTGGGCTGTAGAGGTGGGTAGAGGTCAGAGGTGCCAGGGAAGCCGGTTCTCGTCGAGCTGGGCAGTCGGATTCCGGAGGAAGGACTTGCAGCAGACCGCAGTGTTCTTAAGGTGGTGCCTGCGGATGCAGGGTGACTACTCCTTAGTCACAAGGGAGAAATCTTAGGAAGAAGTCTTGAGTTCCTTTCGTAGAAAGTAGTTTCAGGATTCAAAGATGATCTAATTTGGAAGGGGGCCAGTTCCTACCTTTATCCTGCAAAAGGGGGCTGGCACGCGACTAAGTCCTGCCCTATGGGTGGGACTAGGAGGGGGGTGGTTACACCCCTCTCCTTTGGCGGGCTTTCCCCAGGCCAGGGGCTGGAGTGCCCCTGGAACTGGTTTCAGCCGGCCTATGCACAGTGAGCACCGGGGTGCCACTTGCAGTCACCTTCCTCTAAAGCCCTGCCTACCTAGAATACACAAAACCCTGTCTGGGACGGTGCTGGCACCGCCCCTGACAGGAAACCCTTTGTCCTTGCCTCCTGCTCTGGGAGGACTCCCAGCAGCAGGAGGGCAGACTTGTGTCTCGGTGGCAGCATCCATCTTGTGGAGCTGAGGCTATGTCTGACTTTAACCGGGGTTACAGGTTACATACATGTCGTGTCCCTCTAGAAGGGTGGAATGCTAACCCCGTCGCCAGAATTGGCGAGGGGTTAGTATTCCAATTCGTATGACACCTTACTCGACATGTTTTGATAAAGCGATACCAGAGTTGGCATATAACCGCGAGGATTATAATGCACTTAAGAGTATATGGTATGCGATATCATGGAAACGGCTAAGGGATGGATCCCGAAAGCCGCAGACAGGCTCAGCTCATGCCAGAGCACTATCTCACACGATTCCAAGCACTCTGCCTTCAGGATTGTCAAGGCCTGCCATAGGAGTGACTGATAGGAGATCTGTGTGTCCATTTTTAGGGTTAGATATAGGTATACTATATCTAAAGCAAAGGGTGATTACACCACCTTGCCCCAGCTGTCAAGCAGCCAGTTGTGTCAGATTTGGATGGCCAGCCAGGGGTGGCATAATACATGCTGCAGCCCCTGGTAGGCCCTGGGTACACCTATGCCCTGGGTACCTAAGGTACACTGTACAGGGACTGATAAGGTGACTCAGTATCCAATTAGATATGTACCTAAGGTACATGGAATCCATTTTACAGAGAGAGCAGTAGGCCTGGGGTCCTGAATAGCAGGGCCCCAGGTCAACTAAGTCAGAAAACCAGCAAAACACCAGGCAAAAAGTTGGGGGCAACCATAGTCAGGGATCTACCTTCCTACAGAGGTGCTATATATAAAGTGGAAGAGGTGAAAGCTAATATGGAAGAGGTGCTATATATAAAGTGGAAGAGGTGAAAACTAGCATGGAAGAGGTACTATATATAAAGTGGAAGAGGTGAAAACTAGCGTGGAAAAGGTGCTATATATGAAGTGGAAAAGTGGAAACTAGCATGGAAGAGGTGCTATATATAAAGTGGAAGAGCGGAAACTAGCACAAAAGAGGTGCTACATATAAAGTGGAAGAGGTGAAAACTAGTGTGGAAGAGGTGCTATATATATATATATATATATATATATATATATATATATATATAAAGTGGAAGAGTGGAAACTAGCACAGAAGAGGTGAAAACTATCATGGAAGAGGTGCTATATATAAAGTGGAAGATTGGATACTTGCGTGGAAGAGGTGCTATACATAAAGTGGTAGAGTGGATACTAGTGTGGAAGAGGTGCTGTATGTAGAGTGGAAGAGGTGAAAACTAGCATGGAAAAGGTGCTATATATGAAGTGGAAGAGTGGAAACTAGCATGGCAGAGGTGCTATAAATAAAATGGAAGAGTTGAAAACTAGCATGGAAGAGGTGCTATATATAAAGTGGAAGGGTGGAAACTAGCACGGAAGAGGTGCTATATATTAAGTGGAAGAGTGGATACTAGCATGGAAGAGAGGTGCTATATATAAAGTCGAAGAGGTGAAAACTAGCATGGAAGAGGTGCTATATATAAAGTCGAAGAGGTGAAAACTAGCATGGAAGAGGTGCTATAAATAAAGAAGAATAGGTGAAAGCTAATATGGAAGAGGTACTTTACATAGAGCGGCAGAGCAGAAACTAGCATAGAAGAAGTGCTTTGCATAAAGTGTAATAGTGGAAACTAGCATGGCAGAGGTGTTATATATAAAGTGGAAGAGTTGAAAATAGCATGCATATTGTGATTGGCATAACGTGGAAGACGGGAAAGTAGCATGATAGGTGCTATACATAAAGTGGAAAAGTGGAAACTAGCAGAGGAGACGTGCTTTGCATAAAGTGGAAGCGTGGCAGCCAGCACGGAAGAGTAACTTTACATAAGGCGGAAGAGGTGGAAACTAGCGCAGAAGAGGTGTTTTACATATAGTGGAAGAGTTGAAAGTAGCATGGAAGAGGTGCTATACATAAAGTGGAAGAAAGGAAAATAGTATGGCAATTGTGCTTTCCATAGCGTGGAAGGTGGGGAAGTAGCATGACAGAGGTGCTATATATACAGTGGAAGAGTGGAAACTAGCACGGAAGAGGTGCTTTACGTAAAGATGAAGAGCAGAAACTAGGATAGAAGATGTGCTTTGCATAAAATGTAAGTGTGGAAACTAGCACAGCAGATGTGCTGTACATGAAGCGGAACAGTGGAAAATAGCATGGCAATTGTGCTTCGCATAACGTGGAAGACGGGAAAGAAACATGATATGTGCTATACATAAAGTGGAAGAGAGGTAACCAGCAGGGCAGCTAGCAGTGGAGATGTGCTTTGCATAAAGTATATTTTGTATATATTTATAAATATTTATAAATATATATATATATATATATATATATATATATATATATATATATATATATATATATATATATATATATATATATATATATATATATATATATATATATATATATATATTATATTATATTCTCACTGTGTAGAACATATGAGGTTCACACAATTTAGAGGGTTTCATAATCTAGCACTTTAGAGTGCATCACAGTCTTCTAGTATTGAACAGGGTAGACCATATCAGAGTTCCACAGTATGGGGCAAATCAGAATCATGGAGCACTCAGCGTGGCAGGTTGTACAGTTCAAGCCATAATGGAGTCGCTACGTAGCACATATCAGTATCCCCATATACCCTGGTCCTGCATTATTGAAAATATCCGAGTACCAGGTGGTGTATATTTATCTGAGTCCCACGGTATAGAACACGTGAGGTTCCCAAATCCCACACCAGGAACATCTCACAGCCGTGGTGCAGTGTGTAGTACATCAAAGCCCTGTCGTACTGAACATGTCAGTGTCCCAAAGCGTAAAACATATCAGAGTTTCAAAGTATAGGACAATTCAGAGTCCTGAAATATAAGGTTTAACGGATTCCACAGTGTTGAGCAACATAGCATTCTTCTGATGCACACATGGGAGCAGTTTCACATTATAGGGTATATTACAGTCCCGTTGTATAGTACAAATAGATGTCCTATATGACTTATCATAACAGAGTACGAGAGTGTAAAATACAGAGTACCTCACTGCACTGGAGTCAAACTGTATTTATTTATTTGTTTGTGACCTAATAGCTCATTTTTATTAGTGCGTAAGAGTGATTTTCATTCATTCAAAATGAATGTCTGGGCTAGCAGCCGAGAGCGATGGCTGCTGCTTGAACGAGCTCTCACCCATCCACGGCAACTAAACCGTGATACAGCCTACAGACCCAGAGTGTTTAGCGCTAAACTGAACGGAAAGTTGTCTGAAACCCCCCCTCCTAGTAGCGGAGTGAGTTTTACGAGGCCTGGACCCCCGGAACGGCAGAATATCGCAGCTGTAGTTCGAGGAGCCGAGGAGGGAAGATGGCGGCGCCGGCCAGCACAGGCTGTAAAACACTGTAACTCAACCTTCGTAGTGCCTACCGGTATGCAGTGCCCGCGACGCTGACCTGTGGAATCCCGGCGTGGAGCGGGAGTGGTGACTGGCGTGTCGCCAAGTACGGGAGCAGCCGCCTCCTTGTGCCGTCGGGCGAGAGGGAGCGCCGGTCTGAGGGCGAGGCACTAATCGAGGCCCGGCTCGGAGGCCTACCCCGCACTGGAGGCGGAGGTCGGAGTGGCGGCCACACGGAGGGAAAACTTTTGAGCGGTCTTAGCTGCCGCCGAGGCGCCCCTGCAAGCGCCGAGTAGGCGGTGGGGGACGACATAACGGCGGAATATATGCCGGCCCACCGAGGATACATACTGCCGGCACTGAGAGACGTTGGGGAACGGCAGCACCTGAGGCCCTGGCTTCTGGGCCTAGCCGGGATACACTTCATGGACGGTAGGAAACCAGGTCCGATCAAATAGCTAGGCATTGAGACCCTTTGCGCACTGAATTTCGGGAAACACCCTGATTATCGTTTTGAGCCTGGAAGCTGGGGGGCCTGACTATGACTAAGCTGCATGGTACTATTGCTGTTGGGCCAGCACGGTTGGCATCGAGGGGGCCTGCCTGATTCCTCCATTCCCCCCTTCAATAACTAGACAAAACTGCGTCTTCGCCAGACCGGCTTTCTTACCCTACCTGCCTGGTATAGGTGGGTTCGACTGGCTTCTCGGCCTTTGGATAGGGTGGAGGCCCTGGAGGCCTGGCTGTGGGCTGGTGCTCGGCCCATGCTGCATGTGCAGGTCACTGGACTGTGCAGGAGATATTGTTTGACTGTGCTTACACTAAATGGTAGTTGATTGATCCCATGACATTGCGCCTTTGGACTGTGGAGCACTCTACGGAGTCTGCGGCTGTTTTACCGGCGGAGTGGTGAGGCGGGCACCTGGACCACACATAGATTTCCTGCCCTCGTGGGTGGAGAGGGTGTTGACGCTACCTGCTCAGTCCGAGCCCCTGTGAGTTTCCCACTGAGATCCTGAGAATGGCGACATGTGGCAGGGGTTCAAGGAGTAGTGCTCAGAGGCAATTGTCGAAATTTGCATGGACCAAGGGAGGAGACAAAGGCGACTCGCCGAGGTCGGATAAGGGCGGATCGTAGGTGACACCACCATCTGAACCGGAACCAACGCTAAATGATGTTCTGGCAGCCATAGGTGGAATGCGCACGTCTGTGGACTCAGTCACGGTAGAGGTCTCATTACTTAGAGCTGACTTTAAACAAATGAACGAGAAAGTGAAGGAGCTTAAAATAGCGACGACAGCCCTACGGGAAGACACCTCGGAACTTCAACATCAAATGTCGGACATGGAGAAAAGCCAGGTCAGAATGGCGCAACAGCTGGATGATTATGAAGGGAGGGCCCGCCGGAATAACATCCGAATCCTGGGCGTTTCGTAAAGAACAGAGGGGCCGGCTGCAGATCTCTATGTAGAGGACCTAATTACAAAACACCTAAAGCACTGTCTAGTTACTTTTCCATAGAGCGGGCCCATAGGGTGCCAGGCAGAAGACCTAGACCTGGGGCTCCACCACGGCCACTGATCGCCAGAGTATTTGATTATCGAGACAGAGACAGTATTTTACAATCTTCTAGATCCGGCGCCCCGCTAAAAATCGACAACTATGAAGTAACTTTCTTCCCCGACTTTACGGCCAGAGTCCAGGCGCAGAGGAGGAGCTTCCAAGCTGTTAAGCAAGAATTGCGAAGCAGAGACATTAAGTACGCAATGCTCTTCCCAGCAAAATTGAGAGTAGAACGGGATGGTAAACCGTGGTTCTTTGAATCGCCGGACGTGGTTTGGGACTGGATTGAGGGCTGGACTACTGTCGGAGACCGGAACAGTAATCGCCGAGGCAGAGCAGAGCAGAGGAACGGCAAACGCCCAGAAGCGACGGCGACAGAGGCCACGATGGAACGTAGTGGACTGGATGAACAAGAATGATATGGATCCCTGTCCTGCTGTGGGGCCTGCAATCACAGACATACGCAAGTAGTGGAGCGGGGGGGAGGAGAACCTGCGACTACACGAACTTACAGACATACTATGTTTTAACGAGCTCTGGGTTTATGATGTGTTTTAATTACTGACTGATTTGATATGTTATGATGTTTCTTAATTTTCCATCTCAGATTCATGGCTGTGGTTTCCTGAAGACATTATAAAATGCCAGAGAATGGGGGGCTTAGTTCCCCTCCGCGTTTCTAGCATGGTTGGGGGGGATAGAGGCACTCTGTCATATTGGGGGGTGGGTAGTTTTACATCCACAGGCAGAGGAGCTGGGAGGGGGTGGGCGGTAGTGTCAGGGGAGTTACTAGGGGATGGAGGTAAGATTGTTCAGTTTGCTACGATAACAAAGAGACCAAAAGAATTGTGGGGAGGGTATGCAGTAGGTTTTTGCGTTCTGTTCGAAGTTTCATGGTTTTAAATTCAGGGCTAGGACTAGCTGATGTCATTTACAGGGTGCGTACTGGTGAGAAGGGTTTAACAAACTGTATTATATATGACGGAAGAAACAAATTCGATGTGTAACACTATTGGTACTAGCGTCCCCTCTCTAACCCCAGTGTCTCCTATGACTCTCATTACTTGGAATGTGCACGGATTGGGGGATAAAATTAAAAGAGGGCTGGTGTTACAATATATACGGCGCACAGCACCAGCTGTGGCCCTGCTACAAGAAACGCATCTGGTGGGTTCGACATGTAAGGCTCTGGACCGGTGGGGATAAAAAATGGTAGCACACTCAGAGTTTTCAATGGGTTCAAGAGGGGTTGGCATATTAGTACGAAAAAGATTTCCGCTAGTTATACATCAGGTCTGGAGGGAACCACAGGGGCGATTTGCTGCCATATCATGTCAATGGGAGGGAAAACGATTTAATATTGTTTCAGTGTACATCCCCCCTGCCCTCCACTCGGTGGCCCTCCCCACCCTCAGCACGTTTCTACTGAACTTGCCGGAGGGAGAACTAATTCTGGCGGGGAGACTTCAATGCAGTGTTGAATGGGGCAATAGACCGCCACCCCTGCAGAACAGTGGGGACAGGTGGCTCCCGAATGACTGGGTTTTTAGATGCACTGGGCCTTACGGACGGATGCAGATACAAACACCCTGAGGAGCATAGTTACACTTTCCAATCGGGAGTACACAATAGTCTCTCACGTATTGATTATTTTTTTCTATCCGCAGACAGCCTTCCCCATTTGACTGAGGCAGAGATATGACCCAGGGGCATTTCAGATCACTCACCGGTATTTATGGCCTATACTTTACACATTAGGGTTCAAAAATGAATTTTCCCAATTTCTCCTGGCTATTTACAGATCCCCAAAATTCGAAAGGACATTATCGCAGTCACAAAGCATTATTTCCAAGATAATGTAGACTCTGTACAATCCCCAGGTGTTCTATGGGAGGCCTACAAGACGTGTTGAGAGGACAAGCTATTGCCTCGATAATGGGTCATAGGCGAGCGGCAAGGGGTGAGCTAGATGCGATTAAGGCTGAACTGGCCGTGCTTTAGACGCAGCATGAGGCTGACCCCACTGCAGAGACAGCCCAAAATCTGCTTCTGAAACAATGCGAGCTCACTGAACACCAAAGGGAACAAGTCAAATTGCGGCTCCAAAACACAAGACACACCATTTACAACGTAGGAGATAAGGCGGGCAAACTCTTGGCCTGGTTAGATAAGAAGGAAAGGGCACAGAGGACGATTGCACAACTTCATACCCCTGGCCGATGCGATAGTCTCCACCCCTGCAGACATAGTAGACACCCTAGCTTTTTATTATGAACAAGTTTATACGTCCGATTCACAAATGTCAACAGAGGAGGCACAAACCTACATTAAAGATATACAAATGCCGTCATTGTCAGATGACGAGGCCTTACTTCTAGAATCCGACTTTACGAAAGACGAGGTTCTTGCCGCAGTTCACTCTCTGCAGTCAGGAAAGGCTGTGGGACCTAATGGATTCCCATTGAGCTTTATAAACACGTATATGATCTAGCAGTCCCGTATCTCCATGCAATGTTTCTTGACAGTCTGGGCGGGGGGAACTGTCACAGGATCAACAAATAGCTACCATAATTGCAGTACCGAAACCTGGCAAACCCTCGGACGAATGTACATCGTACCGTCCAATATCCTTACTTAACGCGGAAGCCAAGATCTTAGCAAAAATGATTGCCAACCGACTAACCCCACATCTTGAAACACTGCTACACCCGGACCAGTCCGGGTTTATGCCCAATAGAAACTCTGCTCTTAATTTGCAGAGGGTCCACGCAGTGATGGCACAGATACCAAGTTTCCCTGAGCCTGCGGTCGTCCTTTCTCTGGATGCTCGAATGGCGTTCGATATGGTGGAATGGCCCTATTTATTTGCTGTCATCCGCCATCTCGGTTTTGGACGCAAATTCTGTGCATGGGTGAAACTATTATACTCTAAACCATTGGCGCATGTGGTGGCTAACGGCCATAACTCTAGGAACTTCCCACTAGGTCGCGGCACGCGCCAGGGATGCCCATTATACCCCTTGCTTTTTGGATTAATACTGGAACCGCTGGCAGCCTGGATCCGGTGGGACCCCATGATTAAGGGGATAAGCTGGACCGCGACAAGGGAAGACCGCATATCGTTGTATGCGGATGATATCCTTTTATATTTGACCTCACCCAGGCGCTCAATTATAGTGCTCCTTAACATTTGCGAAATCTTTGGGCGGGTCTCCGGGTATAACATCAATTGGTCCAAGCCCGTCTTGTTTGTCCTTACGGGCCCTCAGCCGCAGCTCCCGGCGGATTGCCCATTGAAAATTACAGAAAAGCCCTTTAAATATTTAGGGCTCTGGGTGACACCTAATCAAGATGCCTTCTTCTGGCATAATCTGGACCCCCCTCTTGAACGATTCCGTAATGATGTGAAACACTGGCATACCCTGCCCCTGACCCTTTTGGGTAAAGCGGCCTTATATAAAACGATGACACTTCCTCGATTGCTCTATGTCGTTGAGAATACCCCATTTCCTGTCCCCCCAAAATATTTTAAGTCGATCAATGCACTAGTTTCGGGCCTACTCTGGGGAGATAAACCGGCACGCATATCCCAACATAAATTAGTTAGGGGCTGGTATGATGGTGGGGTGGCCCTCCCAGACATTCAGTTATATTATTGGGCGGCTCATTTAAAAATCATAAACCAGTGGCTGCACGTCCCCCAGACGGAGCCTGCGTTTAAGGCGGACAGGTATGACCTGGGCGAGGCCGGTGTACTTGCTGCACTGTATGATAAAAGAGGCGCCTCAGCCTTGATTGGTCCAACGGCGCACACAGTTAATTTATGGTATGTGGCTCAGGCCCGTCTTAAATGTAAAGGCACTAATACTCAAATGACACCGCTTTGGTTGTCACGTCGCCTGGGTAAACTCTGCAACAGTAAAGGCTTCAGGGCGTGGGATCTGATCGGAATTTCCACCGTGGGAGACTTATGGAAACGAGGTGCCATCTAAACATTTGAGCAGCTCAGGACTCAATACGATTTGGCGCCTACAGAGCGGTTCAGGTACCTACAAATACGACACGCCCTGGGGTCACTTGTCCAGCCTGATGAGGACATACCTGAATCCACCCCGCTAGAAGACAGGCTCTTAACAGAGCACATGCCCAAAAAAGCGACCTCGTTTGTATATCGTAAACTAATTAATAACCTACCAGACCCAACCCTAAAACTGAAGGACGCTTGGACCAAGGGCGTAGGAAAGTTTGATGAGTCAGATTGGCAGACCGCGCTGTCATCCCCCCGAGAGGTAGCCATACCATCCAGACTTGAACTTGTCCAATTGAAAATATTGCACCTTGTGTACTACACTAGGAACACCCTACATAAGATTGGGAGAGCCACGCACAAATACTGTCTGCGAGGGTGTGGGGAGGAAGGGACGTTCTTCCACACCATCTGGGAATGCCCCCAAGTGGCCACATATTGGGCCACGGTCATGAGGACTATGTCGCAGGTGGTGAAAGACTTGGTGGTCCCGGAGCCTCGACATTGCTTACTAAATATCTGGGAATCAAACTATCTAACTCACTCAGCACAGGATTGGATCACATTAGGTATAATGTATGCTAAAAGAAACATAGCCAAATTCTGGGGATCTCCAGAGGTGCCAGCGCTCACAGATTGGTGTAATGATCTCGACTTGGCAATGTTGGCGGAGAGGACAGTGTACCTGAACCGGAAGTGTACTCGAAAATGGGACAAAATCTGGGGTGCATGGAATGAATACAGGGGGTATTTATGTGAACCGCCGATGCTAGATGGCGAGGATGACTCTGAGTGAGGAAGGAGTGGATGTGGGGAACTTTTGCACTGTATCGAGTATATTTCATTGTAACAACTGTATTCCTTCCTGTCATGTGTGTTTATGATTGTGTATTTGACTTGCCATTCTCTATATATGCACCCTTTGACTGCTCTATGCCCTGTAATTGATACATAAAATAATAAAAACTGTTTTAAAAAAAAATGTCTGATTTTTTTTATATAAAAACATAAGTTCCACTAGTTTAAACATGCATTTTAATATTGATGAATTTTAGCCAACAGCTGCTTGGTGCTGAATGCTGCCCTTTTTCAAGGCAGTGACCAAAGGTTAAAAAATGTCTATGCCTCAGAACTTATGTGTTAGGATCAACTTATCTGAGAACTGATGAATAATACCAAACTTTATGTGTACATTTCAATCTCTGGTAGCAGCAAATGAATCGGCTAGTGATCCCTTTCTAAATAAACCAGAGGGCAACTGGTGTCTTGTCAAATAATCATATGTTTGGAACCTCCATGTATGGACTCAATCATGGGAATGAATGTGATCTGACGCTCATATATATTGAAAGGAAGCAGTCGGGGATCAAAAAGTTGTACACAAAGCAGGCATCAACGAGGGGATTCAACCCATATTCGCTTACTACTGTGAACATATGACAACAGTCACCATGTTTAAGAAAAGAAACATGATCAGGTTTTAAAATGCTTTATGGATACAGTGTCATTCAATATCTTTGTTAGAGTCCTGCCACTGAGTCCAACTGTAATGAACATATCAAAGTCCCTATTGTAGAGCCCCTCGGTGCTCTAAGCAGTGTCTAAAGGCGGGCGTACGCTTAAGAGACATAGGGTAATACATTTATTAAAAGGTCTCACTATAGGTAGAGTACATGCATTATCAGCCCACTGCAACTCTAATTCACTGCATTGCCAACATCTAGATACTCATTTACATTTTTCATAAAATAATAAGCAGACTTTTCTTGCTTTAGGGGTGAATCTAAAAGAAAACGATAAATTAGAATATTTAATTAAATGCACTGCTCCCAGGTAATACTTTTCACTGGTATAATAAAACACCGTTTTTTAATATAAAGGATAGCTAACATTAAATTTGATGACGTACAAAGCATGTGTTCGTGTATATATATATATATATATATATATATATATATATATATATATATATATATATATATATATATTCTAATGGCCCAATTCACCAATTAAATATAAAAAATATTGCACATTTCAAATATATACCATCAAAGCCCTGTTCATCCTGCCATTATAACTGTCTATAATCTACCGTTACACTTATCACTTATCTTTTTCATAAATTACAGGGGGTTATTTGTTAGCTCTAATTACATATTTCATTTCTATTCCCATGTGACACGTTATGCTTACTTCAAATAAAAAAGGAGTCTGTAATTCAAATATGCATAATGGTGCAAAATGTTAGAAAAGTGTGCTGCAGTAGAAAGCAGAGGTTCCACACAACATTTCAAGGCTCTGGACAGGTACAGAATGTAGGCTGATTATAAACCGTTTGCTATCGAATTAATTAAGGCTCAAGGGAGAAGTTTGAAGTTTGCATTTTACATCCACAAGCCCTTACAATGACCGCACATTCGCTATGGAGCATGTTCTTATTGAGCAAGAAATTTGAAGCCACAAATTTCACCTCAATTTTTTTTTATGAGCATTGGCAAACCCAATAGGTCTTGCTCTGTTGGGCCACTGACTTTGCCAACGATTTTTGCCAATGCTGTGCAGAATTGGTAAAAAAAAGAGAGAGTAAATGAGCTATGTTGCTTCTGCCAGCTATATCCTTCTGTAGGTGAGTGCATAAGTGACAACGTATGCATTTGCACACATCAGCACAACCCGTTTGGAACAATGTGAATGCCATTTTCTTTTTTTGGTTTACCAATCTCAGGCCCTTCAAAAAAAATCATTTCCACAGGTGGTGGGGTGTGGGGAGTTTGGGTACAAGCATCGGTGAGTGTGTGGGAGTGAGGGAACAATGGAAAAGGGTTTTATGCAATGCAGAGCAGTCTGGCAGCAAATAGCAGCTGGCTGGCCTTCCCAAACAAATTACCACTACTGCGAGGGGTAATGTTGCAACAGAGAGCAGTTGTAGGGCAGGTGAAGGGGAAGCAATGATGAGGGCAGGTCTTTGAAAGAGAGAGCAAGGAAACACATATACTCTCATGGAGTGCTTAATATAAAATAAAACATTAGTTCCGCAAATAGGAGTAGTGGAAGGATACACACCAGCCAATCAAAAGGATGGAAAAGAACCAACAGTACATTTCTGTCAAAAACCAACATTCTACCATTTTTATTGACCAATTCTCCAATTAAATATAAAAATGATTACAAATGTTAATAGCTATATATATATATACATTTGTTTTAAATATATATATCATACATTTTAAATATACATATGTATATATATATATATGTGTGTGTGTATATTTATGTCTTTATATATATATATATATGGTCCAGTTGAAGGCAGGAGCCGAAACGCGTAGACCGTCCGTATTTTGATGCACCTTTTGTTTGCACATGGTGTGTAAATAAACTCAGTGAAAAAGCTATCTGTTGCTGTGCCGTGTCTTTATCTGCGAAGATCGTGGGGAGAAGAAGCTGATGTCATATATATATATATATATATATATATATATATATATATATATATATATATATATATATATATATATATATAATATGTCATTCCATCGAAAATCTATCAGTCCAATGCGTCTCAATCAAGGTCATCTACATTGGGTACCAATCTGTTAATGGGACTAGGCCAACATTCACGCAATGTAATTTGTATCGCTGCCAGCCTAGGCATAGCCCTAAAACCAAAGTCCCAGCTCCTGGTTAAGATTATTAAACTCTACAGTTCGAGCTAAGGAGGCAGGTCATGTTCAGTAGAAAACAGTAACTGCGGACTTTTTACCTTTCTGCATTGGGTAAATACAAGACAAACTCTCATTCCTTATGGCGTTAAAACAAACCTGCTGCTAATATAGATATATATATATATGTTGAAAGAGATATATAGAGATGTATGTATATAGATGTATGGCACTTATACAATCTATTAATCCTTTAGCAGTATGCCTAGTCACAATGGAAAGTTTGTTGCAACATTTACGGTCTTCATGAGCAACACACCATTCATACAGTTCAAACCTCTCTCGCCACATGCATATTCAAATCATACGTACAATCTAGGGCTTGTAATTCATCAGACAAGTGCCTTGGTACATCACTAGTGGTAGTTGTGCAGGGTGTACTGCACCAATACCAGGTGACAATACAAAACTAACAGTTGTTCTGGGTTTGGCTTGATTGGTAATGGTGCAGGTAAGCAGTCAGATAACTGCCATTAAATTTGCAGTGAATGGCAATGTGACAAAAATATTTGAGGCAATGGACAAAACTGCCTATTATATTCGAGGCATTAGGATCATAGCAAGTTCTAGCAATGTTCCAGCAGCAACAAGAGATGTTAAGTGAATCATTTACCAGGAGAAAGTGCCACTACACAAATGTATGATTTTCTTACTAAACATTCGTGCTTTAATCTTGGTTACTGCTCCTGCAATGGTGTAAGGAACCCTGTAAAAGCCATGCCACCATTCACCAACACACAAGAATCACCCCAGAAATGTAGGTCTTTAAGGGTTGTTTATACTTTGAAGAGGTTGGACTGACATCTGTTGCATCCTAATGTTGAGAGAAAGTAATGACTATTGCTTCTGTGGAAGACTCCCGCACTTCTAAGGCCGAATTCTGAAAAATATTAGTTGGTCAAAGATAGCACATGTTGATTTCTTTGTCTCTATGGTCCATGTCTGTAAATACCACACCGTTTTTCTTTCCTTAAGCTTTGCTTCATGACTGTTCTTTATAGATGGCACGCACAGTGAAGGGTGACAAAAAGAGAATTTGCTCTAATAACTTTAAAGGAGGATCGGAAAGTATATTCCATCCCAGTAAAAATGCTAAATGAACGTTAAAAATTTTTAAAAGTAGAACACAGTCCCACAGGTTTCAGTAGAAGTCTAGCAAGATATATAACCTGGGTGGGGTCTCTCAAACATTTAGCCAGGGGCCAAAGATTAAGGTCTGTGGCATGACTGAGGGTCCCACTGATACCAGCAGGTGGGAGTTGGGTGGGTGAGTGTAAGAAAAGCATAGCGGCAGCACCGGAATGGGAACTCAAAGCAGCCACTCACAATTTTGTCAGAGCAGCCCCCAAGGGAGGAGGGGGTACAAGTGTGAAGCACTGCTGCTTTTGTTACTGAAGGCCGATATTGCAGCACCTCTGCAAAATTGGGCCTGAGAAACAAAACCGTCCCCCACCACTGCAAACCCAGCCCCCACCCTTCCAGCCTCCGGGGAAACACCCAATGCCCGCAACGACCAGTCTGGCCCTGCATAGCGGAAGCAAAGCATGTACAGAGACAGTGAATTGTGCACTTACTTTATGGCTTTCATTCCATACTAACCTTTATAATAAGCCCCTAAAGTCTAGAAGTATCAAAGATTTGACAACATTGTGATATGCTGTATCTGAGTTGCTGTCCCTTGACTAAACCCTGTGCTAAGCCTTCTCTGCCTGCGATCGCTACCTTTGGTGAGTCAAGAGAGAAAAGAAAGTAACTAGATTATTGAACTGGAAACCAATATAATCTTTTGCCTCACAATCTCTTTATGCCTCTATTCGCCTCTTATCTGTAAACATTAGGGGTTCTTCGAAACAAGCACAGTTAAGGGAGCGAGTTCTAGAAAAAAAAAGAATCCTTGACAAAGAGCTTCGAACAAGGTGTACAGTTCATTGAGGTGGGCAGGCACAAACACCCATCCACCACCCTTTGAAATGGGACAGTGGGAATATGTTAGCCAGTAAACTAGAATACTTGACATTTAATATAAGCTTTACCACTTTGACAAAATATGCTGGTAGTAAACTCTGTATTTAACGTCTGGGCAGGTTCCACAACAGAGTGGCAAGAGTAGTACCAAAATCACTAAAACCCCAGTTGCTGTGTATTAAGCAAGATGGAAACGATCTTTTTTTATTGAACTCAGTTGCTTTTGGGAAAAATTGTGCCCACTTGGGTAATCCTTTTCTAAACCTATTTTGCAGTTTCTTTTTTTATCAGAGATAGGAACACCTTAAAACAAACTAAACACTGGTAGTAAATATGTGATATAAAAACAGGAGTGTAACCCAACATTTATTTGATTTTACCCATAGGAGAAGAACACCCAGTCTTATAGTCCATGCACTAAAATATGGTGTAGTGAGAAAGTTATGAATCTTGAAACAAGGATTCCTGCACTCACCAAATTGTTGGATGATAGTCAAATCATATCCTTCTTATGCCTTTCTCCCCATAATGACATTATATGATAAAGGTGGGCAAGGCACTGAAGGCTCGAGCCAGGATTGAAGAACCTGGCTGGCTAAGGTTGAGGTTCTCTTGCAACCTCATTCCTAAAACAAGCCGAGCCTTAATATGGCTGTGCCTGCCAGCACACTGTAACCTCACCTGCCAAGAAATATAGACAATGCATTTTGATGTAAAATGAGAGAGGAAAAGAGATACCCATCTAGTGGCTGAATTTTCCATGTATAAGAAGAAAGAATCAAGGCCAACCAGAGGATGCCAATTGACTTGCCTCCTGGTTCACTAGCATTGTTGTCAGGATAGGGGGGCAAGCATGAATGTTTCTAAGTTCATGTTTCAAAACTTTCACTTTTAATAAATACCTTGTAATGCACTGATATATAACCAATTTACCATGGTGACACGCTTCTGCATGTTAATGAAATACACTTTTTTGAATTTTGAAGAGACTATCATATATTTGGGGCAAGATTTCTTTAAAAATGAAGGTTAATGTCGGTGAGAGGAGTTGGCCCAACAGCTTGGGCGGTCGACCTAGAATCTGGGGAACTGGGTTCGAGTCTCGGCAAAGACGTTGACCATCCTGTGATTCTGGCCAAATCACGTAATCTCCCCATGCCTAACAAAAATGAATGTGTCCTCATTTAATGCAACTGGCATTGGCTTTTACCAACACAAGAACTGTAAACTCATTGCTCTTCTCTTTGGTGCTTAACAAATGGCAAGTGGAAATCCAACTACCCGCGGGGGGTGAGTTTGTTCTTTCTCTCTCTAAGTTTTGCACAAAATGTTTCACTTTCTCCCTCGGATTAATTTCTCTTCATAACACTACATCGTTGTCTGCCTACATTAGAGCAGTAAACCACAAGTTACAGGTCAACACCAAGTTTTCACTTTAATTTGCGAAGGTATTTGATTGGATGAGCCAATGTGCAGAAGTAAAGTAAGTACATGTCATATGAAGTAATCTCCACTCATAGATCTTGTCCAGTAGTCCATATTATTTTGAGGATGACATTAGAGGGCACTTTGCTTGGAAGTGCTAGCGGGTGAAAAAAGCAGCGCTCTTTTATCTGGCTTCCCACACTGTTGTTGACAACTCATCTCAAAAAGACCTGCTTAACAAGCCAAACTCCCTGGAAGCCCCAGGAAAAGGCAGAAGCAATGGGATCTGTTTTCAATATCGGTCGAATGTCCTCCCGCGCACTATTGATCGCACAGTCATGGGAAGCAACACGACCACGTGAAACTAATTAAGCAATACGCTGAAACTCCCTGCTCCAGTACTGGTAGAAGTAGAATTGAATTTTGCATGGCACAATAACATGAATTGGGTACTCCTCGTAGTCAAAGCATCAACATCTATCACTTGTGATTCAAAAAAGTCTAACAGCCTAGTATCTTCAGGGGATGCTAAAGTAATGCAGCAAAGGCTCTGTGATGAGAAGCACGTGGGAACGGTAATGCCAGAAATTAATAAAACACTTTCACATTGAAACAGCAAACCCTTTGTAGTCAAAACACAGCCAGCAACAAAATGCATACACATTGCCCTCTGGATTGGAATCTCTATGGGACATTCTTTGTTCCTGTCTCTCAATGGCTTCATGTAATTTTGGCACTGTGTCTCCGTCCCAAATGTAGATTTAAAATTAGTGGCGGCTTCTCCGCAAAGGCGGAGGAGTGTCGCCTCACCGCTCTCAGAGCAAAGCAGCAGAAATAAAATTATAATAACGTTGTTATCATTTTATTTTTTGTAGCTGCGGGCTGGGTTAGGGCGGGGCTGATGGCACAGGTGGAGGAGTGGTTGCACACTCCCTAAGTGCACATGACTCGACCCTCTTGGGCCGACCAAACAGTCATGCGCACTTTGCACGTTCCCCAGCAGGCAGCATTACACAGCCTGGTGAGGAACATGTAAAGCCTACCTGTCCCCGTCTGAGCAACTAACCACGGTGCTCAGACCAATCACAACGCTGGATTGCAGCCTTGTGATTGGCTATGGGGAGCCTGGGAGCCGGGTGCTTCCTGCTGCAGGGACTGCAGGAAGAAGGAAGCTGATCAAGATGAAGGAGAGGTGGCTGCCTCTCCACCGCAGTTCCCTGCCAGCCCAACTGTTTAAAAGCCCAATACCTTCTGGGAGATGTAGCCTTGGTTCCCTTCGGTGGAGCAAAGTAGACTAAAATTCCAGATTACAAAACTTTGTGACAGGAAAGCTCAAGACTGAAAACAAGGCCCCACTGACACAGACTCATCAAAGACACCTCTTTAGAACAGACCCAGCATGTATGTACAGCCTGCCCCATCCACATGCCACTGGCTGCTGAGGGGGCGCCCATACGGCACCAATACTGCCTACTACCAAGGTCTGGATCACAACCTTTTGGTGCACCCTCGTAAACTGTGGTGTTACTGAGGAAACATAATAAATTGAGCCCATCTCTGGGTGTGGGGGTAATCATGTCTAGTTTTTTTGCTAGCCCGCCTTTTTTTCAGTTGCCCTGTGAACCTCCGAGGTAATGGGAGACATGGCTACCAAGTATTCATAGCCTAGGTTGCAGTGTTATAGAATGAAAAATGTACTCTACAATGGAAACTTTCCCTTTTAAAACATTGTTTAGGTTGTATTGAACACAATGACTTTAAAAACTACCAGCTTTAGAAACACAATCTAGTCACGGGCTTGATGTTTTTAAAATAGCTGCCAAATAAATGGATTACACTATGATAAGAAGGTTAGCAAACATTTTAGTCATGAAAGCGGGAAGAATCACTTCATTGAGGACTTTGTTTCTGCCTCAGATTATTTGCTGTTTCTTGCGTTTTTTAACACATATCCCATGACTCATGACCAAGTCTTTAGTGATCAAATGTTAATGAAAGTCAAGTGACCTGGCCGGCACATATTGAATATTGCATGGGGTCATGAATATTGCCAAAGGCCTTGAACGCTTTTTTTTCAAATGTTAATAGGCAATTATTGTCCTGTGTCTTCAGATGTCAGTATAATAAGTAGAAAACTAGATGTGTACAAATATTAAAAGAAAAAACAGGACAGTCAGAAAAATGCCACTGCATGATGCAGATGTGGTCGTACCAATAATTTAGGGAACAAGAGGAGTCTCCAGATATTGACAGGTATTTCAACAGATGCAGAAAGAGAGGACCTTTTAGTTGCATTTGCAAATTATTAAGATCAAAAAGAGTAAATATTGCCAAAGAAGCTTCTAGATTAAGCTATAAGGATAATTTCAAATCCAACCTTGTGCTTCATGTATGTAATGGGAAAGTAACAGAAGATTTTCTTCATGTACAATAAAAATAGATAAAAAAAGAAATGCGAGGTCTTGTTGATTCTTGTGCATGGTATATAATACTCAGAAAAACTGTAATTGAATACATATTAAAAAAACCTTTCGACTGAACCAGATTTGACCCAATGAGGTTACACAGATCATTAAATATCTGGCCCTTAGTGTGGTATTTTTAGCTAACTTAAACACCAAAGGGAGGCACACCAGAGCAAACGTTTATGTTGTAGAAAAAAGACAATCCTTGCTATTATGGCCACACCAGGAAGAGTTAAGAATTAAGTTGGATCTGAGAACCAATCCTGCTGTTTATAGCACCGAGAACGCTCGCTAGACAGAACAAAGGAGCATTGTATAGTGTTTGAAAGTAACCTATAACAGATTTATTTTCTGAACGATTTAGGAAATACACATAAAGTATGAAGGATATATACATAAAAGTAGATTGATGGAGAACGCTGTGGAAGTTAGCCATCGTGTGAGGAATGTTACTATCACATATAGGAGTAAGTTAAAAGAATTGTAGGTGTTTTTTTTGTAACAGGAATATTGTTGAACCTGTAGAATCCTCACCGTGGATGTCTCCTGTGGCAAACTCCCCAAATAAATGAGTTGATTTCAGATTGGCTTGCACAGTTTAAACAATACCATTTGGATAGAGGCCCATTCTCTACCCAACATTAATTAACTTATTTCTACTTTGGATGGTGCCACCATGATTTCACTTTGTCAGATGCTTACTACCAGATAATTTTTCATGAAGACTCTAGATCTCATAAGGCATTTGTCAGCCTAGATGGTGTTCATCAATATTTCAGGATGCCTTTCAGTTTGGTAAGTTGTCCACTTGGTTTTCCAGTGAATTATGAGTGATACTCTGAAGATGGTTTCTATTTCAGTCACTTTCCATGATGATATTTTGGTCAGAAGATCTGAAGAGCATGGTGAAATTTGAGGCAGCATTTAATATTTCTGTCAGAAAAAGTCCTAACTATAAAGTGTTCAAATGCAAGTTTAGGAGAAGGGTGGTGCATTAACTAGGATATACCATCAGCAAAGAGGGTCTGAAGAAAAAGTGTACTTATGTCGATGATCATTATTAGTGCTTCACCTCCCAAGTCCAAGAAACAGTTAGTCTCAATTCTCAGTTTGCTAGAATCTTATCCAAAATTTTGGAAGGTTATGCAGACAAGGTTGAACCTTTAAGGCTATTTCTAAAAAAAGAAGCAAATGTATTTAGACTCATAAACATGAGAAAGCCTTTAATATCTCAGAGTCGGAAATTTTACAGCTCCTTGCTTAAAGTCCATCATTGATGGGAAGGAATGTATATTGGCAGTCGATGAAAGCAACTGCGGTCTTGGAGCAATATATCATAATATATTGATTTGTACAGCACACAAATCAGCGGAGAGATTTTGGAGTAACAGTGTTGCCAAAGTCCAGCCTGCTCGTGATGAGGGCTCGTATGAAGGTCCATCTGATGTTTTGAGTAAACCTTTTGAAGATTTTTTTGCATTATGTGTAGGATGTGGGAGCAGGGGGTGCCCACAGTGTTGACTTGAGCCGTCATGTTGAGCTCATCATCTAGGATGAGCCCTAGATTTCTAGCATGGTCCATGGTTGTTGGTTCCAACTCTGATGGCCACCAGGTGGAGTTCCAAGGGGAGGTCTTGTTGCCAAAGACCAGTACTTCCATTTTGTCAGAGTTGAGCTGCAGGCAGATGATTTGCATCCAGTCTGCTGCCATGGTCATGCAGTTGGTAAAGTTGGTTATGGCAGTGGTTGTTTTTTCTATCAGGGAGAGGATGACTTGGGTGTCATCAGCGTAGGAGATGACTGTGATGTCTTGTGATCGGATGATGTTGGTAAGCGGTATCATGTATCTGTTTAAAAGGGTGGAGCTGAAAAAAATCCCTGTGGGAGTCTGCATATCAGCGTATTGGTCTCTGATGTTAAGGTTGGCAGCCTGACCTTAGGGTTCTACCCGTGAAGATGGGACAGATCCATTTGAGAGCGGATCCTTGTTTGCCAACCTCATGGAGTCTTCTGATGAGGGTGTTATAGGAGACAGTGTTGAAGGTTGCAGAGGGGTTAAGCAGATTAAGGGCCGCTGTTTCTATTCAGTCCAGGATGATTTGGATGTCATTGGTGGCCGCAATGAGTGGTGTTTCATGGCTTTGGTTCTTTCTGAATCCTGATTGAGTGTTGTCTAGAAGATGGTAAAGTTTGAGGTGGGTTGTGAGTTGCTTCTTGATGGGCTTCTCAATCACTTTGGATGGCTGGGGAGGCAGGGAGATCGGTTGGAAGTTGCTCAGTTGCTTCGGTCGGCTGTGGGCTTCTTGAGGAGGGTGTTGATTTCTGCAAGTTTCCATTAATTCGGGAAAGTGGCAGATGTGAAGGAGGTGTTGATGATGTGGGTCAGGGTGGTGCATATTGGTGATGTTCCCAGGTTGTAGATGTGGTCCGTTGGGGCCCTTGAGTGAATGGTAAGCATGATTGCTGCTGTGTCATTTCTGGTGAGGGTTGCCCATTTGGTCAGGTTGCTGACTTGGTTGGTGGTGGGTAGGTTAGCAATACTGCTGCAGAATGACAAGCACAAGGGATGTATTGTGTGAAATTCTTAGTGTACATTTAATCCCTTTGAAATTAACTTCTTGGTTATAGAACGGGAACAGAGCAGAGAAATACAAGATGCTTATCTGGGGAACTACATTTTTTCTCTGCACAGACCATAGCCATTGATTAGTTTATTTGTTTCACTCATAAATAGGAAAATGACTGCATGTTTAGTGAAACTTGCAGCTCAATTACAATTGTTTCAATAGACTGTTAAGTACATTCAACTGAAAAAATGTTTATGTTGACCCTAAGTCTAGATCACCTTTACAGGAGGTGAATGTGACTGTAATAAACAAGGAAAAGACGTTGCATGTGCAATTTCGGATGTGTGTAGGGATAACTTAAATGTTATAAATCAGGATAAGCGGACCACTGAATGCATGAAACATAGCACACTAATTAAATCAGATTCATGACTAATAGAGAGACAAAAGAACAGTGTGTAGGGTGACTTAAAATTCTCTGTTAAAACACAGGATCAGCTCATTGTAAAAAACTATTTAGTCATTAGCAGTGATAAAATTGTTCTGTCACAAAGTTTGAGTCACAGAATTTTTCAGTTAGCACATGGACACATAGGAATGTCTCGGACCAAAAGATATATTAGGCTACATTACTTCAGGCCCAAAATATTAATAGCGGGGTGAGAGAGTACAGGCGCATGTCCTGTGACAAAACTGCCAAAGTTGGATCCCTGATCCCATCCCGGTTAGTTTACCTGATGGTCTCTGGAGAAAATTAGGGATTGACTACAATGGATCTTTCTCTGCTCTACCTAGCACTTCTACCTGTGGTCTTGTATCATTCAACTATTGTTTTAAGAGACGGGAAGCTCGCATGGCAGAATGAGTCAATGCGGATGAAGTTATCTTCTTAACTGCTGAGGTGTTTTTCAGGGATGGTTTTGCAGAGAGTATTATTTCTAACAATAGCTTACAATTTATCAGGAGCAAATTCCAAATGTTTCTCAGAGAATCTGGTGGTATTAAACATTAAAGGCAGTTTTATTTTACCCAGAAACCAATGGTCAAGTGGAGAGCTTCCCCATGATCTTCAATTAGCCGATAACAATCGGCCTGAAGGGTGACTTGAATCAGAGAAAGGCCCTTCATACTACTGTCCTGGTTTACAGAATGGCTCCAAATAAAGTATCAGGGAAATCTTTTTTGAATAGTTAAGGGGATGTGTCCCAGATGAGAAGGTATTTCCGTGGTGGCTGAGGGATGTAGCCAAAAAGGAGCAGGAGAAGGATTATTCTGGTATCAAATAAAAAGTCAAAGAATACAAGAACAAGACGAATTTGTACATGAAAAAAAGGAATGGAAGGAACTCATCACAATTGCGCAAAAAGGCAAAGTCAAAAGAGTTCGAGGTGCTGGCAGGGGTACAGTTGTGTGGCCTGCTCCTGTTTAGCTTGTAGAGAGCTGGTGCACTTCTGAGACAGAGGAAGTGGGGAACATTTTGGAAATTAAGTCATGTTTCTGCTTTTAGGGGGGATGTAAAGGGGATAGTGGTGGCAGAGTAGATAGCCATAGGGTAGGTACCTGGTTTCGTTTTGCAGTTTGTTATCGTGTTAAAAGAATAGAGATGTGCGATATGGTCATTTGGTTAACCGGGTGCTGAATGGAATATTTAAGAGTTGTGCACGTGAGTAATGGGCACCATGGGGAATGTTAGGATAGTTTGATAGAGACATTAGAAGCTGCATAAATGGAGAGATTGAGGCTGTAACTGTAGACTTTAATCATTCTTACCAGCAGTTTCTGGCTCTGGATCTTCACTACAACATTTCCCATTGTGGGAAATTTGCTCCTATCAAAAACAGGAGTGGATGCATTTCATGGTAGGAACGCGGAAGGTATACTCACCACGTTCAATAAAGGTTTGTGGTTGAGGTTTCCAATACAAAAAAATCCTTTAGAGGAAAGATAAACATAAACACATTTGGATCACATGAAACCATGCAGAAAGTTTGCACCTGGTGAAAATCTGCATGAGTAAATGTTAGTAGCTGGAGCATGCCAGGAAATCTACGGAGTTTTGCAGATTTCATTTTGCCCTCCTGGGTTCCTTCCTGTGTAATCCCTAAAAATTAGGGAATTTGGTCTAAACTTGGTAATAGTTACATGAAACAAAACGTTCAACTTTGTAACTTGCACTGCTCCTACACCAACCAACAAATCCAAAAACATTTTCAACAAGATGATTTGGCCTTACATTTTGCATAAACAGCAAATGCAATCAGATAACGGAAGCTCGAAGAATTTATTTAAATATTAACGATACACAAAAGCATATCTGGAATTTCCAACATTTTGGCACAATTACAAAGATATTTTTAATATCCTAATTCTGCTCGGCCTTCATTCCAGCCTATGACATGAACACATGTTTTACTTTTATTCGATTATGAATCCCAAAACACACACCCTTAAATCTACAAAAATTGTAAATCAATGTGAGAATTGGTTTTGCTGATACATAAAAATCGTTTTCCTAGCGGACAAAACTCTGCGTATGGGAGTTTTTGAGGATTTTCTGTGCCCCATTTACATACTTACTTAAGCCTTTTTTCAAAGGGGATTTGGGTATGTAAATTGGGAGAAAAAATCCAATGTCAGTATGGCACAGTTTTCAAACATTTTCAGTAGTTATCCTTCGATTCCTTGCCTGTTAAAAGTCTGCTTGCTGTTCATAACTGTAAACGTACCAGCCTTGACATTTTCTGACATGCAAACAAAATTTCCTGTTTCTAAAATTCCACCAACCTAGATCCTGTGAATTAAGAAGAGATGTTGAGAAGTACAAACCCATTCATTTTTTGCCTAGGTGACACCGGTACGCAAAACATTTGTGACCAAGCCTTATGTGCACGAGACAGACTTTCTCACCACTAGTATTGGTACTTCCCAAACTCGCTCCCTTTGTGCGTTTTTTCGCTGAAATTAAAAAAAAGCGTGCCGTGAATCGTTTTCATGGCTATTATCTTTGTTTTCCTTCTTTGCAGTTTACTGCAGTCTGAGCCAAAGAAAACATGTCCAACTCCCTGCATCATTTTCATTGTAATTGAAAACGTTGAAAAACAAAACGTTAGATTCAAATTCCGCCCAGTGCTCCCAGGCCTCCTCCCCCACAGAGGGTCTTTTGGTTTCGCCCAGTTGTCATTTAGCAGATTTCCTGGGCACGCGACATAGCAACGAGGTTTCTCTTAAAACAGAAAGCCGGGCCACCGTCAGTTCTGCCCGGGGTAATCTCGCGCCCGCTGCAGGCATGCGATCCAAGAAGCCATCTGAGGCCTGCAGATGTGTCACTCGTGCGCTCGGCAATCATTTTTGCTTGTTTAATAACAGGCATTGTTGAGGTTCTCATTGCCATGCCTCGTGAAATCGTTCCCGTCCCAAGCGCCGGGTAATGGGAAGCACATGTGGGCCCAGAGCCACGGAATGCAATGACAAAATCTGAGCTCTCTCGGCCCGGGAAGGGCTGGTCCCTCCTCCCCCAGGGCCTGCTGTAGTTTGCACACATCGTTTGGGGCATAATGTTCCGTCTCCTGCCAAGAAACTGTTCTGCGCCACATTCTCAAGCTGCAATCATGTAAAAATGAAAAAAAATCCTAAAACTGGAAGCGTTTTAAATTAATATTGTAATTAAAACACGCAGCTATCTTTTGCTTGAGCTGGCAAGGGTGTGGGATGCGCGGTTCATGATTTTTTCCCAATTCAAAGTTAAATTAAAGATATATTTTGACCAATGCAGTAATGAAGAGACTTGCCCCAGACAAGCAACTATAGTCTCCCTTAACAGCTGAGGAAATTATACTTGCTGTAGATTTTTTTCTGAGTTTTATACAGCCCGAACTTGACCCGAAGGTATTACAGCGCCAGTGAGCACCAGTTAAGGGGCGGCTCCTCCATGTGGGCGTTGAAGCGTCGCCCTACTGCTTTCTCGCAGTGCGGGAAGCAGAAACGTTAAATGGTATAAATACCATTATATGTTTCTGCTTCTCGCACTGCGAGTAAGCAGAAGAAGGGTATGCCTGGTTGGAAACGGGCTCGTTGTAGAGGAGTGGCTAGCCCAGACGCTGACTGTTTGGTCGGCCCCAGGGACGACCAAACCAGTCATAGCACTCTTCGTTTTCTTCATGTAGGCTGCTGTGCAGCCTGCATGAAGAAAACGGCTTCCCCATAGATGCCTGTTAGGTAGGCGTCCTAGCCAATCACAACGCTGCTATTGCAGCATTGTGATTGGCTTAGGGGAAGAGAGGGAGGCTGCCTGCTTCTGCTTCCTGTTTGCAGAGAGCAGGAGGCGCAACGCGGAAGTCCGGCACCGTAGGCGAAGGTAAGTTTTAAAAAATCATTTTTTATTAAATTAACCCCCACCCCCTCCTCGTGCAACTACCTGCTCCCCACCCGCGGTTCATGCCGGACGCGACTGCACCAGTTGCATTACAGATGGGCACATTCATTTTGTTAGGCACATTCATTTTGTCAGGCACATAGAGATTAACGTCCCTTACCAAGAGCCAAACCTGGTTCCCCAGCTTCGAGGTCGACCGCTCTAGTCCTTGGGGCCCATTGGGGAGAGGGGGGGGGGGGGGAGAAAGCACCGACCCGAGACTCAAGGTAAGTGTGATAAAGGCCGCTTTATTGGAAGCAGGTGCATCCTACCCAATAACATCCTCGGCCTGCGCCGCACAATCTAAACATAAATATGTAATTTCCTGCCTCACCCCCACCCCCTCCCCTAACTGATTCCCACAACCCACAAACAGTAACAATTAGCATAACGTCAATTTGCCTCTCCACCTGGCTAAATACTTTATTGTGCTTGACCTACCCCCCGATACTCCAAACAGTTCTCCTACTCTTCCCCCATATATTAGGAAGAACCGCCCCACAAACTGAATGCACCCCACACCTGCTCCAGCGACATGCGAAAACCCCCCACCCAATCCAAAAACCCCCTTTTTACACAGAATACAAAACATTGTAAATAGCCGAGAAAAGCCCAGGCGCAATTCGCCACAGTAGAAACACATGTCGGCCATCTACGATTTCAGCTATGCAAATAAAGAGCAATTATCCACCAAGCACGAACTCTTCTGCTTCTATTCATACAAAAAAGGATTAAGCCTAAGGCCACCAAGGTGTAACGTCCAACAAACTCATCACCCCGTTCAAACCCCGTCTTGCACCAGCCTCCAACAAAACAAAGCCAAAACCCCATGCCCCCCCTCCCCCGAAAAGGAAAATCCCCCGTAAAGTGCAGTGCCTGCCCGTGGGCACCCCCCCCGTATCATGGCCCAGGGAGGGAGGGAGGGAAAAATTGTTCTACGACGCTACCCCCCGCCCGGCGGCCGAGACACCTCACATAAAATGGTGTCTCTGCCGCGTGGCCGGGCGGGAACCACAGCCCCGCCCACCAGGAAGCCCAGCCCAACCCCGCCCCCCAGCCCAAAAGCTACCAGCAACCCAAGACCCCGTCCCCGTGTGGCGCCCTCTATACCCCCCCCCCTCTCCCCGGCCCCAAATTCCCCCGGGGGGGGCAGGCCTCCCTCCGGTCGGCCCCCCCCCCAGGACCCCATTGGGGCCCATTGGGGAGAGGGGGGGGGGGAAGAAAGCACCGACCCGAGACTCAAGGTAAGTGTGATAAAGGCCGCTTTATTGGAAGCAGGTGCATCCTACCCAATAACATCCTCGGCCTGCGCCGCACAATCTAAACATAAATATGTAATTTCCTGCCTCACCCCCACCCCCTCCCCTAACTGATTCCCACAACCCACAAACAGTAACAATTAGCATAACGTCAATTTGCCTCTCCACCTGGCTAAATACTTTATTGTGCTTGACCTACCCCCCGATACTCCAAACAGTTCTCCTACTCTTCCCCCATATATTAGGAAGAACCGCCACTCGACGGACGTGTTAACGGGCCTCGACCCCCCCTAGGACTCCCCCTCCCCAAACCCCCTCACCGCGTATAGGGCCATGCCCTCCGTCACCAATGTATAGGGCCATGCCCTCCATCACCAATGTATAGGGCCATGCCCTCCGTCACCAATGTATAGGGCCATGCCCTCCGTCACCAAGGTATAGGGCCAATGCCCTCCGCCACCAATGTCTAGGGCCATGCCCTCCGTCACCAACGTATCGGGCCATGCCCTCCGTTACCAATGTATAGGGCCATGCCCTCCGTCCCCAATGCATAGGGCCATGCCCTCCGCCACCCATGCATAGGGCCATGCCCTCCGTCACTAACTGTATAGGGCCATGCCCTCAGTCGACGTCACCCCCGGGGCGTGCTTCCTGGCCGCGGAATCGAGCTCCCTAACAGGTATGCCGCACTAACACGGGGCCGTGCCCCCTCTCCGGCGCCCACAGAGAGAAGCCCTCCGGATGCGTGTCCCATACCTGCGCCCGTCCGCCAGGAAGAAACCCACCGTCACCAAGGTATAGGGCCATGCCCTCCGCCACCAATGTCTAGGGCCATGCCCTCCGTCACCAACGTATCGGGCCATGCCCTCCGTCACCAATGTATCGGGCCATGCCCTCCGTCCCCAATGCGTAGGGCCATGGCCTCCGCCACCCATGCATAGGGCCATGCCCTCCGTCACTAACTGTATAGGGCCATGCCCTCAGTCGACGTCACCCCCGGGGCGTGCTTCCTGGCCGCGGAATCGAGCTCCCTAACAGGTATGCCGCACTAACACGGGCCGTGCCCCTTCTCTGGCGCCCACAGAGAGAAGCCCTCCGGATGCGTGTCCCATACCTGCGCCCGTCCGCCAGGAAGAAACCCCTGCCGCAGCGCCCCCCAACCCCCCCGTCACCTACCCTACCCCGCAGCCCCCGACATGGCAGCAGCACCGTTCGGCATCAGACCCCACTGCGCGTTGCGACCCCCCGGCCTCCGGCGGGCGTGTTCCCTGGCCACGGAGTCGAGCTCACCCCGTAGAATGACCACACCGACATGGGACCGTGCTTCCTCTCTGGCACCCAGAAAGAAGTCCCTCCACAGTGCGCCACCTCCAGAGCCTGTCCGCCAGGAAAAAGCCCACTGCAGAGAACGTACCCCTCATCCCGCGCGACTCGAAACGCCCGCGGCCCATTGAAACGTGAATTTTGTGCACCGGATTCACAAGCGCACCTGCAGATATCTTGTCAGGTTATTCCCTCCAGGCAGTCAACCGTGAAAAATGTCACTAACAGAAACTCCATGCGCTCGCCTCCTTGTCCCACCCTAATACAATGGTCCTACAGAAGATATCCGCGTGGCACTCCGTAATACACCTTGCATAGGAAAGATCAGCAAGATATAAACTGTAAAGAAAAGTATGTATACGTTTCACAGCTTGCAAGACAGGAACCCGGGCCCAGAATTCAATATATTTCACTTAAACGGAGGCGCAAAGTGCCACTCCGCAGTGCTCTACCGCAAAAACCGCGCCGCACCAAAGTTACCAAGGGTTGCCGTGCAAGCAAGCGCCATCTAAAATGAAGTACAATACCCCACCTGGATTGCCAAGCATCTGCTCCCGCTCTGCTCTCCACTCACCCAATCCCTCGCCACTTCAGAAACAGGTGGACCCCACCACTTTGGTAACGTATCATATATTAGGCCTGTCAGTGCACATGCCTCGCTCATGTCAGATGAAAGGATGTAAGGGCAAATGCACCATCTTCTGATCAGATTGAATGAGCGCCCAGGCCTACACCGCAGTTGCCCAACAGAGCCCTATTCCTCGTACCAAGAAGGCGGTAAATCAATATTTCGCGGCCATGACCACAGACATCCCTACTAATCCAGGAAAGAGGCAATCAAACTTTCCCCCTGCATATGCAAGGCATCTCCTCCCTACTTTAGCCTAGGAGATGGCCTACTCGTCCAAGGCATCTCCCCCCTACTTTAGCATAGGAGATGGCCTACTCGTCCAGGTAACGTCTGCATAGATATAACCCGTCAATAAAGGAGCAGCGAGACCAAAGACATTGGCCGCAAATGTGGGTTTCACAACCTCCTGACCTTGCGAACCCTGCTGACACCGCAAGAGGGCGTATAGGTCGAGTAATAAGATATACAATATTCATTATGAATAAAACGTAATTAGTAATAAAAGTCATTCCGCCCCCTTGGAGTCCGCAGACATGCGTCCCCCCGGGTGGGCATCAGAGGCAACCTCAGGCCGGGGCATGTCTCCGCCAGAAAGATGTTCTTCCTGGCCTATGAACTGTCAGGATATTTATGGCGGGCGTGGAGAGGCGGCCAGACCTGGAGGGCGGGAAGGGGCCGAGGGGATGTGGCTACCGCTGGGCCACAGGCTGGGACGCGCGCCAGTTGACCCGCAGCGCGTCCAGTGGGCAGGAGCTGGCGCGCGCCGCGTCAGGCAGGCACTCCTTTCATCTGGCGGCGTAGGATGACGCTACGTTTAATAGGATCATAAAGCGCTACGCTGCTGCGCAAAACTTTCAATTGCGCAGGATCGGCACTTCTGCAGAGGACGTGGTATGGCACTGGTATTTATATTGTGTTACAATACAGTATGGTCCATACCCCTACCTAAAGCGCTTAGAATCATAGAAGTACAGGATTTCTCCCCTGGAATGAATACTTCTGAATTACGGGCAGTGTCGTCACTTCTCCACTAGATTCCAATACTTTTAAATTAAGCACAACACTGGCAGTGGAACGTTTTACTGGGACTATATATGTTTATTAGAACAATGCCAACGCTTTTTCATAGGACTATACCACTTCTAAACGTAAGTGCCACACTGCTGCATCTCAAGAGAACTATAGCATCTGTACCGGGGTATTAATGTGATTTCTCAGCAGCGCTGCAATTCTTCTAGTGGCGGCTCCTTCGCCGAGCTTCAGGAAATCATGTCTAGTCTAGGCTGCGTCTTCATCTGATAATATATGTGAAACAAGCAACAATAAAAAGAATACAAAGACTACACATGATTTCCTGATGCTTTCTTTGGGACAATTTCTGTTGCAGGATGTTTTTTGACTGATTATGGACATCAAGACCAATGTGATTTAAGCGAAGAGTTTCTCTATGACAAACTAGCTAAACAGACGTGCTCCTTCTACAATTTTTGTGGCTTTTGTTTTTAGGGTGTTCCAAACTGTTGAATCTGGAAGTGAGCACTTTTAAATAGGAACCAAACAGTGTGCGGCAATAGTGTACCATAACCAATTTTGTAGGCTTCATAAAGGACATAACCACCAGCAGGTATAAGCAACCTTAAAAGTTTCATTAAGAGAAACGTCCAAAGGAAAATGACAAAGCATTGCACGGATCTCACTGCTAGCCCCACCATCAGGCACTAAAAGAACCATTGAAATCTTCATCAAAAAGACAATCAGGAAAAAGAGACAGCGCTGTGCTACAACATAACTCTCAGCCATCTCTCCAACTGACAACAAACTAAAGTGGACCCTTTTCGACCCCTTGTGAAGGCCTTCACCAGCAATGTCCTCAAACAACTTAACATAACCATTCTGTCGTTCGCCAAAGGAAACTTCCACAACTTCCTTAAGACCAGAAGAACTCTACTCTTCTGAAGAAAACAAACATGGACTCAGAGGACCTTGACAGCTTCAGACAAATCCCATTGATCTCATGCTGGACGAGCCTGAACAACATGATCATGCCTTTTTACAAAAGTCAATGTAAACATAACTGCTTTTTGTATAACGTTTGAGATAACAAAATGAAGATAAAACTAGGCCATGTGTACCCAATCATCCTCCCCACGGTACCCCGTCAACACCCACCACAGCACCCACAATCTCCCAATGCCATGTAGCTAAACTATAGATACCCCTTGTGCGGAGAGAGCAGAACTCCCCCAAGAAGCACCGCCGTCCATCTTCTCCCCTGCCCCCAGTTAAAACCCCCGGCGGCCGCACGGACCCTTCGGGTAGGGGCAGCGGGACTCACCTAGTCCCACGTGGGAGCCTGACCGCCCGCACCAGGCAGAACAGGCCCATCCGCTCGGCCGCGTGGAGCCGCAAGCTGCTCACCCGAGCTCCTCCGGCCTCCATCGACGTGTCCGGCCTGTCCCTGCACCCGCGAAGTGTCCGGCCTGCCGGGAGATCTGTGCCATCAGTCGCCGTCCCAAGTCCGCCTCCATCGACGCGGTCCCTATGGTGCAATTGAGCCCGCCAAACACCGGCGCTCACTGTAAACAGTCCGTGCACCGTTGCACGCGGCATTTCCTCACAGCCAAGTCCAATTAAGGGAAAAATTGTTCTACGACGCTACCCCCCGCCCGGCGGCCGAGACACCTCACATAAAATGGTGTCTCTGCCGCGTGGCCGGGCGGGAACCACAGCCCCGCCCACCAGGAAGCCCAGCCCAACCCCGCCCCCCAGCCCAAAAGCTACCAGCAACCCAAGACCCCGTCCCCGTGTGGCGCCCTCTATACCCCCCCCCCTCTCCCCGGCCCCAAATTCCCCCGGGGGGGGCAGGCCTCCCTCCGGTCGGCCCCCCCCCCCAGGACCCCATTAGGCTACATCCTCTCACCAGAGGCTGTGCTTAGCTGCTGACAACACACAAGGCAGTGATTTTCACCAACAAGAATTCTATACAACATACCAAGACACCTTGGCATCCCGGCTACTGGAAGTGTACTCGGTTTATAGGGAAGCACATTCACTACACCCAAAGACAAGGTGGGCAATTATAATTGCCCACCTATAGCTCAGAAGGGATCTCTTGACCTTGAACCAGGGGCGGCTACTCCATGTGGGCGGAGGAGCGTCTCCCCACTGCATTCTTGCAGTGCGAGAAGCAGAAACATAAAATGGTATAAATACCAATTTTTGTTTCTGCTTCTTGCAGATAATGTACAGTGAATTCATAGTTGTTGCTTATGTATCTTATGCAATTTACAACCATTGAGAAAAGCCAATAGTGTTGGCTTGTTGTAGGTGTAATGTTAAGTGTTGTGTTATATATCTGGATGAATGGACAGAAGCAGCAAAATACCAGTGGGGCAGCACACTATGCTAAGTACAGATTTTTACTTTAAGTGTTTTAAGTCACACCCTTAATTACATCGACCACGCCCCAATGAGAGACCCCCTAGTTTTTTCATCCCACTTAAAAGTCCCAAAGGCGAGACCTATTGGCTATGCCAGTGCTTGCTTTTGTTTTGTATCTGCACCGCAGAAGGATTTATTAAAAAACGTTTCATTCCAGACTCGCATTTTGCCTGCTAGTTCACTTTATGTACACTAATAACGAAAGCATTTGCAGCTGATAGTCTGCTTTCATTATGCCAATACAGGCATGCTCGCCTGCTGTTTGAATACTTTTACAAGTTAAAGTCAGACCTGTGGCTTTTCCGATGCTTGTTTTCTTATTTCCTATGAGCAACCATGCCACAACTACACTAATATATGGAATAAATCAAACCACTACTGCATGGACGTCATTTAAGGGTCATCAGGGGTCGCTGATGTGACCCCTGGTATGCTTCTTGTGACACCTTGCACTGCCTTTGCGACCCATAGAGTCAGCAGATGCAAAATCTGTGCCAGGAACAGAGCAGCTCGTTCTTATGGACGTCGGTGGGGGCTTCACTCTCCTTGCTTTTGTCAGTTTTTTAGTATACTAATAGTGAATAAAGTTATATTATTCGCTATTAGTTTAATAAAAAATGGAGTACAAATAGCTGGACTATGACTTTCCCTTGCAGCTGAAGTAAGTAAAAAAATGCTTTAAAATGTGTGTATGTTGTCTGCATGTTTGCAGGTTTGAGTGTGTTTATGTAAGAGTGTGTACGTGTGAATGTGTGTGTATATGAGTAAGCAGAGTGTGTGTGTATGTGTGAATGTGTGTTTATGTGTAAGCATGTGTGTGTGAGTGAAAGTGAAGATCAAGGGGCATGTGATGTCACTTCCGCTACCCCTGACAGATTGGTAAATCGTCGTCCATGCACTACCGTAATATATAAGGATTCTGAAAGTCACACACGAGTACTGTGACCAAAGTAAGGAATAAGGCCAAAGGCTGAGTTCTTGATGAGGTCATGATGGTCCGAGGATAGTTGCAACGTGCCCGTTATTTATGATGCAGGTACTTTATTCTTTACTTAAGGCATAGGAAGACATCAAATGTAATGGGGAGAGGATGTGGCCTAACGGCTAGGGCGTTTGATCTCAAAATGGGGTAATTGAATTTGAGTCTCAGCAATTACGCTCAACATCCTGTGATTCTGGGCAAATCACTTAATCTCCCCGTGCCTATCAAAAATTTAATATGTCCTTGTGTAACGCAAATGGTGCTCATGTAACGCGCTCTGATACCTTCGGGTCAAGTTTGCGCTTTATAAAAATCAGAGAAAAGAAAATGCTCCTACGAGGATAAATGTTCAAATTGGAGTAAAGCGGATGCATGAATCAGATGCTCATTCTAACTGTGCGAAAGTTTGGCTCAATATGCCTCCACTGAGTCTTCAGTAAGTCAGGGGGGTGAGGTAACACTGAGGGTCTCCTTAGAAATGAGGAATTACCAGAGGAATCAGTGATACTACACCCGATGTCCTTGGTTGTTTCCCAGTTTTTCCTAGCTCGTTACTTCAGGACAGCAGCTGAAATCTCAGGAGAGAAATGTACTGGAGCTGCAATTTTCCTGCAGATTTTGCAAATGTGAAAGGGCTAGTAATCTTGTAATTACTGTGAGGCAGTAACTAATGTTAACAGCCAATCAGAATTACAGGAACTCTTGTAGGGGGGGCCTTAGCATGTCAGTATTATTTAGTTTAAGCAGCATTTACCACAGCATTAAGCTGTTTACAGATATGGGGATGTAAATTGATAGATATGACAGGGTCTTGTCACTGCTTATTTCCCTCTCTCTGTAAAAGGAGGCTATGTGTACTTCTGTATAGAATGCTACAGTGTCAGCCAGAGCTGAAGGGCCTGATACTACCTACTGCACCCTACTGTATTGTATTGCAACAAGTTTAAATAGCCTCATACCCCAGAAAAGGCTGTGAAGCATTTCAGAGGTATCTGGATAAAAGAATGTTGGGGGGTGAGCAACATGGGAAATGTTGGCTGAGGTTCCTAGGCTTCGAAGAAATGATCCATACATTGTGCAGTGGGTATTGCAGTTCGTAAGCATCAACCATGAAGTGTTAGAGAGAGCGTGGAAGAAGATGCAGAATAGTATACTTTCTTAGCAGTTTTTCAGTTGAAGCCTACCAGACAGCACAAGTGTCTTGGTAAGAAAAGACTACTTGGGGATATCCTGAAAGCTTTCCTGGGAATGCATTCCACCCATTGCTTACCAGTGGCTTTGTATTTTGTAACTAACATTTGCCTGCTTTCTATTTCCTGGCTTTGTTTTAGGCTGTCCAGCATGTCTTTGTCCCTCCCAGGGAGCATAGTCTGTTTTCTATTGCTCCTTGTATCCTTCCACAAGTGCTTGTTTTCTCTAAATAACTTTTTACATTTTTTTCTTATCTTGTCACATTGCTGTGCATTTAAAGACAGAGATCAAATGCCAGGCTCTGTTTTCTGGGGAGCTTGGTGTTTACTCTTCTTCCAAAGAGAGAGGGTTTATATGAAATCTTACTGGATAATGAGGGTGGGAAAGAAAAGGGGTTTTCCCGGACACAGCAAAATCGAAATGTCTGGAAATGAACTGTGCAAATATTTCAGAATATATCAGAATTAGGAAAGCACAAGTGAATCACATTCTTTGTAATTCTAAAGTATGGTTGAAACAAATATTTGAATTTGATAAAGACAAATCAATGTACTAGTTGAAGCCATTTCCACACATTATCATTTGTGCACTGTAAATTTTTATCAGTAAAAGTGTATGTGCAAATGTAATGGGTGTTTCAATTGAAAATGTGTTGTCTGTAATGGCAGAGCACTACCACACCATACAGGCTACACTTTACACCACTATACTTTACAATACTCTACTCCTCCGTTCACCACTCCGCTCTATGCCTCTCAATGACATTTTACTACACTCCACTTTACGACACTTCTCTCTATGGCATTCCACGCCACTCCACTCTATCCTACTCCACTGTATGACACTCCATTTTTTGACACTCTACTCTTTGACACTCCACTTTATGACACTCCACTGCACAACACTTCACAGCACAACACTCTATGCCCCTCTACTCCATTTCACTCTACACCACTCTATGCCACTTCACTCTAGGCCACTCTACTACACTACACTCTACACCACTCCACTCTAAGATGCTCCACCCTACCACATTCCACTCTATGACACTCCACTCTAAGCCACTCAATGCCACTATACGCCACTCCACTCTAAACCACTTCACTCCATGGCATTTCACTCTATAACAATTCTCTCTATGACACTCCACTCTACCACTCTATGCCACTCCACTCTAGGACACTCCACACCACTTTACTCCACTCTATACCACTCCACACTATGGCACTTCACTCTATGACTCTTTAGTACACTCCACTCTACTTCACTTCACTCTATGGCATTCCACTCTATGCCACTCCACTTCACTCTATGCTATGCCACTCCACAACACTTCACTCTATACCCCTCTACTCAAGGCTCCCCCTCTACCCCACTCCACACTATGACACTCTACTCTACTCCACTTTATGACACTGTCCACTCTATGACACTCTAATCCGCACTATGCCACTCCACTCTACGACATGCTATACCACTTCACTCTAGGCTACTCTACTCCATGCCACGCCACTCCACTCTATGACTTTACTACACTCTACACCACTCCATAATACTCCACTCTAAGACACTCTACAAAACTTCACTTTACTCCATTGTATGGCACTCCACTATACGCCACTTAACTCCACAATACGCCACTCCATTCTATGCCACTTTATTCCACTTAACACCACTTTACTCTAGGACATTTTACTCCACTTTACGCGCATCCACTCAACGACCCTCCACTCTATTCCACACTATGATACTCCACTCCAGTCTTTGCCCCTCTATTGTATGCCCCTCCACTTTATGACACTCTACTCTAAGGCACTACACTCTATGCCACTGTACTCCACTCTAAGACATTCCACTCTATGAAATTCCCTCTCCACAATTCCACGCCACTTTACTCCACTCTATGCCACGTCACTCTCCTCCAATCTAGGACATTCCACTCTATGGGCACTCCACTCCACTGTATGCCACTACACTATATGACACTTGACTTCACTCCACTCCTCCACTCTATGACTTCACTCTATGACACTATATGCCAGTCGACTCTACACCACTCTATTCCACTCTATGTCTCTTCACTCACCATCCCTCCACTTTCCAAACCTCCACTGTATGCTCCTCCACTCTACACAACTCCACTCTACACTACACCACTTCACTCTATGACACTCCACTCTACGATACTCCAATCCATTCTACAACACTCTACACCACTTTATGACCCTCCACTCTATGACACTCTACTACACTACTCCGCTGCACACCACTTCACTCTCTGTCACAGCACTCTACTCCACTCTATGCTACTCTCAACGACATTCTAATCCAATCTATGCAGTTCCCTCTATGCCATTCCACTCTGGAACAAACCACTCTATGACACTTCCCTCTATGACACTCCACTCTACAGCACTCTACTCTACTCTATGCCACTCAATTCCAAAACACACTGCTCCACTGTACACCACTCTATGCCAGTCTACTCTGACACTCTATGCCACTCCAGTCTACGACACTATAGTCCACTCTATGCTCCTCCATTATGTGCCCCTCCACTCTGCGTTTCTCCACTCTATGACACTCCACTCTGCAACACTCCACTCTGACATTCCTCTCTATGACACTCCACCCCATTCTACAACACTCTACACCACCCTATGCCACTCCACTCTAGACACTCTACTCCATCATTCTACTTCACTACTCCACTCTACAACACACCACTGTATGCCACTCTGTAAATGTAATGTAAATGTACCGGTATTTATAGAGCGCACCGCTACTTCCCTGAGGTAGTGTCCCGGCGCTGTCCGTATACCGCTTAGTAACCCTTCCTGGTTTTCCCTGTGAGTATCCACTCCTGGGCACCCCCCAGGGTGAAACCAGGCATCCCAGCGCTTTTGGGGCCGTTGTGGAGATTAAGCAAGCTAAACCATCAAAGCACACGGGATGAGCCTAACCTCCTACGCCGATGATACCCAACTAGTGTTGGCTATCAAGGGGGATGGAGATCTAGTGGCTGAAAAATACAAGAAAGGACTTGTAGACATAGGAGAATGGATGGCTACCAACTGCCTTAAATTAAACTCAGAAAAAACCGAGGTGCTCATTTTCGGACCCCTTCTTCCAGCCTGGCCATCAAGCTGGTGGCCAGATGCCTTCGGTACCCCTCCCACCCCAACCGCTAAAGTCAGGAACCTCGGAATCATCTTCGATGAAGGTCTAAATTTCATGGATCATGCTAACAAAACAGTGTCCACAGCACACTTAAAACTGAAGATGATAAGAAAAATATGTCCTTTTCTTCCTGATTCAGCCATCAAAACACTGGTCACCTCTCTTGTCCTTTCTGCTCTGGATTACTGTAACGGCCTCTTCCTCAATGCCCAATCCAGAGTAATCACCAAACTACAAACTATCCAGAACGCAGCAGCACGTCTGCTTTCTGGCAAAACAAAATTTGAATCAATATCCAACAGTATTAAGGATTACCACTGGCTTACTATTCGAAACAGAATCCATTTTAAGTCCCTCTGTATCGTGTTTAAGGCGCTCAACAACCAAGGACCCCATTTTTTGAAAGAACAGCTACAACGATACAAACCTAACAGAGTTCTACGCTCAGCTACCCTCAGCCAACTGGTCATTCCCCGCACAAAAACGGTTTCATGGGGCGATCGACGCTTTCTGGTGGCTGCCCCAAAGCTTTGGAACACTCTACCCCTAAACATCAGGGAGAGTTCCTCTCTCCTTCAATTCCGCAAGCTTTTAAAAACTTGGCTGTTCGCTCAATGATTACTCTTTCCTCATGTTAATCATCACAAATAACCGGTCTTACTAGCGCCAAGACGCCTAAGGGTAAATGATGCGCTTTACAAATATCAAAAATAAATAAATAAATAAATTGCCCAGAGTCACAGAGTGGGACCCATGATTAGACTAGGCACCAAGGCGAGAATTATCAGGTCCGGGAAAACTGAGTCCAAGAGCCGCCGAGTCGGGAATTGAACCCTGGTCCCGGGCCAGACCTCTGAATCAGGGTCTGCCGCTCTAACCATTGAGCCACGCTTCTCCACTTCTGTGCCACTTCACTCTATGGCACTCTATGCCCAGTGGGTGCAGGCATGGATCAGTGGTGGTGGGGTGGAGGGGGGAGGTGTGGGTGGGTGGGGATAAAGGAAAAAAAACGTACCTCCTCGTCATGTCTTCTCTCTCCTCCGTCGTCTCTGTGCGTCCTCCCTCAGCTGGGCCCGAACAGGAAGCACCCAGCCTCCCCTGACCAATTACAACGCTGCAATGCAGCATTGTGATTGATTTGAGCACAGTGGTTCGGCGCTCAGCTATGGAATGGGAGCCTGGGCATGTTCTCCACCCAGCTTCTAATGCAGCCTCGGTGGAGAACATGCAAAGTGTGCATGACTGTTTGGCCGGCCCACTCGGGCCGGCCAAACAGTCATTGAGCACTTACAGAGTTCCCACCACTCCTCCCTCTTACTCTCTGAGAGAAGAGTAGCCTCGCTCTGCCCTGCCCAGCGCCGCAAAGACTCCACATCAGGAACAAATAAAATGATAATAACAAATAGTTAGTATCATATTATTTTTCCTTTATTTATACTGCTGAAAGCAGTGGGGCTTTGCTCCTCCACATTAGCGGAGGAGCCGCCACTGTCGATGCCACTCCACTCTATGTCACTCTACTGTATGACACTCCACTCTGTGCTCCTCACGGTATGCCACTTCACTTTATGTCACTCCACTCTATGCTACACCACTCCACTTCACTCTACTCTGCGACTCTTTACTTCACTCTACTCTACACCACTCCACTCTATGACATTTCCCTCTACGTCACTCCACTCTATGCCACGTCACTCTACAACACCATACTCCATTCTATGCCACTCCACTCCGCTCTACTCAAATCCCTCTATTCCACTTTACTCCACTCTACGTCACTCCACTCTATGACACACTACTCAACTCTACACCACGCCACTGTATGCTACTCTATGCCACTTCACTCTGTGACACTCTTCTCCACTCCATGCCACTCAACGACCACTGTGTCCTTCCACTCTAAGCCCCTCCACTCTACACCACTCTACTTCACTCCACTCTACTCCGCTCCACTCTTAACCACTCCACTCTTCGACCCTCCATGACGCTATCCTCTACACCACAACTTTCAGCCATGCTGAACAGAAGCCACGTTGGTGTACAACATGGCTATAAACACAGTGGCAAAGCCAATAGCTCTTGCATTGGTGAGACTGGACCTATCGGCTTTGCCATTGCTTGCTATGGATAGGAACGTCGTCAGTGACTGGAACTTGTAGTGAAAGGAATAGATGTTTTCCTTGGGACCGAGCCAAAGGTGCATAGCCAATGGCATTGCACCAAGTGTAGTGAGCTGGCTGAACCTGCCTATAGGCCAATCAGAGGCCCGCCATATTAGCTGACGTCTGGAAAGCTAGCAGAGTTCGCAGCGACTCTTCTCAAGCTGTAACCACCCTTTGCGGGGCGGCGGACCCACTATGAGCCTGTAAACGACGGTCTAGCACTAAGAACGGAATATTTTACTATTTGCGGCTAGAAACGTTTCCCGTCCAGAAGCCAAGTAAACAGCCGGGCCTCAGTGAAAAAGCCATCTGCGGGCACACCGCCATATACCTGACTTTTCCGCCAATTGTCAGATCCTGACTGATGGTGCCGTCCAGTTATGCGGGCCAATTGTCAGCTTTTCCTGGGTTGTATGATATTACAACGAACTCCGTTGTAACGCATGCCTTTACCACGCATGCGTTACAACGGAACACTATTTTCACGCTTTTCCTTCTCCACGTTTTTTCCGTGGTGACGTCATACGTAAAAAAAAAACCGGCCGTTTCCTTCCCCTGCGCCGCCGATTTCCTGCACATCTTCTTTAAAGGTTAGTGTTTTGTTTTTTGGGGGGGCTAGCCCCCCCAACCCCCCCTTTTTTTATTTGTACCCTTTACCACACATGCCTTTACTACGTACTTCGTAGTAAAAGTATGCGTGGTAAAGGCTGTCGTTGTAACCACGCATGCGTTGTAATGCATGCGTGGTTATGGTTTTAGTTGAAACGGCCTCGTTGTAGTGGCCGTTTCCCCTTTTCCTGGAGAAATATAAAAAGAAACCGACGAAATCCCCACCCTTTTGTAGGTCCAGAGATTCGTTCCCTACTGATGTTGGTCCCCTCGCCACACGTCTCCCAGTGCTGAGTGCGCGAAGAGTGTTTACACTGGAAGGACAGTGGAGTGAAACAAATGCTTCGTCCACCAACCGCCTGCGCCTAAAGTTTGAAATACTTCGATAACGTTTTAATGACTGAAAAGACGAACGAACATGGTCTAACATTACTAGGTGTGTGCGAAATTCGCAGCATTTCTTTTTGTGTAACTATGCGAAATTCGCCACGCATTAAGCAACATTACAAACAATTGAAAGAGCACAAAAACGCAAGTGCTGCAAACAACTGCCACTTACATTCTGGTTGTTCGTGTTGTTGCTGTGGTAAAATTATTCTGCAATTGCAGAATAATTATGCCAATTTGTGGAAATTTGCATAATAAGTGTAATGCATAATTCACAAAATTACACGAGACGATGCCAGTTTAACAGGAATGTTACCGTACCATAAATACTACAAGATGAGAGTTTTTCATTTTGGGTTTAGCATCAGATAAACACTTAAAACAAGCACAAAAAAGAACATAATTTATAATACAAGGAACAGGTAACTGAGAATTGTGTTTCTATAATGGTGTCTAATTCTAGTTGCCTTTTTATTGTGTCGCTAGAACATTTTTTGCTATGCTATGGAAGTTCAATACGAAGTTGGGTGTCTTTCTAGGTAGATTTACATGCACACTACACAGGTTCATCGTTGAAAGAAGCAGGGACATGTATGGTGTATTTAATTGACCATCTTTTAATTTCTTTACTTGGCCCACTGAAAGGTATCGCCACCTTCAACATGCCAAATGTTTTATCAGAGAAACAAATCAGCTTGTTACGCCCTTTCTTGTGAGGCATCTTACGTTAGAATGACGTGTGCGACTCTGCTTTTTTTCTAGAATGATACATCAAGCGGAGTCAGGCTACTGAGCTCTTCGCGCCCCACTTTCCATCAATGCAACTTAGACCAGCTCCATGGAATCCTCTTACTATTCAAGGGACAAAGGTAAAACGACATAGAGGCAGATCGCTCCACTTTCAGAACTCTTGGTTTGGTAGCAAGCTTTCACCTCCCTTGAGGAAAAAGGCTTCCTAACATTTAGAAAAATCCTATCCCTTCTAACTCTATATACATTCTGAACTCCTGGGACTTACTATGTGTCTAAATCCATCAACAGCAGGTTTCTCCACCACCTTTTGGTCATATGCCCGATGCTGGCACATGTATTCTGTCTTTGAAACTAAAGTCTTCCCCATCCTTGAGATATTCAATAGGAATCCTATTTGGCAAGATACCCGAACACTTCTCTATTTTCTGGTACCCAATCAGATGATTGCTGAAGAGACTGATTTCCTCCAGTTCGCCCGACCAGGCTTGCTCCTCCTCTCCAGTCATTCCTAGATTGTGTTGTTTGTAGTGTTTTTTGTGTGTAGTAGTTTATAAAGCAATAAATAAATAAATATTACCAGACGAGGGGGCAGACCCGGAAGTGGGAGGAAGAGATAGAGGACCAAATAAAATGAAAGAGTGTACTGTGTAAAGAGGGCAAGAGAAAAATAGAAACAAGAGGAGAGGCAGTAAAAAAGAGGGAAGGGAGACTTTAGTCTGGGCTTTTACAGAGGTCTATTTCTGCTTGCAAGCTGCCTATTACATTTAATGTAGTGTTTTTATGGTTCTTTCTAATGATCTGTGCAGTTAAAAATATAAATAAATGTTGTATAGTTTTTCGATGTGTGCGAATCATTTAACTTGTTCCAGAATTCTATACAAATGAAACACTCAGATAAAACGTGGCCCCTAGCCGCCTGTTCTGCAAAATCTGAAAGTAATGAGTCAAAAAAGAATACTCGAGTTTAAAGGTGTAGTCGGAGTTTTCCAATCTGTATTGCCAAAGGGCTACGGAAACATAAACACGAAGTGTCTACTGCAGAATGCCACTGTAGTCTGTCCTCTCTCCCTTGTTCAATGCCTGTATACCTTCACTACAGCAATAACAAGAACATTTGCAGATGTACCCCAATGACATCCAAATGTACAGCTGACAAACCAGTCCTTAATTTGAGCCTGTGTTTTCCAGTGCTTGGCATGGGCACTTCATTGTCATTACTGGCACTTATGTTAGTCTGCCACATGGTGGTGCTGTTTGCTTGATTATAGGTGAGCACAACAGCATTTGTTTAATTGTTCAAGATACATTAAAAGAGACTAATACTTGCCAACCATGCTATTATTATAGCTTTAGGTGGCTTGGAAAAGTCTATAATTGTCACACTTAAAGGGGTGTGATGTTAGTAGTTGTGTTGGTACGGTCACTCGCAGCGCTAGCAAGGGCAATGGGTGGTGAAAGTTGTAGTGGTCTCTTGACGAGGGCACCAATACTTTTTTTTTTTTTTACAAATTAAGCACTGTGGCAAACCAATGAATCAGGCAAACATCACCAGATACCGAGAACGCATACAGTATTAGATGAGACTGAGTACTTTGCGTGTCTTTGCAGAGCTAATGTTACTCCCAGGTAACCAGTGGCTAGGGAAGTGTTGGGAGAACTGGACCCACAACACTTCCTTTCATCTAGGTCATAAGCCTAGCACCACAACTAGCCATTTCTAAAACTATCAAGATTCATATTCAATGTGGATCTTGTTTCCACCCAAAAGGGTGTACAGTTCCATCTATCCATGCTCTGTATTATCCTTCCCCTACTCCAATGGAAGGAAGTGGTGGTGTTCCTGGACTATAAAAATTTGGTCTACAAAGGTTTCCAAAACATTTAGGGTCTGGAAGTGTTACTCGTAGATGGAGAGTATTGCGGTTACTACGCTGGATGCACCATAAGGATATTCCCTGCATGACACACTGTTTGAAGGCCATAGGAAGAGTGATTTGCAGCAGGAAAGTTCTGCATAGAGCATGGTGGGTAAAATTTCCACCAGCATTTGAAACAGGCAGAATCCACCTGGTTCAACATTTCACTGGCTACAGAGAGTTCAAGTTCTTTCCTCATCTGAATTCCATACTGCCAAATTCTTCCTCTGATAAGGCTGTGCAATGAGGACATTGCAGCTCACATGTCTCAGCCATCTACCTAGACTGCTTAGTCAGTCTTGCAGGGTGTGGCTGCCCCAACTACTTTGAATGGCTCACACTCAAGATGATCTGACAAACAGACTTATTCTAATTGGTGGAAAGAAGGACAATCAAAATACAAGGCAGTTTCAACAATTCTTATGGTCCACCTTTTGATCAATCAAAAAATGGTCTCTGTGTAGCGATGAATTTGGATTGACTTCTGAGCTGACAATCAAAGCAGTTTAGGGAGCCAATGCCTTCCTGGATCGCTTTACTCTCCAGGAAGGTGTGCATTCTCCAGTGCAGGTTGGGCGAGACAGAGTTGCAATGCAACCTACTTGTCTATCATTTTTGTGTCCGATGAACCCGCTCACCTCTGTAATGGTGGTAACTCCATTAGCGAATGGGAAGGTGCCTGGCACTCGGGAGCACTTCACGCTACTTGAGGTAATGCCCTGCAAGTAGCCAATCTGTAGAGTTCATGTAAGGTTGTCTTGCAGTGGGAAAGTCCTGAATAAGCTGGAAGTGGTGGTAATTGGGTGTGAAATGTTGGCTGAGGCCTAAATTTTCCTGAATTTAGGGTGATTATTGGGGACATATGGCCACAGATGAATGTTCCAGGTTCATTGACAGCTCTGCTTTCAGTCCATCACATGGCTAGCCCCCGTGTGCATGTCTTCACTGCTTCCAGTATCTCATTCCTCTTATAATCGGTTCTTAGCATAAAATTGTACTCCATGTTATCAGCAGAATTATCACGGTTACCAGATCGCCTTACATAATAATAACAGAGAAAATAATGACTGTGTAAACAATCTGATGAGCAGCCATAAAATCTAGCTTCACTATTTCCTTCTGGAGAGTTTTTATGAGGCGTTATTAGATAACAGCGGGAAAGAACAAAAAGTAATATTAAATTGTGATACAGTCTTTCATCAGATTATAATATTAAAACACATCCAGATGGCTGCTCAAAGGTTGGTGCATAAGTACACCAGTCCCTGCTATATTCTGTTGGATGCAGCGATAAGCCTTGCAAGCTTCGTTCTGCACTGATTTGTGCAAAATTATACAATCTAGCCTGAAATGGGTATTTAAATAATTATTTGTAAATTTTAATTGTGTCTTTGTGATAACTATTACAAGGAAATGTGAGAGTGTGATGGGGACAAGGTCTCGTGTGGTAGGTTTGACTGTGGACTAAAGCGTCGTTTATGGGCAACCAGGAGGGACTGCGAACAGTATGCAAAACTGAGGCTGCTGGGCTGGTGGGTACACAGTCTTTGTGTCGGTGCGTGTGTGTGTGTGTCGGTGTCCTTGCATTAAGAACGTTCAAGGGATTTCTACGAGCCAGTGTGTAAGAAGAGCAGAAGTAGCGACTGCCATAGGGTAGCCCATTGTGCCAGGCTCTGGCCCTCAGCTGCCAGAAGGGGTTGTAGACGGTCCCTTTGGAGGATTCTAAACTTTCTTAGGTCCATCGAAGGACAGACCCTACAGATCCAAGACTGGACAGGTTGGCAGTAAGCTGCTCCTGAGTCGCGAGCAGCAGATTCCTCAGGGCCCCCGTGCACCCAGCCTGCAGAGATATAACGTGCTGGAGACAAGAGTAGCTGCCTAGAACCCGCAACACTGAACTCCTAAGGGCAGTAAGTGGGTGACACCGTTCAGTTTACCGCCAGGACTACCATCGGCGAGAGAGACAGATGGGGAACTCAGATGCATCCTCAGTTTAAGGGCCTCATTCACACAGAGCCCTCAGTCAGCCTCAGAAGCATAGCCCTCCGTTCAGGGAGTCAGGCCTCAAATGTTCAATGGTGCACCTCCCCATGGACACAAGAGGTCAGGGACTCACTGTGTCTCAGTACCTCACAGTGGCTCACAAAACACATATAGCTTCACTGTTTTGAACCCACATCACCTTCCAACAAAACCCCCTATGAACCTGCTAAAGAGGGATGAGATGACTGTCTGAGATGGAAAATCAACAAGCAGTTGCAATGCAACAGGTCTTGCATTTTCGAAACTTTGACCTATTGGTAATGTAAATGACAATTCTTTTATTATTGCAGTTCTTTTAACCCCTTCTGTGCTCGTGACAGAACCACTCCGTCACGAGCCACGGACTTGCTGTGCTGGTGACGGAGTGGTTCCGTCACGGCGCAGCCGCCCCACCTATGCAGCGTCAATTCCGCGCCTGCGCGGCAGTTTTATTGAGCGGGCGGGCCGTGATGGAACCACTCCGTCGCAAGCACAGCGCGCCCGTGGCTCATGATGGAGTGGTTCTGTCACGACCATGGCGGCGCTGCGTGGCTCCCGCCTCCCCCCCCCAGCGACGCGGCGGAATTACCGCCGCAGCCAAGGGGTTAAACACATAAATAAAACGCATTGTCATTTAGAGCGTCAATAGCTCAAATTATCACATTTGCAAGACCTCTTACATTGCAAATGCTTGTTTTTCCTTTCTGTGGCCTTGCAGGCACGTTCGGGAAAGCTGAAACAGAGAGCACGGTGTCCCTGAAGTGGGCGTGCTCATGTGTTAAAGTTAAAGAAAACGAAAACAGGAAGTGCGTTGTCCCTGAAGTGGCCGTCGTGCTGAGCATTAAAGTAAAAAATAATTTTTTTAAGCTGAAACAGAAAGCGCGGTGTCCCTGAAGCGGGCGCTGTGCTCAGGTTGAAAGTTTAAAAACAAGAAGCGGCCACCATTGTCCCACGAGTGCTGTGCGGGTGCGCTGCAAATACCAGAAGCGGTCGCCAATGTCCTGCATTATTCATTCAAGAAAATAGTGCTCACCGACTTATAAAGCAGACCGTGTAACAGCACAAGTAAAAGGTCTTGTCGTTATGAGAGGTTACAAATACGGACAAGGCGGTACCAAGGAGGGACTACTAAGCCTATTGACAAATGAAAAGCAACAATTTCGCAAGGACAGTAACAGGAGCCAATTGAAAAGATGGGCGGGAAATGGCCGGAGATTTATGCCATACCTCAATAAAGCATGCTTCGCAGAGCCTCTCTAGCCTGATGGTCTTGTGACATTATCCTACCTACCAACTGATGATCAATCAAACCTTGGCTGCCCTCGAGTCAGCCCATATGCGCCCTTTCCCACCTGCATAGTGTTTTCAATTTAGCTGTAGAAATATTCCAGGACCTTGCACTCTAGGTGAAGGCATCATTTAAATTTGAACACTTCAATGAATTATGGTGTTTGATGGTGGAACTAATATTTAGCCACCACATTTACATCTTTGACATCCACATCACCAACATTCCCTAGAAGCACTTGGCCTCTGATGGCATGTGTTCACTCCCCTCCAAACGTTGGCGCCGTTCCCAATCAGCGTTCACCAGAATGAGGCGGGTTGAGGGGAAATGTGGGTATACTACAGTCTGAGATTCCCGTTCCAAAAGATTCCCTTTGCAAGAGTTTGTTCCTAATCTTACTTCATCATTGCTCCGACTTTCAGTGCAGATAAAGTATACAACGCAGTAGAGAACTTCGTCAGTTGACTCCACAACGCCCTGTCTACAAATGTTCTATATTGTTAGAAACTTCCCATCTGCCACCCATCACACCCCTTGCCTTTTCCGGCCCATTAATGGCAGAGGAGACTTTTAGCTTGCAGGTTAATGCTGGGGTTTTGGGTATATGCTGTTCCACAACAGTGAAGATGCTGTTTTTGGAAGGTTTGTGATCAAATGCCTTTCACGAAGCTCAGGGCCAAGGATGGTGGTGGGAGCCTTTTAAAAACGGAGGATGCAATCTCTCAAGTACACTTCAAATCTGCCAGGAGTTATGGTGATAGTCTGTACTCTAGGAACCCGGACAGTTTAGATAAGCTTCCGTCGCACTTTGTAGCTGAAAATCTATGGGCAGATGGATTGTCTTAAAATCTCAGATTCTCCCTCTGTGCAAACTCCAACTGGGTCTGAAACCCGTGTCTTCCCCCAACTGAGACTTGGTAATGATCCTGACCAGCCTGAACTGCCTGGAGGTCACAGCTCAGACTTTGGAGCAGCATTCACTCACTCACTGAGCTCTCCCTCTGTGGGCGAGCACAGAGAGCGCCTGTGTGAGAAGTAACAGCACTCCTCGGCTGAAAGAGCAAGTGGGACAGAAAACATTTTACAACGATTCATTGCATCTTTACTGTTTCAAAATACCCCTCTACTTAATCCGTATTTGTACTTGTACTGAATGTTAGGTTCTGCCGGTTGCCCCCCAGAAGGCTGGCTAATGCACCAATGTCTGCAGTAACTGCATTTCTCGAAATTTAAGACACAACACGGTAAGATGTTTTAAAAACGTCACCCCCAGTTAGACTCAAAACATTCCGTTTCCTTTCGGGCAATGGAATGCAGGTCAGGTGGAACGCTCCATCGATTGGTTCAAAGTGTTGTAGGCACATTGCTGCTGTCAAGTGGCGGGAGCAGCATATCTGTGGGATGTGGCTTCGTGCAATCGGGTGCCTGGCTTCCCAAACTCAAGGCCAGGAACCTTCAGTCAAATGCAACATCCAAATCACCTGGTGCCGCCAGCATCTGTGCTGATCTTAGATTCTGGTGCCAGGGTCTCAGTTCACCTCAGCATCCAGCTTTCTTTTTCAGGTCAGGGGGTTGTGTGAGGAAAAAATTGTTTTTGATGTCACAAGATCAAGAATTTGAGCACGTGTTTCTGAGAGCAATATCCTTGTGAGGATCAAGGGCACTTCAAGAAGCCGCTGAATTCACTCAAGTTTTAACCAGAAACATATGGCATCTCTCATTAAACATACGTTCCTGGCAGCATACATTAATGAACAGTAGTACAACCCCTTCAGTGGCACCTATCACTCCACAGAGAACAGTAGGACAGAGGACGCTCCTTCGACTTCAGTCAGTATAGAATCACTGAACAAAGGAATAGTTGAAGTCACTGGCCTCCAAATTCATTGCAGAGAAGGTACTGCATTACTTGATGCCCAACCCGAGTAGTCGATGACTGAGGCCCATAAGAAACCTAGCACGGTGCACCATGGAGTGCATAGCAGTGATAGCTAGATGTCTCCTTGAAGTCATCTTCTCCCATGAAGAGATGAGTTTGTGAAACTCAATTAACTCCAGATTGCCGATGTACCGACAATAATCATGGGGAAACAAAGTATTCTGTGCCTTTTTCCCACCCACAACTGGAACTAGTATAAAAACAAGCATTTGCAATGCAATAGGTCTCGCATTAGGAAAGTTTGAGCTATTGGTATTGTAAATGACAATTTTTTTATTTATGTGTTGGTTTTGGAAATAGCTAAATTAATAGCTTTGTCATTTACAATGCCAATAGTTATAACTTTCGCAAATGTGACACCTATAACCTGGGGTTGCGCTGAGTGATGTTGTGGTGGTGCTGAGTGGTGCTGTGGTGGTGCTGAGTGATGCTGTGGTGGTGCTGAGTGATGCTGTGGTGGTGCTGAGTGGTGCTGTGGTGGTGCTGAGTGGTGCTGTGGTGGTGCTGAGTGATTATGTGGTGGTGCTGAGTGATAATGTGGTGGTGCTGAGTGATAATGTGGTGGTGCTGAGTGATGCTGTGGTGGCGCTGAGTGATGCTGGGGTGGCGCTGAGTGATGCTGGGGTGGCGCTGAGTGATGCTGGGCTGGCGCTGGGTGGTGCTGTGGTGGTGCTGAGTGATAATGTGGTGGTGCTGAGTGATAATGTGGTGGTGCTGAGTGATAATGTGGTGGTGCTGAGTGATAATGTGGTGGTGCGGAGTGATAATGTGGTGGTGCTGAGTGATGCTGGGGTAGCACTGAGTGATGATGTGGTGATGCAGAGGGCGGAAAGGCACAAAAAACGAGTCTAACAGAGGGCAGAAGGGCAGAAAAACAAGGGGAAAAAATGCTTGCGGTGTAAATGTAGGTATTGGGGATAACGTAACACCAGCGTTTTTTTTAATAGAGAATTACAGTACGGGTTTGTTTTTCACAAGAAAAAAAACGTATTCCTTGTGAAGAAAGCAATACTGGGAGGAGGGAAGGACAACAAGCTCTTGGCATTGCTGTGGGGAGGGAGGGAGGAGAAATGCGAGACACGGCCTGGCGGCCGTGAAAAGTGTGAAGCAGGGGGAGGGGGAGCGGATCCCTTGTACACTAATGTAGATGGTGGCAACTTAGAACGTATACGAGTTTAGATTGCAGGACAGGAAGGGTCCAAGGGCTTTTGGGAATCTCATTTGTTGTTATTGCGGGTCCGATTCAGAAGTTTTGTGTGCATACAATCCTTATTTGTGTGAGCAAAAGTCATTTTTGAGTTTGTCAACCAAGTTCTCGATAGTCACATAATCGGTATTTTCGCTATTTAGTACAGTGTGAATACTTTTCCACAGAGCTAAGTATAGTGGCTGGGGCGCGAACATGTGTATTCCTTGCGCGATTAATAGGACGAGACCTAAAAATGCACAAAGGATGTGAGGATAAAATTAACTCTCTAAATGTTAAAATGAGATGTCTGATCGCATGCACCAGTAGAGTCATTTAACTGAGTCTAGTATGGAAAATTACTGAAGGTCAAACACTGCCTGTGCGCGCCATCTATTACAATGCCTGTAGGAGAAGATGCCTGAACATTGGATGCAAGTATCATTCATTCATGTGCCTGCTAGTGCAGAAAATCATATTCTTACTATGAGCAGTTTTGTATTGCAATTGTATTTGTATAGTTCTTCATATGACTGACAAGGCGCCTAAGTGCATTCTAGGACGCTACGCTGTAGAGAATGCGTGGCTGCAAGAATGTTGAGTTGCAATGTGACCCACATGGGGAATAAATTTTGTTTTTTATTGGAGAGGGTGAGGGCTATGGTTGTGCCCCTATGGTGGTATGCTTGGGAGTATGTGGGATAATTATTGGAATACACTTCTTGTGAGGCTATGATCATGTAGTAAGTAGTAGTAAAGAGACTTTATTCGGTTTTGATTCAAACCATAAAAGTACATGTGCAATACGGACAATTTAAGACACTTTAAAACACACAATAGTTATAAAACATGAGCGATAAAGTGCAAAAGTGCAGGGTACAGCGAATTCCATACATAGCAAATTCATTAGTAAAAATAATCAAATCGAGAAAGATACCATCATTGGTCCAAACAAATTCTCAGCTTAATAGACAATTTAAAAAATTCAGTAACTTGAAGAATACTGTCACTGTGCAAAAGTTGAAGATACAATAATGCTGGTCTGATCTGGTTAAAATTAAGTTTCTTTAAAAGATCTACCAGATAGTGTTTGCGAGGGTATTCATAAAATTTGCATAAAAATACAAAATGTAGCATGTCCTGTGGAGACTTACCGATGCAGCCACAGGGAGCGGTAGGTTTAATAAAAACATCATTTTTTGGTCTAAACAGCAGACGATGAAAGAGATTTAATCTGAACCTCAATAGCAGGAACTTCTCATGGGAAGTCAACAAGCCCATCAGATAGGACTCCATCGTATCACCTGTTTTCAACATAGCAAATGTTCTTACACTGGGTTTCAGGAGCTCCTCTCCTTCTCTTTTGAGTTTTCTGTCCACAAGGAAGGCACGCTTAACTGCCTCCACATCACCCTTTACAATCCCGCTCAGGTGCTCAAACAAGTCCAAGCGGCCGAGCCTTAAGAAGTTTGATTTCAAATATTTTATCCGGGGTGTGCCCATTGCCTTATCCTGAGACAGATAATCTCTCATAATCAGGTGGGTCAGTGGTATATCTTGATTCAACCACAGTTTTAGCCAGCAGGTCAACGGGCGTAAAGAAAAAATATCACATAGATATTGCAACCCTAGCTCTTCATGTACTACAAAATTAGATGTGCCTGCAGGAACGCACAAGAGACATTTCATGAAAGAGTTTTCAGCAATCTGTAGTTGCTCACCGGCCACATAGCCCCATATTTCGCTGCCGTAAATGGCAGTTGCCACTGATTTTGCCTTGCAGAGTTTCATCATGGCATTATTAGGTTTCTTCCCCAGTTTTGATGCAAAGTTAAAAATAGTAGTATTTACCCTTACTAAGTCCCCTTTCTTTTTATCAAGGTGTGGACCCCAACTAAGTTTGGAATCAAAAAGGACTCCAAGATACGAGAATGACTTCGAGATGGGGATTGCTACATTGTCTATTTTAAATAAGAAGTTCCTTCTTGGTTGTTGGCCAACTTGCATAATAAAGGATTTAGAGTTGTTGACCAAGAGGTCTCTGTCCGTCATCAAATTCTTAAAAGCATTTAATAAAGCTTGGAGACCTTTCTCTGTTCTAGAAATTAAAACTGCATCATCTGCATATAAAAGGACAGGAATACCTCGCCTGCCGACTCTGGGACAGTCAGCCTTTACATTCTGCAATACGCTATCAAGCTCGTTAATATAAAAGTTAAAAAGAAAGGGGGCGAGAATACATCCTTGCCGCACACCCTTCCCAATATTAAAATTACCAGTTACACACAGCTCTTGAGAATACCTAACATTAGCACAAGTGTTACTATGTAGATCAACAAGGAAGTTGACAATCCCACTGTCAACACCCTTGTCCCTCATGGACTGCCACAGCTTTACCCTATTAACACAGTCGAAAGCTGAAGACAGATCCATGAAGCCAAGGTGGACAGTACCCTTTTGGGCAACAGTGTACTTGCTTAATATTAGAAAGAGGTTAAGGCACTGTGTGATAGTAGAGCGTCCACTGCAGAAGCCGTACTGAGAAATGGACATAATACTGTTTTCCAACGCCCAGTCAAAGAGCCTCTGCAGTAGGATTCTGCCCACTATTTTAACCATGGAATCGATTAGTGAAATAGGTCTATAACAAAGAGGGCTAAACCCATGTCCCCTTCTTAAAAACTGGGACAATCATTGATACCCCCCATGACTGTGGGCAGCCAATTTTAGCAGCTGCGTTAAAGACCGATTCTAATATGGGTGCCCAACAGCTGGGCTCAGACTTATATAAGTCCGGCGGGATCCCATCAGGACCCGGAGCTTTCCCAGCTGTAAGCCTCATTATGCCCTCCATGACCTCACCTCTGTCAAACCTAATAGGATCACCGCTATTGCAAGGAGGAAAATTGAAATTGTCATTCATCGTACAACCATACAGTTGCGTGTAGTGTGTTTCCCATTCCTCCTTTGTTATGCAGCATTCCAGACCATCCCCTGGGTCCTGGACCAAAAAAGGTCTTTTTACTACTGCCCAGAATCTAGATCTACAGTTCAAAATAGAGGGGTCGAGAATCTCACTCCATGCCTCTTCTCTTAAAAATTCCTTGCGTCTATTAATAACGGATTTATATTCTTTCCGACACTGATGAATGTTCTCCTTTATTCTGGGATTTACTGCCAGGCTATCCTTAAGTTACGTGACGTCCTAGAGCAGTCGTGGTTAAACCATCTTGGTCCCCCAATCTCTGTACGCTTTGCTGGGGCTGACATCAACTGAGACACCTTGTCTGAAATATTTTGGAAAGCACTTAGAACCTGGCATGGTTCCGCCCCTTCTTGAGTACATTTTGCAATTTCCTCTGTACAATTATCCTTAATGTCTTTATACAACAGGTCAGGTGTAATCATAGACCATTTAAGGCGCCATCTACTGTCAGTGGTGCTCAGCCTACCAGTGGTACAATTCCGTCCTACCTTGCCCACCCAGGGGCCCTTCAAATGTACAGTCAGTGGATTATGATCATCGATTTCACTGTGTTCAATGATGAAGGAGTCCACAAAAGTCTGCATTGACACAGAAAGTAAAACATAATCAATGAAGGTACCCTTCCCATAACCCTTAATAGTTGGGATCTCAAAACGCTTAAAGGGATCCCTCAATGCCATTGTCAATGATAAATCCAGAATATTCAGTAAGTCATTAAAAACCTCCCCCTCCGCTGTGTGCTCCAAATGCAAGCCCTCCAAGCGATCACAGTATAAATCTGAGAGATTTTTAAACAGGGGGTCCCCGCATGGATGAACATTGAAGTCACCAATAATCATGAGATTATGGAGGCATGCCTTCATTGAAGTACTAATAAATGCATTTAATGCTAATATTGGACTAACAGCTGAACAAAGGTTAACTGCATTATAAAAATTCACCAGACCAACCAAACAGTTATCTCCATTTAGTACTAAACCAATAATTCCGGAATTGTCTGTTAAAACTCTACGTATTTTACAAGAGAGTGCTACAGAAATAAACGTGACCAGGCCCCCCTTAGGTCTGCCTCTGCTAGATGCTATGGCAGGAACATAGAAGGCCTTGTACCCTTCAAGAAAGAAGTCACAGTCCACTAACCAAGTCTCCTGCAGACAAATGATCTGAAACTGCTTAATGTATCTAACCCAGTTACAATCTGTCATCTTTGTGCCCAGTTCCGCGATATTCCAAGAGATTACATTGTTTACGGGCGATTTCACCTGTGTAATCTCCATATGACCCACTTCACCAGAATTTGCATTTCCTTGGCCCATAGACTCCTCCGTCAATCACATGCCTCAAGGCCTGAGAGCAAATCAAATCTATTCTGTGTTTCCACCATAAACCCATTTCAATTTTGATTAACAACATTATACAGGTATGGTGCTATTGGAGCCGGAGCCTGAGATTGAAACAGTGGCCTATAATTCCTACGTTTAGGCGGAATTTTAATCAGGTGGGTATAAAAATATCCAAGGGGACGAACACATATACTGTTCGCGTCCAACAATAAAGTTGATTCTCTTAGTAAAACTGTTGCCACATGTTGGGGATGTCTAAAGTTAACTACAATACAATCCCCACTATTTGGCTTTCTAGATGGGCCAATCCAGTTTACCCTTCTGACTGAGAGTATTTGGTCAGAGTATGCAATTGGGAATTCACAGTTAGTGTTCAGCCAGGCTACTGTTTTATTTTTTAGTGAGTCATGAGATTCCCCATGTGACTGGACAGAATGGTCTTCAATAGTTGGAACATTAGTCAAAACGGCCACATAAGGTGCGCAGTCGGGTGGTAGATTAATATAGCGACTTCTTCTTATTTGTCTAGACTCTGATCTGCCATCCTGGTCTACTGATGTCAGTACAGTCAGGTCAATTTTTGTTGGGGGTTCAGATAGAGCGTTATCTGTTGCAGGGACTTGCCGACAAGTCTGCTGTACCAACTCCCTCAGGGGTCCCTGCCCTATTTCCACAGCCCTAGGTCTAACAGGCGGGGCCGATGACAGGTGTGCTGATAACAGTCCACCTAGTCTGTTTACCGCTAGAGCCAAGGTATCTAGCTTACTAGAGAGGGGTCTAATCAGCTCTTCCATTTTTGCCACCATTATTCCTTCTAAGGTGCTGATCAAGAGGGTAAATTGGTCAGTTTGTATTTTAAAACCGCCCTCATTATATCCCTCAGAAGGACAAGGACCTATGATGGGGCCATTATTAACTGGTGCAGCTATTTCGGCTCTTTTTTTTATTATGCTTACTTCTGCTTTTTCATCCGGATTTACCTCAAACCAAAGTGTTTATCACATGTCTGTATGGTTGAGAATTCGGTTGTTGCCTATGTCCTTCTGATAGTTATGGAAGAGCAGGTGTTTACTTCAGTTCAGAATCACAGTAGTGTGCACTACTATATATATATGTATATTTATATATTACCTACTGGCGGTCGCCAGTAGGTATATATAGTTAGGATTTTTTCTCTATGGGATTTTTGAAAATTCTATGTCTAATAACTTTGGCGTTTGTGGACGGAATTGGCTGAAATTTTCAGGAAAATGGAACATTTTGTTTCTGAGCAGCCCCTGAAAATTTGGGGGGGGTTCGTCAAGGGGGGGCCGAGAAAAAAGGGGGGTCCCAAAACGTGTTTTTAACATTGAGTTTTCCATAGGGCGGTTGGCCTCACTTTTAGCCCGAACGGCTGAATGGATTTGCACGAAACTTGGCAAAATTGTAGGGACTGGTAGCCCGATGTGCCTTTGCTAGGTCTCAATATATGTGCTCCAGTGGATTTTGAGAAATTAACGTTCAAAAAAAGATATATATCTGTAACAGCGCTCCGCTTCGCGTACTTTTCGCGTAACGGAGCTTTGCGAAGCTGATTGGTTCTCCGGCGTCTGTAAACATTCCAAACAGTCCGTAGCGGCCGCCATCTTGTCTCTCGGTAGGATCGAGAGACAAGAGGAGGCCAAAGCGAAGGGGCAAATGACCATAAGGGGGCATAGTAGATCCTCCCTGACCCCCTAGGTTTGATGTGGAGGTTTTAAAAGGGCCCCGCGGGGCAAAAAAAAATAATAATAATAATAATCGAACGGCTGAATGGATTTGCACGAAACTTGGCAAAATTGTAGGGACTGGTAGCTCGATGTGCCTTTGCTACGTCTCAATATATGTGCTTCAGTGGATTTTGAGAAATTAACGTTCAAAAAAAGATATATATCTGTAACAGCGCTCCGCTTCGCGGAGATAACATTATCTCTGTATTACCTAGCTGTTGCTAACACCAGTTAGCGACCGCTAGTAGGAGATAGTGACCATCTTGGGCCCCACTTTGCATGTCAGTGATATTTATCACTAATGACATGCAAAGTGGGCATGCCAAGATGTTAGCGACTGGAAACAGTCGCTAACATCGCTATCTCCTATTACCAACTTTTGGAGATATTCGCGCTAAGCGCGAATATCTCCAAAAGCTACCACCTGCCCTGAGCAGTTCTTAGCCATGTTATCCAATGGGAGGTGGATAACATGGCTAAGAGCATTAGCTCGGTAATGCATGAATATCGCTGAGTTTTCAGCGATATTAATGCATTGCGGTCGTTTTTTATGGCATTTGCGATAAACCTTGATAATAGCAAGGTTTATCTGCGATAATTTCTGACGATGCTTAGCGGTAAAAAATTCGTTGCTAAGTATCGTTAGGGATAAATATCGCTTAACTTTGGTAATATGCACCAACGTCTGTTAACGTTCGATTCGAAGGAAATCAGGAAGTGTTGAAAAACATTGTCTGCGCCATCTTGCCTTTTTTCAAATGCCACACTTTTGTTGTGCACGGCAGCCATTTTAGATGACTTGACCAGACCCACTCTCTGCACGCTGTCGATCCTTAGCATGGCTCCCCACCCTCGCAAGCATCTCCCCCAGGCACTGGTCACCCTCGTTCTCTGTCTTATGCATGGGTAATAAACCTCCCCCCATCTGCGCTGCTCTTCCCTGAGAATCACACCCTGTGCCCGCCCGACACCTCCCTTTCGCCCTATTCACTACCGCACCCTCTGACACTCCTTTTCCTCTGTGTCCAATTGTCCAGGCCGGTCCTAGGCTATCAGCTAGCCCTGCAGATGTAGTTTATGGCCCCAGCTGTAAAGAATCACCCCTCTTCAAAGGAGTTATAGTAGATCAAGGCCCACACTCGATGAGATCCGTCACAGCACACGCGTTCCTACTATCTGAAAACCATCCTGTATTGCGATTGGGGAGGGGACCGAGCCTGAAGCGGAAGATTCCAGGGATGACTCTTTGTACATCAAAGTTTTTACAATTATGTGTCACATTAAAAATATATAGCACTCCAACAAAGTAGTAAGATTATAAAACTTTAATAACTTATAAATATATACAACAAAACAAAAACAGTAAAAACATATAAACATTTTTAGGGAAAAACAACGAAGTAGCGGTCGGCTGTGCGAATAGTCCCAACGCAGCACAACGTCCAGATTTCTGGACGGCACCCAGGTGATGTTGCCTGGGTGCCGCACTGATTTCGGCATCCGGCGTGGGGCGTCGCGGGGGGTGGGTCATCAGTAGCAAACTGTTGTGCAAATAGTTCCAAGGCAGCAGAATGATGGCACCAAGGTGATGTCCAGTAAGTTGCCGCACTGGTTTTGGTATCCTACAATGCTGCTCCGAAGAACGGCGTGGGGTGCCCCAGGGGGGGGGGGAGGCGGCGTGAACGGGCCTCTCCAGGTGGAGTCTCGTCTGTTGTAGTGGGGCGCCCCTTTACCGTTTCAGTTGCCATTCCGTCCGCTTTTGGTCCACTGTGTCAAAAGCCGCAATTCAGCTGAGTTGCGCCCACTCTTGCGGTGCAGCGATAGGCGGCTGCCACAGGACTCTCAAAATGGCGGCAGGCTCTTTTCTTTTTGGGCCTGGTCCACTGAAATGGCCCTGGGACACCTTGCAAATCGGACGCTTGTCTGCTAGGTCTTGGACCCCATTCTCGAAAGCGTCCCCTCCGCCTTGAGGATTCAACAAAAGTTTTGGTGGCCCCCGACTCCTGCAGGCTTCTGGTGGGGAGCGGCTGCCATGATTGCTCTCGGAATGACCACGACGGAGCCACGAGATGGTGGTGCTTTCATGGTGACGCCAGCTTTAGTGTGAAACATCCAGAAACAAGGTGGGGCTTTCATCGTTTGGGAAAAAAAAAAGTTTTCATCCAATGAAAAGTGTTATTTTTAGGTCATATGATCAAGCCTTCCATCATTAGGAAACCAAAAGTAAAATGAACCAATGAAAAGTTTTATAAACAAATCACATGACCTGTTATGCGGCATAGGGTATAAAAAGCGTAGAAAATCCGTTGGCACGTGAGGCGGCGTCAGTAGCGGACCGATGTGCGAATAGGCCGAAGGCAACACAACGCGCCAAGATCCGGATGGCACCGAGGTGGTGTCCAGCAAGTTGCAGCACTGGTGTGGCCATCCTACAATGCTGAAAGTCGGCGTGGGGCGCCCCATTAGCCTGTGAGATGGCGTCAGTAGCGGACCGATGTGCGAATGGGGCCAAAGGCAGCGCAACAATATTTTCTGAATAGAAGACACCACAAGGCGCTGAGATTCCAAGATCCGGATGGCACCGAGGTGGTGTCTAGTAAGGTGCACTGGTGTGGCCATCCTACAATGCTGAAAGTCGGCGTGGGGCGCCCCATTGGCCTGTGAGATGGCGGCAGTAGCGGACCGATGTGCGAATGGGGCCAAAGGCAGCGCAACAATATTTTCTGAATAGAAGACACCACAAGTCGCTGAGATTCCAAGATCCGGATGGCACCGAGGTGGTGTCTAGTAAGGTGCACTGGTGTGGCCATCCTACAATGCTGAAAGTCGGCGTGGGGCGCCCCGTTGGCCTGTGAGATGGCGTCAGTAGCGGACCGATGTGCGAATGGGGCCAAAGGCAGCGCAACAATATTTTTGGAATAGAAGACACCACAAGGCGCTGAGATTCGGTTAGCACCGAGGTGGTGTCTAGCAAGCTATGCAGCTGAGTTGCGTGCGCACTTGCGGCGAATAGGTCGAAGGCAGCACAACAATGTTTCCTGAATAGAAGACACCACAAGGCGCTGAGATTCGTTTACCACCGAGGTGGTGTCTAGCAAGTTGCTGCACTGGTGTGGCCATCCTACAATACTGCTCCGAATAACGGCGTGGGGTGCCCGAAGGGGGGGGGGGGAGGCGGCGTGAACGGGCCTTCCTAGGTGGAGGCTCGTCTGCTGTAGTGGGGCGCCCCTTTACCGTTTCAGTTGCCATTCAGCTGAGTTTTGGCCGCTCTTGATGCTACAGCGACAGGCGGCTGCAACAGGACTCTCAAAATGGCGGCCTGTTCTTTGGATTTGGGCCTGGTCCACTAAAATGGCCCTGGGACACCTTAGAACTCGGACGCTCGATTTTTTTTCCTTTCCTCTACATGCAAAAAAAGGTAAATGCCCGGTACGTTATACGCTTCATCTGCCACGATGTACTCTCCAGAGGAACCGAAAAAAAATATAGTTATGGTAACTATACCATGCATCGTCATATGGAGAGGTGGCACCAATTAATTATAGTGCTGCATAAAAGAGAGATTTGGAGGAGAACCCCCGACCTGCCAGTACATTCATCAAAGAAGTGGCACTGACAGCATCAGAGGCAAGGGAAACGGTCCCAAATATTTAGAAGAACTTTGGAAAGATTAAAATGACATGTTTAGATTGTGGCAAATTAATTTCATGTGGACAGATGAGTGTTACTCTATAAATACAGCATATGAACATCATCATAGTCGATGGTTGGTACAGACATTTTGACTATATCCTGGACCTGCCCGTCCTCGCCCAAAATGGCGCCGGAATAAATGGGACTCGTAACTCCTTGTTGTGTACTGGTTGCAGAACCTTGAAATCACGAGATACGTATGCAGTTTTGAAGCACATGGCGGGCGGGGACGAGAATTGATTGAGTATTTCGACATCCCTATTGATATTAAGTTCTGATGTGTTATTGATTACTGTACTATTGAAAGTTCGAATTAACGTCGCGCATGGTACTTGCCCGCAAATGTATATCTAGATAATTTTATTGTAACTGGCCCTGTCGTATTTTAATTATAAAATGTACGTCCACCGATTCCGCAACTGTTAGACACCTTAGTTCTTGCAACCTAATGGCCCGCCCGTTACGTTCCTCTACAGTGTAAATGTCTACTCATCATATACGATTACAGTTTGCTCCGTGGCCGGCCCACGTGGTTATAGGCTCGTATTTGTATAATGAAATTTTCACAATAAAGGTTTTTAAAAGAAAACATGGTAGTAGTATATACATTGGTAAAGTTTTTAATAATAGTCACTGTTTTAGAATCATTAAAAGGCAAGTGAAATAAAGCAGACCAATTACATGAAGGGTAAAAGGTATAATACGCAGGAACGCAGTAAAGATAAAGGGTCAAGGGCTGTTGTGTTTTCTACTCCTGCAACATAAAGTGATCAATAAGAATCTCATATTCAGGAGTATCGGCGACTAAGACAGCAGGTCGACCCTCTTTTGCTCAACGGCTCCGTCATGGGACGAAGAAACGCCCTTTTTCTCGAAAAAAGAATATATTTTACTTGCAGGACAGTTGTAAATTTTCCGGGAAAGTACATTAGCCTGGAACATTATAACATATATTTAAGAAAAAATAATGTTCGGAAGTAATAAAAAGCGTAATTTTTAGGTCATATGACCAAGCCTTTCATCATTAGAATAAGAAAAGTAAAATGAACCAATGAAAAGTTTTATTAACAAGTCACATGACCTGTTATGCTTACGTTACGCGCTGCGCGTCGCGCCCCGGATGACTTCCGGATGCGCTAACGCGGCGCGTCATATGACGCATTACACGACAACGCAGGTCCAGAATATAGTCAAAATGTCTCCACCAACCAGCGGTCGGAACACAACCCCTTTCAGCAGGCTAAATAGTTCTGTTAAATGACAACAGAAGGGACAGGCAACAAGAACCATCAGTCAAAGAGGGGAGGGCTAGTTCTTCTCTACCGGGTTACATTGGGGCGCTACCGGAACTGATCGAATTGGTAGTCTACAGTGTTTCTGGATGTTTCAGACTGAAGCTGGCGTTAGCATGAGAGCACCACCATTTCGTAGCTCCGTCGTGGCCATTCCGCGAGCAATCATGGCAACCGCTCTTTATCGTTATTTTGGGCGGGGTGGGTGGCGGAGCCGAGCTGTATTGCAGCCATTATGGTGTGGAGTTCAGTTCATCTCACTAGTTTCGTATTTGTCATGAGGGGTTGTTCTTAATGTTTCTATTTTAGCGAGGTCAAAAAGAGATCCCATTAGTGGCCTACTGATTTTGCTCGATTCGTTTTGTTTTTTTACACGATTTTTCGGTATCTGCAAAGACTAAACAGAGTATTGCGACTCTGTGCTTGTTTGTAAATAGAGAATGAACCAAAGAGAACAATCAATCAAATGGAGAGAGAAGCAGGCACGACGGATTACAACGGGGGCAAAGGCCTGCGTTAACTACCCTTCACTATCTGCAAAGAGAGAGTACTCCTAATAGAAATGAGGGGGGGGCAGCATTCAAAGCAGATCAGTGTGCATAAACACGAAAATGTTTTTACTTACCACGTACTTGACATTCGACAGCTTATGATATTTGCTATTAAAAAACCATTGAAATTCACTGAAAAAAACATAGGTTATAGACCATGTATAGTTAGGAATTAGCATTTACAAAACCTTGAAAATTCACTGAAAAAACCATAGGTTATAGACCATATATCGTTAGGAATTAGCATTTAAAAAACCTTATTTTACTCACACAAAACCATTGAAATTCCATATATAGTTAGTTGCACTAACTATATATCGTGCACCCGCAATCCACTGCTGATGATGTCACATATTACATCATTCATGACATGGTCAGTGACATCACTGATGACATCACTGATGACATCTCAAATGACATCACTGATGACATCATCCATTGACTGTGTGTTTCTGTAAAGTTTAAATATGTTTTACATATTGAAGAATGAGTAGATGTATAAGTGTCTGGATGAAGGATTTAGGTGCGTGACTGACTGTATGAGTGAGTGATTAAATGTGTCTCACTGAGTGCATGGGTTAGTGACTAAACTGTCTTAATTTGTGCATCATTATGTCTGTTGTTCTGTAAACTGCTGCATGTGTTGATCAGTAGCTATATGAGTAACTATATGGGTTATTGATTGATTGTCCAAGTATTTGTATGGGAGACTGAGTGTGTGTGTGGCTGGCTGGGAGATGTGTGACTCTGTGCAGATCAATGTGTACTTGTATCAATGATTGTATAAGAGAGTAAGTATGTGTTAGTATATGTTTGAAAATGTAAGGTACTCTATGTTTAAGTGTATAGATTAGAAAATGGAAGTGTGATTGATTCTTTACAGGACTGACTAGGTGTGTGAGTAGCTCCATTGATGAGTGGCAGAGTGTGAGTGTCTGTATAGGTGTATGAGTGCATATGATAGTGTTGTAAAGATGAGTGATTGTATGTATGAATGATTGTATGGGTGAATGAGTGAATGTGTGTGTAGACATAGGAATCAGTGAGTGCGTATGTAGTAACTAGTATTGGTGTGTCAATGGTTTCAAAAATTATACTCTGTATTTAACACTGGGTGTAACAGAGGTTATATTAAAATGTGAGGAGATGCATTGTATTGTCACATGAATGATATCATCAGTGATGTGGTCATTGATGTCAAATGAGATGTCATCAGTGATGTCATCAGTGATGTCATTTGAGATGTCATCAGTGATGTCATCAGTGATGTCACTGACCATGTCATGAATGATGTAATATGTGACATCATCAGCAGTGGATTGCGGGTGCACGATATATAGTTAGTGCAACTAACTATATATGGAATTTCAATGGTTTTGTGTGAGTAAAATAAGGTTTTTTAAATGCTAATTCCTAACGATATATGGTCTATAACCTATGGTTTTTTCAGTGAATTTTCAAGGTTTTGTAAATGCTAATTCCTAACTATATATGGTCTATAACCTATGGTTTTTTCAGTGAATATATATATATATATATATATATATATATATATATATATACACATATATCTATATATATATATATATATATATATGTGTGTGTATATATACATATATATACACATATATATATATATATATATATGCACAAAAATCCTTCCCAAATGAAATATATATATATATATATATATATATATATATGTCACACAAAGTTCGGCGTGCTCAAGCCACTTCACGCAGCAGGCTCCCGGCGGGATCGCCAACCCCGTCCAAATTTCACACACCGGGTTTGGCAAATCCGTAGTAAAGGAAAAAACCAGAGCCGGGGCCCAAATGATGAACTGTGCAGTGTTTATTCAGGCACACGAAAAAAACACAACCCTACGCGTTTCGAAGCCTAGACTTCTTGCTCACGGGTAACATTGTTGTGGGCGGCCATTCAATTTAAAGTGACACAGACTTCCGTGCACGTGATCAAAAAGTGAAATAGACAAGTTACTACATTTAGCAGAAGATGTCCGTGTTTGCATATATAAACATTTAAAGACTCAAAGTATTTATCCAAGCCTCGGGATTAACACAAAACAATCAACAGTGTATTGATTGGAGTATATACAAAATAAGCTAATGTAGCCCAAGTGGGCAAATTTCATATTACTGGTGTAATTTTTTAAAGAGCCATATTTTGTTAACAGTTCGATGGTGTGTAGCCCATGTGGGCACAAGCAATCCCGTTGCTGCATGAGTCCTCAGTAGAATCTGTAAATCAAAAGGACAAAAAATGCACAAAATTTTACTTTTTCAAAGTCTATTGATCAACATGTAGTTAAAAACTTTAAAATCCAAAATGAATGAAAATTATTCTGAAGGTAGACAGAAAACAAACTGTATGTACACTAAGTTTGCAAATGGACAGCTAGCTCTTCCCCCATATTATGCCCTGCGGGGTGTGTGGTATTATATCGGATGATGTAACGGGATTCCAACTTGCGCAATTCCAACAGCCTATTGCCCCCCCTCTCCCTATTTTCCACACAATCAATGACAAAGAATTTCAGTAGGTTTGGGTCCTGGTTATGTACATTGGAGAAATGTCTTGCCACTGGGTATTGTGGATTTGCATTTTTTATAGCTCTCAGGTGTTCAAGTGCTCTTAGCTTAGCTTTTTTGGTCGTCATGCCAATGTAAAATTTATCACACGGGCACTGCAGTGCGTACACTGCATACTCAGTATTGCAACCTAAAAACTTGGTGATTTTATGTTCTGCTTGGTTGCTACAAATCTTGAGGCTCTTACATTTGTGGCTGTTTTTACAAGCCTTACACCTGGTGCATGGAAAAAATCCAACAGCTTGTTTAGTTTTAGATGGTTTTTGTACTAGGGCATTACTCAATGTGTCCTTAAGCGATTGCGCTTTTCTAAAGGACACTGAGGGATTCTCACTGAGTACCTCTCTCAAGTCCTGGTCTAATTTAAGAATGTCCCAATATTTGCTGAGACTTTTCTTAAGTGCCCAAGATCGACAATCATAATTAGTGATAAATCTGATTTGCTCAGAGTTCTCACGTATTTTGGGAACCAACAGATCTTTCCTATGCATTTGTTCAACCTTGTTTTCAGCTTGTTTTATCACTGTATTGCTGAAACCCCTATCCAGGAACCTTTGACACATGACAGATTTTTCCTTCTCAAAGCCAGCCTGTGTACTACAGTTACGTTTGGCCCGAATGAGTTCCCCAAAGGGGATACTTCGTATCAGACTCGGGGGATGGCAACTACCTGCATGTAGCAGGCTATTACCTGCAGTTGGTTTACGAAAGAGAGAACTCGTGAGTACCCCATCCGTGACCTTCAGATTAACATCAAGGAACTCCAATGTGTCTCTGCTCATATTGCTTGTGAACTGTAGATTGAGTGAATTATCATTCAGAACAACTTCAAATTCCCTGGCTTCTTCCAGTGTCCCTCTCCACACACAAAAGATATCATCAATATACCGGACCCAGAGAACCACGTGGTCAGTAAAGTGGGAGATGTTTTTCACCACCAACTCCTCCCACCAGCCGAGGTACAAGCCTGCAAAGCTGGGGGCAAAGCAACTGCCCATCGAGGTCCCCCGGGTCTGCTGGTACAGTTGTTTGTTGAAGATGAAAAAATTATTCCTCAAACAAATTTCAATCATGTCTAATAACATGTGCGTGTGGAGTAAATGTGAGACAGATCTATTTCTCAAAAAATGTTTGCAAGCATCAATGCCTAAATTCTGCGGTATGCTGGTATAGAGACTAGTGACGTCAAAGCTGATAAGCCAATAATCTGTATTCCACGTCACTTCATTGATTATTCTTAAAAAAATCAGTAGTGTCTCTAATATAAGATGGAAGTGATTGGACCAATGGTTGTAGGAAATAGTCAATATACCTGGAGGTATTTTCCAATAAACTATTATTGGAAGAAACAATTGGTCTGCCAGGTGGTACTTCTAGATTTTTGTGCACCTTGGGGAGTAGGTACAGGGCTGGAATAAGCGGATATTTACATAGTAAGTAATTGTATTCATCTATTTCAATTACCCCTCTGTCTCTCCACTCCAACAATTTTCCAAAATACATATGTTTAGATTCATTGTATTCATTGACATTTGAAATTCTGTAATTGTCAACATTACCGAGTTGCATTAAACCCTCTTTTAAGTACATATCTAGGGGCCAGATGACGACATTGCCTCCTTTATCAGAGTTTTTAATTACAACGTCTGTCCATTCCTTCATTTCCTGCAAAGCCAAATATTGTTTTTTATTCAAATTTAAGTTCACATGATCTGCACGTCTTTCAATTTTTCTCATTTCAATGAGCATCCCCGCCTCAAAACTCTCAATGCTGCTGTTATTAATCTGAGGAACAAACAGAGATTTGGGCTTGAAGTTACTCGTGCTACTCGCCCCAATATCAATGTCAATATTCAACAGGTTGAGGACTGGATCATCCATCACATCCTCACACCCAGCAAGTTCATGTACTGCCTGCAATGTCTCAGCATCATTAATAGAAAGGGTGCTCACTTTAACTTCATTTCCACCTTTTCTTAAACGAGGCTTAGTAGCAAACCATTTTCTTAATTTCAACTTTCTGGTGAAGCGAAATAAGTCAATGCGTGCATCAGTGAAGTTAAATTTGGCTGTCGGACAGAAGGATAAACCATGTGACAAAACATCAAATTGTTCAAGTGTTAAAATATGGTTAGAAAGATTACCACTGTTTTGCTGTCTTTGCTCTTCATTTTAAAGCTTTCTTGCCCCTTTTCATGACTCCCACAGGGCTTGCTGATCCAGATATGTTTGCTGATCCTCCTTTTGCTCCTTTGCCTCCTCTGCCGCCTCTGCCACGACCTCTTGGCGGAGTTTGACGACCCCGGGTCTCTGTATCTGAAGTGGTTGAACCACAAAACGCAAAAGACCGCATTTTAAACGAGGTAGTTCTTCTGTCCCGGGGTCGTCAAACTCCGCCAAGAGGTCGTGGCAGAGGCGGCAGAGGAGGCAAAGGAGCAAAAGGAGGATCAGCTAACATATCTGGATCAGCAAGCCCTGTGGGAGTCGTGACAAGGGGCAAGAAAGCTTTAAAATGAAGAGCAAAAACAGCAAAACAGTGGTAAATCTTTCTAACCATATTTTAACACTTGAACAATTTGAAGTTTTGTCACGTGGTTTATCCTTCTGTCCGACAGCCAAATTTAACTTCACTGATGCACGCATTGACTTATTTCGCTTCACCAGAAAGTTGAAATTAAGAAAATGGTTTGCTACTAAGCCTCATTTAAGAAAAGGTGGAAATGAAGTTAAAGTGAGCACCCTTTCTATTAATGATGCTGAGACATTGCAGGCAGTACATGAACTTGCTGGGTGTGAGGATGTGATGGATGATCCAGTCCTCAACCTGTTGAATATTGACATTGATATTGGGGCGAGTAGCACGAGTAACTTCAAGCCCAAATCTCTGTTTGTCCCTCAGATTAATAACAGCAGCATTGAGAGTTTTGAGGCGGGGATGCTCATTGAAATGAGAAAAATTGAAAGACGTGCAGATCATGTGAACTTAAATTTGAATAAAAAACAATATTTGGCTTTGCAGGAAATGAAGGAATGGACAGACGTTGTAATTAAAAACTCTGATAAAGGAGGCAATGTCGTCATCTGGCCCCTAGATATGTACTTAAAAGAGGGTTTAATGCAACTCGGTAATGTTGACAATTACAGAATTTCAAATGTCAATGAATACAATGAATCTAAACATATGTATTTTGGAAAATTGTTGGAGTGGAGAGACAGAGGGGTAATTGAAATAGATGAATACAATTACTTACTATGTAAATATCCGCTTATTCCAGCCCTGTACCTACTCCCCAAGGTGCACAAAAATCTAGAAGTACCACCTGGCAGACCAATTGTTTCTTCCAATAATAGTTTATTGGAAAATACCTCCAGGTATATTGACTATTTCCTACAACCATTGGTCCAATCACTTCCATCTTATATTAGAGACACTACTGATTTTTTAAGAATAATCAATGAAGTGACGTGGAATACAGATTATTGGCTTATCAGCTTTGACGTCACTAGTCTCTATACCAGCATACCGCAGAACTTAGGCATTGATGCTTGCAAACATTTTTTGAGAAATAGATCTGTCTCACATTTACTCCACACGCACATGTTATTAGACATGATTGAAATTTGTTTGAGGAATAATTTTTTCATCTTCAACAAACAAATGTACCAGCAGACCCGGGGGACCTCGATGGGCAGTTGCTTTGCCCCCAGCTTTGCAGGCTTGTACCTCGGCTGGTGGGAGGAGTTGGTGGTGAAAAACATCTCCCACTTTACTGACCACGTGGTTCTCTGGGTCCGGTATATTGATGACATCTTTTGTGTGTGGAGAGGGACACTGGAAGAAGCCAGGGAATTTGAAGTTGTTCTGAATGATAATTCACTCAATCTACAGTTCACAAGCAATATGAGCAGAGACACATTGGAGTTACTTGATGTTAATCTGAAGGTCACGGATGGGGTACTCACGAGTTCTCTCTTTCGTAAACCAACTGCAGGTAATAGCCTGCTACATGCAGGTAGTTGCCATCCCCTTGAGTCTGATACGAAGTATCCCCTTTGGGGAACTCATCAGGGCCAAATGTAACTGTAGTACACAGGCTGGCTTTGAGAAGGAAAAATCTGTCATGTGTCAAAGGTTCCTGGATAGGGGTTTCAGCAATACAGTGATAAAACAAGCTGAAAACAAGGTTGAACAAATGCATAGGAAAGATCTGTTGGTTCCCAAAATACGTGAGAACTCTGAGCAAATCAGATTTATCACTAATTATGATTGTCGATCTTGGGCACTTAAGAAAAGTCTCAGCAAATATTGGGACATTCTTAAATTAGACCAGGACTTGAGAGAGGTACTCAGTGAGAATCCCTCAGTGTCCTTTAGAAAAGCGCAATCGCTTAAGGACACATTGAGTAATGCCCTAGTACAAAAACCATCTAAAACTAAACAAGCTGTTGGATTTTTTCCATGCACCAGGTGTAAGGCTTGTAAAAACAGCCACAAATGTAAGAGCCTCAAGATTTGTAGCAACCAAGCAGAACATAAAATCACCAAGTTTTTAAGTTGCAATACTGAGTATGCAGTGTACGCACTGCAGTGCCCGTGTGATAAATTTTACATTGGCATGACGACCAAAAAAGCTAAGCTAAGAGCACTTGAACACCTGAGAGCTATAAAAAATTCAAATCCACAATACCCAGTGGCAAGACATTTCTCCAATGTACATAACCAGGACCCAAACCTACTGAAATTCTTTGTCATTGATTGTGTGGAAAATAAGGAGAGGGGGGGCAATAGGCTGTTGGAATTGCGCAAGTTGGAATCCCGTTACATCATCCGATATAATACCACACACCCCGCAGGGCATAATATGGGGGAAGAGCTAGCTGTCCATTTGCAAACTTAGTGTACATACAGTTTGTTTTCTGTCTACCTTCAGAATAATTTTCATTCATTTTGGATTTTAAAGTTTTTAACTACATGTTGATCAATAGACTTTGAAAAAGTAAAATTTTGTGCATTTTTTGTCCTTTTGATTTACAGATTCTACTGAGGACTCATGCAGCAACGGGATTGCTTGTGCCCACATGGGCTACACACCATCGAACTGTTAACAAAATATGGCTCTTTAAAAAATTACACCAGTAATATGAAATTTGCCCACTTGGGCTACATTAGCTTATTTTGTATATACTCCAATCAATACACTGTTGATTGTTTTGTGTTAATCCCGAGGCTTGGATAAATACTTTGAGTCTTTAAATGTTTATATATGCAAACGCGGACATCTTCTACTAAATGTAGTAACTTGACTATTTCACTTTTTGATCACGTGCACGGAAGTCTGTGTCACTTTAAATTGAATGGCCGCCCACAACAATGTTACCCGTGAGCAAGAAGTCTAGGCTTCGAAACGCGTAGGGTTGTGTTTTTTTCGTGTGCCTGAATAAAAACTGCACAGTTCATCATTTGGGCCCCGGCTCTGGTTTTTTCCTTTACTACGGATTTGCCAAACCAGGTGTGTGAAATATATATATATATTATATATATATATATATATATATATATATATATATATATATATATATATATATATATATCCTCACACACACAGGAACCCTTTCGAAGACAGCCACAAGAGGTTGGGAATAGGCACTTGGTTTAATGGAAGCATGCTAGCAGCAAAACATGACAGGAGATGACTTCAAACAAAGTTCCACGCCAGACGCGTTTCGAGAGCTTCCTGCTCTCTTCCTCAGTGGCGTATATTGGAATGAAGAACAGCGCCAGCGTTGATGCTCAGTTAATATTTATCACCTGCCCGAAAAGCGGGCGTGGCGGACACCATGGCCTTCTGGCCTATGTAGTCTTTCAGTTTTCCCAAGTGGGCGCGCTGTTTTCACAAAATAAAGTCACAGTAAATACCCAAGTGGGCTGAAGTCACCAAACAGTCTGCAAGCTGCTCTGCTTTGTTGCCCCCATTGTGCTCGAGCATATGTCTCCCTGCAAAGGCATTCGCTCGACCTCTTCCTTTGTCGAGAAAGACTCCGGTCATGGAGCCTGCTCGGGACCCACACTGTAGCGGTGAGCTGTCTTCGCGACCGGGAAGCAGCCGCCTGTAAATCCTCACACACACAGGAACCCTTTCGAAGACAGCCACAAGAGGTTGGGAATAGGCACTTGGTTTAATGGAAGCATGCTAGCAGCAAAACATGACAGGAGATGACTTCAAACAAAGTTCCACGCCAGACGCGTTTCGAGAGCTTCCTGCTCTCTTCCTCAGTGGCGTATATTGGAATGAAGAACAGCGCCAGCGTTGATGCTCAGTTAATATTTATCACCTGCCCGAAAAGCGGGCGTGGCGGACACCATGGCCTTCTGGCCTATGTAGTCTTTCAGTTTTCCCAAGTGGGCGCGCTGTTTTCACAAAATAAAGTCACAGTAAATACCCAAGTGGGCTGAAGTCACCAAACAGTCTGCAAGCTGCTCTGCTTTGTTGCCCCCATTGTGCTCGAGCATATGTCTCCCTGCAAAGGCATTCGCTCGACCTCTTCCTTTGTCGAGAAAGACTCCGGTCATGGAGCCTGCTCGGGACCCACACTGTAGCGGTGAGCTGTCTTCGCGACCGGGAAGCAGCCGCCTGTAAATCCTCACACACACAGGAACCCTTTCGAAGACAGCCACAAGAGGTTGGGAATAGGCACTTGGTTTAATGGAAGCATGCTAGCAGCAAAACATGACAGGAGATGACTTCAAACAAAGTTCCACGCCAGACGCGTTTCGAGAGCTTCCTGCTCTCTTCCTCAGTGGCGTATATTGGAATGAAGAACAGCGCCAGCGTTGATGCTCAGTTAATATTTATCACCTGCCCGAAAAGCGGGCGTGGCGGACACCATGGCCTTCTGGCCTATGTAGTCTTTCAGTTTTCCCAAGTGGGCGCGCTGTTTTCACAAAATAAAGTCACAGTAAATACCCAAGTGGGCTGAAGTCACCAAACAGTCTGCAAGCTGCTCTGCTTTGTTGCCCCCATTGTGCTCGAGCATATGTCTCCCTGCAAAGGCATTCGCTCGACCTCTTCCTTTGTCGAGAAAGACTCCGGTCATGGAGCCTGCTCGCGACCCACACTGTAGCGGTGAGCTGTCTTCGCGACCGGGAAGCAGCCGCCTGTAAATCCTCACACACACAGGAACCCTTTCGAAGACAGCCACAAGAGGTTGGGAATAGGCACTTGGTTTAATGGAAGCATGCTAGCAGCAAAACATGACAGGAGATGACTTCAAACAAAGTTCCACGCCAGACGCGTTTCGAGAGCTTCCTGCTCTCTTCCTCAGTGGCGTATATTGGAATGAAGAACAGCGCCAGCGTTGATGCTCAGTTAATATTTATCACCTGCCCGAAAAGCGGGCGTGGCGGACACCATGGCCTTCTGGCCTATGTAGTCTTTCAGTTTTCCCAAGTGGGCGCGCTGTTTTCACAAAATAAAGTCACAGTAAATACCCAAGTGGGCTGAAGTCACCAAACAGTCTGCAAGCTGCTCTGCTTTGTTGCCCCCATTGTGCTCGAGCATATGTCTCCCTGCAAAGGCATTCGCTCGACCTCTTCCTTTGTCGAGAAAGACTCCGGTCATGGAGCCTGCTCGGGACCCACACTGTAGCGGTGAGCTGTCTTCGCGACCGGGAAGCAGCCGCCTGTAAATCCTCACACACACAGGAACCCTTTCGAAGACAGCCACAAGAGGTTGGGAATAGGCACTTGGTTTAATGGAAGCATGCTAGCAGCAAAACATGACAGGAGATGACTTCAAACAAAGTTCCACGCCAGACGCGTTTCGAGAGCTTCCTGCTCTCTTCCTCAGTGGCGTATATTGGAATGAAGAACAGCGCCAGCGTTGATGCTCAGTTAATATTTATCACCTGCCCGAAAAGCGGGCGTGGCGGACACCATGGCCTTCTGGCGAAGACAGCTCACCGCTACAGTGTGGGTCCCGAGCAGGCTCCATGACCGGAGTCTTTCTCGACAAAGGAAGAGGTCGAGCGAATGCCTTTGCAGGGAGACATATGCTCGAGCACAATGGGGGCAACAAAGCAGAGCAGCTTGCAGACTGTTTGGTGACTTCAGCCCACTTGGGTATTTACTGTGACTTTATTTTGTGAAAACAGCGCGCCCACTTGGGAAAACTGAAAGACTACATAGGCCAGAAGGCCATGGTGTCCGCCACGCCCGCTTTTCGGGCAGGTGATTAATATTAACTGAGCATCAACGCTGGCGCTGTTCTTCATTCCAATATACGCCACTGAGGAAGAGAGCAGGAAGCTCTCGAAACGCGTCTGGCGTGGAACTTTGTTTGAAGTTATCTCCTGTCATGTTTTGCTGCTAGCATGCTTCCATTAAACCAAGTGCCTATTCCCAACCTCTTGTGGCTGTCTTCGAAAGGGTTCCTGTGTGTGTGAGGATATATATATATATATATATATATATATATATATATATATATATATATATATATATATATATATATATATATATATATATATATTTATATTTACCAGGCTTCTCCATTGAGTAGCTAGCGAGCTACTGGTAGCTCTTCAGCCTTTTGGAAGTAGGTCTCCTAAATAAAAAGCTTTTGCTTGGTTGATTTATTATATGTATACAAAAACTGAAAAGACAAAATGTGTGTATTTTCAGAACGCATGAGCTGATGTTTTGAGAAAAATGATTGAATTTAGAAAACACATTTAAAGCTGATATTTGAGTAATAAATCGTGCAGCGTTTGGGGCAACTTATTACCAGTAATATTACCTTGGTGCCAGGGGCATTGCAGCTATGGCTCATGTGTATTCCCCACATCGAGGCATTCCAAATTGACAAAATCTTTTTTACATCACCTTGGTGTAGGCTTGCCAGCTATTATCTCTGCTGGTAATCTTGCATATATCGTGACCAATGATCTTGTGACACTAAGGGCCAGATGTACGACCTGCCAATTTTTGCGAGTCGCAAATTGCATGGCATTTGCAACTCGCAATTTGAAACTCACAAATTGGGATGCACAACAGTGTCTGAGACACTGTTTGTGTTTCCCAATGGGGTCGCAAATTGCATGCCTCATGCATATTAATGAGGCAAGCGCAATTTGCGACCCCATTGGGAATGGCTGGCACTCCCAGGGATGGTGGCCTGCTGGAATCACCAGACCACCATGTCTGGAACTGCTTTTAAATAAAGCAGATTTTTTTTAAATGCTGCCCATTTTCCTTAAAGGAAAACAGAATGCCTTAAAAAAAAAAATGAAACTTTTCAGTTTCATTTTTTAAGTGCAGGCAGTGGTCCCTATGACCACTGCCTGCCCGTAAAATATATTTTGGGAGCCACTCATAAAGGGGAAGGGATCCCGAGTGGTTTACCACCCTTCTGTGAAGGGTGGTAAACTGCGACTGCAACTGTTTTGCGGTCGCAAAACAGTCATACACAGTTTAAGTAGTCGCTATTAGGAAGGGCGACCTTGGAATACCCCTTCCTAATAGCAAGTCACTAATCCTATTTTGCGATTTGCGACTCGCAAAATAGGATTATTACATGGGCCACAGGTTTCTTGTGTGCGCAAACGGGTCTAAAACCCATTTGTGCCCGCAAAAAACCCTAGTACATCTGGCCCTAATATTAGTAGCTCGGGATGATTTGCATTGAACATAAGTACCTCTTATTGAAGAAAAGAAAATGTTATTAGTTTACACCACGTGTTTCACCTGTGATAGCCATGTGCTAAGGAGGGGCTTGGTCGATGTGTCGACGTTCTACACCAGGTGTGGCATAAGCTGGGACAGGACTGTCACCTTCTGAAGGCTCTTAGAACGGGCAGCGCCTCTCAAGCCGAAACCTCGAAAGGGGCGGACTGACCCAGTGAGGCACGGCTTCTCACTGTCCCTTGAAAGGGCCTTCATTGTGCTCAAAGGCCTCTTACCCCGGAGATCAGGCACTGGTGCGCCGCTGTCGGAGCCGGTGCTGCTGTCAGCCACGCACAATGCCCATGCCAATCTCTCTCACAGATCGATAGCCAGACAGAGAGATCTGCCTCCAGGAGACGAGAAGGGTCTGAGAGCCGGAATGAAACCAATCATTATGCAATAAAAAGACATCCGAGGACAGTGAGCAGTACTAACACACTGTCAGTACAGCAGCACTGGAGGACCACACCCACCCACGACAGGGGAGGGTGGTGGACTCTGCTGAGCCCTAATGGACAAAGTCGCTTGGAGGTTGAGCAGACGTTCTTCTCTTCTATCAGGGAAACAAGTCTTTCGCTTTGAGTTAAGATTTCGATTTGATGCCAAATTGAGAAACTTCTGCACAGCCCTACATGCTTTAGGGCTTACTCGAGAGAACCCACCCCGATGTTCATTATTGAACACATCAGATCAGGTGAAGCATGTACCATTCATGCCTACGCCCAGCCTCGTCTCTAGGAGTGGTCTCAGCCTCTGCACGTGTGAGAATTCAGCCCCATATTCCATATTAACATAACTCACCAGCAGGAGGCAAGAAACGTCATGCCCGCGGCACGGCCTGCCTCTGTCTACGAGAGATTTCAGCCTCAGTGATCGCGAACATCAGTCCATATTCAGAATGCCAGGTGGCAATGGGCTACTTTCATACCCACTCCAGCAACAAGTGAAATCAACCTCATATTCCATAGTTATCACATCACACCAAATGGGGACAAGACTCTTTCATGTCCACGCCCATTGTCTTTGTTTAAACAAGAGACTTCCGCCTCAGTGATGGAGTAGAGTCTGCCCATCACCACTCCTCACCAGCAGGACACCAGGCACTTCCATGCACACTTCCTGCTTCTGTCTGGAGGAGAGGTTTGAAGCTCAGCGATCACCCCATCCATATTCCTTGGTCACCACACCTCACCTTCGGGAGACCAGACGCTTTCATACCTGCTCCTCGTTTCTTGTTTAAGTACGAAATGTCCTCCTCGGTGCCCTCCTAACTCCTTCTGTGGTCCCTTCATCCTACAAAGCTCTGAGGACCTCGAGGCTCATATTCCCACACTGGCGCCCTGTCCTGTGCAAATGTTGCCTTTGTCATTGGCGACAGGACATGCTGAAGCCCATATTACACCTAGTGATGGGCCATATCAGATGCTTCTAGGGGAAACCTGGCGCCCCATTGCTGGCAGTGCCCTGAACGGCTCCCTATGGCACCGGTCCAGATTACCGCGCGCGGCGCCAAGAGGTTGGTAAATAAAGCTGACGTGTGCGGCGGGTGCTACCAAGGCAGAGATGATGGATTCGGATCGTGCTTTTTTAATAACTCTGATGTGTCAGGTTTTGCTGTTTTTCCTCGGGAACACTTAGGATCTGACTGTTTCTCTTTACCTTGAGCATGCGCATTAATAATTTATAGAGAGGATATTTTTGAGTGCAGCACGCATTTTCTCTGTATTGCCAACTGGGCATATTTGGCCCTTTCTTAAACAAGCAAACAGCAACAGCGAGGCTGCAGATTGAGGTCACGGTAGGCACTGGAGCAGGAGTGAGCTCAGCCAGGAACTAGGTGCGGAAAATATTCACATGAGAAGGGTGCAGGTTACAGCCAGACTGGCGACTTAAAAAGGGCGGCCTGTACACAAATAGTAAACAGCCTATCAATGAAAGTGCATAATCATGGAAGGCATTTGCCCCATCAGATTTAATGGCCGATAAATCATTTGCCTTACAAAATAAGAAAAAGGTAAGTCGTGTTGCCCTTTGGATGAAGGAATAGGTAAGGCATTTGCCCCCTCAGTGGAAGAAACAGATAAGGTGTTTGCCCCATCAGTGGAAGAAACAGGTAAGGTGTCTGCACCATCAGTGGAAGAAACAGGTAAGGCATTTGCCCCATCAGTGGGAGAAGCAGGTAAGGCGTTTGCCCCATCAGTGGAAGAAGCAGGAAAGGCGTTTGCCCCATCAGTGGAAGAAACAGGTAAGGTATTTGCCTCATCAGTGGAAGAAACAGGTAAGGTATTTGCCTAATCAGTGGAAGAAACAGGTAAGGTGTTTGTCCCATCAGTGGAAGAAACAGGTAAGGTGTTTGTCCCATCAGTGGAAGAAACAGGTAAGGTGTTTGTCCCATCAGTGGAAGAAACAGGTAACGCGTTTGTCCCATCAGTGGAAGAAACAGGTACGGCATTTAACCCATCAGTGGAAGAGACAGGTAAGGCATTTGTCCCATCAGTGGAAGAGACAGGTAAGGTGTTTGCCCCATCAGTGGAAGAAACAGGTAAGGTGTTTGTCCCATCAGTGGAAGAAACAGGTAAGGCGTTTGCCCCATCAGTGGAAGAAACAGGTAAGGTGTCTGCACCATCAGTGGAAGAAACAGGTAAGGCATTTGCCCCATCAGTGGGAGAAGCAGGTAAGGCGTTTGCCCCATCAGTCGAAGAAGCAGGAAAGGCGTTTGCCCCATCAGTGGAAGAAACAGGTAAGGTAATTGCCTCATCAGTGGAAGAAACAGGTAAGGCATTTGCCTAATCAGTGGAAGAAACAGGTAAGGTGTTTGTCCCATCAGTGGAAGAAACAGGTAAGGCGTTTGTCCCATCAGTGGAAGAAACAGGTAAGGCATTTGACCCATCAGTGGAAGAGACAGGTAAGGCATTTGTCCCATCAGTGGAAGAGACAGGTAAGGCGTTTGTCCCATCAGTGGAAGAAACAGGTACGGCATTTGACCCACAAGGTGATGGAACACAGAAGGCTCTTGTTCCATCAAGGTCATTGGAAAGGATCCAGGCAGTTTCCGAGATGAGGATTTCAAAGTCAGCAAACTGTGTGACAATGTAGTGGGAACAAATCATTAAGTTGTACAGGTAGAGTACCAACTAGACAGATAAAAGGGCGTTACATTATTACCGTAAAGTTGGCATTGTGCTTATCTGTGAAGGGGCTTGATTTGACAGACTGAGCTCCGCCTGTTATTGTACTGTTGTTACGATACTCATTGTTGATGAGGAGTGGTCTTGATCACTGTGCTTGATCTGGTACTGTACTGTTGGCACTGTCCATGTGCAGTGTGAGGTCTGATGTGGAGGAGTGTGCTTAGCTTTATATTGTACAACTACCTCCAGACATCATTGGCAAAGCGTGAATAGGGAGAATGAACTTGGTTTGGACCCATAAGATTATGCTATGTTGACGAGGTCTGATAGTAAAAACTGTGACATCCATTACACATTCACTTGAGGGACCTGAGGTGTAAAGGGGAAATACTGTATGGATTTGAGCTTGTTGCCAGCAATGTTTGTTTTAATATCAGGGAAATCAACAGTAAAAATCAGCCCAGCATACCATAAAACAGGTTCACAAACAGCCCAAAAACAATCGGTCCACACTTTGACCCATCAGACCAGACCGTCGGGCACTGCCTGATTGCCCTATTGACCAGTCGTGCCCCGACCATAACCATCATTCACCTCGATAGAAAGACCTGGTGTGGGTGCGTGTGTGATATATATATCATAAGGTTATCAGGCATGGTGAGATGTCATGTCATGTCAGAAGTTCTTATATAGCTCAACTTATCACCGTAAGGTCGCAAGGCACTTACAGCACAAAAACGATTGATCACATGTGATGCTAGAGAATGGGGAGGGAACTATTTGGGAAAAAGCCATGTTTTTAGGGTTTTGCGGAAAAGTTTGTGTTCAGTGATGGATGAAAGATGGGGGGGCAGCTTGTTCCAGAACAGAGGGGCAAGATAGGAGAAAGAGCGCTGACCGTATCTGGAAGTCCGGGCACGAGGTTGAATCAAGAATGATTTGCTGCTAGATCTTAAAGTTCTTTTAGGGACATACCAGTTGAGTTTTTTTTAAGGTATTTAGGCCCATTATTGTGCAGAGTATTATGTGTTATGCTCAAGAAATGGCTTCTCTGGCGAATGGGGAGCCTATGGAGCTTTTTCAAACAGGGCGCAGAGGATGTTCTAGGAGGCAGATCGAGGGCTAATCTGGCCGCTGCATTCTGGAGGGTCTGCAGTTTTTGCCAGAAGATCCTCATTGAGTGCAGCGTACAGGGCATTGCCATAATCAAGATGGCTAACGATCAAACCCTGTACCAGAGGTTTCCTAGTTTCTATAGGGAGCCACCTGAAGATCTTCCTGAGGCTGCGCATGATTCCATAGCAGGTACTTGTCACTTTGGTAATGTGATTCTTCATAGACAAGGCACAGTTGATTATGATGCCCAAATTCCGTACTGCAGATTTAGGGGAGGGACATACTCCCAATTCCGAGGGCCCCCATTCTTGTGTCCAGCATTTCTCTGCTTTGCTGAACAAGATGATTTCGGTTTTGTTTGCGTTCAATTGGAGTTTGTTTTTACACATCCAGCTGCTTATCTCAATCATGCATTTCTTAAAAAGGGAACGAGTGTCAGCGTGATCTGTACCGCATGTGATAAGCAGCTGGGTGTCGTCAGCGTACGACACGGTTTCAAAGCCGTATGAGTTAATGATTTTCGCCAGTGGTGTTAGATACAAGTTAAACACCAGGGGGCTAAGAATAGACCCCTGGGGTACCCCCACTGTTACAGGACGGCTACTAGAGACCAAAGTGTCGACTCGGACGGTGGTGTGGCGGTCTGTCAGATAGTTTTCAATCCAACGGAGGGCCCTTCCTCTGATACCTATCTCCCACAAACGATGTTTCAAAATGTGTGCATTTAAGAAAATGTGGACTGCCTGTACAAATCAAAAGACCAGAAATTTACTGTCGTGGAACCAGTGGTGGAGGAGCATTGCCCCAATGCCCTAGCATCATTTTACTTTTCATTCGCCGGCTCTGAGCTAGCTTTTGCATGGAGGGGTAGGGCATGGGAGGGGAGAGGAGGAGTGCTTGTGCACTGCCCAAGTACGCATATGTGTTATTTCAGGTGTGTTTTCATTGAATTGTAATTTTTTCTTTTACTTATATGACCCTGTGGACACATTAGTATGAAACGTTGCTATCTATTTAGCAAGCTAAGTTTCGGCATGCCAAGTTTCATTTAGATCCGCCCACAAAAAAACTATTTGCAAGGGTGAAAAAAATAAGCAAATTCCCATTTTATCTCCCTTAAGAAATTCTGTTCATGTCTACAGCCCAAATGGATTTACAACAAATTTAGTTCATGAGTGGCAATTCTGGGTGCTGGACAAGCCATTTATAGTGTGACTCGCAAGTGGCATCTAACTCATACATTTTGTTATGCTATGTTATGTTAATTTGCATTTGTAAAGCGCCTATCACCCAGAGGTCTCTAAGCGCTGTATGAATACCGCTGAGGAACCCGTCCTGGCCTGTTCCTGTGAGGTGCCCACTCCTGGGTGCCCCAAGATGAAGCCAGGCATCCTAGCGTTGTTAGGGCCGGTGTGGAGATTAAGCAAGCTATTGGCCAGAATTGCAGAGTGGGACCCATGATTAGAGTAGGCACCGAGGCGAGAATTATCAGGTCCGAGGACATTGAGCCCAAGACCCTGCCGCGACGGGAATTGAACCCTGGTCCCGGGCCAGACCACTGCATCAGGGTCTGCCGCTCTAACCAGTGAGCAACACTTCTCCATTTTGGGCAATTTAAAAAAGAAACAATGGCAAGCAGAAGCAAAGCCAACAATAAAATGAGTGTGTGACTTGGCTTGGGAAGCAGGAGATAGGGAGCAGGACCTGGTCACAGTCAAGGCCCTCTGTCTCACTCTCACTACGCAAAGATGAGTGCCATGTGCACGGTGTGTAGGGTGCCTATGGAAGGTTGGACACAGGGCAAATGCAGGTAAGGTTCTCCGGCCAAACCCTGTTTCATACGGGTGATGGCTATGCGGCAAGGCCTTATGCCCAAACCAGTTTGAATGCTGCCAATGGCCCTCCACAGAGCGGATTTGGCACATGGCGCAGGGTACATCATAAAAACATTAAGAAATTCACTGAAAAAATACATAGTAAAAAACGGAGTTATGTTTTTGTCTCAAACCATAAAACCACTGATATTCAGCAGTCATGCAGTGCTTAATTTGAGCAGGTGGTTTCCGGTGCTCATCATTGGCACTTAATCATCAACACCAGTACTTTGCAAAAGCTCCAGCTGAGGACACAATCATTTACGGGGAAATTAAGTGATTTGCCCAGAAATACAGGATGTTGAGCTGACGCCGAGACTTGAAACTTGCTACCCAGCTCAGAAGTCACAAGCTCTGGCCATTACGCCACATCCATGCCCCACTTTCATGGTTCGTAGTTGTTTCTGTTTAGGTGGTGCTAACGGAAGAAATGGGCTGGTGCAAGCTGCCTCCTTACGAGAGCACTTATTTTCTATTTTTTACAAATTAAGCACTGTTATGTTTATGAACACACACAATACATGGCATATTTCATGGTCGATATCTATCCATAAGACTACAGTTGTTGTACTGTTCATGGGTGCATATCAGCAGACTAGTAATGTGTTGTCCCGGCTGTATGCATGATAGTACTGGAAGTGCTGTAAGTGTACTGTCACATTCGATGCCACTTTGAAAGTACTGCCTATGCCTATACTTCTTACTACACCTGGATTTGTCTGAAATGTACCACTTGTGCGTATTAAGTCAGTGGAAACACAAAGGAAATGTGCATCTATGCACAACAGATCATCTGTAAACTTTTAATCTTATGATCAATAATCAGCAAAACACTTGGTTTGCATAATATTCCCACTCACTCAGATCTCGTCTTCTTCATCCAGCTTTCATGATGGCATTGCAGGTTTTAACCTCTAACCCCTGTCTGCATATGCTACCCCAAGAAGAAAGGAGATGTATTCACCCAATTCAGTTCACCTGAATGCACAGGGAATGCATGCTAACATGTTATGTGGTGTTAAGCAGTGGCTTCAACGTGTGCACAAGGCACACACCCAGGGCTGCTTCATGGTATGTGTCCTACTGCTCTTGACCAGGTGAAGCACTTTCCTGAAAAGCTGATTACCAGCCTTCTCCTGAAAGATCAATAGAAGGCCATTAAACAGGCCTGAGCCGTTCCCCTCTGGCGTCTCTCCGCCTGCTCTGGGGGTTCTTAACCAGTGCAGCCAGCACTAGTGTAACAGTCCTCCATTTCAGGGAAAGGGGAGTTTGAAACCTCCCAGTTACTATTTCCAATAGTGGACTTTGCCCCTTGCCATCATCCTCAGTTCCTTTGGCGCAGACAACTTTACGAAAACTGTCACAATGCAAGCATGAGTTTTAGAACTTTAAACATCAGTTACTTAAAATGTGTGCATCTGTTCTCCAAGCTACTGGGAACAGAGGAGAACACCCAGGCCCGGCTCCAGGAATTTTTAGTTGGGTGGGCCAAGGGTGCATTCGGGTGGGCCACTACCAGCCCAATTTGTTGCTTCTGGAGATAGAGTACAAGCCATAGTTTACATCATATCTACTTGCAAACAGTCACTATGATACAAGGATTGCTTCTGTGTGTATACAGAGTATGTGGAGAGTTATTTATTGGCGCCCCACCACTGACCTCTTTCTCTGTAGGTACCTTTGCTACAACCCTCCAACAGTGCACTCCATCTCTCCGTAGCCCCTCCCCCTCATGACCTCCTACTCAGACTCCCTCACTACCACCCTCCACCAGTGCCCCTCATATCTCCGTATCTCCCACCCTCCCCCATGACCTCCTCCTCAGATTCCCTCACTGCCACCCTCCAACAGTGCCCCTCATCTCTCAAAAGCCCCTCCCCCTCATGACCTCCTCCTTGGATTCCCTCATTGCCACCCTCCACCAGTGCCCCTCATCGCTCCATAGCCTTTCCCACTATTAACCTCCTCCTCGGATTCCCTCATTGCCACCCTCCTCCAGTGCCCATCATCCGTCTGTAGCCCCTCCCCCCAATGACCTCCTTCTCAGATTCCATCACTGTCACCCTTCAACAGTGCCCCTCATCGCTCCAAAGCCCCTCCCGCTCATGACCTTCTCGGATGCCCTCACTGCCACCCTCCAACAGTGCCCCTCACAAACTCTCCATAGCCCCTCCCCCTCATGACCTCCTCCTCAGACTCCCTCACTACCACCCTCCGCCAGTGCCCCTCATCTCTCCTTATCTCCCACCCTCCCCCCATGACCTCCTCCTCGGTTTCCCTAATTGCCACCCTCCACCAGTGCCCCTCATCGCTCCATAACCTCTCGCTCTATTGACCTCCTCCTCAGACTCCCTGATTACCACCCTCCAACAGTGCAGTTCATCTCTCCGTAGCCCCCCCATGACCTCCTCCTTGGATTCCCTCACTGCCACCCTCCAACAGTGCCCCTCACCGCTCCATAGCCTCTCCCTCTATTGACCTCCTCCTTGGATTTCGTGATTGCCACCCTCCACCAGTTCCCCTCATCATTCAATAGCCCCTCCCCCTCATCACCTCCTCCTCAGACTCCCTCACTACCACCCTCCAACAGTGCACTTCATCTCTCCTTAGCCCCCCCATGACCACCTCCTCTGATTCCCAAACTGTCACCCTCCAACAGTGCCCCTCATCTCTCCGTAGCCTCTCTCATATTCGATTTCATTTGTTGTATAGCGCTACTCATATCAGTGTAGGGTGCCCATATTATGCAGAGACAATGAATCATATACGTATGCAAATCAGCCTATAGGGAATGTCACATAAGCCAATGAGGATTACAAGGTGTAGGAATCACATGTCATCCATACTGGTGGGCAGTATGTTTTAAGAGGGTTTGGTCTGGAGAAGCACAAACTCAGGATTTAAAGCATACCCCAGTGGTTGGGGGTTGACTTTACTGATTAAAATGTATATCTGCCATAACAAACTGTCAATAGCAACATTAAAGGAATGAAAGGTTGTGGAAATTCTAACTATATTGCAACACAAAAAAATAAGTTCTAATTATACCATACAGGTTTGTAAGCAGCTAATAGCTCACTGTCCTATTTTAGGAATGTTACTTCTGTACTGGAAGTAACCCACTGAGCTAGTCACATAAAATACAGTTTATCTGCATTTAAAATTAAGAACAGACAAATTATTGCTCTCCAGAAAGATCATTAATCACCAGAGTTATCTGGACATTTAGTAGCTGTGTCTTGCATCCATCATGATAATGATACAACGAAATAAATTAACTATACACAGCAGACATATGTGTCTTGCTGGGCCCTCACAGACTTTTAAAATATTAACTATAATAATACACACATCCTCGAAGCATACACGAAGTATGTATCAAACTAGGCCTTTGCAGATTTTAGAAAATGGAACAATAGCCACACATTCTCTGAACTGCTCCGTTCAAACCCTGTGGCACAGCCCAATCTCATAAACAGCCGAAGGGGTCAGGAAAGGTGAATCAGGATCAAAAAACTGCTTTTCTTTAGCACTGAAAAGAAGGATATATCCACGCAGTAGGACGGTACACACATATTACCCGGTGTCAAAGAGGATTTCTCCACTTCGCCATGCCCCTGTACCTGTCCTGCATGAGTTGGAGGGGACACAACCCACCTTTTTAGAAGGAGATGCGTGATTGGGGTGTCGGTGTGAAAGAGCCCAGGCCCAATCACGCAACTCCTAGATAAATAAGAAAAATAACGTTCGGGGGAACGTTTTAAATTGCAGTGGCCTTGCTGACGTCACTGCGAAGGCCAAGTTCTTGTTAGGGTCTAGAACCGGGCCTGAGAACACCATTTAGACACAGTGAAGATTCTCTTGTTGCTAAAGGTAGCCCTGCTGTCCGAACTTTTCTTCTTTCCAAATTGTCTCCCGCCGATTGCTTTTATTGGGTTTGTTTCATGTTGTTCTCTTTTTCATGCCCACTACTGTGAAGCGCTCTGATACCTTCGGGTCTTGTTAGCGCTATAGAAAACTTCTAAATAAATAAAAAATAAATAAATAAAAAAACAGGCGATGACAAAGCAAACAAACATTCGTAGCACCAGTTTAGAAATTCATTTAACTCATTCCTCTTAAGTGGATTTAGATTTCGCACTGCGTGACTAAAACTCTGCTTGCGTAATCCAGTCAAAAATTCTGCATCGTCAGAACAAGATAACAAATGACAAAAGCGTCCATTCATGTCCAGGCTGCGTCCTGTAATATGCGGTGTTTTAATATGAGTAACGCGATGAAAGACACTTTGATAACTTCTCTGCAGTTCCGACATTTCAAGAGGGGCACAGTAAGAGTCTTCTGACCTTGCAGAAGAAGCCTGTGCATTAGGTCCACCATCGCTGATGAGCCACAACGCCTTTGCCTATGTGCACTTTAAAAATAAACACAATGCAATGCAATACATTGCTTATCTCACACTAATCAAAGCTTTGTTTGGTAGTATGGGGGCTAGCGGGGTTAAGGCAACTGAGGGTGCAGGTAGAGCTATCCTTCCTCAAACATGATATAACTTTTGGTCTCCTCTCAGCGGAGGTAATAACAGATTAATAAAAATGCAGATACCTGAAGGACTGACTGATAGTGTGGGCCATACCAGACGAAAACCCTTCATGTCAGCCAGCACGGCTACCCAGGTTCCTAGGAGGTCAGGATCATCACTACTCACCTATGTGATAAATAGTGGACTTTCCTGGGCAAGTATTGGTTGACATTTCACTGACATACCTCAAACCAGTCTTTGAGACCAATAACAAGGTTACTGGAATTACCCATGGGAGCAGTAGTTATAGGCCTCATTCGGAGTCTTACGGTCAAAGGTAAACGTACGACCAGGTACATTCAACCAGGTAATCTGACTAATGAACGAAGCTGAAATCTCCCAGTGAAACCATGGGTTAAATAAAGAATTAGTAGGTGAATGGGAGCTGGCATTACCGATGCTTCAGTTTCTCAGGAGAACGTCTGGGTTCAACCTGTATCCCCAGTAAGTCCAAGGGAATAATTGAACAGGGGCAACACCAGAAACCTAATAATGAGACCCTTTTTTGTAAAACGACACTTTTAAATATTAGGTTCAGAACTGGGGTTTTACCAAAAGTTACATATATCTTGCAAATTGTGTTTGTAGGTTCTGCCACCAATGCTTTAAAAACCGTGTGTTTACACAATAATCCCGAAATCCAATATTGTGTGCATTGCACCTTCAGTATCCCTTGTCTTATCTGCCATCTTGTCGATTTCATTCTTGACAAGCAAGATGTCATCACTGTCATTGTCATGCATATACCAACTTGTCAGCCCTGGCTCAGAACAAAAAAGTCAGAGAACTGCTGTAGGAGCTCCAGCAAGTGTCTGTTGCTCTACAATTACCTCGGAAGACAGATTGGCTCCTTCCATTGGGCCATAACTTTTATTCACTTTGCAGCAGGACGAGGAAGGCCTCACTTTCAATCACTGCTGCTTTATCTGCAAAATAAAACAGCCATATTCAAGCTTGCTCGTGTTAGTTGGGGGGAGAGGGTGGGGGTTCAACTTGTTGATATGAAAGATATAGTGGGTTCATCTAGTGGTCTTTTTTCATTTGATAATTATTTTCATTTGCTGAGTTTTATGTAGCATGAACTACATCCACAAACAAGGAGTGACAAAGCTTTTTACTGCTATATTGCAAAGGTATATTCACGAGGACCTTAAAACCTGTAGAAGTTTATTTACACTTCATAACTACAGCCCACAGTAAATTTTGCAGGTTCAGTCAACATTATTAATACCAATGTCATCTAAGGATACAGTGAGGAGAGTGGGTATTAAAAGGTCAGAGTGAAAGAGAGCCACATGTCAGGAAGTGGTGGGAGTAAAAGCGCACGTTTTTAATGAAAAATATGGCAAATGACAAAAGAGTGCAAACTAGTGAGAGGTTCGGGTTATTTTAAATAGAAAATAAAATGGAAGTAGTGTAATAAAACCCAATACTTACTACATAAAATCCAATGCTAGAAAGCTATTGCAATGAGGGTTAATTATGTAATAGATATTTCTTAAACTTCCTTTGTGCAAATCACATTATATCCCTATGCCTTTAATTGTAAACAACATGCATTATATGGTAAATGTGTATAATGTTAAAAAATGTGGACCAATTAAATGGGAGCTTGACAATACCTTGGCCATCGTTCAAAAACAGTGGGAACTCCTATGGCGAGAGATTCCTAAGACCCATAGGAGCGGTTCCAAGCAAGAATCAGCATACAAACGAATGCTACAAAGGTACTATACCCCAACCTGCCTACACACCATGTACCCTGCGACTGCCGCTACCTGTTGAAGGTGCAGCACACAGGTCGGCGATTTCCAGCCTATATGGTGGTGTTGTCCTACCATCAATACCTTTTGGAAGGAAATCTTGGGGCATATTAAGAATATAATGAGATTCCCCATACCAGAAGACTTTTGCACAGTCATCTTGGGGGTTCGCCCAATTACGCTTGAGGCCGCAATGCAAGCTGGCTGGTACCTTGTCCGCCACATGACTGGACCAGCAAAGCACCTTCTAACTCTGGCTTGGAAAACCAAGGCTGCCCCAACCGTGGCTGCATGGTTCACTCGGCTGTGGCACACCCTGGCAATGGAGCAAATGTCGCACAAGATAACATTCACTGAAAAGAAATTCACTTGTCTTTGGGAGCTCCTGATCGACTCTATGTCTCAAATGAAATACCTTTGCTTTTGGCTCTTCACTTGTTTGACTAACAGCCCCACGGTACACCTTCACAGGCCCCTGATATATGGGCAATAGAAGGGATAGGGTTTCCCCACGCAAGTGGTCCTCCTCCTCTTCATCTGCCGATCCTATAGATAGATTTTCCTTTTTCTTGCTCACGGCTTATTGGCACAGTGCTTCATCCTGTTCAGCTGAAGTTTCCCTTCTCTCTTCTTTTTGTTTTTGGTTCTCTTTTCTTCACTGTTGGTCCCGTTGGCCCCTTGGCCCCGCTGTCTGAATACAGCCAAGTAGGCCCGGATCGCTCTTCTATAGGCTCTTCTCATGGCCACCGACTACCATCCCCCAATTGATAGGACATACCTGTTAGCGGGCTCGGCCCTATGCTCCCACGCTAGCCAGCATGGACATAGGGGCTTATCATCACACTTTTACACGTGACCTACATGGTGCCTTCCGATACTTTTCTTAGGCAGGCCCCCTCCCCTTTGACCTCCTTGGCCGACACCTTAGCTTGCTATACTCGCTCTCTGCATAGAGATTGGAAAAACTATAATGCAAATGTATGTTTCACGCCTGCCTATGCATTGACTTCAGTTACTGTACTGTTCTGTTTGTTTGAAAAGTAATATACAGATTTAAAAAATAAAATTGGAATGTGCCTTCTGTTACACGTTCTCACTGCCCCTCCCTATCATGACCTGATGAAACATCTAATATTTCAGATGCTCCTGCAGAAACACAAATGTTCTTGGCAAAGAATATTACTGTTCCTTCGAGCTAGGGTTGCACTATATCATATACCCTAAATAAAAACTATTAACTGCATGTATATCATTAGGGGGGCTGCTGACGTCCTGAGAACTTCTCCATTACAGCCTTTTAAAGCTACAGCCAATGAACAAATTAGTGCTTGGGAGCGACCAGGGATGTACTAATGGGAACATACTGTACAGGTCAAAAGGCAGCTTCCTTGCACAACTGGCTCACTAATTGGATCCTGGTGCAGGTCAAAGATCACCTCAGAAAAAGCAGAGTTTCTGATTGGATCCTGCTGTGGGTGAAAGAGCAGCAGTGAAATAAAACAGGGAGAAGAACTACCTGAAAACCAAACCAATGTTTGGGTTTTGACTGGGGTTCTCATGCATTTATTTTGCTCAGCTCTTAAAAGTGAATGTCTAGTGTGTTCATTTGGAAACATGCACAGAAGAGTGCAAGTAATTCCCAGCACAGTATGTATGCATCAATGTTACTGCATCAGCAACCTTTTGACCTCCTCCCCAGCTTGCTCTCTGAGCGAAAGCACGGGAGACAAATAAAAGCTATGGGCGAAGAGTGCCAGTCTTTGCATCTAATACCATGAAAACAGTTGACGTGGTGAGAACGGTGACGGGTTGAAATAAGCCTGATTTCCCAATCAGAGCACAATGTATTTTTTAAAGCAATCATAAAGGGAAGTTTACATATCTTGTGAAGTGCCTGGAGCTGTTAAAATAAGCAAGCCACGTCGCATAGTTTTCAGATAACACGCCAATGAATAAAATGTTAATTTCCATGGGCCAGATGTACGACCCTTACAATTTGCGAGTTGCAAATTGTGTCATTTTGCAACTCGCAATTTGCATCCTGTAAAATGTAATGTATAACAGTGCCTCAGACGCTGTTGACGATTCCTAGTGGGGTCGCAAATTGCCTGCCTCATTAATATTCATGAGGCCGGTGCCATTTGCAACCCCATTGGGAATGGCTAGCACTCTCAGGGATGGTGGCCTGCTGGAGTCAGCAGACCACCATGCCTGTGTTTGCTTTCTCAATAAAGCAGTTTTTAAAAAAAAAATGCAGCCCGGGATGCATTGCAAAAAGATAAATTAAACGTTTCTGTTTCATTTTTTAAGAGTAGATAGTGGTGTGTGGGACCACTGCCTGCTCTTAAAAAATATTTTAACAAACATTCACATAGGGGAAGGGGTCCCCGGGAGAATCCTTAACGTTTGCAAGTGGCTTACCACCTACTTGAAGTAGGTGGTAAACTGCGAGTGTTTTGCGGCCGCAATTGCAGCTGCAAAACAATCTGACATTGATGGGCAAGTCGTTATTAGGAAGGGACGCCCTTGGTAAGCCTCTTCCTAATAGTGGGTTGAAAACCCTATTTTGCGAGTTGGTATTAGGTTATCGACTCGCAAAATAGGGTTTGTACATGGGGCAGACCTATTTTCGCAGTCACAATTGGGGGGATTCCCTGTTTGCAACCGCAAAAAAAGGTCGTACATCTGCTTCCATGTTCTTTGCCTCTCCCAATTTACTCCATCCCAAAGAATTTGATCAACTCAGTAGCTAATACTGCCCATTTTCACAAATTCATTTACACATTCGAGCTGCGGCTGCATGAGAATACACTGCTGCAAAACCAGAGGCTTCTGTGTGAAAGAAGCTATGAACCCTAATATTATAAAGGAACCAATCCCCTGAAGACAGGAGAAGAGAACAGAACATCCAATCCTGCAGTGCGAAACCATTCGTGAACATAGGGAAAGAGAGCACGCAGACACACTATAATTAAATAACGAATAAATAAAGAGAAAGAAAACACCCAGCCCTGCTGTGATCACGATACCCACGAACACAGCGACATACAAAACATCCAACCCTCGTGAACATAGGGAAAGAGAACATCCATCTCTCCCCTAATAACCAGAGGGCAAGATAACAGAACACTCAGCCCTGCTGTAGCAGCAAGGCCCGCCCATGAACACAGAGACAAACAAAACAGCCAACCCTCACGAACACAGGGAAAGAGAGCATCCATTCCTCATGTAATAAACAGAGGACAAAATAACACAACAATCAGCCCTGCTGTAACAGCAAGATCCATTAACACAGAGGCAGACAAACAGCCAACCCTCATGACCATAGGGAAAGAGAACATCCACCCCTTTTGTCATAACCAGAGGGCAAGATAATAGAACACTCAGCCCTGCTGTAGGAGCAAGACCCATAACACAGAGACAGACAAGACAGTCAATGCCCATGAACACAGGGAAAGAGAACATCCACCCCTTTTGTTATAACCAGAGGGCAAGATAACAGAACACTCAGCCCCGCTGTAGGAGCAAGACCCATTAACACAGAGGCAGACAAAACAGCCAGCCCTCATGACCATGAGGAAAGAGAACATCCACACCTCCTGTAATAACCAGAGGGCAAGATAACAGAACACTCAGTCCTGCTGTAGCAGCAAGGCCCGCCCATGAACACAGAGACAAACAAAACAGCCAACCCTCACGAACACAGGGAAAGAGAGCATCCACCCCTTTTGTCATAACCAGAGGGCAAGAAAACGAACACTCAGCCCTGCTGAACAGCAAGACCCATTAACATAGAGGCAGACAAAACAGCCAGCCCTCATGAACATAGGGAAAGAGAGCATCCATACCTCATGTAATAACCAGAGGGTAAGATAACAGAACACTCAGCCCTGCTGGTGCAGCAAGGCCCATAAACACAGAAGCAGGGAAGGCAGACAACCCTGATGAGCACATGGGTAGGGAACACCCTTCCCTCTTGTAATAAATACGTATGACAATTTGAAAGGAGAGCACTCAGCCTTCTGTAATAACGAGGCCCACAAACATAAAGGCAGACAACTCCTCCTCTTCCGTCTTCCTCACCCCAGCCTTTACTTTATGAACGACTGCTCCTATGGAGAGAACATTCACCAAGCCAACAGTAAAACTGCTTCCTATCCCTCTAATATGGCCATCTTCCTGTCTCTTTTCCCTCAATTCCCATAAAGAGGAAGCCAGCCATCACCACTTCCTGTGTTTTTGTATTATGTGCCGGTTTGTCACCAGGCATCAGTCAGTAAATGTTTTTTTGCTTTAATAATTACGTATTATTATCTGATGATTAAGAGGGTCTGCTATAGCGACCCCCATAGTTTAAATACCCCTTGATGTCTTGTTTTAGCAAGTACAGAATGTTTTATTGCACAACTGTAGGATTAAACTGCAACCTTATTGGTGCCAAAAATCCTCAGGAGCTGTTTTCCGACTTTGTGTATTTCTTTGAGGAGTCGGAAAACAAGAAGCCCTTGAAGGTGTGACTACCACTGACTGGGTCATGGCAGTAGTTTTGTGAGAACTCAGTGGGATTGTTAAGCAATGTGCCAAAGCGGGCTGGTATTCTTCTACTTAAAAGGCTAAGCGTTCGCTCACATTGTAGAGGCAGTGTGTTCGTTTTCTATCTGAAGGGCTGAATGATATTTGGGGGCAGAAGCAAGATTAATAAATAACTCCTCTAAAAGGTAGCTTATTGAGGAGAGTGAGTCCTGCCGTCGCAGTGTCTCTGCTGCCCGCAAGCCTCAGACCCACGTACCTTGCGTGGTTCCGTGGTTCAGGAGACACCACATTAAGCCTGCAGCGGCATGCTATGAGTTTCACTCACCGAGGGATGCCTTCCCCCGTGCTGCTGGACTCCTAGCTGCTACTCCTTGATCCTTCAAATCCAAAATGGCAATCGCCTGTCTGAGGGTTTTCAGCTGCCTCTTAAATCCGCCCCTCAGCTAGTTCATTTACGGCTTTTGTTCTCATTTCTTTTTCTTTCCCATCATGGCTGTTTCTTCCTTGATTCCTTTCTGGTTTTCCCGATACTTTGTGTTTCCTGTCATGTGATGTTTGATGTAATTTCCTTTTCTTGTTCTTTTACTCAATAAAGGATTTAGTTTGGTTGGACAGTGTGTAGCAAAAAAGCTGTATTCATCGCTACTTCCACTTGCTGATCCTGACTCCTCACTCCTGACGAATTTCACTATTGTATTTCATACTCCTGTTTTTCTTCAACCCTCTAAACTCTTCATCCAGCAAGGAGATTTTTTCTGCCTTTTGCTTTTTGCTCCTGAGAAGATGGCAGCTTCTTGAGGGCACTTGCCTACCACAAATTACAATGTGTGGTAGCGTTGTGGCTTCCGGAAAGAATCTCCCATACATCGGACAGCAAAAGACCCAGACTGGACTACAGGTAAGTGTCCAGACCTGAACAATGAGCAATCTACGGACCAAGTGCCAATGATGGGGGATATTCAGAGAATGACAGAGATGGCTGTAAGCAGAAGCTTTAAAAGTGAGAGAAGCCCCTCCATTTCCTAAGAGCCACATTTAGATTCCCACGCTGGTGCAATGTTTTTTTATATGGATTCCCATTTCAGATTCAAATTTGTTCGGGACACAACTTGAGAATATGATAATAAAAACGTCAGTGGAAGAAAGGACATTGTTTTGAAGCCCTTAGAATGGTTTGTCCATCTTTCCAAGCTACATTAACAAATCAGCCCTTTGGAGGAAGGGGACATGGTGTCCCTCCTTCAGATAAATCCCGGCCACTGCAGTCTGAAGCAGTAAGCTAAAACCAACCATCATTGAAAGCCTGTCTATGCCTTAGGTCCCCATCACCATTCAGTGTTGGGGGGGGGGGGGCGAGGTATGAGGGGGTAGGAGAGTCACTTGATGCTTTTCGTGGAGAAATGGAGAATCTCAGTGAGGTTTTGGATATTGTGAAGAGTGGTGATCACATAATCTTTCAAACTCCTCCACTTGATTGAATTCACAGCATTCCTCCTTGAAATAACCCTCAAAAGAATCAGGTTTTGCTACAAGGGATCCAAAGATTTTTGGAAAAAAAGGCCACGATTCCAGTTCCCCACAAATAGAGAGGAAGACGAATTTATTTAAACTTTTTACAGTGCAGAAATTACCAGAGCATTACAGGGTGGTGCTAGTTTTGAAAACAGTAAATTCAGTATTCCCCCATCTGATGTTCAACATTTAGAATATTAGGAAAGATTACCCTTTTTAACAATAGAGATGTCCCTACATCACTGAACCTTCTTGATGCTTACCTTCATGTTCCAGTTTATCACTCACCACAAAAATGTCTCTGATTCTGTGTTCAAGGAAAACATCAATTTAGAGTTTTCACATTTGGCCTATCATCTTCTCATATCGTTTTCACCAAAGTACTAGCACCGATAGTTGTGTAATCCATTCTAAATTGATTTATGTGTTTCCTTATATAGAAGGAAGGTTGATCTGCTACAATTCAGAGTAGTACATTTCAGGGCGGTGTTCAGGAAAGTTTTTCTGCCATTAACAAGGAAACAGAAATGGGTTACCAATCCATTATCCCAGCTCACATGCAGTGTCCATCACGGCAAAGGTACAAGGTATGATGGCTTCGACTCTGATGAGTTTGCCTTAGACCAGGTTGCATATGTAGCCTCTGTTAAACCACGTATTGAACTATTGGGAATTCAAGCTCTCAACAATTCAAATGGGAGATTCTGGCAATATCAGAAATTGGTCAGTCTCTTCAGGGATAGTTGAAAGAAGAGAACTTGACAAAGGAACCCACTACAGAGTCACTCCATCAGAATATCAACAACAAATGCCAGCAAGTTGGGGTGGGGGCCACTCCTTGGGAGGTGACAGCCCAGGGCAACGGCCAAGGCAACAAGCAGCATTTCTATCTAGTTACAGTGAGGTTAAGACACTTCAGGTAGCCCTTCTGCACTTTTCCCCAATGGTGAAAGATAACAATGTTTATGTCAGAACATACAACTGAATTGTTATGGGGCATAACAGTTACCAATGGGGTTCTCTGGTTCAATCTTTGGGGTTTCTGTCTCCATGGGCAGGGATACATCTCCATCTCTTAGGGAAGTGTTTGTTCTGGGGAGATAGAAAGGGCCTGCAGACAACCTGAGCAGTCATCATAATCATTAAGTCAGATAGTATTCCAGCAAAAAGTGTCATGGGCTTCCAAAGATAGATTTGCTTGTGACAACCTTGAATGTTCTTCCTTGCTTCTGTACAATCACTCCATGTCAAGAAACATAAATGGTGGACGCAATGTCCTTCTCATCGTCCAATGTACTTTTGTATTTCTTTAATCCCATTCCACTGATCCTGAAAAGATAACAGAATATCAAGGAGGATCAGGCATGGAATTTATTGGTAGTTCTATGCTGGGACCAACTTTTTTGATTTCCTTTTCTCCTTGGGTTAATGATACATACAACTTTATTTGCCTATTACTCTATTTTCTTATCATCTTACAGGGTTGTAATTGTTGCTGACAACTGGGAATATGGATTTTGAAAGGGCGAATTTGGAAAATATCAGGTTGCTCCTCATAGGTAGTCACTTTAATACAAAAGTCCAGATGCTCATCCACATTAAAATCATATTTCTGTAATTGGCAAATATTTGATACTTGATTTCAAAGGATTTTTAATATTGGCTCTGTATTGTCTATGAATTTATCAATCAGGGCATTTAGGAGTCCTGAATTAGAGTTAATAGCTCCTTCGGCACCAAAATGTTTGAAACATTTTTTTCTTTACACATTGTCCTTGTACAGTTGCACAACCCGGGATATTCCAATGGTCATTCAGGCTTTGTAAAGGTACCTTTTAAATCTTTAGACCAAGAAGAATTGAAATTCCTTAACTGGAAAATGTTGTTTTTGGTAGCCATTTCATCTGGCAGAAGAATTGGAGAATAGGGGGCTCTTATATGTTATGAGTCATTTTTAAAAATGTTTCTAGATAAGGTGATGCTTCATCTTACTCCTGAGTTTGCCCCACAGCTACCTTCATCTTTGTTGACTTAGTTATACCAGTTTATGTTCCATGTCCTTTCTCACTAAAGGAGGAACGTCAACACACTTGGGATGGTCAAAAAGCACTTAGAGTCTACTTATCCATAACAGCCGTTCAGGAAGGTAGATTTACTTTTTGTTACTTTTGGTATTTCAGGGCAAGCTCTAAAGCCAATTATTGTCCAATTTTAGTAGATTATTCAAACAGGCTATTTTTGTGCTTAAACTAGTCAGATTAGGAACGTAACATGACAAACAGAAGGAAGGTCAACAAGAGGAATTGCGTCTTCCTGGGGGACTTTGAAAAGAGTATCAATGTTTGGTCATGTGCAATGCAGCAGCACAGCAAGGACCTGGAGAATGGCATCGAAGACGGAATCTTTGGTGGCACCCCGAAAAGGCAGGAATATCACCAAAAAAAGAAATGGTGGGACCAGTCCTGCCAAGATCTAAATCAGGCCCTTAGTGTTTTGCCCGGAATCACAGAATGTTGAGCTGACACTGAGACTAAATTCTGGTTCCCCAGTTCCAAGGTCGGCAGCCATGGGCGTAACACCACATCCTCTCCAGCTTTTCATAATGGAAGGTAGTGACCTACACCTAGCGCACATTTTCCATATCCTCTGTATTGCTAAAGGGTATAACCTTTTGCAATAGACAGACACTGAAGCATATCTGTCAAATCACCCATATGTAGAAGATATTATGCTCTTTCCATACTAGTATTCAAGTGCAAAAGAAACATAATGTCTCTCTAGACATTAATGCGAACAGCAATTTATGTAAGAGTAAACTTACATGTGTACATTATTCACAAGTGTAAGATACCTTTGTGAATAGCCCCAGTAATGTCTTTATGAACATTAATCATCAGTTTAATATATCTTGAAATCAACAGACTGTGAATATTTACCTGAGTGAGATGTACCTGTTCAATGCCTCATCTGACATAGAAATTTAAGTCAACAGTTTCTATGCATACGCCACTGTAAAGGCATGCACAACAACGTCCTATACAACTGCCTGTGCGCAACCCTCCTTAGTTTGCAACCTACACCTACCTTACACATGTTCCTGAAATGAGCAGAATGACATTTGCATGTTTTGGCAACAAGACTTTGATTTAAGCCGCAACCTATTGGTAACGCACTTCTGAAACTCGCTGTAGTTGCACTCAGTCTCTACCTTATTCAAATGAAGTACTGTTTGCACTTAAAACTTTACTGGTAGTCAAACTGTGCACTATTTACCTTTTACCACAGTGGATTCAGACTTGACTCCAGTACTACACCGTCTATTTCACACATGAACGCATGGGCATATAGTAAATCTATGCTTGATCCCTTTACTACCTACTTTGTTTTCCAAAATGCTGTAGTGGCTTTTAGAGTAATTTTAGGTGCAGTAGCTTGGATGACTTCATCAGTGGTGACATTTGTGAGGTAATAAGTGATGTCATCAATTATGTCATTTAACATGACATGTGATGTCATAAGCAACACATTGCATGGACACAAGTTATAGTTCACTGATTTTTAGTGGCAAATTACAGTGCTTCTTGGGTTCTTAAATGTTAGTTTTTATTTAATTTCAAACCCTAACTATAACATCACTTTAACATTTGCTTTGTTTCAGTGAAATTTTGCATTTGTAATTTAATCAAGTGTCATACCACCATATCTAACTACAACGTCTCTTTAATCTTTGTGTAGGATACCCTCTGGGTGACAGTTTGCGCTATAAAAGTATGCGATACATACATACATACATACACACATATAGGCAGGAATATTTGCACCAACCAGCATTGGGAAGTGACATCACAGCAAGGGGGTGTTCCTATCTGCTCATTTCTGCGTGAGACACAGCTGGGCCAGATGTGGGGAAAGCTGCGCGGCCGGAAGTCCGGGTTGGAGGCGCTCTGTCGGGAGAGGCCCGTCGCTCGCAGAGCCGCATCCTCTCAGTATATTTTTGTTAGCTGGATTCCCGGAAGCCCTTCACTGGCTGCTTTGTTTTGGGATCCTGTGGGGTCCTTCTGGGGCTTCTGACAGCAGGGACCCAAGGGTATTTACTTCAGTAGGGACAATAGGATGTGTACGTGGGGTAGGCCTCGGTGCATTCTAATTCATTCACGGGCAACGCACGAAGTTATGTGACGAACGAGGGATATTAAAGACGAATCTTATGTTTATTTATTTTGGTAATTTGTAAAGTAGCCTTGTATGTAACGTCGGCGCCTATTGGCTGTGTTGTGTTTTCTCTTATGTTTATTCGCCGTGGATGGGTGTTGGTCCAGAACGCTTAAGCTAAGCACCTTGCTACAACGGGGCTGCCTTTTTAGGCTCACGCTACAGTTGCAGGCCCTAAGTCACACACCTGCGTTAATTAAGCATCACGCCTACTCCTTGAATTACTTTTCACAGCCGATAGCAGGAGTTTTTCTTAGCGTTTACCGTACAATGCAGGTGTGTTGGCTGTCGGTCTGAATTTTGTTTTGCTTGATAACAAAGAGGATCACGGGTGCACACAAGCTCCTCCCGAAAATTCGATATATTTGTAGGAAGAACATCTTGTGAATGCAAGGGCTGCGCTCCGCTCTGTCACTAATTAATATCTCTGACTCCCCGTGCGAGGGTCCGCGAAGCACTGTAAATATACAGGGAAAATACGAAATAATTTATGAAATCTGATTTGCATTTCCAAATATAAAATGTGTAAAATCCAACTAATTAGCAAGAGCAAGAGCTGAGTGGTTTCTATGGTAACCGTAAAAAATGCTAAATTATTATCTTTTTTTTTATATACCGGGCTCATTAATGTTTGCTTTCTCTTGTTTTTTCCGGAAATAATTTTTAAGTCAAACCCTTAAAACGATAAAGATTATGCGCCTGTTGATAAGGCTGAGAGAAGGTTTATCGGAAAAGGCTTTGCTTGGCCCTGAAAAAGCCCTGGATTTCTCCCCTATTTGGAACTTAGTAATAGTAGGAAACTAGAGAATGTAGACAGAGCCGGGAATGAAGTAAGGCAGTGAGGCGGGACATAGGTGTGAAGAATATGATGAAGAGAAGAAAACACAGCACTGGGATAGGTTGAAGATGTGCGATAACCTAGATCGGGGAGAAGGGAGCTGTGAGGCGAAAGGTGGATAGAAGAAACACTGCAGTTGAATACATGAGCTGGGCAGGAAGAGAGACCTATGACGAGAAAGGAAGTCAGGAGAAAACAGACTAGGGAAAGGAATAAATAGGCATAAGTGAAAGGAAAATAGAAGCATGGGATGGGAAAAGGAAAACATTGAAGAGAGAGAAAAGAGAGAAAGAAAATAGCAAAAACGAGAAGCGGATAGAATGAGGGAACTCAGATAACAAAGGAGAGTAAGAGAATGAACTTGACAAAGCGAAGGTGGAAGTTTAAGGAGAAAAGAGGAATGGCAAAAAGGAAAACAGATAAATACATGGAAAGAGACAATTACAGAGCAGGGAGTGGAATACTTAAATGAGAAAGGAGGAGAACCAAAAGTAGGAGAACAAAAGAAGGAATCAGGTAAGAAGGAGCAAACCCTAAGGAGAAAAGAGGAACGGAGAATATCAATCAGGTGAATAAAGGGAGACCGAGATAGAATAGTGAGGAACCAGAAACGACAAACAAAACAGGAGAATAAATGGAAGATGAAAGAATGAGAGAGAAGTTAGGAGAAAAGGGGACAGGAGGAAGGAGTAACAAGCTGGAGAATAAAGGAGAGGAAAACAATGGAAGAGCAAAAGGGAGAACTGTATGGATTGAAGGAGAAAGAAGAATTGCAAGCAGCAGGAGAACAAAGAAGAGCAGGATGGTGGGTCCATGAGAGAGCTCTGAGGAAACAAGGGGAGTAAATATCTAGACTATATAAACAATGAGATAGTAACAGAGCTGTGGTGGAAAAGGGAGTAACAAAATAAATAAAAAAGCAAGAAGATGACAATGAGGTTCAAGTAGAAATAAGAGGGGGAATGGATCAATAGCACGAATCCAAATTACAGATTTGGTTCAAAAGCAGTATGTGTGGAATTAAGGGGTAAACTAACCCTCCGAGGAATGTATAGCATTCCACCTTCTGAAATCTGATCTGGCCTTTCAGGCAGGACCGGTAGTCACCGTTTCAGCCAACCTGTTTGGTGCAAATGCCATCAATTGGTGGCTGGCCGAAACATAGAAACATCCAAAGCAGTTTGATTCAGTGTTTAGGGCCTGAGAGTCAGAAAGAGACCAGGGGTTTAAATACGCCTATGAACAAGGTTATGAAAAGGGTTCACCCCTACTCTTAAACTTCCCACAATAACTCTCATCTCTTGACCCCATTTTTTTTTAGTCATATCATTGATAGGATACATTTGCCTCTTCTGCAGTATTCATTCAGAGAGGTAGACCAAACTAGTTCTATAGTTCCCCCCACTCTTCTATCTCAAGCTGTTTCTGATGCATGTCTTTCTCGATGTCACCAACTCTCCTGTGAACGATCTTTAATCTTCAATAGGCGTATTGGATATGGCTGCCACTAGCTGCAACCACTACTCAAAGTGAGTCCCCTCCAATTATTTGCATGAAGGTAGCACAGCTCGCCCCTGCTGCTTACATCTTTCACTAAGCATCTAATACTACTATCCACCTGACCCTCTGAACTGCTTCCCCGTTGGTGACTGGATACGAACAGCTAAAGGTCTTCTCAAAAATCGCATCTTAATCATGTGCGGCTGCCCATGGAATGAAAAGGCTTGTTCTAACCCCAGGGTTGCATCAGTTTACATTATGGAGGATACCTCATATAAAGAAATTCGAGTATGTCTCAACTTTAAATTGCCCCATCAGTCTGTAGAGGGTCTGAATCCACGAGTGAGTGAACATGACAAATTCTCAGGAACAGAAATTCAGATATTTTTCAAGCATCAACATATATTTTCTGTACCTCCCTAAGGTGAAGTGGAAGCACCCTTGACACCTTCAGAACCAATGGAATAAATATGCAATTGTTAGATGCAACACACAGGCCCATTATTTGGAAGAAACATCTGCTCATCTTGAATCCTGCTAACGCTTAACTTTCCTTACGAAGTGCCAGTTGGCCATTTTTACTATTAAACTGTGATAGAGGTGCATGATTAACTACGCTCAGAAAAGGTTGCTAAATGTGCAACACACATGAGTCTACATGATTCTGGTCACACCTAGCAATATGCGAAAATATGTTCACCTGGGCTTCTGCTCTTCCCACAGCACTACACCTGTTCCCCAAGCTTTTCAATAACTAAGAAGAAACACACTGTGTTCAGACAAGTATTCAAAGCTGATTAAATACATCTTTCCGATCCTTCGATTACGACTTGCTATTTCGATCAGCTCACTACTGTGAAAGATATTTTAAGTGTCTGTCCCCCTACATCCATGGACACTCATCCAACAGGTCCTCCCTCAAACAATAACGAGCTAAACATAAAAATAAAGCAAGCCCTAGCACAGCCAATAAGTATAGGTAAGAGAGCCACTGAAAGCTCGAGCCTAAATCTCAGCTCAAACTTCTATTTCAACCTTCGGCCCATAACAAGCCAAGCTTCCATTTGGCTTCTGCCTCCCTCCTTCTGACCAGGATGTGGCGTTATGGCCAGAGCTGCAGACTGACTAGGTAGAGAAGCAGGTTCAAGTCTTGCATCGGATCACCATCCTGTGATTCCGGTCAAATCATTTAATCTTCTCATGCCCGTAAACAATGTATGTGACCTTGTGTAATGTAACTGGTGCTCATTTAAAGCGCTCCAATGCCACAAGTTGAATCTGCGCTATATTTCAAAAACTGCAGAAAAATGCATTAAGAGGTAAACACAAAGCCTTAACATATGGGAAGACGCATAGATACCCATTTATTTGCTGATTCGTTCAAAAGGAAGCAGAAAACCTGGATAAATTGCAGCTTCCCACTTAAATTGTGTGATTTCTGGCAAATACTTTATTTCACGAAAACTATCTTTTCTTCATTTTTGTGTATGAAAGCACTTTCAAATATGTGAATTCGGACTACCAAATGTACAATACTTTGTACTTCTCACTGTAGTGCTACAATGTGTCTTATTAATGTCAAAACTGCCACGTGTTTAAGAAATACACTTTTAACATTTTGTAAGAGAGTGTATCGATTTTTACGTGATATTTTTGTATGACTTACATAGAAAATTCTGCCTCAGCTCCTGCGCGGGCTGGAAGATTCGAGGCAGACCCTTGGCTCGGCCCTGGCTCAGCTCGCCCTGTTCATTTTTTGCCTCGTCCACCTCTACCAATAAGTCGATCATTGGCTGCTATCCGTTTGGCTTTGCCAATGTTTGCTCCTGGTTTTTGCAAAACTTAACTGGTGGGAGATCAGCCCAGGCCCTCGTCATTCGTCAATCTAAAAATACATTGGCTAAAAGCAAACATTTTGAGTTTCAAACAGCACACATTGTCATACTCTTTTCACTGAAGGGAAATGAAAGCTCTTGGTATATTTTGAACATGCAAACAAACCATATTAGTGTGAGTTTCTGTGTTCACTTTTACCGCATTCGGTATGTCTGCGCTCGTTCGTACCACACACTCAAGGCTGATGTAATAGGGAACTCAAAACACAAGTGACAGCACCTCAGCTCCAGTTCGGCAGTGTTAAAAAACATAAGCTCACATTCTGTTGTGCTTATTTTAGTACTATCAGCAGGCTCTAAATTACCTAAAACATACATACGGCTATGGGCAAAAAGCGCATTTTCTAGGAAAGTCTCCCAGCTGATAAGCAGCGAGTCTACATATTGGCAAGCGTGAATGTTTTGACACTGCATAAAAAGACGATCTGTGCACGGCGTTTCCGTCAAAGCGCTGTGCCGCCGACCCTGGTAACAGGCAGGCAGCTCATCCAAGGATTTATTTTGAGAGTTTGTGAATGTGTTGTCAAACAGTATAATTAAATGTTCAAAAGCGATTATGAAAGCGCTCAGCAGTAAGCTTGTGCATTCTGCTGCTGAGCCTAGCAGTGACGAGCGCTGCAGCAGGGTCCCTCATGGCACAGGTTCAACACCCACCGGAGAGGGCCCTTGGAGGGAGGAGGCGGCATCAGGGAAGGATGGACACGAAGAAGAGGGACCATTCAAGGCAGGCTGGGTACATCACAGCTAGCAGAGGCATCACAGGAGGAGATTGCTACAGCTGAGCTAGCTCACAGCTGGGTATGGCAGAGTTAGTAGCGAAATAACTGGGGGCTGCAAGGTTACTAGAGACATAACGGGGTTCAGCAGTACTAGTATGGACATAACATTGTACAGCAAGGCTGATACCGACACAGCGTGGCGCTTCGGGATTAGCTAAACTCCACATGGGTGCAGAAGAGGGAGCAGAGATATAGTACAGTACTTCTGAGTTAGTACCCATAGCCTGATGCTGCGGGTTAGTAGTGAGACTGAGATAACGTTATAGAGCTGGGTTAGAGGAGCCTTAACTGAGTTCAGCAGGCTTCGCAGATGCTTAACTGGGTTAATCTTGGTTAAAAGAGATGTGAGTGACGTAAGTCTAGTAAGGACTTCGCTTTGTGGTTGGTACATATGTGGCTGGTACATATATACAGCAGAGAAGCACCTAGGTACCGTAGGATTAGTAGACATAGCTACCAACGCCAGGGCTGAAGCCGCCTAAGCACTGCAGGATTCGCTTAGACATAGCTACGAACGCCAGGGCTAATACCGTCCTAGGCACTGCAAATTCGTTTAGACATATCTATGAACGCCGAGGCTGAAGCCGCCTAGGCACTGCAGGATTCGTTTAGACATAGTTACGAACGCCAGGGCTAATACCGCCTAGGCACTGTAGGATTAGTTTAGACAGAGCTACGAACGCCAGGGCTAATGCTGCCTAGGTACTGTAGGATTAGTTTAGACATAGCTACCAACGCCAGGGCTGACGCCGCCTAGGCACTGCCGGATTAGTTTAGACATAGCTACGAACGCCAGTGCTAATACCGCCTAGGCACTGCAAATTCGTTTAGACATAGCTATGAACGCCGGGGCTGAAGGCGCCTTGGCACTGCAGGATTCGTTTAGACATAGCTACGAACACCAGGGTTAATACCTCCTAGGCACTGTAGGATTAGTTTAGACAGAGCTGCAAACGCCAAGGCTAATGCTGCCTCTGTACTGTAGGATTAGTTTAGACATAGCTACAAACGCCAGGGCTAATCCCGCCTAGGCACTGTAGGATTTGTTTAGACATAGCTATGAACGCTAGGGCTGAAGCCGCCTAGGCACTGTAGGATTTGTTTGGACATAGCTACGAACGCCAGAGATGAAGCTGTGTAGGTACAGTGGATTAGTTTAGACTTAGCTATGAACGCCATGGCTTAAGCCGCCTAGGCACTGTAGGATTGGTTTAGACATAGCTACGAACCCCAGGGCTAACACCGCCTAGGCACTGTAGGCTTAGTTTAGACCAGTGCTTAATTTGAGCAGGTGCTTTCAGGTGCTCAGCACCAACACTTCTTTCACAGGGCCGGGGCTAAAATTTCTGACCCTGCAGCGGGTGGTCTCAATATTAATTGTTCAAATTCAAAATAAAAAGAATAACATACATTGCATGGTGACTGACTGGTAAATGTTCATAGGCAGGCTGGCATACGCCTGTCTAGGCAGGCATGATTGTGTATCACCAATTTGGTGATGATGTCATCACGCTGATCACAAATCCAAGAAGTCATCGACAAACTATGGCCTGCATTCTATTCCCTAGTCTGCTGCACCCTGCCACTGCCTGAGCCTAAACCTCCCATTGTATAATTGTATCTGGGGGCTGGCGCATGACGGAGTTGAGGCACAGAAGCTGGAAGAGGGCATTTGGAACTTGGGAGTGCGGGCTCTTGAGAAAGAATAAATGAAAGTAAGTGTGGACTTTCCACTTGTTGCGTAGGCAGAGTAGCATATCCGGCAGCCCTGCATTGCTGCTATCCTCAATGTGCTCAATGCGGCTGTGGCCCAACACAACTTTTGTGCGCCATGGCGTCACCTGTAGAATCTATGCGCTGCACCCCAGCATGGTAATTGCTGAGCATGAGTGAGTCCAGTAGGCACCACAGCCATACTTACCGGCATTGGCAGCATTACTGCTGGGGTCAATGCCTGTGCTGTAGCAGGCAGGGTCACAGCAAGCTGAGCAGAGGATGCCAATGCCGTGGCCATCCCTGGACCTGCTAATTATAGGCAGCACTAGCAATGACATGACCTGCTTTGCTCGAGCATCAGCCTGTTCCGCAATAAACCCAGTCACACCACACTGATTAATATATGCAAAAAAGCATTTTTATTTGGTGTACATTTTGTTTTTGCACTCGGTATAGGTAACAAAGTAAATTACGTCATGTTCCGCTTCTTTAGGAATGACAACAGGAAAACGCAGAGTTCAAAATAGCAGGGACATGTACAGGCTGATGACAGGGGTCACAGGCAGCAGCAGTGTTAGTGATGAGACAGCAGGAGTAAATAGGAGAAGAAACAAAAAGAGAGGAGAGAGATAAAACGGAGCAAAGTAGAAGAAAAGGAGGAGAGCAAATCAGATACAAAGAGAAAGCTGCCATGATGTGAAGAAGAGAGCATTAAGAAGAGAGAAGATAAAATGAAAGGATGTGGAGGACAGGACAGAGGAAAAAAAGCAGACAAATGATAAAACAGAGACACAGCTAATCACTGCTAGAGATAGTAAAGAGCCACGATCGAGGGGAGAGAGAGCAGAGCATAGATAAAAGTGAAGAGAAAAAAGGGCAGGGCTAAAATGAATAGAGGGAAAATCAGAAATACAGGGTGTTAGAAAGATGATATAAAACAATTAGAGAGGTGAGAGGATAGACTCTTAGAGCAAAGACTTAGGGAACAGACAAAAGATCAAGGTTAGAAGATAGAGACTGAGGCAGTGAGAGTGTTGAAAGTGGGGCTCACCGGTGGAAGAAGTGAGCGGTGGCCTCCTTGGCAAAATTTTCAGCACCTGCACTTCTTTTTTTTTTTTTACAAATTAAGCACTGGTTTAGACATAGCTACAAACCCCAGGGCTCAAGCCTCCTAGGTACTGTAGGATTAGTTTAGATATAACTATGAACACCAGGGCTAAAGCCGTCTAGTTACTGTAGGATTAGTTTAGAAATAGCTACGGATGCCAGGGCTAATGCCGCCTAGGCACTGTAGGATTAGTTTAGACATAACTACGAACGGCAGGGCTAAAGACGTCTAGTTACTGTAGGATTAGTTTAGACATAGCCATGAACGCCAGGGCTTATGCCGCCTAGGCACTGCAGGATTGTTTAGACATAGCTATGAACGTAAGGGCTGAAGCCGCCTAGGTATTGTAGGATTAGTTTAGATATAGCTACGGACGCCAGGGCTAATGCCATCTAGGTACTGTAGGATTAGTTTAGACATAGCTACGGATGCCATGGCTAATGCCGCCTAGGCACTGTAGGATTAGTTTAGACATAGCTACGAACGCCAGGGCTGAAGCTGCCTAAGCACTGTAGGATTAGTTTAGACACAGGTACGAATGCCAGGGCTGAAACCGCCTAGGTACAGTGGATTAGTTTAGACATAGCTACGGATGCCAGGGCTAATGCCGCCTAAGCACTGTAGGATTAGTTTAGACATAGATACGAACGCCAGGGCTGAAGCTGTCTAGGCACTGTAGGATTAGTTTAGACACAGGTACGAATGCCAGGGCTGAAGCCGCCTAGGCAATGTAGGATTAGTTCAGACATAGCTATGAACACTAGAGATGAAGCTGCCTAGGTACAGTGAATTAGTTTAGACATAGCTACGGATGCCAGGGCTGAAGCCGCCTAGGCAATGTAGGATTAGTTCAGACATAGCTATGAACACTAGAGATGAAGCTGTCTAGGTACAGTGGATTAGTTTAGACATAGCTACGGATGCCAGGGCTAATGCCGCCTAAGCACTGTAGGATTAGTTTAGACATAGATACGAACGCCAGGGCTGAAGCTGTCTAGGCACTGTAGGATTAGTTTAGACACAGGTACGAATGCCAGGGCTGAAGCCACCTAGGCAATGTAGGATTAGTTCAGACATTGCTATGAACACCTGAGATGAAGCTGCCTAGGTACAGTGAATTAGTTTAGACATAGCTACGGATGCCAGGGCTAATGCCACCTAGGCACTGTAGGATTAGTTCAGACATAGCTATGAACACTAGGGCTGAAGCCAGATCCGAATACAGGAAAGTAAGTGAGGATAAATGTGTGCATCCAGTTTGTTAAAGATATAGCCACCTTCTTTCAGTGTTAGTAGAGAGTTCATAGAAAGACTTGGTGTGCACGAGGACTATGAGTAGGGATAGGCAAAACTGCAACCTTTTTATACGTGAAACAGTGACAACGGGAGAAAGCAGGGATGAAAAAGAACCGCACCAATGAGATCAAGGGAGAGGGAGTGTGGGCGTGGGGGATTAAAGAGCCAAGCGGCGGAATCAAGACAGCACCGCCTTGTTATTCAGCACTTCTGATATTAAATAGCGCCCGTTGTCGGTTTCTGAAAAAAAACTTTGGCCACCAACACTTATTATTTTACAAATTAAGCACTGGCTTGTGCTAAGCTTTATGGCACTTCCTGTGTCAGACGCACAGCACTGGCTGTGCTAGACTTCATCGCACTGTCTATTTCAAACCTGTATTGGTGCCTGTGCACTGTGTGTTCAGACGCACCGCACTTCCTACAACAGACCTCTAGACGCTGCAGCACTGTGGCAGGCGTACATGAATGACTGTACCTGACTTTATAGCACTGCCTGTACTAGATGAACAGACTCGATGGGCAGCTTTGCTAGGCCTGTGTAACACATACATCCATGCCTTGGCCGGACTTCATATCACTGCTCTATTAGATGGACAGCATTGCTTGTACTACATTTGCACACCCCTGTCTGTGGCAGACTTTACTGCAATGCCTGAGTCAAAGGTCACAGCACTGTCTGCGACAGATGTTGCAACATTTAGCAGACAGAACCTGAACGTGCAATACATCCACAAAGCCAATAAGGGGGAGTTGTAGAATTGCAGCTACTGATTCTCAATAAGTTCTACTCAACATCAAAAATATATCTGCAGATATTTAAAAGCGTCACTTAATAGTAACGAAATGGGTCTGTTTTGGAACAAACATGTTATTCTTGTGATGCTTTACGTCCTTTCCCAATGGTTGTTATACGTCTATATTCTGCCACAGAGCCCTGCAACACCTCTCACCTTGTCATTCAATAACTCGTATTTATTCTACCAGACAGCCCCACAGCACTTTTTACCTAGTCATCCAGTCACCTGTCCATCCTGCAACAGAGCCCTGCAGCATTTTGTGGCTCGTCATACCATCACCCGTCTATATCCTTCCACCTAGCCCCAAAGCACTTCTTACCTAGCCATCCAATCGCCTGTCTATATCACTCCACCTAACCCCACAGCTCTTCTTACCTAGCCAGCCAATCGCCTGTCTATATCACTCCACCTAACCCCATAGCACTTCTTACCTAGCCATCCAATCGCCTGTCTATATCACTCCACCTAACCCCATAGCACTTCTTACCTAGCCATCCAATCGCCTGTCTATATCACTCCACCTAACCCCCACAGTACTTCTTACCTAGCCATCCAATCGCCTGTCTATATCACTCCACCTAACCCCACAGCTCTTCTTACCTAGCCAGCCAATCGCCTGTCTATATCACTCCACCTAACCCCACAGCTCTTCTTACCTAGCCAGCCAATCGCCTGCCTATATCACTCCACCTAACCCCCACAGCTCTTCTTACCTAGCCAGTCAATCGCCTGTCTATATCACTCCACCTAACCCCCACAGTACTTCTTACCTAGCCATCCAATCGCCTGTCTATATCACTCCACCTAACCCCACAGCTCTTCTTACCTAGCCAGCCAATCGCCTGTCTATATCACTCCACCTAACCCCACAGCACTTCTTACCTAGCCATCCAATCGCCTGTCTATATCACTCCACCTAACCCCCACAGTACTTCTTACCTAGCCATCCAATCACCTGTCTATATCCTTCCACCTCGACAGCACTTCTTACCCAGTCATCCAACCACTTGTCTATATCATTCCAACTGGCTCCACAGCACATCGAATCACCTGTCACATGTCTATACCATTCCACCGAGCTCCACAACACATCTTCCCTAGTCGTCCAATTTCTGTATGGCAGAATACATTTTCAGGAATTTCTAATCTACCGTTATCAAGGGAGTATGTGCGAGGGAAGTGACTTGCTGACGAATAAAAAATGTAATGACTTAGTGAGGGGTTAGAGCTGTCCTCCTCCAAAATCCAAAAGAGAAATTTGAATTCCACGGACATTAGCAAAGTACACTGACCCCTTCTGATAAATGTAAGATAAAAATCCGAACCCGGATGCCTAAGGCCATGCCTTGTACTTCTTAAAATAAATGGTGCTAAGCACAAACAAAGAGTTTCAAGTCAGCAAACAAGGCTTTCTATAATGGAAGGATACAGATGGGGGAATGATATGGCTTCCATCTTAATCATATGAATGACGAAGATTCTGATACAAGCAATCTTAATCAATGGCCAGACAGAAATTACCTCTTCATCTGATAATTGGATAAGAACAAAAGATTACCCATGTAACACTCATGTTATCAGAGCAAAGTATAACTTCTTGATCTGATGAGATGAGGATGACGGAGAAAGGTTGGTTTTATTCTGTTTTACCTTGGGGTGTAGCCATGTAGTGCCGTCTTCCAACCACACTGTGTGAAGTTAGCACAGTCCTCCAAAACCTGACTTTACTCCCAACCGCCGGTGTGCAGTATAATCGCGCCAGTATATGGATGACATCCCCACTTAAAAGAATGTATGCTTGCATTATAGCAACTCCTTACTAGAGGGATAGCACTGAGGACATGGGCCTATTCCTATCTCCTTTAACCCCTTGGCCGCGGCGGTAATTCCGCCGTGGCGCTAGGGGGGAGGGGGGGCCGCGCTGCGCGGCATGTTCGTGACGGAACCACTCCGTCACGAGCCGCAGTTGCGCTGTGCTTGTGACGGAATGGTTCCGTCACGGCCCCACCCGCCTAATAGAACGCACAGCGCAGGCGCGGCGGCCGGGCCGTGACGGAACCATTCCGTCACCAGCACAGCACCACCATGGCTCGTGACGGAATGGTTCCGTCACGAGCATGCAAGGGGTTAAGTCACTGCCAGAACCCAATGTGTGACTACATAGAGAACTGTATTTCTGATGCTTGGCTTAGGCCGACAACACATTTCCTAATATTCCAATCCAGTTTGTTTCCATTTAGGCCTTAAGGAAGCTAATGAAATGCCACCTTCCTTCAGTGACTGGACACTTAAAATGTCAAATAAACCCTTCTGAAGATTAGTAGCTCAATCCCAGTCCAACTCGCTTAAAGTTAGTAAGGACAAAAACTGAGCAGTCAGTAGTCTGATCGTTACACGCTGAGAACCTGAGTCTGCCTGGATCCTGACCTGATGAGTAGGAAGCAATCCACAGTATAAGACTGGTAGGCCAGCCTCATAAGGCCACACAGTTGCCACAAGACACTGGGATCAGTCAACCAGTGTGAAGACATTATGTGTCTGACCAGTAGACTCCCTCCATCCTCCAGGTAGTGCATGACTTTTCCCTTCACCTAGACCAGAGTCAAGCTGAGGTTTGTGTGACACACCACTTGCGTTTTTAAGAGTTTCTGAGAAGCTCGGGGCCTCCTTCTGACCTCTATCTGGCAAGGATCTAGGACTGATACCAACATACCAGATCCACTGGCACTGCATGTACCAGATCTACTGATCGCAAACTGTGGTTGGCCCTTACTTAGAGCGAAGGTCTCCTTGAGACCTCGAGCCCTCCAGCCTTCTGCAGATTGATCCAAAGGACCCCCACAGATTGTAGTCCAGACCATACTACATTAATGGACACTATCTGGCACCTTTTTATGATGCATCTCCCACTCATTTTCTAAAAGGAGTGAACAGTAGTATGTATATACATGAAGACCAAGAGCTAGAAGTCTTACGAGGAATAATATGGAAGGAATTTCAGTAATCACACATTACTCTTGTGATGCAAAATTACAAAAATTATGCTTGCGTAATCTGGGGCAAAAATCCTACAGCAGGATCATAAGAACAACAAACAAAGAAAGAGAGAGAGGGGCTGCTAGCTACAGCTGTTGGTGTCCTGCAACATTTAATGCTATTTTCTTACCGCAAAATGCATCCTTGGGCCCATTTTGGACTAGAGGATGCATTTTTTACTAATAAAATAGCACTAAATGCTGGATTAAATTTCTTACACAATTATGCATAATAACGAGGATTTTTGCAGTAATTACATGTAATTATGCTATGGAGAATTAGGCTAGTTTTTCTTTTTAGCTTCGATGTAAAAACAATACCTTTAATTTCCAATTTACAGGTTTGTCTCTTTCCACCATAAACATCGACTCTCCTTAGCCTGTGTCTTTATCTTCAAGAAAAACCTAGACGTAAGTAGGTACACTTTGTAAGAACAACCACAGCAAACCTTCTGAGGAGTTACAGCAGAAGGCTCATCCTGCCCCATTTTCAGGCCTTTAGCCCGCCTGTGCAGACTGCATTAAACCATCGATGTCTGAGCCACAGCTCAGTAAACTGTGAACAATTCGAATTACACCAGAGTGAGGAGGGAGGAGCAGATCAAACCCTAATGCAATGTCTGCAACTCCTTCCACCGCGCTGAGCGCTCAGTGAGTGTAACACGGAAGAGACCCCGCGCACCTGTGTCCGCGCGCGCCCACTTCCACGCTAGGCTCCCGTTGGGCTCGCACGAGCAACGCCGCGCGCAGGAGAGGAGTAACCATAATAAGCAGTGTGGAACTGGGCTCTCACAACCGAGGGAGGGAGGGAGAGGCCGACAAGATGGAGGGAAGTCAGACATATTGATGGGGCCGCGAGAGAGAGGGGAGTGGGAGATGGAGGATAGAGAATAGAGAATAGAAAAGCGGTGGAAAAGAGGGAGGAAGCAAGATAACGAAGTGTGAGTAGAGGGCTGGGAACAAAAAGGAAAAGGCGATTTGGAGGGAAAGAGATAAAATGAGAGATAAAATGAGAGGTAAAGTAAAGGCAAATGGGAAAACAATCTAAGAGAAAAGGGGAAGGAAGAACAGGGGTGGGGGTTAAATAGAGAAAGGTAATGTGAAGGGGCACAAAAGAGGTGCATGGAGATGTTGAGGAGCAAAAAGACTACAATGAAGTGGCAGGTGGGAAAACGGGGAGGAAAGGAGGGTTAGAGCGGCAGACTGAAGTTAAAGGAGAGTTAAAGGGTGAGAGAGGAATTGTCCAAATAGACAGAAGGAATGAAAGAGAAGAAGTGGAAGGGTAACAGAGAATACAGAGCGAAGACGAGGAACAGAGACAGAAAAATCAGAGGTGAAGTAAAGGGAGAAAGAGGGAGAGGAGAAATGTGGAAGCTGAAAGAAGAGAAACAAGAGAGGTGTTTGGGAAAGTGGAAAAGAGACCGGACTGACAAAGAGGATGGACACAAGCTGTTCGGAGAGAAATAATAGAGACAGCTTAGTAACAAATGTATGAGAGAACAAGCATTTACAATGCAATGGTCTCGTCTTTGTTAAAGTTAGAGCTATTGGCATTGCAAATGTCTTTTTTTTCATTTCTTGTTTTTTTTTTAAACCGATAAATATATGGTATTGTCATTTACAATGGCAATAGGTAAGCATTAGAGAGTAGTAGAGAGTATTAGCAGTGATTAATAGTTAGTAGAGAGTGACTAGTTGATTAATAGAGAGTATACTTGTATAGAGTAGAGTAAGAGTGAGTTGTAGGCAATAGTAGTTAGTGAGCAGTGTAGATTAGTGGAGAGTAGTATAGAGTGAGTAGTAGATAGTGTGTAGAGAGCATGTATGAGTTAGTGAGCAGTAGAGACAGAGAAGAAGTGAGTAATGAAAAGTACTAGATAGAAATAGATGTAGTGTAGTGAGTTATAGATAGTATATGGAGTAGTATATCTATTTAGTAGAGTGAGTAGTGAATGACTTTTAAAATAGAGTATATATTAGAGAGCAGTAGTTAGTTAGTACTTTTTAGTATTAGAGTGTAGTAGAGAGTAGTAGAGTAGGAGAGAGTGAGTATAACATTGTGGGTAGTGTAATTTAGTGAGTTGTGAGGAGTGTGACTTGTATGTAGTAGAGAGTAGTTAGAGGGTGTATTAGAGTGTGATTAGTTGAGTCAGTAGTAGAGTGTGAATTGAGAGTATTAGAGAGTAGTAGAGATTGAGTAAAGTGTGAGTAGCTTACAGTAGTAGTAGAGTGAGTAGTTAGAAAAGTGTAGTAGAGTATTAGATAGTTATAATACAGAGTATTATAGTGAGTAGTAATGAGTAGCATTTTGTAGATATAGTTATTAGAATAGTTTGAGTAGGGTATTATAAACTGAGTATTAGAGAGTTAGTAGGAGAGAGTGAGTTGTAGAGTGAGTAATAGTGAGTAGTAGAACGTTTTATATAGTGTGTAGTAGAGTAGTAGTGAGTACTATAGAGTAACAGATATTAATATTGAAGAAAGTTAGTAGTATAATTATTTTGAATAGTAGAGAGTGTGTAGTAGAGAATTATTAGTGAGTAGAGTAGTAGAGAGTATTAGGATTAGGGTATTATAGAGTATTTGAGTGAGTAGTATAGAGTATTTGAGGTGTGGCGAGTGAGTAGTATATTGTAGATATAGTTATTAGTATAGTGTGAGTAGGGTATTATAAACTGAGTAGTAGAGTACAATCAACGGTCTCGCCTTTGCAAAAGTTAGAGCTATTGGCATTGTAAATGACAACATTTTTATTTATATGTTGTTTTTGAAAACAGATTAATAAAAGGCACTGTCATTTATAATGCCAATTAATAGCCTAAACTTGCCTAAATGCAAGACCTATTGCATTGCAAATGCTTGTTAAACTGAGCAATTGTTTTATCTTTGCTTCAGGGAGAAGGGAAGATAAAAACAGTGCGTGCGCCAGAGAAAGACAGAGAGTGAAGTAACGTGGAGACGAAAATGAAAGAGAGGGCCAAGAAAGAGTGGCTAGGGAGAAAACAGAATAGAAAAAAAGAGGATAAGTAAGAAAGAGAAAAGGCAAAGAGGAAAAAATAACAGAGAAAGAGAAAGTGAGATAGAGAGAAAGAAAGAAGATGAGAGAGGGTTAGTAAGAAATGTAGCAAGTGTAATTGTTATGCAGCCACACACACAGAGCCACACATACACACACAGCCACACACACACACACAGAGCCACACACACACACACAGAGCCACACACAGAGCCCCCTCCACACACACAGAACCCCCCCACACACACAGAGCCACACACACACAGAGCTTCACACACACAAAGAGCCACACACACACACACAGAGCCACACACACATAGAGCGGGTCAAGTGACCGCTGCAGAGCTTCGTGTGCAACACGTAGGGCTGCTCAGCTTTTCATTATTCAGAGGTTCCAATGGTATTAAGTGACACTGAAGAAGGCCCTCTCCTTCTACCTCTCTCTGAACCTGTCATCCAGATGACCAATGCCAGTGAACTACAAATCACTAATGCTCTATCCAGTGAGACACTAGCATTTGAAAGAAAGACAACACCACTCACAAAGCTTGTTCCTCATTCCAACATTTTCAGACCTTCCTTCCAACTCTCCTGGGCCCCCTTTCCTCTCTCTCCTGTGTGCAAGTAATTAACATGGCGTAATGTAATAACAACATTTTATACCATGGATTTGTGCGCCCTTTTTTACACACCCTCATGCACATTTTAATATAAACATAAAAAATACGTGTATATTGCGTCACTGACTGTGTACACTCCTCACTCATTAGTCATACGGCAGGGACATCTGCAACATGTTTGTGGCAGAAAACCCGCCCTATCCTCCTCTGCCACTCTCTCCTAGGTGATGTTATGTAGGAAGTTCTAGGCCGACTGGCTCCCACGCGCCCGCACATTCACAGTCAGGCACGTGGCGCGCGCAGCCGTATAACCCGAAGTGGCGCGCGCGCGCTCCACAGTTGCCAGCACAGAAGGCCTGCTTTGCTTTACAGCGCATCTGCTCTGATCAGCTGCAGACGGGTATTCCTCTTTCAGACGTAAGCTCTGATCTCACAACCTCAGAATGTGAGCCTCTATTCTTTCTTCGTGTTTCACTTCTCCTATAACAAGCATCGGGTGAATGAATTTTCCGCATGGAGTTCTGTTGAAGGAGGAGGGATTTCAAGTGGGAGAATGAAGCAATCTTATGCTTTAGACTAGGGAGTCCTCTGCCTGAATCAGGTCTCTGGGCAGCATGTATGTCCTATGTAATGTAACCGGTGCCCATGTTAAGCGCTCCAATACCTTGGGGTCATGCAAGCGCTACATACACGTGCAAAGCATCCCTGCTTTCGTGGATTGTGTCAGATTCTTCCCACTGCCGCCAGGAGCCAGTTATGAGAACTACAGCCAGCTCTGCGGACGGCGGTCTGTCTGTCTGTCTATCTGTAAGGGCCTGGACGCATTCAGCAGACTTGAACATGCAGTCTTCCATTTCAAGCTGTGTTCTAAAGCTTATCCAGCCCATCCAGATGTGAACATGGAGCTGTTTGGCTAGTCTAATCTCCTCTTCCCCTGGAGATAAACAGGCCTGAAGGTACCTGGCAGTAACACGCGCAGCCCAGTACTGGATTAAAATAGCGATATCTATCCTCTTCCGCTGCCCTCTGGGGGGGGGTAGGACAACTTCAAAGAAATCTTCACTGAAGAGCCATGGCTGGTTATAGGGCAACAGTTTGCTTGGATGTTTCCGTTTATCATGGGTGATAAATCTTCACTGTACTGGACAAGGTTATAAACACGCTGGATTGTTTTCACTTTAGGTGTAACACAAACCCGCCATCCCATCAGCACAGGGTAATGATGGATACCAGAGGGCAGTAATGGAAAACAAACAGGGCTAGTTATATGACCAAAACATTTTAATCAGAGAGTGGCCACTCCCAACCAAAATTTCTTTAACTGCAGTTTTATAGATTAGACTCAACCAGAATTATCAACTCTTCGTCGAGCAGATTAAGATTGTCTGTGGCGAGGAAGGAAGCCCATCAGTGTTTTCTATTTTTTTCTTCACCGCATCGCTAAAGCCCAAATAAAAGTGTAAATTACGGGCTATTGAGAAAGAAGGAATAAACTATCCCCAAGTTTCGCTTTTAACACCCACCAAAAGACATTACAGGTAGTTACAAAGCTGCGGTCACAGGTGAAAAAGTTGAGGCTTCTTGCCCTCGGTGCCCCCTTCGTTCCACAAACTACTCGACACAACACTCAAGACATGAGAAACTCAGGGGGCTCCCACTTGTGCCACCATCGTAATGTTCAAACTAACCCACGCAGCAGACGAGGGCTGTCAAGGGAAACGGATAGGCGACTGTCGATGCTGTGCCACGACAAGTCCCTGCAGATCCCTCGGGCTTCCCCTCCCCTCTGAAAGACGTTCAAACACTTCTCTCGACTGCTCCTTCCTGACTCCAGGACCGCACCAAGACCCAAGTTTGGAGTGATACATGGAGGCGCAGTTATTGTGAAATGTACCTGTGGCGCTCCGGGAACTTCCAAGATCCACCGGCCCAATAGTATCCGTCTCACATTCCCATCACCAACGGAACCAAGGACTTCAGGGTTCCGGTGCACTCTGTGAGCAGGCGGAGGAGGGTCCCCTGCAAGGCCCCTCCTTTCTCAACGCCCCTAAAGATTATTCGGACCACCCACACATTCTCCTTCGCTTTACTTTCCCTTCCCGCCTCCCGTGACAGTCCCAGGCTCGGCCACTCCCCGGTGCCGCCTTCACACGCGAGTCCATTCCCTGCTTTACAGCCCTTACCACCGGCCGGGCCCTCCTTTCTGCTCCCACAGAGGCCTGAAGAAAGGACGAGGAGCCGCATCAACGTGATGCCTCCGGGGCCCGTCCGCTTCAAGCTCCTCCCCGGCCCACCATGCCTCAGTCCCTGGAGCAAAGAAGTTTAGATAGTGGGCTGGGCCGCACTATCTCACGGCCCTCGCTGCCAGTGACAGCCCTGGCTCTGTGAAGGGGAACGGCGTGTTTCCCCCTCCCAGCCCATCTACTTGAGGGAAAGCAGCCGATCTCCATGTCACAGCAGCTGTGAAACAAACCGCGCTTGCAGGGAAACACCGACCTGCAAAAAGTAACACCCGCCCACGCCCCAGCTGAAGAGGTTGAGCCAACACATGGGAATACTGAAGAAACAGGCCACAAGAGGAGCCAAAACATATGGCAGCAATTAGCAGAGACTCAAGTTTGTGTGACGGCTTGGAGATTTATGGTGGCATGCCATGGACATACTTCTGTCCTGTAGCTGGTATGCCTATTGCGCAGATCTAGTTTCCGTTTTATACTTGCTAAAATTCATGAAATGTCACAAATCAAACTCTTTACTTTAAGCGAGTAGTATCTCTTCTCAACAAGGAGCAGCAGATGCAACCATGTTTCTCCAAGGTCAAGCAGAAATGCCTTGGAGAAACACAGCGTCATTTTTGGATTCGGGGCTTGTTTTTCTTTCTCTTCTCTTCCCATTGGCTGGAATGTACAATTCCAGCCAATGGGAAGAGGAGAGAAAGAACATGAAAAAACACGTCCCCGAATCCCAAAATGACGGGGCTTAAACTGACAGACGCCCCTCTCCTCCAATGGCTGGCCTCCGTTTAGGAAGCCAGCCAATGGAGAAGAGGGGCGGGTTCAAGCCCCACACTAAGAGACATAAGATCTCGCCGGTGAGACTGCGCAAGCGCAGCCTACGCAGGCCGAGACCTAAAAAAGAATAGGGCAAGGAGGTACCATGTGTGATTGGGTTGTCACTGGGTTTGATCTTGGTTTAGGGATGGGTTTAAAGCTAGTGGTGCGCTTTGGACTTAGCCAGAGCTTGATGATGAAATTGACAATGGGGTTTAAATATCTATGGCTTATGTTAACTTAAGGCTAAGCCTGGTTTTGGTATACGAGACTAGCTGCACCTAGATGTGAGCTCATGTCGAGGTAGGGGATTGAGGTCGAGCTGGCAGTGGGGGTGGGGCGATTGGCTGCTTGAGATGGTTGATGAGGATAGAAGTGGGGCTGGAGTTGGCAATGGAGTTGTAACTGGGTTGGAATTGAATTTGAGAATTAGGACCAAATTTAGAGTTTGGGAGAGAGGGTATTCAGCCACAAACATGATGGAGCACCCTGCCTGCAATCCCTCAGTTTGACCGCCTCATTTACAGACGAGCAGACCTTAACTTTTTAATCAATGGAGCCAAACTAACTTTCACTGAAGGCCTGATGGAGTATGGACTATTGGAGGAAGGAAATTGCACCGCTCTCCATATTTAGGATATACCATGTAATTTCTTTTTTTTAGTGTCCATCACTGCAAGGAAAAACCTGGCGTCTGTCGCAGAATAAGAATAATGACCACCATACCCTGGGAGAAAATTCTCAGGGTGGGGTCATTAGTTTTTTGGGGTTTTCTGAAACAAATTCCCACTTTTTTACATTGATGGTGGTTTCTTTCAGTGTACACAGATGACCTCTGGGCTGTAAGTTACCTCCAAATTTGACGGATGCTAGTCCTTAAGATTGTCCGAGGTAAGGATGTCCGAGGTAATGTCCTCTGCCACCCTGGCGGATGGAGTCCGTCAAACTGTAAATCTGGCCCTTAGTTTGGAACTGGGGTTGAGATGGGGTTAAAGCTGGGAGTAGAAAGGAGGCTTACATTTGTGCTAGGCATCGGTTCATCACAGGGGCAATGAATGAGGCTGAGATTATTTAAAATTAGACCTACGGCTAGAGCTGGGGTGGATTTATGGATAGAACTGGGGCAGCTTTAGGATTGAGGCAAGGGCTGAAGCAGAGGCTGTGTGTTGGCCTGGACATCATCTGGATTTGACGCTGGGATAGGACAGGGTCTGAGGCTGGTGCTTGGAGATTGACTGGATGTGAGCAAAGGGTTAGAGCTGTTTGAGAGGCTAGAGGGAGGATGGGGTTAGTATAGTTAACAGACAAGGTCCATAAACCCGATCCAAGTAAAAAATGAATGTTTTTGCTGAAATTAGTGGATTAAGTAGCTAATGGTGGATTCTGTGGGATGCATCTATCTGTGATGCATTTATATAAACACTACACACAGCACCATAAAAAAGGTATAATTGTACTATATAAATTAGCATGACAACATAACAAAGGTACATAGATTGAAAGAGGGTATGGGTCAGTCAACTCATGCAACGGTAAATCCACAAGTCGTGCTCTTGTGACAGCTTTCTTGCAAATGTCCAATCTCCAGTGCATGCTCCTCGTTTATCTATTTGTCAGTCTTCTAATTCTGACATGAGACACTGGGTCTCATTTAGATTTTGGCGGCTGGGATACTCTGTCAAAATGTGACGGAAATCCCGTCTACAGTATTACATATGCCAATAGGCTACAATGCACTTGTAGTACGAAGGACAGGACATCTGACCCATTGTGATGGAGTATCCTGTCCGTGAATCTCTAAATGAGGACCATATGGAGATTTTTACTCTGTCCATCATTGTGGCAGAGGACATTGAGTCCCTCACCCTGACAAATAAAAGACTGCCATATTTACATATCACCACTGGCCCAGCAATGAAGATATAAAACATTTGATGAAGCAAACCTTTCGTTTTTCAAGGTGGGAGTTTGAAAAAAAAAACAATGAACCCTCAGAACCAGACATTTTACATTTTCTTGTTTATCACTGCAAGTTTTTCCCTGATGGAGAGAAAAAGAGGCATCTAAATGGGGCAGACAGTGTGATGCTCTTGCTCCTTGGACGGCAATCCCTCAGGCAGCTCAAGTAAGATTTCCATTGACGAAGACAACTACTCCGCGAATTGAAATCTGATAGTCCACCTGACTATAAATATGGTGGGTGGACCGAAAGTTTGGAGACAGGGTACACAGTCACAATTGTCCGCTAAACTCTTAACCAGGCCCATTATTACTTCCACATGTGCAGACTACTTTATTTTCTCCCTAGCATACTCTGTTCCGATTCTGCTTTAGAAAGAGTCTGCCCATACATGGACACGCGACTTTCAGAACCAACGGAGGTTCCGCAACACGCGCATACCCCCCTAAAGACGACTGGCTAACCTCCCACCGCAGACATTTAGAGCTTTGAGGCAAAACTTATCAGAAAGGTTCACTGTGCAACTGGGATAAACTTCTTTGGGGTATTTTCTTTTCTTTCTACAGTTCAGCAATGAACGGAATGCAACAGGACACACAGAAACCACAACACAGCAGTGAGCTTGCCCTGCTGTTGGCAATATCACTGCTTTCCCACAGAGGCCGCCGGCCTGGCCCTCCCCAAAATGGTTTCATTAATATAAATAGAACCAGTGGGAAACCAATGGCACATTAAGTTAAAAAATGCTTATCTGGAGTTAGTCGAACGGGGTAAGAAGGGAGAGCTAAATCGTTCCTTTCGAGCACTGTTAGAGCTCCCTCTCGACCCAGCAATATTGTTCACACTAACTACACAGGCTGTCAGGGTTCCTAGGCCACTTACAAAACTTCAGCAAAGTGGTCGAACTCCAGGCACTGCAGCCCCCCAAATATTTTGATTGTTTACGAAATTGCTAATGTTTAAGAACAATGCCAACAGTCTGTTACCTAATTGCTAATCTTTTCTGTACACCAGTGGCATTGCAAGGGCGCTAAGTGTCCTAATGCAAGCAGTTTGGTCAGTTCATCTTCCTCTTTCCCTTGCATTATAGCGACTTTAGGGTAAGTGTGTTGAAAGAAACGCAGCATTCGCCACCATTTTAGTTTCTTTCTTGCAGAGATAACTCCATTTAAGCCAGATAATTCTTGTTTGCCCATATTCCTTCGGTTAGCCAACAAAAGTACCTTCAACTGGTTCCCTCCCTTCATGCCTCTTCTCTGAAAATACACTAAGGGACTGATGTTTGGAAGCAGTTTATGCTAGCTTCAGCTAGGTCCGAATTAAACATTACATTGACTGATTGTAGATATGGTAAAGCTAGAGCTTCTTCAAAGACCTTGTTGTGAATCTAGACATACAGAAAGCAGACTGATGGGTGAGTGAGTCTCACTAACCAAGATGGGACTAACTGGCAGATTCATTGTATCCCATTGCAACCACAATGAAAAGGAATCCCCCCACAAACACTGTTACCCGGAACCCACAGACCATGCACGCAACCTGGGGGTCATCCTCGACTCCACCATCTCCATGACCAGGCAAGTCAACGCCGTCTCCGCGTCCTGCTTCAACACCCTCCGAATGCTCCGCAGGATCTTCAAATGGATCCCCCCGACACGAGAAAAACTGTCACCCAGGCCCTCGTCACCAGCAGACTCGACTACGGAAAAGTCCTCTACTCAGGAACAACAACCAAGCTCCTGAAACGATTACAACGAATCCAGAACGCCTCGGCACGACTGATCCTCGACGTCCCCCGACGCAGCCACATCACACCTCACCTGAGAGGCCTCCAATGGCTCCCCATCAACAAGAGGATCACCTTCAAACTCCTCATCCACGCACACAAAGCACTACACAACACCGGACCCACATACCTCAACAACCGACTCAGCTTCCACACCCCCACCCGAAGCCTCCGCTCACCCAACCTCGCCCTCGCCTCAGTTCCTCGTATCCGGAAAGTCACCACCGGCGGAAGATCCTTCTCCTACCTCACAAACAACTGGGAGGTTTTTTAGGTGTTCCAGAATTACAAGGCGCACAGCCAGAGTACCCGCAAAGTTAGGGTAGAAACAAATGATTTTTAATGGTCGGTATAGGCAATGGGGCGAACGGTAAATCCTCACAACCGCTCAAGGATGGACCAAGCTTAGTCCATACGAAACAAAAGAAAACCACAGTGCCCCTGCACTATACAATAATGATATTAGAGTATTTGTTATCAACAATGTCAATTCAATGAGTAGAAAGAACAATAGAACAACACCCAATTCATTCAGATAACTAAACAGTTGGCGACCATGCTTAGACAAAATAGAGGTTTGGATGCGATCCGTTGTTGGTGCGAAAATTCCGTTTATTGTTCCTATATGTAGGCCAACACGTGTTTCATCGCAGGGAAACAGACTGCGAATCTTCAGGGCCTAATGGGTGAGGGGCAAGAGCCACCTCGGTCTGATGCGTTTAGGGGATCCTGTGTTGGGAGTTTCACAGATTACGTGACAGCACACTCCAAGAGACCTGATGAGTCTCAATAGTTCTGCACAATATATTAACCGGGAGGAGAGGATAAACAGGTTACTTCAATGTGGTGACGCTGTTGAAAACGAGATTAGGCGGGTACACCTCCTCGTTACAGTTCTCCCTCTTGAATTTCCCGGCGCCGTTTTCCTGAGACTCTGTGTTTTAATCTTGCGTTTTGCTGCTCAAACCCAATAAAGTTTCCCTTAGGCATCAGAACAGGCAATTTTAACAATTCTCTTTCTTTTTCACACCACTTTTTGTGCACTGCAACTTGCTCCTTCAGCCCACCACTTCTACCTGTTGGCTTATACATATACTGGAGGATCCAGCTCTAGCAACCCTCATAAAATGAGATGAGGTGGCTAGTGGATACCAGTTTTCTTTTCAAAAAGACCCAGATGACGAAGTTCCGCCATTGGGTGGGCTGATGGGCATTTTTCTCCAATTTTTCTCCACTTTTTCTCCACTATTTTTGTCTTTACTTTTCTCCTGAGGGACTGTGTGATCTTTAGGTAATATGTTCGGTTCAGTTCCTTACAAGCACTACTATTGAGTGTTTAGTATAGTTCTCTGAAAGACCGCGGTATCCTTTGTGTGTGTGGCATTAGGTCAGGCTGGTTCTCATGGGTACAGGTTGCTTAGGTGGGGTAATCAAGGTTCTCAGGGTGCGGTCGCATGATCCAGCACGCGCCAGGGGTGCCCCTCTCCTTGCTTCTTTTTGCCATGATAATTGCGCCACAGAGTGGATCAGGGGTGACGCTCAAGTGTGGGTATTCGGATAGCGGTATAGGCACATGGACCAAGTGCCAGACAACCTACTTCTTTATATAGAGCAATATATATTTATCCATTACTTTGACCTGACTAATTTGGACCATGGGGAGTAGGCAGTACTCGCGATGCATAGGCTGCCACACTGACAAGGCAGGCATGATCTGCTCCTGCCCAGTGGTAAGCCACTATTTGCTCCAGGCATACAAATCCCTTAGGGGAATTCTTAGCACTAATCTGGAGCTAGAGTCCAAACACACAATCCTCGGTATTGGGAAGGACTGGGAGGGTTTCATGCGGCTGTGTGAAATAATATCAGAAAATATGGAATGCATGTCTCAACCACAGTCAAAAGGAATAACTGCCTGTCTGAATGGTTTGGGTAGACATACATCTCTTTTAATAATTTAATACCAAGAAAACCTTAAAACCAAAACCAATAAAACAAATTATTAAGAAAAAAAAAGAACAGATCATACGCTTGTTAGCATTAAATATGTCAATGCTTCCATACAGCATGAGGAAATCTCAGACCTACTAAATCATGTGTAGACAATCCCACTACTGAGAACGTTCAGTACTGATGAAGACTCTCTTAATAGCTATTATCAATATGTGGCATCCATTATATTCCTGAGATTCTAATAAATACATCATTCATTTCAGCTCACAGGTACAGAACAACCTACTGAATGACTTCCTGTTCCGATTCTGAGACTGACAAGAGACTGAGCCATCCCTTATACAATACATGACAAAACAAATTCTGCTCTCCGCCATCGGCCATGAATAGGTATGTGCTCTAAACAGTAGGTGACTTCTTTGTTATGATGTTTCTCGACTGGCGAGCAAATTACTATTGTATGGTTGTCAAATGGTTTCCCTGTTCATTAGACCTCACTGGTAAAGTGAACTCCTCCTACAAGTCCACTTCCACAGACATTTTTAGGTCTTGCCTGAGCCAGCGCATGCGGGGATCTGGCAAGACATTTAGTGAGTGGGCTTTAGAAATCCGACCACAAACTTTTGCTGGCCTAGAGTCTGCGGTTACGCGCACAGTACACGCATTCCTCACATCGCTCAATCAGGCCCCATCTGGCTTTCCTCTCGCTTGCTCTACCAAGAACGCGCTTCAACGCTCCTCCCCCTCCCCCACCACAGAGCACGTCCCGCTCCTCCCGCTGTCTGCTGCTGCTCCCGGCACCATCTGGCTTTCCTCTCTTGTTCTTTTTCTTTCCAAGGTCATAACGGCATTGGCGCCTTCCACGGAAAGCACATCTTCCTCACCTTCTCTCATCGCCGTCCATGTATAATCAAGTCTCTCGGCATGGATCTCGTGAACAGCCTGAGGTACCCACCGAGCAGCATCAAAAAAGTGGAATGGGAGGAGGAGCTACGATAGCAACCAAGATGGCCGCGTGAGTTCCCGGCTCCGCTGACCTCCGTCTCCTGCCAGTAGATCCTGTCATATATCCTCAACTTGCGCCCTGCCTTCCTGTATCTGAACTGGTCTGGATCGAAATGGTGCAATCCTGAGATTTCTGCCATTCCGGTGGAAAAAGATACGTCGTGTGACACTTTGCGGCCTACACCAGCTTGAAAGCCGGGGTCTCGAGTACTGGCCCAGCCGGGCTGAAGTTGAACAACATCGGCCGTGGTTGTGTGACAGGGTCCGGTCAGCTGAGGTGACAAGTTTTCTTTTGACCCGCTACGGACGGCGATTGGTGTGCTTGGTATACATTGAAAGAGGGGTGACGACACATAATTGCAGCAGCGGACCGGGGTTCCTGGCCCGGTGGCCCGGTTTTGGGGGCGGCCGGTGCTCACCGGGTGGGGTTCTCTGCCTGCGGTAGCTGCGTCCGGACTAACATTGTCGCCAACGGAGTGTCCCCCTCTGCAGTCTTCCGTTCCGCATCCACTTGTTTTCCCCTCCGAGGGACCGGGCTCTCCGGAGCCGACACTATGATTCAGAGCGAATGCAGTGTTGTGGAAGGAACCGGTAGTGTCCCGTCACTACTAACTGTGTTGGCGGCCATAGGGTCATTCCATGAGTGTATTGATGCACACCTACGCACAATGATAACTTGCTTGACTGGAATTGAGCGGACCGGACCCTGTTGCACTGCGGGAAGTGGAACTACTCGAGATGCCCTTGATGGCCACTTCAACGGGGGATCCAGACCCTGTGCTGTGGGAGGTGTCGGAGCCTTTGAACGGTGTTGTGTGTGAACGGAGAGAACACGAAGTGGTGACTGGATCGTGTGGCCTAAGACTACTGCTGATTATGGATGGACTACCTGCTGCTCCCCTTCCGGAACCCAACGCTGGGAACTGTTGTCGGCCTGGGCCTGCGTTACTCTCCTGTGTGTCTAGGCCGCTAAGATGGCGGCCGCAACAGCGCTGTGCATCCGTGAGGGTTAGGGGAGTCTCGGACCCTGGTGGAGTTATCGGCACTCTCCACCCGGAGATACATCCTGGTTTTGACTCTGTTTCGATCTTTTTATGTTTTGACTATCCTGCTGAAGCGGCTATTCGCCGGAAGGGGTTCGGGTGTCTGCTCGAAGGGGACAAGGTTGAGATTGAGAGACTGAGTTTCACATCAAGTCTTGCTGGACACGGGGTTTGCGATGGTACTATCTATGGAAGGCAGGGCGGTATTTGAAGTTTCCCCTGTTACGCCACGAATTTACAGCTTACTACGTTTTTTGATTTACTTCAGGGGATTCTTGGTTCAGGCGGGGGGAGGGGGGGCCGGGGATATGATAGACGATGCCCTCCTCCGTTTAGGGCTTAGTCAGCTGGGGCGACAGGCACGCTGCTAGTGGGTTGGGCTGTAGCCATCTGCAGGAGTGCAGGGTGGAGGGTTTTTTTTTTTTGTTTTGTCTTTATTTTGTTTCTATGGCCTTCTCTTCTTTTCTTTCCTTCTTCTACGAGATGTGGGTGGATTATCCTGAGCTGCTCTGTTTCTCATATTCGGGTGTCATGTGTTCTGGCTATAATCATCCTGATTTTGCGGGTGGACGGGCCCTGAAGGTTTCAGCCTAGCCGGGTTGTGGATTGTTATGTCCTTACTCCTGCTACGTATTTGCTAGTGTTGACGTCTCAGTCATCGTTTAATTGATATGTACCCCTTTAGTCTATTAGTCTATTTGCCTGTTCACCTCCGCAATGTGCTCTGTTGTACGGTACCCGATGTATGTACTCACTCTCTTGTTTTTCTTCAAATAATAAAAAAATATATAAAAAAATAAAAAAAATAAAAAAAATAAAAAGTGGAATGGGCCAAGTTTTTTTTGTTGAAGAAAATTAACAAACGCCAGATTGCGCTCGCTGTCTTTGCCGTGTTTGGTATCATAGCAGCGGTGATTCTAAAGGTAACGTATTTTTATGGAAATGCTGTTAAAAATAATTTGTTGCCTTACTAATTGACTTACAACAGAACCAGAGGAGTTTGGTTTCCACATTTAAATGATGTTGTTTACTTTATCCGCTCTGCAATCTCTTTTTATTATTTTGTTGCAACTTTATACATAGATATTTGAATAAACAAAACACAGGAATAATCATTTTTGGAGGCTTCTTTCCAGACCGGTGACCGGACAGAATCCTTATACTGATGAGTACATTACTGTGATTTTATTGTTTCAGCATATGATGCAAGCATATTAAAAAAAAACTGTTAGACATTGTGACCTTAAGTGCCTCATTGTACCATCACCCGCCAAAGACTGAAACTTTTTTGTGGAAATGCTCTTTATATCAAATGGTGTATTTGTCCTTCTCATTTTAGGCCCAATCTAGATTGGGCCCGACTGCTCTTCTGTTTTCGCCAATAGTATAGGTGTCACTACTCTACAACAATGTGGGCAGATCTGTTGGCCTAAATCACTTTGTTCTAGGTAGTTTGTTGTTTAGCGGGCATAACGGCATTCAAAGCATTCCTCCGCAGTCAGCACATCCTTTGCCAATTTTGCATCAATTCTGGCTGTTTTTGTATATGATGGTTCTGCTAGTGCCCATTCCTAAGCCAGAGTTCCCTTTTTAGTTTTTTCACTAATATTTGACTTACTGGCTAAAATTCTGAAATGCAGATTACTCACCTATTTAATATTATGAGGTGCCAGACGGCTTTCGGAGATTTTTCAGCAATGCTCCCCATGCTCCTGTAGGAGGCACTGCATGGGTCGGTGGTGACTCCATATCACCCTACAAGTGATAGACCTGAGCAGCATGCAAGTGCGACCCCAGTGCACGGGCGTCAGTTCCTTTCTTTCTGTGGAGTTTAATGTGGATCAGGAGCTCTGCTCTCAACTTATTTTTTCTGATGACTCCAAGTTCTTCTGATGTGTGCCAGAGAGGATGTCTCCCCTGAACACCACAGGACAGTGCTGCAAAAGCAGATATTGGTCAAGAGACCCACACATCTTGTGCCTGTGGTGCTTGGGCTACAGGTATTATTCGAAGTAGTGATAAGTGCTCCCTTGTGTACGCAGAGGCATCCAGGCAGTGGGAGGCTCACTTTTGTCGTTGAACATAAAAAGAGATTGCTTTCGAGAAAGAGGTCAGGATCGCTCTTCAAGTCACAGAGCTACTTTCATTTGGTCAGTTTTGAAGGCAGGTTCCAAAGTCTTTTGAAAAGCCAAAAACACGCCATTATCCCAATAAAGCTTACCATAACTCATCCCCAACTTGCTATTCAGTTTGGTGAGAAGTTGCATGGCGTCACATGAAGAGTTTGGTGTCTTCTAATTCTGAGCTGGTCCTGCATTTGGTCCCATTAGGATAGTGGCAGCCGCCACAGATATAACTAGCATTGGCATAGCCAATAGGTCTCGCCTTTCTGACCTTATAAGTGTTTAGTTATCCAGCACAATATCCTTGGTGCAACAACATCAACTGTTGCATGGCTAAACACTTATAAGGTCCCAAAGGTGAGACCTATTGGCTATGCTAATGCTTGTTAATATTGTCCCTAAGGGATCAGCATATGCATATTGACAGACTCTAAGAGCAAATCCAAATCTGTAGTCACCCAGGGTATCATTAGCAAATTATACATAGAGCAAGCACCCAGAAATGGATTCACCATAATTGTTGCTATCAAAATAGCTCTACAATGTGTGACAATAACACACTTCTATTTGTGACTGGCCTCCCTCCACAGCCCTCTAATAAAGACTGGGATTACCGAAACGTATCAGTGACAGACGTGCTGCAATAAAGAATTGTGAATTGGTTGCCTTGTCTAGAGCGCCCACTTCCTTTTTTGCACCTTGTGAGAAGAAAATGTGAATAAAAAATATATATATATTTATATATATATATATTCTGTAGGTAAAGAGAAAGACTGCTCTGTTGAAGAATGAGGAAGGAAGCAATAGACCATACCAGAAGGCTTGTATTCATTTTGCAATGAAAGAGGATTACTAAGTTAAATCTTCATTGATTTCTGATTGTTAATTGTCTGACAATTGTGGTTTATTCTGTGAATTTTTCTGCTTCTTCAGAAGTAATTGGGGGTTAAATAATATCTTTACAAATTTGATATTTTGGATGGGGCATTTGAGAAACAATTTCTATGTCCTCCTCTCTTGCCATTCTCTACTATACACTTGAAGCACTTCTCGGACATAAGTTGAAGCTGATCTCTGATATATAGCAGATGTTCATTTCTGATTTACATTCGAAGCACTTCCTTGATGTACATTCCAATACCTTTTTTACTATATTTAGCATATATATGTATATCATGCTATAGCGAGTGCTATAAATCACAAATCTGCCGCCATCCATTTAAGGCTCCTCCTGATTCCTAAACCTGATCACATCTTCCCAAAACCTGGATTACTAACAGCAGTCCACAATAATATGCTTTAAGCCTATTTTTTATGCACCGAAAACAGATTGTTACTAGTCCCTTACAACATTTGCATAAAATGTAGAGCATGAGAATTAATAATATATGCATCATTGCTAATGAAGTTTCCCACAACTTTCCTGCCTCTTCTCCCTTATTAAGGCACTGTTCCTACTTGCTTCTGATCCCAACCCTTTTCAGCTGACCACATCATTAACACATAACAGGCTGAAACCTTAAACTATAGGGGGTATAGAATAAGTAATCACATCTTATTTTATGGTGCGCCCAGTCCTCAATCTATAAACTTTGTTTAGTGCCTAATTTTCCCAAAGAATGGAGAAAGCTCCGTTATTAATAGATAGGAATTCATAAATGGTTTCTATTAAATCAGCTGTTCATCTTTTAGGTCCCTTTTCTAGAAAATCTAGGACATTTTTGAATGGGCCTAGTTTATAGGATGTATAAAAAATTGACATGTCAAAATAGCATGGCGGATAGTGAGCAAAAACGATCACTCTTACAAGTTTAAATAATATAAGGAAGGAGCATTTTTTGAGTATGCTTTGATACGTTTTTAGGTTGTCACCAAAAGACCATCCCCCTTCTAAGGCTTCAATAAAGGTAGTTAGTGGAATTTAATTGGCTGCTCAATTATATTTGTTTAAATTTAGGAAGACTCCTCCCTCTTCTGAATAAGGTGAACCTGTTTAGGAAAGGTGGCATGGAAACCGCCTGGTTCTCCAGGTAACCTGGCCATGCAGTCAAGCCCTATGTCATGAAAGGTGGATTAATGTTTCATTCCCTCCCTCTCGTTGAAAAATTCACAGAGAAAGTAGACTCCATCCAACTACAGGTCCAGATCAACAAGTGCCATATAGAGATCTAGCAATCAGGTTTCAGTCTATGCTGCAGCATGGACACAGCTCCCACGCTAGTAGTTGGTTGATGATGTCCTTCTCTTCTTTTTTTTAAACATAGTTTTATTGATTTTTCAAATAAAACAACATACAAAAGTTGGTTGTCAATATCAATAAGAGCTGTGCATTACAAAAAAGGGCTGTAGTAAATGACATATCAGATGATCTCCTCCCCTTTAATGGCAGAAACAACCGCAGTCACCTGATTCTGCTCGACCTCTCAGTCACCTGTGACACTTTCGACCGCCAAGTACTAATAAACACTTTGGAAATAAGTAAGAAGACTATTCTCCAGTGGCTCACCCCTTACTTCACCATTCACCACCAGTGATCCAGATGGGAACATTACGAATCTAGAAACTCCATTTCTCCAACAGAATCCCTCATGGACTCATCCCCTTTCTACACCATTTCAACTTCTACTTGGAAGTCAAAGGTACTCAATCCACTGTTGGCGGCATCAAGATTCATTAATTGTTATTGTTATTTTGGATTTATATCGCGCCAATCACCTACAGGTCTCTAGGCGCGTGGAAATCGATGGAGTTCATACAATAACTACATACAGCATAGAGAGATAATGCACCAACCAACTTACACTATACCCACATCCTTACGAATAGCAGTGTTTTTAAGGATTTCCTAAATCGCAGGAGGTTCACCTCACTGCGTAGCCCCTCAGGTAGCTTATTCCACAAATTGGGGACCAACACAGAAAAAGCTCTCCCTCCCTTGGTCACCAATTTGTACCGAGGGCAGATCAACAACTGAGAGCCAGAAGATCTGAGTGTTCTTTTTGGGCTGTACACTCTCAAACGATCTTTGATGTAGTCGGGTGCATGGCCATAAATTGCCTTATGGGCCGTGCAAAGGCTCTTAAACTCTAACCTCTCTTTTACAGGGAGCCAATGTAGGCTCTGTAACAGGGGAGAGGCCTTGGTCCTTCTGGGAAGTTTAAAAATCAGACGCGCCGCGTCATTCATCACGACCTGCAACCTATTGGTTAGAGATCTGGGAAGGCCCAAATAGAGGGAATTCCCATAATCCAATCTGGATATTATGGTCGCCGCTACGACTGTACGCAGCATAGACTGAGAAAGGACAGGGGCTAGCTTACGTAGCTGCCTAATGATGTTCGTGCAGCTTCCGATGACAGAGGAGATTTGGCTACACATTGATAGATCGCTGTCCAGTTTAATCCCCAGACCCCAGACTCTTTACATTTGCACTTGGTTTTGGAGTTAAGCCTAACTCTTGTGGCCAGTAGAGATCGCTCCAAGGTGAGGTGGTGGATGGAATTACCAATACCTCGGTTTTATCCGGGTTGATCTTTAATAGGTTTTCAGTCATCCACCCAACCGTGTGCCTTAGGATGTTCTGCACTTGGAGCTGCGCTGCCTTGGTGTTATCGATACTCAGCACAAGCTGAGTATCGTCCGCGTAGTTGAAAACTCTACAGCCCATATTAACCAGAGATGCAATCAGGGGTTGAAGATATAGATTAAACAGTAGCGGGGACAGTGCGGAGCCCTGAGGCACCCCACAATCTAAGGTCCCCACATCTGAAATCAAATCCCCCAGCTGTATCCTCTGTGTCCTTCCTAAGAGAAAGGATTTACGCCAATTGAAAGCCACACTCCTAATCCCGAAATCACGTAATCTCTCCAAGAGCAGGGCATGGCTGATAGTATCGAACGCCGCTGACAGATCTAAAAGAATCAGGGCGCTCGGTTTCTTAATGTCAGCCATGCCTCTTAAATCATCCAGCACCGACAGCATCACCAACTCGGTGCTGTGATGTGCTCGAAACCCCGCCTCTCGCTCATGAAGTAAGTGGTGAGACTCCACATGGAGAGATAAGGATTTCAGGACATGCGGCTCCAAAATCTTGGAGAGAAAAGGCAGCTGAGAGATTGGTCTATAATTCTTCAAGATCATGGGGTCCGCGCCGGCCTTCTTCAACAGGGGCTTAACTCTTGCTTCCTTAAATTCTGCAGGTAGATACCCCATTGCTAATGATCTGTTGAGGAGTGAAATAATACGTTCTTCCAGGACGGGGCGTGCCACTCGAATTATACTAGGAGGGCATGGGTCGGCTGGGGAGCCAGATTTAGTCCTGTCCATCAATTGCTCCAAACTCAACACGTCTATCTCTGGGAACTCCTCAATGGTGCAGTCAGTAGCTTTATGGGGATCAAGGTGTATTACAGGCTTACTCACCTTGGTGAGTTTTATTTCCAAGAGAATATTCTCCACTTTTTCTAAGAAAAATCTCTGAGAGGTATTACAACTTATAGTGGTTTCTGAGTTTTCCGTTTTTCTACTCAACTCGGATAATATTTTAAAAGTCTCTTTCTGGATATTCCCAGCCTTCTTTAAGCGCTGCTCATAGTGTTCCGCTTTTGTTTGCAATATGAGTTTTTTATATGTATGAAGAGAGACTTTGTACTGATCCCTAGCTATGACATGTTTGGCTTTCCTCCAAGATCTCTCTAAAGCCCGGAGTTTCTGCTTGTGCTCCCTTAGGAGCGGAGTGAACCATGGCGCTCCTTTACCATGTCCTTTAATGGACTGCATCCGTTCAGGGGCTATCTGATCGATAGCTTGACACAAGCTCTCTGTTAGGTCCGAGTATTCCAGATCCAAGTTGCTTCCGACACCAAAAGGCCGGGCCACTTCCGGAAATATCTCCGTCAAGGTTTTTGAATCAACCTCATTCCATTTGCGGATTTTTCTAGCTCCACGCGATGGGTGGCTCAGGAGGCCATCGATATGGACTTCACAATTCAGTAAGTAATGGTCGGTCCATATACATGGTAAAACCTCTCTAAGTATCACATTTGGATCAGAGGTCCACACAAGATCTAGGGTATGACCCTTGATGTGTGTGGGTACTTCCACAAGTTGTTTAAATCTCAGAGAAGACATTGTAATATCCAATTGACGTGTGGCCAAGTCCCTGTGAGGATTATCCCAATGTAGATTAAAATCTCCAGTTACTACAATATTTTTATATCTCGTACAGAGGTCAGATATAATAGGAGCAAATAAGTCATTAAATAGTTGGGTAGAGTTAGGTGGTCGATAGACTAACAAGACTACCAAACAGGATTTGTTCGAGGTAATCTTTATCCCTAGTAAATCAGATAAATCCACTGACTCTGACACTAGTTTTTCTACTATCAGACTCTTTTTAAATAAAATCGCTACTCCCCCCTGTGCTTCTCCTGCGCGGTTTTGCCATATTGCGTCATAATTGGCTGGGAGAGCTGCTATGATATCCGGCATGGAACTATCGTTCATCCAAGTCTCAGTCAAAGTTAGAGCGTCAATGTCGCTGTCCTGAAGCAGTGTAAAGATCTCCACATAATGTTTATGGAGCGACCTAGTGTTAAGGCAGGCTAGCTTTAACAAAGAAGATTTGTTACCGAGCTTGCCGATATCGGAACGCTTGATAGCATACTTCATCAGCTTTGCTACAACTACAGGGTTTAAAGGTTGCTCACCGTTATCAAATTGGAGCAGCTCCTCCGACGAGTAAAATAGCCGATGGTCATGAGTCCTGGCCCTATGGCCCGTCCGTGTGCAGACGGGCGCAGACGGGCTGGACTCTGGCGTGACTCCGGCGATGCTCTGGCGAGCCCGCTGCGCGTGTCCGCTGCGCGTCAGCATGACCAGTTTAAGTACCGGTCTAGCGTCCTTGTGACGTTTAGACCGTGCGAAGCTTCTGGGCCACACAGCTCTTACCCAAGATGTCCGCCGCCGTGCTGCCCTGAGAGGAAAAAGGACCCGCACCAAACACGGTGTATTTTCAATTTTAACGTGCAAGTGAGTGGGCAAATTTTAAAAACAGGGACAACCGGCAAATAAATCACAACTAAAATAGCAAAACGGGAATTTAAAATAGATGCTTGCAATTGCTCCTGTGAGCGCACTATGCTCTGCGCTATTCCTTGCAGTTCCGTATTGTTTCCAATGACAGGCCTCCTAATTTACCCAGTTTAAGTACCGGTCTAGCGTCCTTGTGACGACTAGACCGTGCGAAGCTTCTGGGCCACACAGCTCTTACCCAAGATGTCCGCCGCCGTGCTGCCCTGAAAGGAAAAAGGACCCGCACCAAACAGAAGGGGTTAAGGAATGACATTAAGAAGGGAGCAACTTTCAGCAACGAAGGGTCTCATTTAGAGGTTGGCAGACGGGACACCCCATTACACACATGGCGGACGGCTCATCCGCGGTATTACAAGCGCATTTTAGCCTATGGCACTTGTAATGTAGGAGATATGATATCCACCATGTATTAAAGTCCATGTAAGCCCCTAAATAATTAATGAAAAAGGCATAGCATGACAACCATGATCCCTTTCATCAGTATGAAGCAGAGCTGTGTCATCAAGATCTGAAAATGGGTGTCTTTTCTGCTTTTGTTTTTGCTAAATTCAGAGTCTCGGCTCAGCATACTCAAATATAAACATCCCTCGACGATGCCACCAAATGTGAGCACTCCAATGCAATTAATCAAGACATAAACTGAAACTGACAATTAAAAAACAGCTGATTCTATCATTGCAAGCGCAGGACACAGAAAGTCTGACACCTTAACACACTCTCGGGAGGTTTTCTGCACATTTAGCTGGTTCTGTGACAGACACCTTCCTTCCATTACGCAATAGAGGAAATGCAGTTTTTTTTTAACTTCAACACCCAAATTACAGGTTTCTAATAGAAGCAGTTGACCTGTAACCCTGGATCCTGGATACAGAACTAACTCGGCTGTCAACAAACACAGCCCCTGGCGAGATGAGGCCACCTCCCCTGCTCGGATCAAGCAATGAGCTCAGCCTGGCTTCCTTCTCCTGACCCAACGCAAATTCCACCAAACTTCAAACAATGCCTGGAGACTCGAGGAGGATACAGGCCGGAAAGAGAGGAAAGACTTAGCACAAAGTTAGGAAACCTTTTCTTTTAGGAGGAAGAAGGGATATTCCAGACTGCAGCAGCCGCGGCCCGAGACTCGGAGTTTGCAATCGTTTGATGCTGGTCTGTGAAGGGATGTGAAAGCGCTTTACCCATTGTCTCCAGAGCCACAATGCGAGCCCAGAGGGTGCCTCATCCTGACAGGCTAAGAAAAGCATGCATATACGACTACTCATACATCATTTATTGTATAAGTAATGGCAACAATTGTAGAGTGTAAACCACACGTGGTATCGGACAAGAATGAGGGGCTAGCTGTGGGGAATTCAAATGTGCAGGACAGCAAGTGGCTATGGATGGCCGAGGTTTGACCTGAATTGACGTCATTCTGCAGTAACATGCTCACACTGCGTTAAATCCCCTGTACCTGGGTGTCTGGACAGGTGGAGGAAGGCATTATATCACTCAGGAGGTGTCACACCCATGAAAAATGTATTGTGTCCGGAGATTAATATTCTATCAAACCACAAAAAGCAGAGCGAGCAACGACTTTCGGGAATAACAGTAAATCAGAATATAACACGATATATAATATGCATTATATTGCAGTTAAGGAACAGCTGCACAAAAAAAAGTTAAATCGGTAATTTCGATATCTGACCTAGTGAAAACATCACACCAAAAACAGGGCCCTGTCGCGGCCGGATGCAAAGCCGCGAGGACATTGGCAACCTGCCATCGGTATGTTGGGGGTGGAAGGGATGTATCTTCCGGCATCCACAGTCATCAGAGATTAAGGTTTAAAAAACAAGCGATAGGATCCAATTGCGCAACAATTCAGCCCACGTTTTGGCGAATGAGTAATACTTCTCACAAGCCCTCGTTTGATTGGGGATTTATTTAACCTCTTAGGGTCAGGTAATAAATACTAAGTGAATTATTCAGCCCAGTGGCCAATCAATAGCCTTCGGTGATATATTCTGTGTGCGCCATGAAAGGTTGTACACTACAGGCAGTGAGCAATTATGGAGATTGGACCTCGCGCCACTCAATTCGTCTCCTCCTTGAAGGCCCGGCACCACCATGACAGATAATCGATGGCTGCTCTTCTGGAGCACCTCGCCGACCTCTGACCCCTTCCAGCGCCGGCTGACAGCCAGGAGAGCATTTTTATTCATTTTATTGCATTAACTCCATCGTGCCTGTCTGGAGCGGCGAGCAGGCGCCTCTCTGGTGCTACAGTGGCCTGAACCTGATGGCCATCCGTAACACTCCCAAAGCCTGCCTGCAGTATTCCTGTATCGCGATAATGCACGATGTCTGTCTGCCCTGTCCTGAAGTGGGCAGTGGGCAGAGAGGTGAGGACTCCGCTTGAGGTTAGTCCTGGCCACATAATGAATTCATTATCACTCATAGCTTCTTCTAATAATTTACCATCAGACCCCCCGGGATATAGCGGCGTGGATTAGAAAATTTAGCGGCACAAAAATGGAAATTTAGCGGCACAAATATGGAAATTTAGCTGCAATTTTGCTGCATTTTATTTGGCAGTTTTTCCTACAACAAACACCGATATCTTAGTGGCCACTTTTGTCAAAATCCCGGCATTTTTACACAAGGGCCGATTTTGCGGGCACTTTTGTAAAAATCGCGGCGTTTTTACAAAAGTGCCGATTTCGCGCCAAACCGCGAAATCGCAAAATCCTGGAGGGTCTGTAGCTTATGCCCAATCATCAATACCTTTCCAGTGCTTCACGACTCGGCGTGGTTAGAGCCAGAATTTACTGCTGGTCACCAAGAAGCTTCACTGGCAATAGATTTCGGGCAGAGCAGAACTCATAGATAACAAGCATTGGAAAAGCCAGTAGGTCTGATCGTCAGAAGCTGAAGCGATGTTATATTTGGTTTTTATTGCAAGCATTTCCCACAAAAAGAAAACATGCCACATCGACAACATGGAACAAAAAAAATTAAAATCATCAGCCATCGTATATAATTTTAATAGAACAGTACTGGTGCATCCTAGCGGGCAGGTGTACATAGAGGCATAGACGCTCTTTAGCTTTAACACACTTGACAAAAAACGAAGATTCTTATTGGTGCAAACTAAAGAGTATATTGGCTTTTAATTACTGTATCCTGAAGAAAAAGTTTAAACACAAAAGAATGACCAAAAAGGATACTGAATAAAAAAGAAAATAGCACTGTGAAAGTAAAGTGTTAGCCCACCAGCTATGCATGAACATACACTTCTTTTTATTCTGGTGGGCTAATCTGAAAAGGAAAAATACCATCACTCCAGTGCAAAGGAGCAAATAACTAAAAAGGGCAGACCCCTGTCCCATGCTGTAGACTTTGGTAGGCGGGAAAGGTTTATAAAACAGTTTAAAGGATCAGTGGATGAAGAGGGCTGACACAAAGCCTCTGTTTGTATGCACCTAAGTATGTTTTTTTTTATTTCTAAATTTCCTAGATTACACGAGTCTTCAGGCTACAGTAGTTTAAAGCTGTCTCCAGCAACTCCTCTCACCACCAAGGAGTCCCCGAATGTTCCACTCTCTCCCCAAGTCTTTAAAATATGTACATGAAACCCCTCAGCTCTGTCCTGAGAAAATCGAACACCTCCTTTCATCTGTAAGTAGACGACACACAGCTTTACCTAAAGATCTCCTTGCAAGAGGACATAGCAATCTTGAAATAATCCTTAAAGACATCCAGACGTGGATGTTCCTCGCTTATCTAAAATTCATACTCACCATCTCAAGGGGCTCTCCCCGAAGCACCTACTCATTACAACTGAAAGCTCCTTTGTTTAAGAAAACAAGATCTGAGACGCAAGATTTCTCATAGAATGCTCCCACAATCTGGAACGACAGCCCTCCTGCTACCAGGATGAATCCCTCTCATGATATCTTCAAGATAGAGCTGTAAGCCCTTCTAATCTAACAGCATTGTCATTTCAACATGGGCATGCCAACTTCTGAAGGGTTCAATCCTCAGGGAAACAAGAAGTAACTCTCAACTTGGATCCAATAATATTATCCTACTGATTTGATACCTGAGGCCCTTATACCCACTGCTTCTCCTTGAACTATATGACACTACCCTCGGACTCTTGATTCCACCTAGGCCTATGTATTTTATGCTGTTGAGTTGTTGTTAAACTGAGCTTGTACAATACCTCTTGTTCTTAAATGATGCACTCTATCACCCCTGTGGGTGTAGTTTGAGCAATATAAAGCTGCCAATATATAATTTAATAATAAATATGTGATGGTTCATTTTTCAATACATTTAAAAAATATTGCTAGCACATGGCCTCCACATTAAGGTAGTCTTTCTTCTTCTCCTTTTGGATTTTTCTGATATAGACTTGCAAAAAAACAAAAAAAAACAAATGCAACAGCTTGCAAAGGCCAGGCATTTTTATTTTGCCAATACTTGTCATTTAAAATCCCAGGTCTGGAGTTGCTGCGGTCCTTTATCAGATGTAGGCACCCTTTTATTATTTATTAACGCAGACGTGGGCCCTCCTGTGCAATACATAAGAAGTAGGCCCCATTTTGGGCCATGACCTTAATTTTTGGTCTTCATTGGCATGTTATTTTGCTTCCTTTTATAAAGCTCTCTTTCACAGTGGAGCGGCATTGTGAAGTTGAGGAGAAAGAGGAGAGGAGGCTAACTGTTAGCTTAAGTACCTATGCAGGAAATTGGTCTCTGGAACTATAACGTAGAGCAGTAGGGGTCGGTGGTGGGAGTAGCTGCTGGGCGGTGACGTGGGGTGAGGGAGGGACAGGGTGGGGGTAGTAATCTATGGATTACGGAGGATTACAGGTATGTAAACATATGAATAAATCAAACGAATTTCGTTGCGTGCACTGCATCGCATTTGAGGATGCAGTGCACGCAACAAAATTCGTTTTATTGATTTGCCCCTTGCATCCACAGGGTTCCTTCCACAATCAGTGAAACAAAATTGAAAATAAAGTCTGATTCACCCCTTCTTTTGAGAGCCTGTCCATGCTCACTAGTTCAGTATTTATGTTTCAAATTGGCTCACGTTGTGGGCCTGAGGAACCCTGCACCAATCTTAAACAGCAGTTTTTACAGTGCCCTAGCATGCTTGACTGCACACCGGGCTCTTAGCTCCATAGAAAATGTCCTGTGTCCTTGCTGCGAAGCACCGGAAGGATAAGCCTAAATATTTAATAGTGTGGAGAAGAGGGAGCATTGACACAGTGTATGCTGTTATGCTGGTATCATTTTAGTCCCATTTAAATATCCTGAAACAGACATGCCACAATGTAAAGTACAAAGTTCCCCAGACTGGGTAGAGAGGAGGTAGAGTATGTCGATATGTAGTGTGTATAGAGAGAAAGAAAGAAAAGCCAAAGAGGGGGGAATCCCCTTGTTGGGACTAAAACCCTCACACACCTAGCAAGCTAGATGTCATGCTTCATCATATGGGTTTGCTCCTCGCTGAACTGGCGCTGCAATGTTCAGCGGGCACCCTCAAGGGGGCTCTTTAACGGAGATCTTTAATCCCTGCCATATGGTGCATGCGGGTGTGTGGGGAAGAAAAAGGGGTGTAGTCGTAGGAGGTGAGGTGAATATAAAAAAGGTGGGTCAGTCCACAATAGAATTTATTGGAGTGGCTGGCGCCCTTGGTAAAAAGGTGGGAGGGGAGATAGTTGCTACTGGTTATGTTGGGCAAGATATCTACAACCCCCTGGTGTGGTCAACATGTTTCATGCCTACGCGGCATTTCATCAGGACCCAAAGTGGGACGTACTACACAGTGAAAAATAATATAAATGTAAAAGTTTAAAAATCTGTAGTCATACAACCTTATGCCAAGAGGTCATAAAGGGGCAGGCAAGGAAATCCTGCTCAGTATGAGTGACCTGGAGAGATAAAACATAACAGAACATCGTGAAAGTTAACTGTTTGTCTGGCAAACTCACACGACACACATAGAAAAGACATACTCGTATTTACAAAGAGAAAGAGTAAACCAATTGGTTAGAACAGTGGTTGCATTGACATCAAGCTGTGTCTACTTAGTGGGGCGCACAGTCATATGTCACGCACAAAGAAGATATAGAGTGAGCGGCTAAGGAACACTAAAATTCATATACAGGGGGGGCACAATGTAAGAGATCTTACCCTAAGGGAGATCGTTAGATGCCCCGCAGTCTGCTCCAGTGGGACCTGCACGTAAGGGTCAGGAACCTGGGAGGGGAGCAAGACAGTGTTGATGACACCCCGTCATCTGTATTACCCCATAATGAAATTAGCATCATGGGTGTTGAGGCTCGCAAGGAGGAAAGGGCTAATGCGGAGGAAATGCACCCGAACGGCCATTGGTTTAACTCCTGGAGCCTGAACCGATCAGTGGAGCTGGTGAGATACCACGGCGGTCCAGATTGGGGCGCGGACCATGAAACAGCGAAAAGCGACCCCGCAAACCCAACGGGCGCTGAAGGTCAGGAATCACTGAAACGATGGGCCACACCGTCATCGAGGCCACCGGTGACCAAGCCATGCTCGTATGTAGGTTGGAGGCATAAGGTAAACATGGGCGTGTAGGTAACACTCCCAAAGCATGCGCGATACCACCTACGGTCAACAAAGGGGGGCAGAACGCCCTGAATCAGACAGTCGAGCCACTTACCCGGATAGCGTGCGGTCGGAGCCGCTAACACCTACCCCCACCGTCTGGTCAGGACAGAGCAGCTGGTCAACGCCCTGGATTCAAGAGCGGTATTAGTAGCCCGAATCTCGCCGAGTCCGCGTGGGGGCGGGGCCTCAGCGGGGCTACGCGCATGCGTCGCAGTGTAAAGTTTTCCGACCACTGGAACAGTGCGGGAGGAAAGGTAATGGCGCCGGTTAGCGGCCATATTGGTGGTGAAATAGGTGCCTGAATGGTCCAGTTGAACCAAGTACGAGGCGTTAGGGCACAAAATGTCATATTCGGCCAAGTCGTGGCGGCGAATACGGAAAAGGAGTATCCAGCTGATGGATGTAATGTTGTACCATGAGAGAGATAACCACAGTATTTCACGGAAGGAACAGGAGCGCAAAAAGCAAATCATGTGTAAAATTAGATAATTTGCGCAATTATCACAATGTGAATCTAGTCGGTTACTAGACTGCGCAGTGGGAAAATGACAGTACTGCGTGGTGGCCATATTGGGGGTCAGAAGGGAAAATTTATGGTCTGCTAAATAAAGGTAATTGATTAATGTGTTAATGTACAGCTAGTACAATCAGGAAAAGCCCATGTACGGTGGTAGAGATGGGTAGGAAAAAATTAATCAAGTACAGAGAGTTAAGTGTGACATCATGTGTATTGTTTGATGGTCAGGACGTCAGCAGGAGGTGCAGTTGGCACGGTAGGGGTGTCTTAAGCTAGGCACATCACAAGATATTACCGTGACACTAGCGACCATGGCACACAATCATTCAAACCAACAGTATCTAGGCGCAGACGATGTACCCATCTTTGTTCAATTCTGAACAGGGCTTGTTGTGAAATATGGGGATGGGATTCCAAGACTACCCATCTTATGTTATCTGCCTGATGACCATGTTGGGTGTAGTGCTCATAGAGCCTGGTGTGGGTTTTCAGACATCTGATGTTGCTCTTGTGTTCCATGATACGGAGTTTGACCGGTCTCATGGTCATCCCCAAATAATGTTTATTACAGGGACAAGTGATAAGATAAATGCACTTGGTGCTGTTGCAATTCGTATGTTTACGCAATTGCCACTTGAAAGTCTCTGAGAGTGTGATCTCCTTGATGGTGCTTGTTTGGGAGCAAACAACGCATCCACCACATGGGAAATGTCCTGTCACTGGCGGATGGCCCCATAGTGTGGTTTGATTTGTACTGTTTTGTTTCTTAGGGCGTGTATGTATGAGAGAGTCTTTCAGATTAGCCGTGCGTTTGAAGGCAAAACGAGGCGGTGGGATGTCAAGATCGCTTGAGTTCAAAATGTGCCAATTTCTGTTAATAATTTTCTTGATGTGGCTTGAATGTTTTGTGAAACAAGTCACGCAAGTGATCACATCATCCGCTTCTCTCGGACTAGACTCCAAAAGTGCCTCTCGGTGGTTGTTACCAGCTCGTTTGCGAGAGTCCCGTAACAGCCGTGTCGGGTACCCCCTATCCTGTAATTTGTGTTGCAGGATATCAGCTTCATGATTGAAGTCAGTCTTATCAGTGCAATTCCTGCGGACTCGCAGGAATTGCCCGAAAGGTAAATTATCCCTTAGGGCTCGTGGGTGATGACTCCCATAGAGAAGGAGGCTGTTCCTGTCCGTCTCTTTGCGGTACAAAGTAGTCTTCAACCCATCTGGTCCAAGACTGATGTGTAGGTCTAGGAAGGGAATGACCGTGTCTGATATGGTGCTGGTGAACTTAAGAAAAGGATTCTGTGAGTTGATCCAAGTACAAAAAGCTTCACATTGCATGCGGGTGCCTCTCCATAGTATGAAGATATCGTCTATATACCTTCGCCACATAGTCAGATTGTCACTGAAAGGGTTATTAGCAGAGTTAATGTTATCCTCTTCAAAGGTAGCCATATAGATACACGCTAGGCTGGGAGCAAATGTCGAACCCATCGAGGTCCCGCTGATTTGATGGCAACAGACCTGGCCATGCCTGTGAGTCCCAGTGCAAAGTCCAAACTTTTCACTGCCGAAGTAACCTTTGTAGGCATGAACATCAATTCACCAAAGGCCGGGGATAGCTAAAGTGACATCAAATGTATTTTGACCTTTACGTTGAGTCACGCACACATGCTTACATAATCACATATACACTAGGCCTGGGTGGAGTTTGTGGAGTTTTACTCCCCGGTGCTCCGTGAAGTGATAGAAAAACTCTGCCGCGTTCTGCAGAGTTCTGCCAGTGGCGGAGTATGTTAAGTCAGGCTCCTCGCACTGATTTTATGCTCAAGGAGTTTGTCCCATGCTGTAACATCAGTACGAATGGCACTCCACGTAATGCCGGAGGGCGTTGCTGGTTTTTGCAGCTCGAGTAGAGATTCTACGCGAGTGGCAGCTTCCTCATCGCGAGCAGCAGATTTGTCAATGCAAGCGGTCACGGCCTGCCACGATCGCTCGCATTATGAAATCTCGCTGAGAGGAGGTCCAGCGCGATTTTTGTCTCTCCTGCGCTCGCTAAATTACAGTTGGGGAGCCACGCAAGAGAAAAACTCTGCTCTGCATCTCTTCGTGGAGTTTTGTGGAACTCCCCGCTCCACACAGAGTCCTAAGTGGGCAAAACTCTGCGAACTCCGGCTGTGGAATTCTTCCCCACCCCTAATATACACACTCTCTCTCACATAAACATGCTCTCACCTGTATGCATGCACATACCATACATTTAAAAGCCTGTTCTCCTTACCTCTGCTGCCAGGGCGGATCACATTACAGCTAATTGTACTCCATTTTTTCACACTAATAATTAATAATATAATTCACTATCAGTGTAATAAGAAAATTACAGAAAACAGGGAGATTGAAGCCCCAACCGATGTTCATAAGGACAAGCTGTCCCTAGGTTTCTGGCACTGATTTTGCTACCCTTGAGGCCAAGGGTTGCACATGCAGGTCCAGGGTTCTCAAGGGGCAAGTCAGGAGTAGCATATGTGGCCCCTTGCAGCCCCTAAATGATGTCCATGTTTGTAGGTCTGGGTTTTGACAGTGCAACCGCCAAACAATCTTACTGTTAGCAATATAGAGTGGGCTTTGGGCCCGCCTCTTGCAACTACTTCGTTGTTCGTTGTCAATCCCAACTTGCCTCATCCCAGCAAAGTATTCATCTCCCACCTCAAGCTATTATCTATCTGGGTTTATCGTTCTGGTGCCTTTCCAGTCCCTGCACTAAATTGCATGAGGGTTTTCTTCAGAACTATAGGCGTCTCTGTCTGCTCCTGTTGGCTCCCTCTCGAGTGTATCACTCTAACATGCTAAGGCTGCATGCGTTAAACACATTAAATCTAGACCTATAGGCACTGCCTTTGCTTCCGCCAGTCCCACCGGGTTCTATTCCTTCCTCTAGGACACCCTCCCCCACTTTGTCCATATACGTCCCTGAACATGCTACAAGCACTCAATATTTGACAAGAAAAGATTCACTCAGGTGATGGAGGTAAGCAATGCTGGGGTCTTTCTTCCCTCACTGCAATTATGCGAATTTATGTGTTTTTATAGACATTGTATATTTCTAAACCAACAATGCAGCACATTGTGTAGAACACAAACAAGAGAGAGATCATTTGGTGGCGAAACTAATTGTGGGAGTTCTCTAATATCAGCATGTTGTCAAGTAATAACAGTGTACCAACTACGAGACCCAGAGAGCATGAGAACTTCTTCAAATAAATGGGAGGGTTGAAGGATAAAGCAGTGCGAGTCACGTGTCCTCCATTGACTGAACAATTTCATTAAATACTGTATTACAGATCTTTGGTCATGCACAGCGGGAGTTGGCCACCGGGCATATGGCCAGGTCCTGCACCTATCCCGCCTCCAGCAGACAACTCCTTCTGCGCATAATGGTTGGCCCACAGAGTCTGAACTCTATTTTTGGATTTGCAGACTCAGGCCAAGCGCCATGCATGGGAGTTGCAAACCCAGGGCAAGCTTCTCTGACTCCTGTGTATCCTCCCAAGGGCTCTAAGGCCATAAATGCCAATACCCAAACATGAGGCATGGGTTGGTAATTTAAACCATACGGCCCCCTTCTTAGGAATCTCCCACCAAGGCATGGACCGCTAGGTGTGCTCTCCCTGCCCACTTTAGTAGCCTTTGATTTTTTTTTCTCATGAAACCAGGAATGTGCCAGGATCCTGAAATGGTAGCTGTGAGAGAAGTGTTTCTATTGCGGCCGGCCAATCAGAGTACTCAGATCTACAGCTAACACGGGAACCACTGGCCTGAACGGGAAGAGAGGAGAAAAGACTTACTCATCCGATCAGAACCTTTTATTAGTTTTTTATTTGGAATCGCAGACCTTTGCAGATCGGATCTGTGAATCCTCTGCATTTAAAAATGCCAATATATGTTTTCTGATTTAAGTTCTACTATCATGCTAAGCTTTGTGTAAATTCGTTCAGGAGTTTTGAATGTTGGTGCAAGCAAAATTTCCCAAAGAAACTAAAATGAGGACACACATATTTTTTCATCCCTCGGCCCTAACCTGTTTTGCACTCGATGCGTCTGTATGAAAAACGTCATGCCAAACTTTAGTTGACTATACCAAGCGACCACTAAATTTGGAGCAGAACGGTCTATTGAATCAAAACTTAAAGGGCAATCAAAATAATTTGCTTCAATGGATAATGTGGCTGAACCTGAACAACACAGTGGCAACTGCCACTGTGCAATAGGAAATCAATTTTAAAGATTAGTTCTGGTACAGCATATAAACAATGTATACAGTGAATTCGCCGTTAGGGCATGCAACACACAATGTACCCCAAGACTAACGCACCACCATATTTTGTTTCTAAAATGGAAAATACTCCTGTATGATCTTTGTCCCTAGAGCCCCTTTTGACTTGTTTTCTGTTGCACGAATAGCACGAAAGTAGACATGTTAAACATGAGGGAGTTTGACTAGTGGTGCACAAGATTTCGTGCACATTTGACAAACGACAAAAAAGTTATTAACTTAAAAAAGTATTTTCAATGAAGAGTGAAGCTGGACGACTAAATAATGTATTTAACTTACATAAAATTGAATATAAAGGTCCGTTAATTTCTGAAAAATATAATTAAACATAGTGTAAATAATAAAAAAATTAAATATATTGAATTATTAATAATTACACGTATTTAAAGTTAAGATATTATGTAAAAGTTAGGACCAATGGATAAGAAATGTCTTGCATTTATGTTAAATGCAATTTACCAAAACAGTAAACAAAGTTAAGGGGTACATTCAGGGACAGTAAAAATAGGGTTACTTTAAAGCTACTTATATAAAAAATAATTGATAAAAAGGCCTTAAAAACACGGAAATTATCACAACAATGTGATGGAGACATGAAAAATATCGAGAAACAAAGCTCCACAGCGAACTCGCAGGCAAAGAAAAACAGCGAGGAAATGGAAGTGGATGAAATGTCAGGCAAATAAATGGTATGTGTTTTGTAGCCTATGGTTCATTCCTTCAAGTATCCCAGAGTGCGCCACAAATTTTCCAAGGTGGCGTTTCTAACCTGAACCAAGAGGACCCTTCTCCATGGAATCGTGTCGGAAGGTGGGTTTAGTGAAGTTTAACATTTATTATACTACATATACAGAAAGAGAATCACTTTTGTCACTGGAGGTCTTTCCTAAGGTGAATTTGGAATGGTCATTCCCTAGTAAATCTTGATCCCCCGCAGGGGGTACTTATCGGGCCTGCCCCCCCTTTATTTGAATATTTTTGGTTGTCCAAAAGTAAAGAACACTCTACTCTCTGGAGCACAGCTCTAAGGCACACCTTAACACAATGTTGTTGTAGTTCTCTTGCTCAAAAATAAGAATTGAAACATAGAAATTCTAGTCTAAATATGATTATTGAGAGGCATGATGCCTGAACAGTAAGGCGGTATAGAGTACAAACATGGAGTCATAGGCTAGGGTAGAGCCAGTTTCTTCGCGCATCACTTTATTCTCTCTGTTCTTCAGTGAACTGTACATTGGAAATGCAGGGAATGGAAGAAGTTGCAATGTGCACTATGCAGTCTTCTTTTCTTTCATTGGCTTTTACTGTGCACTCATCTACAATGGCTATCCACAGCCTTTTGCAAGCGTGGGCTTCATCCGCCTCACATACCTTGCAAGCAATAAATAACTTAGACCTCATATCTGGGCTTAGAATGTCCATAAGCTCCATGAAAGAAACAAAATCTTTCAGTAGTTTATACCAATTAGAGAGAAAAGTCTAGTAAATGTGCAGGGTACCCCGAATTGAAATAGGGATTAAACCAGAACAGCTAAACATTCTGAATTACTTGATACAGAATACGTGGGATATGTTGCATTAGCATACAGAAACACCGAATTACAACACCACTGTTCTCCTGTAGCAACATGAGTGACAAAGCGAACACAATGATGGTCCCACATGTGCCTTTGAATTCAGGAAACAGGTGTAAACACCTGTAAACAGGTGTAAACAACTGTCACAAATGAACAATAAGTTCATTAGTGACCGTAGCCAACCTGGAAACGTCCACCCAAGGTGAGACTAGTGGGATTTGTTCGATGTCTTACACGTGCAAAGTCAATAATAGATTGTTTCTGAGTATTTCAATTGGAATTCTGTGAAGATTATGGGAAACATTTAAGAAAACTAGAACAATGAAATGCAACAGAAAAAAATTCTAAACTTTTTAGGTTTGGTATTAACCATGATCTTTTGATTTCCAGTCGTTGGTCAGGTGGGGACCAAATTTGAAAGCAATGAAATATGAAATTTTTAATCAAGTAACCTTAACACCTTCGACGCTCATGACGAGCTGAGCTCGTCATGAGCCACGGCGCTACGGTGCTCATGACGAGCTGAGCTCGTCATGGCCCGTGGAACGCTCAGGTGCGGGGAGAATTCCCCCCGCTGTGCTGAGCGTTCCACGGGAGCCAATGCACCTGTTTGTCATGAGCACCGGAGCGCAGTAGCTCATGACGAGCTGAGCTCGTCATGAGCATGGGGGCGCTGTGCGCCCCCCTTAACCCTCCACCCCAGCACAGCGGGGGAATAACCCCCGCAGCGAAGAGGTTAAGTTGGTAGAAGACCGGGAAACATAGGCCACGGGGCCAAGCACCTACGAGCAGCCGCGGCTGGCAGTGGGAGTAAATGCAGGGCAGTGACGTGGGGAGGGGGAGGGGCAGCCGCGGGCCGTGGAGGGAGTTACGGTGGGGCAGGGAGGCGGGGAGGGGGCGGGGCAGGGTGGAGAGGGCTAAAAACCGGCACCTGGATAATTACAGGTAAGTAAACAATTTGATTAATAAAACGAATTTCGAAGGGGGCACTGCATCGCATTTTGCGATGCAGTGCGCGCTACGAAATTCGTTTTATTATTTAAATTGTTTACTTACCTGTAATTATCCAGGTGCCGGTTTTTAGCCCTCTCCACCCTGCCCCGCCCCCTCCCCGCCTCCCTGCCCCACCGTAACTCCCTCCACGGCCCGCGGCTGGGGAGGGGAAGGGTGGGGGATAGTAATGTGTGGATTACGGAGTTTTACAGGTAAGTAAACATTTAAATAAATAAAACGAATTTCGTTGAGTACACTGCATCCCAAAATGCGATGCAGTGCGCGCAACGAAATTCGTTTTATTTATTTAAATGTTTACTTACCGGTAAAACTCCGTAATCCATACATTACTACCCCCCACCCTGCCCCTCCCCCTCCCCACGTCACCGCCCTGCATTTACTCCCACTGCCGGCTGTGGCTGCCTACGAGGCTCAGCTAAAAGGACAAGGAAGTAGGTGAAGCTCTTCCAGCTAGGCGTTATTGTGTTTGCTTGCCACTCCAGCATAAAGGTGTTCCAGCATGCTCCCTGTCGGCCTCCCCAGACTAGGAACCTTGCCCCTACTGAAGTGCATAGGAAATCTGCAGGGTGCGAGGGATACTGTTAAAAAGCAGACAATGTGCTCTTCATAAAACAATACGTGTCATTGACTTTTGTACATGGATCAACCTCAGTGGCGCGGCTCATTATGGGTTATAGACAGGTTCATTTTGGACTGTATTTCATATGATCTTCTGGACAAATGGAATAAAATACACATTACAAAAGTGTTGAAGATTCCCCTCGTGCTCAGCAATACTTCACTTGTAATTGTAATTTCCAGGGCCCAAAAATAACATAGAAAGTCTCTGTAGATTGTATTCATCCTGGCCTGAACATTTAGGGAGTCCTGGGGCCTCCTCAGTAAAGGCTGTGTTGTGAAAGACTGAATAGGTCAATTCAAGGGCGAACATCAGCCAGCGGCACAAGGAGCTGGGTGACAATACTATGGTAAAGAGGCTGTCTGCCAAACGTAGCGGACTGTGGCACCAAAACCAATATTTAAAGAAAGATGCTTTGATTCGAACAATTATCCTGAAATGCAGTTTATTTCAGCCCCTCGTGAAATACTATGTGCAGATCTACATAGGTCCCAACAGGAGCTTAGATGCATCTTTGCTCAGCTCTGATGTTGGAGCTGCACCAGATGACACACCACGATTCGCAGTGCTTAATTTGAGCCGGTGGTTTCGGGTGCTCGGCACCAGCCCTCCATTGTCAACATCGGCGCCTGTGACAGTCTGCCACTAGGTGGCACTGTCTGGCTAATTTAGAGTTACCCACACAACAGTTAATTATTAATTCAGTGTACATTAAACATGACTATTACCTGCCGCCCAAGCCATTCTTATAGCTTCATGGGCCTTTAATAGTTCGAATTGTCACACTTGCAGGAGTGTGATGGTCAGTAGTTGTGTTGTTTACTGTCATTGGCAGCATGGCAGGGACAGTGTGTGGTGCAAGCTGCACTGGCCTTCTCACGAGAGCTCTGGCACTTATTGTTTTACAAATTATGCCCCTCCGAGCACTTCATTAACAGTAAAAGCTTCCTTAAACCACAGAATGCTGCAGCCAGGACAATGTCAAAACACAGGGTTTGTACCCAATGTTGCCTGTCCGAGAAGCGAGATGAGGGCTACGCTGGCAGTAGTACCTATTTTATTCCAGTTTGTTTTCTCGTTTTCTGTTACAAAAACATTAGAGCTCCCGCCTGGCTGGTACTGACTGTAGGGTGACGGTACAACCCCAGCAGGTTTTCTTTTTATGGAGAAGAGGCATCTCCTGTTTTATTGCCCTGAAACATTCAACAGATTAGCCTCTTCCCAACGTGACAAATAAGAACCCTGTGTTTTCCTGATTTTACCAGAAGCGGTGCTGGTCTGAATTTAGTGCATCTGACACATAATTGGTAGCCAATTTTCTTAAGTGGCGAGTTCAATTTTCTGCCGGTTGGATGTAACTTTACTCCTGTCAAGCCGAGCCGTGGGCTTTTCCATGTAGTTTAGCAGCAATTAGATTAATGCTGGGAAGAGGGGAAGTGTTACAATCCCTCACACTTGTATTTCTAGATGCATTTGCCTCGTAAAGAAACAGATGTGTGTTTTTTTATTCTTCGCAAAAGCCTCATAAAGCAAAGAGCAATCTTAGAAATGGAGGCCGCGACGTGTATTGAAAGCAGCCCTCCCGCCCCGGCCGCTGAGCATGATGATGGCCCTTGCACATTTTATTTACACAGAAATGTCAATAAAGACACAGCACACATTCGTCTCTCCTTCTGGCCTGCAGGATCTCCTTTCTGGACACCCTGCCAAGAACCCCACCCCAGCCGTAAACCAATCTCTGGGGATCAATAGGCGCGTCATAATTCTGCCGTCAAGTGCGCCAAAGAGTACTCCTGCCTTGCGTTCATCAGACTCTTGGATATACAGAAGGAAGTAACACTTACACATGGACAAATATTTTATGACCCAGAGCACTGACGTTTTGTGCTAAATCAGTGGTGGTGCCCAGAAGCAGAAACACACTGGCATCTGCAGTCCAGCCAGGCCTCACTTCAGTGCCCACAACAGTTCAGAGTCCAGATCATACAGGTAAGGAGAAGCGAACACTCCAAAGAAAGACAAAGGATCTGACCTCAGTGCCCACAATAAACCTAGAAAACCACTTTAATCTCCACAGTGGACTCAAGTGCTGACAATAATGCTCCCATTCATAATAACAACGAGCAACAGTTATTATTTATTGTGAAACAGTACTTTACTTACGACAGCTTCTGGCACATTTCTCCTGCAGTAAATAATATATATTATCTAATTCATAGTATAATAGCACCGTCGCCTTACTTCAATGCCCACAATAATCCCAGAATTAGAATTCAATTGCTACTAAGAATTCGGGATGTGGCATTAATGCTGAACACACCATCAGCAACCAGAAGCTCAAATGCCCAAGTTAAGATACTTCTAAGGGATCAATTGCAAGCAGGAGTACATCCCACTCAGCCCCTGATTTAATGCACTGCTAATACACATTTGCACACCTCATTAAACTTGTCACACACATACTTTACTGTATTGAATTCACCTAAAACATTTAAAGAAGAAAATACAGTTTACTTTTAGCATGTGTTTGTCCTGTAACTTTGAACCAGCATCTCTTTATGTACGTATTTTATTGTATACATTTGTTTAAAAGTGTTAGTGAAGCCCTGTACCACTAAGTGATGCACAGTATGGTGTAATGCATGTGCAGAAACACAATGCAATGCAATGTATTATAATACACTTGAATATCTCTAGGTTTTTTAAAAATAATAAAATCTATCCAAACAATAAGGGGAATTATAAAAGACAAGCCAATAATGGATTTTGTTTGCACAGAACTACATTTTCGATAGATATTGAGTAAAAAATAAATTTGTAGTTCTTTTGAAAATTGAAGTGATGAGGATGTAGATGTAAATAAGCAGCGGGGTGTATCTACAGCAAGATGCTAATGACAGGAGGCCCCATTTAAAGTCACGGCCTTCTGAGCATGTGTACTATCTATCTGCGCAACTGACCTCCTTCTGCTGGCACTCCCAGTAATAAGGATACATGTAATAAGGATTCTGGCAGATACATAGCAGGGTTTTCGCGGATATACTTTTCAATACATCCTATCCTAAAAAGTATATATGCACTGGGCGATTGAAAAAGTTTAATTTCCTGAAACTCAAGACATACCCATGTTTCCCAGCAATTGGCATTCACTATTTTATTCCTCTTGACACTCCCCACATGTTGTCTGCTTTTCTTAGGATGGTGGAACTCCACTCTTATGGAAAAAAAAAAACAGGCAGTGCAAAACCACCCCTCAGTTAACACCCACCATTGTTAAGGGTTGGGTTTGATTTTTAATTTGTTCTGTTTAGGTTTATGTTACGGAGGTTTTTGCAAGTATATTTTTGCACATTTTAAGAATTTTATTTTTCAAATACCTAAAGAATCAAACCCATGTTTGTATGTTTTACTTCATTATTGCTTGTTTTTGGAATATTTTCTTAATATTAATGCACTCATTTTGCTATACTTTGGCAACGTATTGTTAGCATATTATTATTTATTATTCAACATTTTAAAAGAAATTCTTAGAAAAATCACTTGGGTAAAATCTCATCTTGTCCCAAAAACCTTGCCCATTCCACAGGCTTTTGAAAGCACTCAAGTTAATAACAGCTGTCCGATTTACTAGTTGCTCTAGAAAATATAAATGTACATTTTCGGGAAATAAAATACGTATATCCTTACTAAATGGTCCGAGTGCTTTCTGCATGAATGTGTGTTTAACCTGCAGGTCACAATTTCACATTCCAGCAGGACAATTTAGTAACTATTCCATCGTCTCCAAATCATTGTTGGTGAAACTCATCTCAATTGTACTAAAGAATACTGAGCCGCCCGTGACTGGGTTTAAATCTGTAAACTAAGATTCGCCATGAACTGTGGCAACAGGCTAAATAATTCCAAAAGATTGAGATTACATCACTTTCAATTACTACAAGGCAATATCTTCAGAGCATAAATTACTTTTGTAACGTGAAAAAAAGGAATTGGTTGGCAAAACATAACAAATAACATTACATTAATTCTTCCACCAAAGGAAGCAGCAAAACAATGGTATTAATGGCCGGTTGAAGCAAACTCCAACATTTATAAACTCTTAAATGAATACACACCCAGCACCCCTTGTTAATCCGGATTTATTTTATCGAGAAAAAATAATTAATTAGCGCAGCAGTGAACAGGTCAGCTACAATGAATTGGCTCTTTTTGTTGGCCTCTGGAACAGACATAGGGAAAAATTCCACTTACGCAGGATATTATTCAACAAAACCACTAAGTTTACTCCAGGTCTCTTGAGTAAATTGGAACACAGCCCTGACGTGGGTAGTGTGATCCTGACTTTCCCACTCTGAAGACAATTTTCTTTTAGGACAGAAACCCTCATCCACATATAGTGACATGTTGCCTCATAGGGTTCCTGAAACATGCCACCTAAGTTTGGAAAAGGATTTCCGCCCTAAAAGAAAATTGCTTTCAGAGTGGTAGAGACAGGATCACTCTATCCAAGTCAAAGGTCTGTTCCCATTTGCTCAATTGTACCTTTAGTGGTTTTGTTTCATTTTGGGGGGCATGTACTCGTGGACCTTTAAACAATTCCCTGGACTCCAGTACTCGTGGGTTTTAAAACAGCTCCCTGGCCGCCTTCTGTGTTTTTTGCAGATTTTGCCACACTAGTTCCACTTTGTGTTGCAGGGCAGAGCAAGTAAAAATCTTCACTTTTCGCTTGGAACACGTCTTTATGGTAATGAGTTGAAATTCTACTTGAAGACAAAATGTTTTACAGACACAGATGCTTTTTTCCCTGCTCCATAATATTTACATCTCAAAATGCCAAGCATTAGAGAGAAAACTGCACAGTCCCTTACAGGAGCGGTTGCCACCTACCTAGCACTTGTATGTGAACATTGCTAGTATAATAAAAAAAAAGCAACATTTGAATTTTAGTCAATGACCTGATGTTACAAAAAGAAATATTGAAGATAACAATTCCTGGTTTTTTAGGGTAGAGTACCCCATAATCAGAGCAAGGTTGCAACTATACAAACAGGTCAGGACAAATCAAAAGTCTGCTTTGTCCTTTTGAAATTAAACCATTTAAATACCATGTAAGTACTCAGAAAGCTCCACTCAGATGTTTTCTTTAATATCATCTTAATGATTTTTCTCTTCAATTGGCTAATTCATTATAGGGTCAATCCAAGTGTCTAGAAATACTTTCCTATATTTAAATTATGGACGAATAATATTTAAGTCATGCTCTATTAAAGCAAGATTATTTAACTTAGAGGTTGTGGTCTGGGAGCAAGATAAAGATTAAGAAAGTGAGCGTGTGTATGTGTGTTTATGTAGGTGTGTGAGACAAAAGGCAGGGGTAAAGAGAAAGTAACAGACAAAGAGAGAGACAGAGATAAAATGATAAGAGAAAAGGTATTACCAGAACATTGGATTTATTGTTATTATCATCCACATACGATCTAATTTATTTCAAGTATGGTGTTTTTTTATGGCAATCCTAGACGTAACAATTCATCAAACACAAAATTTGCAACATGTGTTTTTATAGATTTCTACTATCAATAAAAAGGTTTACAAGAATGCAACTGGGATATGTTTATTTCACTGGATATTACATTGTGTTTTGGGTGAACAAAAGTGTGCAGTTAATTATACAGAATCAAACAACAGTGCATACATTTGAACAGGTGTGTTTACCACAATATAATTTGAATCTGTAAGTCAAATGGCACTGTGCCCATGGAATACATAATAGTCTAATCCACTATAGATATGGGTATAAAATCTAGTTTCACCTCTTCAAGCATGCTGTATTTCTGTTTAATGAAGCCGTAAGATATATACCGCTTAACTCTTCTCTCACTGGCCTTGAGCTGCTGTCTAAATAAGGAGATGGTGGAATCTTTTCGGCTTAGTCTCCGGCAGGATCCGGACTAAACTTTTATGCTCAAACTAATAAGAAACAGAAACAAAGCTGGGATGATTGCAGTTAGTGACATAGATGTTCTTGCAGGCAGTGCACCTCCCAAATTGGGTATAAGGGAGGTGATGATAACAGCTTGCAATGACTGCAGTTTATAAAAGCAGAAACCATGAGTGTTAAAAATTCTAAATAAAAAATCAGGGGAAAAAAAGAATAAACCAAGTTGTATAAAGAGAATTTCGAATGTGTGGAGTATTACTACATAATTTATGTCCACTTGCTGTTGATCCACGTTCACAACCAATTTATGGCTTCCCTTTGCCTTACTGAAGCTAACAGGTCATCAATAATATAAGTACTGATGACACATTTTTTCATCAAACCAGGCAGTATTTTATAAAGAGAAATTAAAGAAACAACATTCCAACAATTCAGGCTTGGCACTGCATCATGGAAAGTAAATCAATTCACATTTTGGTTGGATGGAGAATGCATGTGAGGCAAAATTAACCCAAATCTTACAATTTCGCCAATATTTTGTAAATAATGGAAATAATTCTGAGTAATGCTGTTTTATTTGTTCATTTAGTAATTAACCTCTTTACAGAGCTGTGACTGATCCAGTCCATGACTAAGCCAAAACATTATGTGAAAAAGCTCACTGTTCATGAGGTAATGCATACATAGTACATAGAAATACAATATAATCATTACTGATGCAGTGTACTGTACTGTACTGAAATGAGATGTTAGCCATAATGAGCTAAATTGCCCCATCGGACCCATGCACTAAACCTCTAAAATGTGCCCTTACCTCAGATTCCAAAGCACCAACACCTGAGCCGACAAACTAGTGCAATGCTGACTTGATCACTGCATAATCACTCTACTAAGGTAGCCCTTAAACTCCATCCAGCACCGTGAGCAACTCCTTACTTTTCTACCTGCATGATGTTTCATCTATCAAGCTCCACTGCTACCTCATCTTTCTTTCACCAATTTTGCTGACTCAAGGTTTACCACCGATTATTGCCTACGTTTCCGATCATGTTCTAAAGATTCATCATGACCTCAACCCATCTACTACACCTCCAGGAGTCTCTTTAGAATCTCAAAGCCTCCCACATCTCATCATCCCAACCCCCCCCCCTTTATGCCGACACCTGATTGAGGTTGATTCCCTTCCTGCAGTGCTTGATTTGAACAGATGTTTTCCAGGATTAGCGGCATTACTCACTTTAGATCACCAACACGTATTGGAGATGCTTGCACTGATGGTGCAGAGGCTGTACAAAGGTACACTGCTGCAGCATTACTAATTCTGAGGCCGCTGGAGAAGGATCCGCTTTTGGAGCAGCCCCAGGTTTACTTGATTTTGTAAATACGGGGCAGCATCAAAATCCGTGGGTGTTGCTTGGGAACCCCACACAAAGCCCATGGAACACCTCCTTGATGCAAAGTAAGGCAACGCAGTGGCTCGCGCTGCTATATCAATGAGGCCATGCAAAGCCATACAGGATGACTTTGCACCGCCTCATGGGTATGGTTGAGACACTTGTGCCGCCGAAGTGTCAAAAAAAGTGATGCTCTGGTGATGCAAACCTCTTATACATAAGCCCCAAAATATTCTGTATGTTTTTTAGGTCCTTGCCATCAGGTACCTCTTTATAAAATAATGGGCAGCGTAATGAAAAATAGATTTAACAAGTTGTTACTCAGTGGGAAATGCAATGTAGTTCATTATGAAACGTCTATTAGATAATGCACTGCAGAGGTCTGTGTGTAACCAGAGAGCCACATAATTAAATCTTGATTGGTGCAGTGGAGAATAGGGACATGTATTTTTAGTGCTACAGGGTCGCAGCCTATGACAGAAAGCACTGTAAATATGCAAGTCATTATTTTATACTTGCATTACACACAGTGTAGGATAGAGTGCTGCAAATGTGCACATTGTTTTACAATAAAATAGTGCTTCCAAAATGTAGATTTATTTTTATATAACTGCCACTTCAACACCTCTTTAGGGGTACTAATGGCTGTGTAAGTGCAGCTAAAATGAAAAACAAGCACTTCACAGCCCAGTTGTAAATTATTTGTACTACCACTAAAAAAAAAGAAATATCTGACATCATGAAGCTTGGAGTGATTTGAACAAGTAAAGCCGGTACCTGCTCTCAAAAACCCTTTACATTTGCAGATTAACTGATAGGCACATTTGCATTTCATTCAGGCAAGCAGGCACCCTGGCACAAAAGCTTTTCACAGCACTAGAGACTCAATTGATAAAACTTCAGCTCATAACGATCTAAATTAGCCATCCTAGGATGGCTGTCTTTTTCTAAAATGAAAGCAAACATTTTGGATTGCAGGCAAAAGTGAATCAGGGGAATGTGCGACCCCCTTCCCAGTACTCCACGACCCCCCTGTGGGTCGTGCCCCAAGATTGCCCCACAGATTGAAGACCTCTGGTTTAGGCGGATGGCCACAGGCCTGGCCACAGGCTATGACCTAGGGCCAACCCCCTGCCACATGGGGTTGGATTAAAATATGGTAATTAAATATTACTTTCATTAAAAAAAAAAAGAAATTCAATGGAAAATCGAAAGGTTACAGGGACATTATAGTTAGGAAATAGAATTTAAAAAATCTTTAAAATTTACTAAAAAACAAAGGTTACAGGGACGTTATAGTTAGGTTTCTATTTTACATAAACAAAACCATAGGAATTCAGCAGTTATAGTTATCTTAAGTAACTATAACTCATGCGGTAAGGTAACTAAAAATAGCACCCTGGCCGTGCACTGCATATTACATCACTTATGACATCATTAATAATATCAGTGTACCATTTTCTGTCAAATTATTGATGAGAAAACTGTGCATGCTGGGGCATGAGTTAGAGTTGCCATAGGACAAACGTTATAGTTGAGATTGCTATAACTATAACTTTTGAATTTCTATGGTTTTGCGTGTGTAAAATTTGGACCTAACTATAACATCCCTGTAACCTTTGGGTTTTTAGTCTAAAAAATATATATATATGTGAACAAGGCTCGGACGAGCCGAAACGTTATGGCGACATTGCAACCATAAAGGATTAAATGCACCAACTTGATGGTTCGTGTCCGTTGTATGAGGAGGAATTCCTGTGAAGAAACGCGGAGTACAGTGATATATATATATATATATATATATATATATATATATATATATATATTCCGTTTCTCCTTTTCACCATCCGTCGCTCCTCTTTGCCTCGGGTGCCTCCTTACCGCACGGTGAAGTGCGTAAACATTTTCAAACACACACGGTCCTCACTCCCAGGTCCGTTCCGCAATTAAGGGCACTCACAGCACTTTCACGTAGTTTCACATTGCCATAGTTTATTTTTGGCGCTGCACAATCGTATCAACAAACGCGTTTCGGCGTTACCGCCTTGTCTTCTTTTTTTTGCTAAACCAAATAATTTCCAGCACCATTCTGTTTTACTCTGAGAGAACATCAGAATACCTCTGGGTGTGTCCAGAGTACAAGCCGAGAACAAAGACTGGGCCACAGAATAATTCCATGATGCCGGCAGGAAGGTGGCAGAACTAATACACACTGAATATACTTTTCTTTCTTTTACTGAAACACACCCAGAAGCCCAAGGTTGGTAGGAGAATCAGAGTTAAATCTTCAGGAATCAGTCTTAATTTAAACCTATTTAGCCAACACAAAGCACAGTTGCAGTGACAAGCTGGATGGATGCTACTTTCCACAGATTAAGTGGAAAGTCAGGGATTATTCATTATTTATTTGTTTCGCTGAAAAGAGAGATGAAAAAAGATTCTCGGAATTAAAAGGCCGGCGCTGCTCTACAAGTACCTGTTGGCTTCGGAATTTCTTGTTCTTAGATTGGGTTCATTAAAAAAACAAGAGGTATCAGCAGTCCCAGGGGGTTGGAGCAGATACTCCATCGATTTTCTGTAGCTGCTGGAAGTGATGCCCCCCTGACTGTCCGTTCCCATGGCAACATGCATGGAGCCCAATACCTATCCCACCGAAGCAAGGGGAGAGGTGGGGGGCAGTAAAAAGGATCACAACATGTCAGGGCGGGTTTGATATATTAAGGCCTGATCTCTCGGGTCCTTATGGCATTTGGTCAGGAGTCCTACGGTCTTCTACAGTTTCTTTCCCAGATGTCAGAAAGCATGGCGTTCCTATCAATGAGGACATCACTTTTGCACCTCATTTTAAGGCTATTGATAAACCTTGCCACTTCCACTTTCATATTTTGCATCCTGTTCTGGCTTTTCTCTGGCCTCACAACATTTTCTGCTGCAAGTGTCATCTGCTGTACTCTGGAAAATTGCAATAGCCTAGATCTTAAGCACCTACATTGTATGCTGTCACAGCTACAGCATCTCCAAGACTGCGGAGAATGCATAGGACCAAGACTGACAAATAACATGAACTAGCAACATGTATCCCCTTCCACAGCTCACCTCTGTTGCCTGCTCATTCACCAATGTTTCATATTCAGAGCCCTATGTGAGGTACAAAAGGTATGTTTGGAGAGAAGTTCAGCCCCTCTAGTGAAGATCCTCTAAGGATGTCTCTGGCAAAGATCGCGACTTGGACAATGAGTGCCGGGTAAGGGTTCATCTCTTCCAGAAAGAAGGGAACCACCTGGTCTTCTGAAACCAGAAAAACTTTTATGCTTACGGAAAAATGTTGGGCCCTGGTCATGCTGGTTAAATAAAACGTCAGTAAGATAATGTCACACAGCCTTACCGTAGAACAGCACCCATAAACATATAAATAAATACACATTTTTCTGTATTTCTCAAATCTATGGAAAGGGACAGTCAAATTATGCGATTCTGCTGTGCTTACTGCACAATTATGACTTTACCGCGCTTGCCACATGTACCGCCATTTGCTGCATAATTGTTTTTTCTCTACACTTGAATGCCCTTTTTCAGGCATTTTAGAGGTGAGAATTGTACCCAGCGGATGTGAATATCCTCAACTGATGGAGTGCGATAAAGGTTTTGTCTGCAGCAGGAAATAAAAACCTTCAAAATGTAAATGGAATGCAAACACAGTGAAAACGATGTGTTCTTTATCCCAAAACTGAGACAAATGGTAAACCACGCATGGGATATGCACAATGAAAGGAGCGCACATTTGATACAAGACATGCAGACTTGTACTCTTGTTTTCTGCCGAGTGTACCATTCTACACGTTTTACCTCAAAATGGCCCTCACGTCATACAAAACAGTGTTTTAAAAACGTTGTTCCCATGTTTCAATGCAATACAAAATAAATATTAGTGAATTACCTATGAACAACAATCAGCTGGACATCTATAACTCTACGTTTTAAGAAACCTGAGTATTTTTACAGCGTTTTTAACAATGTATATAAAATAGCTAGAAAAATAATGCCATAGATTGCAATACGTAAGCAAGATTTCGTTGCATAATGTTTTATAACTTGACTGTTCTGCATAATGTAGTCTACCATGCCACCTAATTAGGTCATCCATTGCTGCATAATTGCAGGGTCGTTATATTTGGGCATATATATTTATGCTGCAATCTAATGGGAGCTATACAATATTCCTTAGAATGTATCCTGTCCTGCTACATACATACATCTGTTAGAGGGCACACAATGTGAACTGCTGCAGAAGGTTTCCATTATTCTTTTAAACCCAATTTTAGTGATCATATTGCTTCTGTAAGATAGTTTTTTTTCCTGACTAGGTCTTCCATACAGAGCGTTTCTGTACATCTAGATTATCTGCAGGTGTGGTCGGTAAACTCTGCTCCGCACTATGCCTTGAGTACGGAGTTCTAGATAAACTCCACGAACTACTGCGTGGTGGAGTTTTTCTCGTGCGCGGCTCGGCAATGTTAAGTCGGCGAGCACGAGCAAGAAACATTGAGCGCTAGGACGAGTGCCGGTGCAATTTCTTAAAGCAGGCAGTCACTGCCAGGGCCGGACTGGTAACCACAACCGGCCCTGGCAAAGTGCTCGGCCGCCCCCCCCCCCCCTCCTCCCCATCTCGGGGGTGTTGGAGGTGCCCCCGAGCTCTTTGCCAGGGCCGGTTTGCGGCCGATTTGGTTACAGGGCCGATGCTGCAAAAACAGCCCAGTAACAAAAACGGCCCAAGGGGCCCAAAATCGGCCCCCGCCCATGCGGTGCACCGGTGGATTGCCCGGTGCCCGCTATGGCCAGTCCGGCCCTGGTCACTGCAGGTCACTATTGTTTGCGTTGAAGATGCTGCTAATTGAGTAGAAAATCTACTCGAGCAGCAGAAAGAAGCAGCGTGCTCTAGCACAGAACATGATGCTGTTCGCGCTGATTTTACAGCGCAGAACAAGATCCAGGAGCAAAAAATCAGCATGAGCAGTGCAGCATGCCATATTCCACCGCTCGCAGAATCTATTAGAGTTTTTATGTAATTCCATGGAGTTCCACAGAGTAAAACTACACGAGTTCCGCCCAAGCCCCATTATTTGACGTTTGTGTGCAAGAGAGCTACTCAATGCTTTCAGGTATTTGGCGCCCTTACCGTAGGCTATTTACTTGGGGAAGAAGCATTCCTTTAATTGTCTCCTCCACTGGAGGCTGCTTTAGTTCAGATTTTCGTTTGTAATATTTGTTATTTTTTGGAGTAATTTCGGTTTTGCATTCTCAGAAGTCTTTCAGGCGTTTTTAGGGTAGAAGAAGTTGAAATCTTTCCTTCAGTCGTGTGTAAAGAACTAGCAGGTTCCACTCTGGGGCGAGGCTGGGAGAGCTGGATAATTTTGTATGAGTTGTGTGTGTGTGCTAATTGCAGAAGGGGCAGATTCCCTAGCATTCTAGTTGTAGAAGTACATATTCTGAGCATTGCATCACATGTATATACAAGACATCCCTATCGAACACTAACTCTGCAGTAACATTGGACTTAGTTCATCTGCTGCACAAGGCAGTCTCGAAAATGGAATGCAGGGTTTTCTCAATGAACACACTGGGAAATGATGAACGTATTATGTACCCAAAAGAACATTTGTTTTAAATCAATGTTCATATTGAGTTTAGTTCAAGCTTTGTATATTTTAATGCCACCTGCTTAATGTATTTCTAATGGCCGTGGTTACCTCAATTTATTTTCATATGGAACCACAGTAAGTCGAAATGGATCCACATACAGAATGACTGCATTTTGGGAGCAGAAAAGTAGGCTGTGATGAAAGACAAATTACACCACGAATCACTTTGGGCAGATGTTAAAAGCTGGGTATGGGTTTACATTTTTGGAAAGTGGACACAATGAGCAAGACAGGAATTCTTTAGCTATGATTTTTTTTCTGTTGAGTACAGTCGTGGGAAAATGTATACATTCACCAGCTTTTCTGCGACTTGTGGCAACAAAATCTTGAACTCTTTTACTGTAACAATGGACAGGTTTAAAATGTCACCAGCAAACTTTTCAAATGTACACTTTTCCGTAGATGAACAACGCCAAAGGCAAAGACAAGACAGTAAGGAAGCGGCGAACGGCAAGGATCGGAGGTGGAGGGGGCAGGGGGCGGGAGGGGCAGGACGCAGGGAGAAGCGGGCATTCTAAAAATTAAAGAAAAAGGAAAACGTACCTTCTCGCCCTGCTCCCTAGCCGCGTCTCTCCTCCGTACTCCCGCGCTCGGCCTGAGTCAGCCAATCACAATGCTGCCTTAGCAGCGTTATGATTGGTCTGAATGCTGTGGTTCTACACTCAGACACTGATTGCGAGCCTGGGCATGTTCACAACACAGGCTGTAATGCAGCCTGCATGGAGAACATGCAAAGTGCCCATGACTGTTTGGCCAGCTCGAGAGGGCCAGCCAAACAGTCACTGCACACTTAGGAGTGAGCTATCACTCCTCCCCTGCCCTGCTCTGAGAGCAAAGCAGCCCCGCAAAGCTGCTGTGTCAGGACAAAATAAAATGATAATGCACGTTCTTATCATTTTATTTTATTTTTATTTAACTGCTAAAAGGCAGTATGTCGCTACTTCTCCACCTTAGCGGAGGAGCCGCCACTGCAGTAAGGAATTATGAACCCTACATGGTCGTCCCCATGCAAGTGAAATGAGGAGAGGGGAGGGGAGGGGAGGGAAAGAGGGAGGGGAGGGGAGGGAAGGGAAAGGAAGGGAAGGGAAGGGAAGGGAAGGGAAAGGACGGGAAGGGAAGGGAAGTGGAGGAAAGGGAAGGGAAGCAATGGAGCAGAACATGGAATGGGATGGTGTGGGGGCGGGAAAGGCTTTGAGTTGTGTGCTCAGAACACTGACGGCAAACAGTGCTATTCCACCTGTGGCCCTTTGCAGCAGCGGGGATCGTTTGTTACTATTAGTAAACTAAAGTGGTCCTTTTTTACTGATCTGGAGTTTCAGTGACAAACTGGACACGTTTGACAAAAAACACAGGCCTATTTTTAGAGAAATAAGAGTCGTTTTTTAAAACATCCTATACTCAAAGCTTGGGCTCATTACCACTCACCCGCCTTTTTTCTCTTTATACTTGTAGTTTAAGTCCTAAATGAGTGCATGAATGTCTGAAACTTAGGGTACACACCACAACCCAAACAGCTGTAGATTGACTCAATGACTCCACAATGACTATGTATGCTCCCCTCTATTAAATATAATATCATGGAACATTGCTGGTCTTCAAACAAAAACTATCTCTAGTGAGTGGTCGTGCTTTATAGAGAATCAAGGCATCATTATGTTCCAGGAGACTTGGTCATTGAACACGATCTTTCGTCCTGGGTATTTGGCTTTTGGTAAATCGGCTATTCCCAGTCATAAAGGGAGAGCATCTGGGGGTTTGCTCATCTGGGTTAGACAGCAGGCATGTTGCCAAGTGGAAGAGCTATTAATAGATGACCCTGACATCCTGGCTATCAAAATTCGTTTTGAACATGGGCTAGATCTCATATTGCCATTGTCTACGCAAGAGGGCTAGTGGGAGGGAAAGCCTCTCCTACTATCTCTAAACTTGATCTCTTCATCAAACCATTGAAGGGGGCAAACCACCTAGTAGTAGCGGGTGATTTTAACTGTACTTTTGAGCGCCTGGGCATAGAAGATGGTAGCCTGTCCAGGGATGAGGATGCGACCTGGGGTATACCATTACTGGAGCTCACCCTGGTTAACAAATGGTCAGAGGCAGTCCTTCAGCTAAAAAGCTTATCTCTGGAACTAGGCCTGAGGGCTGTAAACAGAAGGTCGAAATCAGACTGTGTGGGTACTCATACTTTTAATAATGGGATGAGAAGTAGCAGAATTTACTACTAGCATATCAATTTGGAACTGTGGGTAAGGCTAGAGGATATGAAGGTCCAGAGTAGACCAGAGAGTGATCATGACCCCTTAATCTTAACTTTTAAATCTGTTGGGCAATCTACGGCAAGGGCAGGTATTGAAATAGCCACAGCTGAAGTGACTATGTCCAATGATTGCCGTAGATTAAAGTGGGCACTGGTCTCAGAGGATGGGGATACTATGGACCTGATAAATTTAACCCTTGAAGATACCCTATTAGTTCTCTCACAGCTTGATTTGCATGAGGCTTCTCTTCCTGCCCTTACAATGGTTCACGAGGAGCTATTCATAAAGTTGAAATCCTTTTTTACAAAAAATAAAAGGAGCTCCAAGCAGGTCATACAGACATCTGCAAAATGGTATGATGGGGCATGCAGGGCTGCTTTTAGTCACCTCTCCCAAGCTATTAGGTCAGGTTTGCCGCAAGAAGTTAGAGAAGCTAGGGTTGCATATAAGGAAACCCAGCGAAGGGCAAAGAAGACCTTCGATGAGAAAAGATGGCAGGATTTACGAAATGCAAGTAATGGGAAAAATTGGGTGCAGTTCTGGCAAACAGTGAAATGGGGCAGTGGTGATACAGGGCCCTTACCAACTAATAATGTCCCTCCTGAAGCATGGGTCATGCACTATCAGACCCAGTTTGCCTCAACGAATAGTAGTCCAAGCCATTACCCACAAGTAATGTGTGACACCGTGTTAACTTTTGACATAGGGGAAATTGAGAGAGCACTGGATAGCATGGCTGCAGGTAGGGCCCCGGGCCCAGACTGTATCCCAGCAGACATCCTTAAATTTGATAAGAAAAACTGGCTCAGATATATACATCATATGGTCAATTGACTAGCAAGAGGTGCTCCCTTGCCAGAATCCTGGCGTGGGGCAGAAATTATCCCTATTTACAAAAAAGGGGATCGTGCTAGCCCAGGTAACTACAGGCCCATAAGTCTCATAGATACCATGCAAAAGATTGTGGCCAAACTTGTGCTGAGTAGGGTAAATACTTGGATAGATGACCAAGAAATTCTATCCACTTTCCAAGCTGGCTTCCGCCCTCATGTCAGCACTATCGACCAAGTGTTTAGATTTATGATGATTTATTGGAATACTGTAGTTTTAACAGGGGGGACTCTCTACGCTGCATTTATAGATCTAAAGTGAGCATTTGATCTGGTGCCCCGCTCTAAATTGTGAGATTCACTTAAGGAAGTAGGGATGCCCCCTGCGATTTTAAATTTCATCATTAAACTTCATGTGTCTAATTATGCTCGGGTTCGGTGGGGCCAACAGGGAGAGATAACAGATCGGTTTCCTGTGACCAAGGGGGTACAGCAGGGTTGTGTTTTGGCTCCCACCCTCTTCTCTCTGTTTATAAATAATGCTATCTCGTACTACTCTGAATATCCAACTGATGCTCCTACTCTTGCTGGCGTGAGGAGTTCCACTTTTAATGTTTGCAGACGACACCCTAATTTTATCCAAAACACAATCAGGTCTGCAACGAGCCCTCGATAGATTCACTTTATTTTGTCATGACCATGAGCTTATGTTAATGTTGATAAGACTAAGTTCATGGTGCTGCACAAACACAAATAAAGTGAAAGGCAGAGTTGTAATGAATAACGCACCGTTTGAGCAAACTGACACCTTTACGTACCTGGGCATAACGATGGGCAAGAGGATGAATTGGAAGCCTCAGATAGATTTACTAGCCCTCAGGAATAATCAATTAGCAGAGGCCCTTTTAAAAGAGTACCGGCTGTCCTATACTAAACCGGTAGGTCCAGCACTTGCCATATACAATGGGAAAATCACGGCCTCCATATTTTATGGTGCAGAACTCTGGGGCTTCGATAACCTAGGCCCCTTAGTCCTGGCCCAAAACAAGTTTCTGAGATCTCTGACTGGCCTTCCCCAATCTTCCCCCCTCAAACCCCTACTTTTAGACATGGGTTGTATTCCTATTGAGGAGGACGCGGACTTTAGGCTCCTTGCATATTGGAGACGGCTTTGGACAACCCCTGAGTTAGTACCATATGCGAAAGCAGTTAAGCATATCAGAGAAGCTGATATGTCTTCAAAAATTACTTGGTTGAACAAAATCAAGAGCACGCTGGTCGACATGGGGCTTAGGCACTTGTGGGAGGATCCAGAAGGGAATCAGTTCCCATCTAAAAACGATTTTAAATCTCTTTATTGGGACATGGTTTATCTTAAGTCCTTGTCACTGGTGGATAGTGCATCCCTGACAGGCCTCTTTTTAGATCAAAAGTATTAATGTAGGTTGGAGGCCTATTGGGAGGTCATCACGAGACCTGGTGACAGGAAACTGTATCACCAATATAGAGTGGGTACCCTCCCCTTAAAAACCTTTACAGCAAAATGGGGAGATGGCGATACAAAATGCACTGTGTGTACATCTCAGGATGAGTCCATACTCCATGTATTGTTTGTGTGCCCTGTGTAGAAGGGTCCCCTTAATAAATAGATTACGCCGATCTGCCGCAATATTGGTACAAGATCATCCCAAACAGCATTGCGTATCTTAAAGACATTCACAAGGGAACCAGCAGTCATAGCTATGGCAAAATTCTTGAGCTGGTCATGGGCCCTTAGAAGGAGTAGTTTGAAAGATAATGCAGGCTTCACTTTGCATTAATGAAGAGGATTTTGCTTGATGTTTTTCCTCTGATGGCTATGTGGGAATATTGTTTCTTCTTTTTATATGGCTCTCTCTTGACATAATTATGCTTTGCAATGAATGTAAATTTTACTTGTTTTTTTAATATAATTAACTCCTTTTTTTATAATAACTGTATTCTATAAAGTGTGGCATACTTGGTTTTATATAATGTTTTTATATGTGTCTTTTATGAATGAAACATTATCGAATAAAGACAAATTGAAATTGACTATGTATGCACTCCATAATTCGGTGATAGTCACGTAACCGAATCACCAGTTTCAATAACTGTATAATGCTTTGTATTTTTAGAATATTCACTCCTATTCGACAACAAGAATGTGCAGTGACTTCGTTTTCAAAAATGACTTGTTCTTAACAAGGAAAGTAGTAACATAAATATAACGTAGGAAACTATATACTGAAAGAAATCCCGTTTTCAATATCCGAATGATTATATTCAATAAATTATATTTAATAAATGTTACTGGAACGGAAAAGCTGGAATCTATTTTGCAGGAAGGTGTTCTTGTTTCAATAGTTTTCCCTTTACTTTTGGAATCTCCTGAGAGTGTGCTGGAGCATGAAGGAGGAAGTCCTGAAATCGCACGAGCCAAGGAAATAAAACTCTTTATACATATTAACATAGGCACATTACAAGAATTAGGAACTCGAGTAGAGGAATCTCCCAACAGATATCATTTGAAAGGTGTTCCTGACAATTCCTTGAATAAATCATTGGTTTAAGGAAGAAAACAATTCTACAGTACCAAAACGGGTTTACGAATATTAAATTAACAAGGGAGAGCAGGTTTATATGGAGCTAAATTAGCATCCAATGCAAATTACATAGTACTTAATGGTAGAAACAGGTGCAGAGAAGGACCCTAAATGAGATAAATGAATAAAACATCCCTCCACACAAATGTGGAAGCTGACACAAAGTCAATGTTATGAATAATTCAGAGGGCTCTGCTCTGCTGCTAGGGTCACGTTCCTCTGACCTTTAAAACAGGAAGTATAATCCTGGCAAAAATGTTAGTAACTGGATATGTAAGAGTTATCGACAATTGAAAAAATAGATAATGATAAAACGATATTTTGAAGCGTACTGTAGTGCAAAACTAAACTTTCGTAAGGTCGTGAATGAATTCAACAGAACACTGAGTGTGGTGGGTCTAGGGTTACCCTTCAGACTTCTCTTCCTTCGTGTGCATATATTCTCACCGTGCACTGAAGGCTACCGGTTAAAGAGCGTAGCTTACTTGGCTATGCAACAAACTCCAGTATACAATGTATAGTATACCTTTTCTTAACATTGATCTCTCTTGTGACCCGAGGTTACATGAAACGATCATCAAAACCGAGAAAATAGATTTTACTGATATTTGTTTCAATTTTATTTGCAGCCCTTTAGACTAGAAATATCCAGGTAATTTGCAGTTGTCATATTTAGTTCACGAGAGCCCAAAACTGCTCCATTAAACACCCTCCACTCTGGAGCTCACCGAATACCCCAACAAGGCAAGGGTCAGCCTAGACTCAAACCTTTGGGTCGAACCAACAGTGGTGCCAACCCATAGACGGTTGAAACAATCCAAGATATGCATCATTATTCCCTGTCTAGGGCGCCAAACTGGTAGTGATGTGCTCTCATGTGTTACTTACACCTCAGGATCCTTCCTTAAAGGCATAAAGTAGTAATCTAAGCTTTTTAAGGGTATTTTTGCGAACCAAACTGGTAAAAGGGTATGTTATATTATCTTATGTTATTGTACGCCATGTTATTTACCATGTGTATATGACACTAACACTTGAATTGAATTGAATTGAAAAAGGATTTATACAGCGCAACATTGCCCATAGGCGTCAAGGCGCTAACGGTGGTATAGGCTGTGAGGAAAAGGGAAAAAATTACAAATAGGTCTCCCTAAAGAACCAGGTCTTCAGGACCTTTCGAAAAAGAGAGTGAGCTGGCTGACCCTAATGTCTGCCGGAAGAGCATTCCAGATCTTGGGGACAAGGGAGTGGAAAGACCTCCCGCCCCATCTGGCTCTGTAGATTCTGGGGATCGCGAGGAGATTTATATTGCCGGATCAAAGGGCCCTAGAGGGGATATAGGGTGTTAGCAGAGATTTGAGATCTTCTGATCCACCGGCATGCAAGGCACGGTGAGTGAGACATAGAGCCTTGAACTCAATCCTAGCCTGCATAGGGAGCCAATGAAGGTCCTTCCTGATGGAGGTAGCTGATGAGAGCCTGGGAGCATCAGCGACAAACCGGGCAGCTGCATTTTGTACCAGTTGCAGGCGTTGTACCTGCTGTTTATTGATACCCAAATACAGTGCGTTACAATAGTCTAACCTAGAGGAGATTAGTGCTACTGTAACAGTTTTCCGGGCTTCAGGGAAGAGATAGTGCACCAACTTCCTCAGGGTTCTGAGTGCTCCACAACAAGTGGAGATCGTCCTGCTGACCTGTTTGTCGAAAGAAAGTTATTGTCAAAGATGACACCCAGAATCCGAGCGGACTGGGAAGGCTTAGGACAGACCCCAAGAGCGGGAGGCCACCAATGATTTGACCATATTTCTTCCTTGCCTCTGAAAATCAGCACCTCTGAAATTTCCCCGTTAAGTTTGAGGAAATTCCTCACCATCCAGCCAGCCACTGCTTCCATGCAGTTTCTGAAATTCTGGGCTGTGATGTCGGCTGAGTGTGAGATGGAGACCAAGATCTGGGTATCGTCGGCATAGGATACAGCTTCTAGCCCAAAAGATCTTACAAGTCTGGCGAGCGGTGTTACATAAATGTTGAAAAGTGTGGGGCTCAGGGAAGACCCTGAGGAACCCCACACTGCACCGGTTTTGTTGGTGAGAGAAAGTCGCCCAGCTTGACCCTTTGTGCACGGTCATCCAAGAAAGATTTCAATAGGCTGAGCGCCGGCCCGTTCACTCCTATCTCCTTGAGGCGATTGACTAAGATGGAGGGAGATAGGGTGTCAAAAGAGGCTATAAGGTCGAGCAGGACCAGAAGGGTAGTCTGGCCACTGTCGACCTTAGCACGGATGTTGTTAATGACAACTGTGAGAGCGGACTCGGTGCTATGAGCTCTGCGGAAGCCGTGTTGAGAGGGATCGAGAAGGCTGGCGTTCTCCAGAAAGGCACTCAGATGGATGTTGAGATGGGCCTCTAGCATTTTGGCAGGGGCAGGGAGCAGTGAGATGGGCCGAAATTTTTTTAAGATACCGGGATCAAGTGAGGCTTTTTTGAGGAGGGGCTTAACTATGGCCATTTTCCAGGACGTGGGGAAGACACCTTCCTGGAAAATGGCCTCTAAGCACTAATTAGAGAGGCAGCGACACATGAAACAAGCCAGTTATAATGAGAACAGATAGGTTTTGGTTATGTTACAACATGTTAAAGGTCGAATGAGGATGTAGAGCAAAGGGTAGAGAGTTTTAAAAGATACAAGCTTGGGCCCAGAAAGGCCTGCCTTCCATCCTGGAGCACTGGAAATGGGGTATTCATTATTCGGGGTTTGACAAACAAAGAATCTTCAAAAAGGAGGTCAACATTCACTAAAACCCATGCGCTATATGCACAGCCTCAAAATGTTATTTCTTAAGTACCAGCAGCCAATGTAGGGCAATCGGCATGAGAGCGAAGATAAAATGATGATGCTGTAGATAGTGTCCTGGCTGTGGCTTTCCTTACTCCGTACAACCTGCCCACAGAATATTTCAACAGGCCCAGGTATAAAGTGTTGGCGCAGTTCAGCCTGGACTACGACGGATGATTATCTGGGTATCCTGAACACATCTATAAAAGGACAAGCTGAAAGATGTACTCAGAGGTGTCAGGAGACAAAGAAGTGCATTCATTACAAAGGGGACAGGTTTGAGTCTAGAGGCAGCCCACAATATCATGACAGAGTTCAAAGTACATTTCGTGAGCGAGATTCTGTGTTACCAGTTATGAAGGAAACATTGGATATCCTGGATGTCCAGCTGGTAAAAACACAGCAGAAGGATAATCAAGTTACATTGTGTCAAAAGCTGATGGCAGGTCCAAAAGAATCATTCCCTTGACAGTGTCTTGATAAGCAATAGGCCTTTGGTCCTCTACCACCACAATAAGCACAGATTGCGTACTCCATCCAGGTCTAAAGACTGCTTAGAGTGTGTCGAGCAGCAATAATCAGAAGTGTATTTATCCTTTTTTCCATTTTTAAACACCAAATCTACCTATTTATGTATTCCTTATGATTATAAGTGCATTATGTAAACATTCGCAGTCAGAGGAGCTTGTCTGCTCTTGGCTCTTACATTGAATATTAATCTACCTTACATGGTTCAGGACATCAACACTGATATTATACTTCTCAAGATGGAGACTGCAGCTCCTTCTCATCTGCAGGTCTCAGTGCAGAGAATGAGTGGGCCGTTTGTTTTTTGAGTTAGCTCGTCTCTAGGCAAGACTAATGACTTACCCTGGCCAACAGGTCCAGGAGGCCGAATTAGCATTTTGCAGAACCCGAACTGCGTACCCAAATGCTTATTGAGATGTGCAGGTTATCCAAGACAATCTGCAATATGCTCTAATGATGATAACAACTAGACTGAGCTCTCACCAGCTCAAAGTAAACAAGAGCTTGGTTTATCATGTCAAAACTACCGCGACATACAACGACTGAAACTACATATTGCTTTAATTTAAAAAAGAAGCAAAGAACATGAACTGATCACATTTACCAACACACTTCTTTTGCCAGACATTGTTCTGAATCCCCAAACTCCACAAAACTCACCATTTTCTATCCTCACTGGTTATGATTAGAAAGCTTTGCTGATTGACCTACCTAGCATCATCTTGACAAAGGCGAGACTTTTTATGTGAAGACCAGGCACACATTTTCAGGGTCCTTAACCTGACCTGGGATTAATTCACACATCTACTTTGCCAGTTGTTTCGACTGTACAGTCGGAAGTACTTATGACTCTGTCACGCTTCATAGAAATGTAGGATAAATACACTTTACCTGAACACTAGATCATAACACAGGCACAAAAAAAGCCTGTACTGCAAGCATACCAATGAGGCTGCAATATAGACACACAGAGTATGTACCAAAGGCACAGCAAGAGCGCTGTAATAACTGTGTGTGAAGTCTGTAATGTAGGAGTAGTGAAGATGGTGCAATACAGACATATGCAGAGGGATAAAATGCAAGTGCAGGAAGACGGCTGTAATAAAATACAGACTGAACACTGTGGCAAGGGCTCAGAATGTGTCTGTAGTAGAATCACCTGAAAGGTATTGGTAATGCACAGACGTGAACTGTTAATCTGGCACAGGAATAGGGTTGTAATGAAACAACTTACTTGGAATGTGGAAGGCAGGCACATGGGCAGTGGGGTTCTGTTATTTGGGCATTATAGAAATGGTTTCTTTTTGACAGGGGCTTAGTGAAGGGCTTCACTTAGACTCCTCTATGACAAATACCCCTTAGTATAGCCTAAATTACAGCTCTTACACTGCAGCCAGCACGTCCAGTGGCGCGATGGACACGCAGTAAACCCAATAGTCCTTATGCCTATGTGGAGAGGCAGGTCAGGCCTGTGGGTAGATACGGGGTAGCTTTAAAACCAGCTGCTTCTAATACTTAAACAAGGCCTTTCTCTATCCCACAAACGCTAAGGAAAATAACCCCAGAGGCCCATGACTGGGCCATTCACTGTTCTGTGGGAGACACAGGGGGCGGAATTGGAGTAATTACTATTATTATCATTTTATTTTGTCCTCCTGCTGCAGCAGCATGCGTGATGAGGGGGTGGGGCAGGGCTGCAGAGAAGAAGAGGAGTGGTAGAACACTCCTAAGTGCGGAATGACTGTTTAGTCAGCCCTCTCGGACCACCCAAAACAGTCATGCGCACTTTCCCTGTTCTACCTGCAGGCTGCATTACAGCCTGCATGAAGAACATGCCCACCCCTCACCCCAGGCTGAGCGCTTTGTCACGGCGCTCAGACAATTCACAATGCTGCATTGCAGCATTGTGATTTGCTGCGGAGAGCGTGGGGGCCCTGGTGCTTCCTGCTTCCTATTTCTCACATGAAGCCAGGAACAGGACAGGCCAGGGGGCAGGGAGGTAAGTATTATATTTTTTACCAGATTTATCCCCAGCCCCTTTGCCCTCAACCGCCCCACTGCTGCTTCTAGGCAGAAGCTGCAACTGGTTTTGGAGAGGGAGAGAGAGAAAGAGAGTATCTTTTTAGGGGGTCTACCCCACAAAAAACTGCTTACACCCTTACCCATCCACTAAGCCCTAAAAATCCCTTACCAACCCATACCCTTACCATTTCTTGAACCTTTAAAATCCTTGCTACTCCGTACCCAGTGGCGTAATATAAAATTATGGGGGACCCCTGCAGAATGTGACTAGTCTCCCGTAGCTCACAAATATTCTTTGGCCTTGAGCTGAATGGGAACCCCCTGTAGGGCTGGGAACCCTTGAAGGGATGGGACCCCTGCACCACATGGGGCTGTGTTACACCTCTGTCCATACTCTTACCCAACCAGGACCCGAAAAAATCCTTAAAATCCTTACCACCCCTACCCTTACCAATCCCTAAGCCCTAGACACCCCTTATTGCACTGTACCCTTACCCAAACTCAAACCATAAAAACCACAAACTAACTCCTTCCATTAATCATCCCTGAACCCTAAACACCTTCATAATCCTTAGTGTCCCATACCCTTACCCATTCTTAAACCCTAGAACCCCCTATCTTATACCTTTACCGAAACCTAAACCTTAAAAAATACTTATAACCTTTTTCTATCCCACGCCCTTACACTTCCTTGAACCCTAAAAATGCTTAACAACCCGTACCCTTACCCATCGCTGAACCCTAAAACCCCTTGAACCCTTACTGCCCTGTATCCTTACCCATCTCTAAACTCTAGACACTCTTTACTACACCTTACCCGTCCCTTATCTCTAAAAACCCTCAAAACCCTTACCACCGAACCTTTACCACCCATAAACCCTTGACACCCTTATTAACCCATACCCTTTCCCACCGTAAAACGTGTAACTAACCCCTACGCCTATTCATCACGCAACACTAAAAAACACTTATCACCCTTACTACCCATTAGTCTTACCCATCCCTGAACCCTAAAAAACCCTTACTAACCCCTACACTTGGACATCCCTGAACCCCTAAAATAACTCACACCCCTTCATTACCCTTATTTTCCTTAATAAATAATAAGTTAGAAGACTTACCTGCGTAGTAAAATCCCATGTTGTAAAGTACTTGAAAAGGCCCCTTGCGGTACTTACCTGCATTGTAAAGTCCTGTGTTGTAACGTCTATCATGGCAATGCTTACGTTGTACACGTTACAAATCTGGTCTCATAGAACTCGTTCCCCAAATGTGACATTGTATGAATAAAAAAACCTCACAATAAGAGCTCAAGCCTACGTCACAGACATTCTCTGTATCATGTCCCCCTTTTTCCAACCCATATCACCAAATGGCCTTCTACACGTACCCCCTGTTGAGCTTCCGCATCACCCGATATGTCCTTAGATAGTCTGTTCCTCACACACCCTCGAAATGACACAGACAAGCAGCGCATGGAGGGTGATGATCTGCAGCTGCTGCGGTGGGAGACTTCAGGTTGACTGCTCCCCGACCACCCTTCCCAAATCTTTCATCCTGGCATTGTGCTCCTGTAGCCGAGGATCATCCTTCTCCTGAAGATAGAGCGTGCAGCCTGGATTGAAGAGGACATATTAACTGCTGCTCGCTGGAGAAGGGGAGACCCAAGCATACTCATGACGGTTATCACCAAGCTCCTCGTCATGAGAATGCTTCCAGGCCTTGGCTTTCATATACCAACAAAATGTCTTCTGGTCATGGGTCACTTCTATTGGATCCATCGGGCTGACATGCCTATTTCACTGAATCGCAACAGAAATGCTCTGGACTGGAAGCGTGACACAGTACACGGAGTTAGGTGGCAACTGTAAGATCAAGACATATATGGCCCACCTTACAAAGACAGGTGAGGAGTGAATTTATCCATAATCTGCAAAGAGGAAATGGCCAGGATTTATGGAAGCCTTCACTGAGCCCCAGAGCTTGCTGAGTCTGTAGGACACATGGCCACCGCCCTGCCCGGAAGTGAATGCAATCAGGAGAATTTGAGGCCACTGCACAGCCCTTGAGGGTTTAGAGCGGTTCACGGCAGTGCCTGCTCAATGCCAGAGAACATGGAGTCAGGGGGCTTGGTATCACTGGTCACCTCTGGAGTCCATAATGTGATACGCATTTGGGGGCATATTATCAACGAAGGGCGTTATAATTATCGCCGCTTTAGCGGCAGAAAACTGCAGCTAAAGCGGCGATAATAGGCTTGATAATATGCCTTTGTGAATTCCCATAGAAGCCGATGTTCTGGTGTGAACATGGGCTTCTATGGGAATTCTCTTCGGCATATTATCAAGCCCTTTATCATCGCTTTAGCCGCAGTTTTCTGCCGCTAAAGCGGCGACAATTATAACGCCATGCTTGATAATATGCCCCTTGGAGTGGTCATCACTGCCCAGCGCTGGAGTATGAATCAATGGCCAGTTCTAGAGTGGGCATCACTGCCCAGCACTGGAGTGGGTATCACTGCCCAGCACTGGAGTGGGCATCACTGCCCAGCACTGGAGTGGGTATCACTGCCCGGCACTGGAGTGCGTATCACTTCCCAGCTCTATAGTGGGTATCACTGCCCAGCACTGGAGTGGGTATCACTGCCCAGCACTAGAGTGGGTATCACTGCCCGGCACTGGAGTGCGTATCACTGCCCGGCACTGGAGTGCGTATTACTGCCCAGCACTACAGTGAGTATTACTGCCCAGCACTGGAGTATCGCTGCCCCTGCATGAGCCGGTCTCGCTGCCAGTATCCCTGCCCAGCCTCTGGTGCCAAGGAGCGTGCTCCTGTGTTCTCATTGGCCCGTGTGAGCCGGGGCCGCGGCCTGGGCTGCGCTCCTCCGCCCAGCTGGCCAGGGTGGCACTAGCCGGCGATGAATGACCGGGAAGGCGGCAAGCTCCTTTTTCAGAGTTATTCAGGCAGATGACGCGATTGCTGGGAGCAGGCGGCGAGCTCATTAACCCCTTGAGTCCCAGGAAAAGCGCATCCTGCAGACCCCGCGAGGAACATATGGAAGACGCTCTCAGGCCCTCTCAGGGCTGCCGGCAGGAAAACATTCTCGCTTAAATGCGTTTTAGTCCTGAACTTTTTAATATTTGACAGAATAATGAGGAGATAACTGTGTTACCATGGCAAAAACAAATATCACCATTTTATTCTGCTTTATTTGCATGAGAACAGTTTATAGCACATTTTGCAAAATCAGATCACTTAGGAAAGCAGAAACATGAGCTTGAAGAGTGCGCGAGCCGCGCGCCTCCTCCTCAGACTGGCAGCGCGGGGAGGGGCCTCCGCTCAGCAAGCAGAGGGAGGCAAATGGGATGAACAGTGTACTGTGAGAACGAGTAAAGATAATGGCATATAATCAGCCCAGGATGTACCTGTAGGCGGGGCTCTCAGATCAGGTGGGGTTGCCAGGAGACACCTGCACCTCCTAAGGGATATGCCAGCGCCTCATCCCATACCCTACACATGAAAAGAGGGGATTCACTTGTCTTTTTGGCCCCAGAGTCAAGGACTGGTTAATTCCTTATTTGGCCCCAGTGCATGCCATTGAGAGTTGGATGGGCAATGCAATGGGACGTAGGCGTCTTAATCTGACTCTCCTATACATACCTCACAAGGAAGGAGGCGTAGCTGTGATTCCTCGTGCAGTTCTCCTGCGCATGGCACAGGCCTGATACTTCTTGTAAATCTCAGAGGGTTCTTACTCCTTACCGGACCCCCTGCCAATTATCCCCAGCCTAGGCGCCCTCACTGGGTGTTCCTGTTGTCACGGGGAAGGATTTGGGAGGCTCTTCAACTGATACTTGTACAGTCTGGGTTGGGTACGCGACAGAGTCCTCATTAACCCTCCAGCTCCTTGGAAGGGGCCTTGCACTCCTCATCTGACTCACCTGCTCATCCTATTGGTCTGCCTCTTATCCTCATCCCTGGGAAAAGGGGCCAGGATTCCTATCTGACACTTCTGCCTTATGGTGCTCTGGGATTTCTCAGTTTACCCTCGTGAACATCACAAGGGAGGTTGCAATCCTCATGTGACCTTCCTGTTCACTCCTGGGGTTTGTGATTTTTCATTTGGCCCTGTCGCACATCGCAGGTGATGTGGCATTCCTCATCTATTTCTTGTCCACACACCGGGTTGGACATGATTTCCAAATCCACATTGTTGCACGTCCCACGAAGGCTTGGGTGCGTCATCCTTATGTTCCCGCATAAGCCTCAAGGGCACCAACTTCTTCCCAACCTAACCTATACGCATGTCCTGTTAATCCTAGGTTTTGCAGGCAGTGTCCTGCCAATGTCCAGGAGAAAACATGTCCTACTAGAAGTACATACAAAGGAGAAAACAATCAGTCTCCAAAAGGGACATATTGAATGAAATGCGGAACTGCACTACGCACAAACCTGCAAAAAAGGAATTTTTACAAAAGAGCAAGGCAAATGCTGGTGACCCAGTTTCTTATTGTTTTTACCTTCCCCTTCAGACATTGGCCTATCACCTTTATTGGAAAAACCCTGAACTGGTCAACAGACGTCTAGAGCAGTGGTCCTTAACCTGAGGTCCAGGGACCCCTAGAGATCTGTGAACATTTCTCAGAAGGTCCGCAAGTGGTTAGAATATTAAATGATATTAACAGATTAATAAAGTGTAAAACTAAATAAAGAAGCACAATGTAAAACTGACAATGTTAATTTTTTCTGTAAATGTGAAGGAATTTGAAATTTGAGGCTAAAAATTAAGGGCCATATTATCAAGCAAGGGCGATACATTATCGCCGCTTTTATCGGCAGGACACTGCCGCTAAAGCGGCGATAATGGGCTTGATAATATGCCCTTGTGAATTCCCATAGAAGCCCAGGTTAACACCAGAACCTGGGCTTCTATGGGAATTCACAAGGGCATATTATCAAGCCGATTATCGCCGCTTTAACGGCAGTTTCCTGCTGATAAAAACGGCGATAATGTATCGCCCTTGCTTGATAATATGGCCCTAAGTTAGTATCCTTAGATTGATTTGTGTGAGCAGTGCAAGGGCATTAAACAGAATATAGTATGGGCAATAAGTGGCCTAAATCGAATTGAGAAAAGCTCCAACCTTCCCATAGAATGAAAATGTTGTTTTATTTGTTTATGTATTGTGCATTTTAAAAAGTATTGTGTATTTGTTGATGAAGGCTTGTTTCTCTATTTTTGATTATTGTTTTGGGGTTCAAATAATTGAAAATGCTTCCATTAATGATTCAAAGGGGTTCTCCGGATTCCAATAATGATTCAATGGTGGCACCTGGGTTCCATTAATGATTGAGTGGGAGTCCACATAAGTCAAAAAGTTGAGAACCACTGACCTAGAGCTTTGCCCTATGCTATCTTGGTGGTCAAGAGCTGAAGCTGTAGTTACTGCAAGCCAAATAATAACAAATTCAATGTGCATGAGAAATGAAAGATTCCAAATTTTCTACACCTTATACAAAAAAACTTGCAATCCACTAAGGTAGCATGAAGAGATAATATCCCAAACTGATGGCAAAAGTAATGTAGTAGGCTGACTCGTTTTATCCATTATTATCTACCTGGGCTGGCTCAGCTACTCTATAAAGGTCACAAGGAATGACCCAGAAACTCAATGATAAGCATACCAAATGACTCACTGACTATATGATGAACATGCGTGCTAATTCGGCAGCTCAATGATGGTCATGTGAGATAAATTAGTGACTTACTGAAGTTCATATGGGTGGGCTCAGCAGCTAAATTATAGCCATGTGTGTTGAATCAATGATTTTTGAGGACCATATCTGCTAACTCCAAAGCTCCCTGGTGGCCAAGTATCAGAATCATCAGTTTGGTAATGACGATGTGTGATGACTCAGACACTCAACTATGACCCAGTCAAACATACCTATGTGCGTAGGTTTAGAAGCTCATTGATGGCCGTATGGCAGAATCAGTAGACCAATAATGACCATGTCAGCTGAGCCAACAGCCCAATGATAACCACGCCAGCCTACTCTGTGGCTCCATGAGCCTGTCTCCAAGACCTGAGTAAGAATCATATGTCTGCAGAGGCAGGAGGAGTCCGGTATCTGCACACTCAGTGGCCTGCTTTCTGAGGCTGAAGAGGCTTGCCAGAGCAAAGGGGCTGGCAGACACAAGCACAGATGCAAGAACAAGAAGAGAGAGATTAAGATTGTTTAAAGTCCTAGAGATAGGTTGAAAGATGCAAGTACAGTGGTGATGCCTTGTGGCCAGTACTGAACTGTGGATTGAACCCGCAACTGCCTTTCAAGTATATTTTAGGTCTGGTATGGAGACACCTGTGGCTGTCTTAATTGTCTCATCTAATATAAAATCATAAATAATAAGTATATATATAAATAGATAGAGGGGCTTTGGTTAAGCCCTCTATATTCATTGGACTGTTCTACTGTCATTCATATTTTGCTTCAACCCATCACAGTAAAGGGCTATGTGCTAACCCACTTCAACCATAGGCTGTGTTGCAATGCGAGTGACAGCATTAGGCTTGGGTGGGCCTAGTAGGTCAATACTTCACTTTAACAATAATTTATCTTGCCATTATTTATTCTTTTTAATATTTTTAGCCACCCTTGTGTGTCTACACTGTACCTTCATGTACAGTAATTCAAATCCAATAGTACTGTTTGGTTTGCCCCAGTCAGAATCATATATTCCTTTGATGCGCATTAAAACTAAAAAGGGTTTCCATACCTGCTATAAATACAACTGCCTGCCAGGACGCAACCCACATCGTTCTATTAAAATCATATGTGATGGTTCATGTTTTCCTTTAGTTTGACATTTTTATTGGAAGCATGTGGCTGCCGCGATTCAGTAGTAACATAATTTTCTTTTTGTGACATATACTTGCAGTATATTTTTAAATCAACCATTGCACCAGGTTGCCAAGGCCAGAAATATTGGGTTTGCCCATTGCACCAGGTTGCCAAGGCCAGAAATATTGGGTTTGCCAATGCTTGTTTTAGGTATGCAAAAAGGAACGGTCAGTATGTGACAGACTGCCAAAAAGCTTGTCCTATGACCATCGGCTGTAAAGAAGAGACTAAGAAGTAGATGCAGAGTGGGCCACACATGGGCCATACACACTGAAGCTAATTGGAGATCTTGTCAAAGATACACTAAGGGAGGTATGGTTGAAGAAATAAATGCAATAAAAAAACACACTGCAAAAAACATGGGCTATACAAAAAATAAAGATTCATGGTGGGGATATTTACAAGAAAATGCTGGAGCACGATGTTACGCAAAATTTGTCAACGCAGCGCTATGATATTTTCAAAACGCAAGAATGTACAGAATTTACAATACGATGCACCCCTGCATTTCCCCTAGCACTGGCACTATAAACAGCAGCCTAGTGCCAGCGCAGGTACCCTTGTGCCAGGTTGTAAGGGTGCCTGCGCTCCGGGCGATATGCTTATGTGCAGGAAGGGACACCTTCCTGCACATAAACAGTAAATAATTGCGATGTGCTCTTTCTATGAGTGCTCCAGAATGCAGCACACATATAAAGAGTGAGAAACTAGGAGAACTTAATAATTTATCCTCGTATCGCCATTCTAAGACCAGGTATTACTGGGCCTTAGTTTTTGGCGCTGTCCTAGCCTTTTAAAATCTGGGTCAGCGTAAAAAAGCAATGGGTGTAGCGGTGGAACGCCCACTACAACACCCACTGCCCACCCCTTTGGTGCAGCGGTCTGCGGCGGAAAGGGGCATATTTACAAGGTGGAGTTAAGCCACGTTAAGTAGCTTAGCACCACCTTGTAAATATGGGGAACGGCGCAATGCCACCGGTGCCTCAAAAAAAGTAACGCTCCGGTGGTTTTAGGGACTTGTAAATATGCCCAAACATGCTTTTAAAAGATACAAAGTGCAAGCGGTCAAAAAACATTGACAGGAAGCATCATTTCTCCAGGGAGGGCAGGTGGGTGTCCCTTCCTAGCCGTGGAACTTGTTCACAGAGATGATACAGCAGCTGTAAGTGTTGTGTGGAGGGAGTCCTCGCTGGTCTATGCGCCTCATCCAGGCCTTCTCCCTCGTCCTTATCAGACAGATGTCACTCCTTTCAGCACCCTGGGAGTCCTCCCTGTGCACTGAGACTCGAGGCCCAAGTGTCTGCCAGGTTTTTGTCAGGTAAAAGGCAAAAAAAAAGCACAGGAACAAGAAGGAAAGCGAAGCGGAGGCATCTATTAGATGTCAGCGGCTTTTGTATCCGTGTCAATGACTGAGGATTAGTGTTTGAAATAATCTTCCTGACAGGAATAAAAGGAGTCAGTGACTGAGCCTGCCCTGGAACATATGGCGGGGTGCGGGACCGTATCTTATTAAAGATGTGTCAGCTAACACGATTGCTTTATATTATGTTACAAAACTATTGTGTCTCAAACAGTTAGCTGGATGGGCAGAGCGGCGCACTGCCAGTCTCAGCCTATTGAATTGTATGATTATGGAAAGCCGTCATTTCAAACATTTCACTCTTCCTCAGTCACCCTTCTGGTAGCTTGAAATGAGAACAGGCCTGAAAAACGCAACATATCGCTCGCAGAATGCCTTCGGCCAGCGAAGGTTCCAGAAATGCACGGCGATGATTGTCATTATAAATTCCCATAACTTTGTAATAAAGCCTTCTTCCTCATAAAAAGGTTAGGGGCATTGCCTGAAACACATTCAGAAAGGCTAGTAGTTTTCTAGCCATGGATAATGACTCTCCTGCCATTGACAAAGAAGGGAAAACGAATCTTCAGTCATGTACAATGAACTTCAGGCCTTAGACAATAATCCTATAGGCGTGAACAACAACTTCCAGCCATGAAAAAAAACCTATAGCCATAGACAACAAATATCAATCCTTGAACAATGAATTGCCAGCCAGGGACAATGAACCAAAGCATGGACAGTGACTCCAGGGCCTTGGAAAACCAATATTCAGCCATGTCCAATGAACTTAGGCTACAACCAATAAATAAGAGAAATGAACAACTAACTCCAGCCATGAGCAATCAAACTACAAGCATGAACAACCAAGCTCCATTCATAAACAGTGAATTGCCAGCCACGATCATGGACAATGACTCATGAGACATGTAAAATAAATCCTCAGACATGTGCTATGAATTATCAGTCAAGGACAAGGAACCTCCAGTCATGGAAATCAAATCTTCAACCAAGTACAATGAACTTCCCGCCTTGGACAATAAACTTGAAATCATGAAAAATGACAAGACACTTCAACAACGAGTGTTTTACAATCATAGATGACACATTTGTAGCCATGGGCATGAGATATTGGACATAGACTCTTCACCCGCTGTCAATACATCTCAACTATTGGAAAATAAACCTCCCACGAAGGTCAAGGAGTCTCTATCAATGGACAACTAGCCTTCAGCCATGGACAACAAAGATCTGTCCATCCAATGGCAATATACATGTATCCATAGGTAATGATTATCCAACTTGGGACAATGACTCTCCAAGTAGGGACAGCAAATTCCCAGCCATGCGCAATAAAAGCAAAGTAACGGAGAAGGAATCTCAACCAAGGACAAGGAGTCTACAGGGATGGGCAATGGACCACCAGCCATAAACAAGGAAACTACACAGAGGAACAAGGAATGTCTAAGTCTGGAAAATGAACTATCAACTGAGGGCAAGAAATGTGCAACAATGAACAACAAATCCTTAGCAAGACACAACAAATCACAATGTATCTATAAAATCTAAGAAAGCACGGAAAATAAGAATGTGCTTTGTCTGAATTAGTCTATGAAGCTAGATGCCAAAAAAGGTAAAATATTCCAGAAACGGACTGTCCATGTTTCTATTTCTATTTCACAGGTTATGGATAAAATTCGCTACAACAAATATGTGGGCCGCGTCTGCCACTCTGCATAAACCCCTGTAGCTAATTGCAGCGGTGCAGTTGGCACAGGCGAATGCTTCAGAGAATACCGATTTCTGCTGCACTCTGTTATCCATTTATTTTGCAGCTGCCAAGTACTCAAATGAGTGTGATACAGATTTCAAATGCAATCCAATATCAGTCAATATGATACAATTTAGCCTAATGTTCATAAACACAGCAACATATCAATCTTCTCTTAATAACCGGGCTTGAAGTCACTGTGAAAGAGCAAAGAACTAGATAAATCAGAGAAAGAGTCTACTGTATTGGAAATGTTTTACTGCCACCGCGCTGCAAAGAGCATGCATGCACTGTAAAATGATCTGCAAATACCATGCCTGGCTCTAAGCGTAGCTGTAGAGGTCATGCGTTGTTTAACAATGAGAAGGCTCAAATCAGGGCTACTAAGTGAAAGGTGTCTGCATGGCTCCGAAGTGCACTGCAAAGAGAAGCATGGCTTTGAGCTAAGCTGCATAATCCTTGCCTTGCTCTGGACTGGTCTTCCCAGACTGATCTTAACAAGCTCTAATTAGGACTGCTGAGACTTTTGCCTGCTAGTAAACTGATATGTACATTCTATGCATGTCACTAAACCGGGCAGCTTAGAAATACTGGCATTGAAACAAAGCTACACGGGCCATGAGTCACTGAGCGACATAGGCCAAACCTGGCTTTGATCGGAGCTGCACAGACCACTGTCTGCTTTACACCATGCCCAGAGAACACGCCTGCTTCTACACGTATTGCCCAAAAGATGCCGGGCTCCAAATAGAAGTACACATAACACTCTGCTATGTACTGCACTGTCGAGCCCATATGTGGCTTTAAAGCCAGGTTAGATCTGCTAAATGAAAAACAGAAGGGACATATGTGACCCCGCGACACACGAACACTAAACCTCCTTCAATAACTGTTAAATAGCCTGCAACTCTTTCTTACTGAACAGATACTTGGTTCTACCAACTAGCAAAAAAAGACTTTCTAAATTATTAAGAAGATGTTTCGACCTGCGGTCTGAACTTTTTCTGGTGCCTACAACCAAAAACTATTTGAGCTTGACTATGCATTTTAAAGTAAGCAATATTTATGATTCCAGTCAAGTTCCCTCCTCCTCAAATATATTAATTAGTTCTTACCCAGTCCCACAGTCAGTGACTCTTTCTGGAAAGTTTGCAGGAGTCTCCACTCTGCAGGCAACTACCTTTGCAAGATCTAAAATCCAGCCTCATAGGGATCTCTGTCCTGCTCATCTCCTGGTGACATTTCTTCCCCAGTAATTTACTGGACCTACACATTTTGAACAAATCTCTTATAATGGGAGTTATACCCTCAACTTGTAAACTTGTTACAGTAAACATCCTTCGATAATAAAGTTCTTTGGACCAATTGCTGCTTCTGGTGGCAACTAAAGTCCGAAAACCTTGTGTTGTGTTTCGATCCAGCAACTTTCTTGAGTAGACCAACGTTTAGGATGCTCGTTCAGGTGAAATTTAGGGACACATGAGGAACTGAGTTGGTTCTACTGACTGTGCTGGACAACCATGAAATCGTTGCAGAGTTCAATGAACTGGTCCTGTTCTGCTGGTCAGTTGCAGTGGACACTTCTGATCGGACCTTAAAGACAGGTTGTCTTCTAGCAAATGGATTGTGCACGCAGTGCCTCCAATTAGTTTACATCATGTCTGTTCGACATAAAATAATCTGTTGTGGTGCCATCCTTCTGCTCTCTACTAAGCCTCTGTGGTGCACATTTCTCTCTGTAATTTGCCACTGCTTGGGGTTCTTTTTGATCGTTCCCTGGACAGCTCCCTGATCTTCTGTTCCTTCTCTCATTCCCTCTCACCTACAAAAAGTCTGTGTAACTCACCCTCCCCTCCCAGATTCTATTTTGCTTTTATGCTACTTTGCTTTCCAAACCGTCACTATGGCTTTTATGTGTCCAAGTGTGTGGACGCAGGCAGAGGCCAGTGGAGTAACGCAAAATAATGCCCCCCCCTTCAGAAAGTGATGAAGGGCCTCCAAGTCTTCAGATATTCATTGGGTTTGGGCTGCAATGGGGACCCCTTGAAGGTGTTGAGGGCCATTGGAGGGTTGGGGGTGCCTTTTTTTATCCCATAATGGCGCTTTATGCTGTACTGTTGCTTCCTCCATTCGAATTCACCCACACAAACTATTACCTTTCCTTCTTTGTGGTCATTTGCTTTTAAATGTCCAAGACAGTTCCCTTACAATATACAATATGATGCCTTAAATATAACACACCAAGGAAAATATACACTCACAAAAACAACAGCTCATAAAACACACATATTAAAAGCAATACCCATTGACTTTGAGAATTGCTGGTTTAGAACAGACAGTGAGTACAATTCAAGCCGCATCAAAGCAAGCTTTACTCACACCAAATCCAGCCGAGCAACAGTCAGTGCAAGCCCTATTATCGCGCTCGTTTCAAAGCAGGCTTTTCCAAAATATTCCTTTTATGCGCCATAATAAAAAATAAATTATTATTCTATAAATGTGCCTCTGTTGGAAGGATATTGCCACCTTTCCATAGGTGCTTTACTGTTTTCCTTGTTGAAGATGAAGAGAGAACTGCATATAAGAACTGACCTACCTAGGGGACCTATTGGCTTTAACCTATCCTGGATCTTGGTGGCCCCCACTTTCCTTCCCACCAGCAGGAATCCACAGAGTCCCTTATGTTGCCACCTCTTCTGATTTCCTGTGGTAGATGTCTCATTTGTCAATCCCAGCTCAGCTGATAGTCACAAAGCCGGCGTAATTAAGAATCCCCCTCATTAGTCTTCAAGAAAAATTTGCAGAGTTTATGCTAATTACTCCTGTAAAATTTAATAAACTCTTTCAAATCGGAAAGAACTAATGAGCTTTTATTTATTGAAGAAAATAACTGTAGGGGGGAAAAAAGGTTAGGACACTGGAATATCCAATGTGGCAATAAAACCACAATTTATTCCATTCCAGCACACGGGTTTTACTGCAGAGCTTTTAAATTCAAAAAATGAGTTACAGCCTGGATGTTAAATCAATCTCGAACTTAATTTGAAAAAGAACAAATGTTATTTTTTTTCTGCTGTAACAACGATTCGGTCACGTGACCTCGTTTCTCCCTTAAAATGGGAATATTGCAATGCCGTCCCCGCTCTTCATCACGGCTCTGCCTCCGAGCCACCTTCCCGCCGGCAGCCTCACTATCCGCGCGCTTTCCAAATGGGCTCTTTAAAGGTGACCGGAATACAGGCGAGCACGTGACGGATGCTTCCCTCGGCCGCGCAGACAGATCACCTGGCTGGGAACACCGCGTGCGCCACCCTTCCCGCCCGACGCTGCTGGAATATTTGAAAGCATAAAATCACTGTCTCGATCATTAGGGCACAGAACTCCTGACAGAACATAAAACACGCCGCCCTCCCGGAATGGGCCCGGCTAATATTGCCCACAGCCACAAATGATATACTTTAGATTTAAGAAGCCCGGCCATTTGTGAGGTAATGGAGGGGCCACGCGCCGGCGTCTGGAGGCTGAGCTGGTCCTGGTGCTTCTGCAGAGGGAAGAGGGGACGGGAGAAGAGGCTTGTGTGCTTATTAGCCAGCATCTTTTTTTACTTGCTCGTGTTAGAGCTGAGTGGAGTTCACCCAGCTGGGATTGTATTATTAAGTTTAAAAGACCAAGTGCAACTGCCAGTCCCTTAAGAGGAAGCTGTAGGAAATCTGCACAGAGCCGGTGACATCTTGTAGTGTTTAGATGCTGGGCGCTGTTAGGGCACCGCACGTTGAACAGTATCTGTTCCTCTTTTTCGCATTTATTAAAAATAGAAATGGCGTTTATTGACATGCCAGGGACCCAGAGGCGTGACGCAGGCCTTTGCAGCCTCTGAGGTGCAGACCCACCCCCACCCCTTCATACCAAAGTCAATCAGACGAGACTCATGGGCCAGGGGTGTCTTAACAGCATTATAGGCCCCAGAGCAAAGCAGTGCGCCTGGCCCTGCCAACACAACCACTCACAGGAATAAAAATGTTTAACGGAAAATGAGTGTTCAATTCCAGTCCGCATGGGGTTCCTATGCTCGTGGGGGCCCAGGGCAACTGCTCAAAGTGCCCATGCGTTAAGACATCATTGTCAAGGGAGCCTCGTCACATTCTGCAATGGGCCATATCATTTTGCGTTACTCCTTTGAAGGGAACAGGGCTTTCATGGGATTTGTGTCCTAATTCCACGTCTTCGTCAAGTGCCAGTTGTAGATGCATGTCGTAAACCAAACCTTATAGGTTCAAAGATGGTTTTTGTAAAGGCATGACAGAGATACTGAACAAAAATCTATGTTCTTTAGAATATAGACTTGAGGTGACTGCTATATTAACAATGGTAATAAAGTGCTTTGATTGAATGCAGAAAACCAGAGTTTATAGAAGGAAGAGTCATTCTGGAGAACAGGCTTCACAAGAAGACAGACTTCCTGTAGTCAGGGCCACTGGAGTTATGCGGCAGGGGAGGACAACATTATGTGGCAGAGTTGGCTAAATAATGCAGCAAGAAAAGGCGAATTGTGGCGTGAAACAGTACATTTTGTCATTACTTACGTATTTTATCATTTTTACACAGGTTAACACTGTCTGGGCAAATGTTTCACCTATTATTACCAGTTTAACATCCAAATGCAACAATAAACAACAGAAAGGGGAGCGGTCAAGCTTTGCAAAGGGCCTTGCACAGCACAGCAACACATGTTGCCATGTGTTCAGTAAATTTTGATCCATTTAAGATAAAAACACATTTTTTTTATTAAAATCTGCAGATGATGCAACAGATGACGGACTATGTGGCAAACCCATAATTAAGTGGGAAATGCCACAGCCGCAAAATCACAAAATTCCAGTGCCCTGTTTATGGTGCATAAACAAGAAGAACATAGGAAAATGACCCGAACAGCATCACAAGATTCACCAGTCCATAATAGCTTGAAATGATAAACTGGGGCAGGTGTTTCCTGGGAATAACAGAAGCCAATTAATATAATCCAGGTATTTCACTGCAGCATCAAAAGCACGGGCTGCGCTAATTATAGCACAGTTGAGACCAGTTTCTTCTGTCCATGGAAATTAGGAAGTCAAAATCAAAAGTTATTCAGCGTACTGTGCCATCAGGCGCCAGTTACATTCCCATTCCCAAGAGCAGTCATTCTGGTTTAAAAGCTTAGCCAGTGCTTTATTTGAGCCGGTGGTTGCAGATGAGCCCCACCAGCACTCATTTTTGTTTACCAGAGCTTATTTTTTGATCCGGAACAAGGAAGAGAAAGATCCAAAGTGAGAAATGAAGGAGGAAAAGAAAGATAGAAAACAGTGACTAAAGGAAAAAGCATGAATAAAGAAATTACCTGCAAGAGTGAGATAAATGGACAGAGAGTTGCGTGGAATAAAGAAAGACTACATACCCTTGGTACTTGACATTTGGTTGCACTGGTTGCCGGCTTCTGAGCAAATGTTTGGGCCCAGGTCTTTATTGTTTTATAAATTAGGTACTGAGCTTAACCCACTAAACTGGGAAAATATGGACATAAAAGATGATTTTTTTTCTTTTTTTTTCATTTAATGGAAAGGAGAATTTATGTAACCATCCACAGACTAGCATAAACTACCCTTACAGAAAGTGGCATAATACCTGTGGTGGGTGTAACTCTTGTATTTTGTGGTAGGGTAATTGCAATAAATTACGGCAAAATTACATAAGATTACAAAGAATTATGGCCCCGATTACAATGCTGATCGGACTCTTGTCCGACCAGCACCGTGGCGGAAGCAGGGCCACCCGACTATGAGCTGCCCGCATTACGATGCTACTGCCTTCACGGTGGTCCCAATGTGTAGATCTTGTATTGTGGCATGTGCTGCAGGCTGCAGTACATGCCGCAATACAAAAAAACACATTTAAAACATCCCTGCACCCTGTGGCAGGCATCATGCGGTGCCTGCCACTTGGTGCAGGGATGTTTAGGAGGGCCAGAGGGAAAGGGGGCCCACTAGGGGCCCCCTAAATTACTTTCTGCCTGTCTTTCCATGGCATCACAATCCCTACGGCGGTGCCTGAGCAGGCATCGCCCCTATTGTAGGGATTACTGTCCATCCGATGGTCCGAACGGCTCCATGAGCCTCTCGGAACCACCGCGGATGGTCTCTCCGCCAGATGCCTCCGTCCACTGCATCGTAATACGGTGGGCAGACCTGCATGGGCCGATGGCAGAGGGCCACCACCGATAGCCTGATAGTGGCAGTCCCACCGCCATCATAATCAGGCCCTAAGTGAGGAGCATAAACTTGCATTTAGTGCAATTTTCTTGGCAAAAAATGCACCCTCATGTCCAAAATGCACCAGAGGATGCATTTCTTGCTAAGAAAATAGCGCTAATTGCAAAAGAACAGGAACAGCAACAGTCAGCAGCAACTCACAATCTGTTCCTGTGCTCTTGGGTAGGTGTTTTTGCCGAAAATAACGGAAACTTACTCAAACAGCCATAATCAAGTAATTTTCAGTAATTTCACGTCACAAGAGTATCTCGAAATTGCAAAATGTATTTCGATTATTCTGGCGTAATTAACATGTTTCCCAGGCCTACATAATAAACGCTCACAGAACGCAGCCTGTTAATACACATGGGCATCCTATGCCCCACTTCTATAAATAGTGGATTGCGTATAGCTGGAATGAGCAGAATCCACCTCACTAAAAGAGCAAATTGTGCATGCCTGGGACAGGAATATTCCCCGGCTTCACAACAGAGGAAAAAAATGGGCAGGCTGCAACCATTTTACCAAACTGAGAAACTGCCTGAACCAGCACCCATCATAATCTGCATGCAATGAACATGGAATGTGCCTGAATCGGCACCTATTCTAATCTACATGTACTGAACGTGAGATGGCCTGAATCTAAACTCATAATCTGTATGTAATGAACACAGGGATATCTAAACCTGCACTTATTGTAAACTACATGTGTTGAATGGGGAATGTGCTGAACATGCACCAGCTGTAATCTGTATGTACTCAGGGCCGGACTGGCCATAGCGGGCACCGGGCAATCCCCTGGTGCGCCGCACGGGTGGGGGACGGTTTTAGCCCCCTGGGGGCCGTTTTTGGTACATGGCCGTTTATGCAGCATAGCTGCAAAATCGGCCCTGTACCAAAAACGGCCGAAAAACGGCCCCGGCAAAGAGCTCGGCAGCACCTCCACCCTCTCGTACCATTAAAGAGTGAGAAACAAGATGAGATATTACATGTCTGTTGGTGCAGGTAATATCAATGCCAAAACCTTCAAATACATAAATACACGTGCTTGCTGGACAAGAGCCATGAAAGAAGAGGCACTCAAATATATAAAGGTATGCACAAAATGTCTGATCAATTGATGGGTATAGGGAACCGCATCAGCAGCTGGAAAAAAGTATCAATCACGTACAGATAGCTAACCTTCTGCCTTTTCCTTTAAATTCCGAGGACCAGACATAAAACATGCAAGGAAAAACATGTACGCAATAAACTGCTCAAACAAGGACAGGGGAAACTTAACTGCTTTGTTGAATTGTAAAAGCTAAGGGAAGCAAGGATGGTGAGCAGAATAGAACACAAGAGTGCGAAATACATAAAAAGAATTAGGGGCAGATGTATCAAACCTTTTGCGACTCGCAAAGGCCCAAATTCGCCGAATTTCGGCCTTTGCGAATCGCAAACGGCCTTTTTGCATGTTTTTGAATGTATCAAAAAATCGCAATTTAAGGAATCACAAAAAATTGTGATTCCTTATTTTGCCATAGCAGTTAAGGAATCGCAATTTTTGCGATTCCTTAACTGCTATGTATGTAGCAATTTCAATTTGCGAATTTTGATTAAGAAATCGCAAATTACCACCAACTTGTTGTTGATGGTAATTTGCGAATTCTTTTAAAAAAGCACAATTTTTCATTTTTTAAGGTGGCATGTGACGCACACACATGCCCATAGGGCATGTATGTGCGCCATATGCACACACATGTACATTTCAGGGGTGCAGCAGGGTGTCTTTGAGACACCCCTGCACCCTTGAAATAATTCTCAAATTGCGATTAGCAAATTGCGAATTCGCAATTTGAGAATTACTTCACAATCATTCCTATGGGCCTCCTGGCCCATAGGAATGAATGGGAAATTATTACTTAATTGCGAATTCGCAAATTGCGAATTCGCAAATAAGGAAGATTAAGAAATCGCAAAAAAATAGCGATTTTTTTGATACATGCCATTTTGCTATTTCTAAATAGCGATTCCTTAAAAATCGCTATTTAAAAATCGCAAATGGCTATCTTGATACATCTGCCCCTTAGATAGGAATTATTTTGGAAAAGTTGGCATAAAGAAGAAATGGTAGGGCAACGTTGTCAGTGTGGGGAGGAAAAGCAGGTTCTGTGTATAGTAAGACCAATGAAATACTGAATGGTTCAACCAATGCTTTGGTTCAGTGTTCACAGCAGAACTTGTTGATGAAGGCAGAAACAAAGGTGGACGCTAGGGTATCTGGAAGACAGATCCCTGCTCGGAATCTGTAAACTCTAAGGTGCGTAATGTGAACAGACATGATGGGATGCGCCCTAAGTTATTAACGGACATTACGGCAGCAATGGTAGTGGGAACACTCTATTTAACCGTCTCAATGACTGGCTCGTGAGTCTAAAGCTAACCGAACACTTGTGAAAGGCAAATGTGTCCCCCTTCACAGAGGCACACCAGAGAGGGTGCTGACAACTATGAGTAAGCGAACTTCAGTGATGGAGGAAGCAATGAACATATTAATAAAGCAAAGAGAAGCTGAACCTTATGAAGGCAGGATAGGCCTTGAGAAGTAATAAGGCAACATACCTGAGAATGCAAGAGTAAAGGGGCCGAATACTTGTGGTTTACTAGGGAAAGATGTGAGAGAAGGAAGCAGCCTGGATTTGCTCTTAGTATGTTTCTGCCATTAAATGATGTCTCTATGCTAGATCCTATACTGGATGATTAAGCGAACATACACATTTT